>NC_073385.1:50202230-50887230 GCF_028641065.1 Leucoraja erinaceus
CCGCAATTGCCTCTACGGAAGCCCGATGTTCCTGGCCGTTCTCACCGGGTGATCTTGCCCCGGCGTCGGGAGAGTCCTCACAGCGGCTGGGCCACCTGGAACGGCCGCTTCCAAGCTGGAGACCGCGGCTTCCGAAGCCGACAAGGCCGCACCGGTTTGGAGCTCCCAGGCTCCCGATGTTGAAATCGGCGCCGACTGCTCCGCTCCGCAGACCCGGAGCCCGGAGGTGTCGCACACGGCGGTCACAGCTCACCGGAGCTCCAGCGCGTCGATCCAGCGCGGCGACCCAGGCAAGGCATCGCCCGCTCCGCTCCACGATAGCGCTCCAGCGTTGCGCCGCCACCGAGGCCGAGGTGCTGGGCGGTCCCCGCCTGGAAACGGCGCTCCAAGCCCGCTGGTAGGCCACGAGGACGGGTCGACGGGCAGCCCGGAGAAAAAGCTGCCTCACCGACCAGGTAGGGACCTAGAAGTAAAATTGCCCCCTACCCCCCACATTAGAAAGTCCATATCTCCAAACATCACTAAACAGGACTCACTAAAAACTTTAACAAAAAGCGAATTAAAACGGACGGCTGCTGGCTAGCAGCCGTTCCCCAAGATGGCTCCTCCTTAGATGCTCCAAATACTCCAAATGTGGCCTTAACCAAAGTCCTCTAAAGCTGCATCATGACTCCCTGACTCTTACTGTATACTCAATGTCCTGACCCATGAAAGCACTTGGTATGCTTAATACCATAGGCCTTCTTAATCACTCTATCTATTTGTGAAGCCACCATTGTACCAGTGTCTCATTCTATTCCCTTACTTGCTTTTATATCCAAGCTTGAGGGCCTGGGTTCAAGCACACAATCTAGTCTGGGTCAGTACTGAAAGTTTAATGCATTAACACAGCCACTGACTATCACAATTGATACCAGTGCCCATTTGGCTCCTTGAGCGTTGGTGTAACATTATAATAATAATAATAATAATAATAATAATTATAATAATAATAATAATAATAAATTTTATTTATGGGCACCTTTCAAGAATCTCAAGGACACCTTACAAATATTTAGCAGGTAGAGGAAAAACATGTAAGGGGAATGAAATAAATAGTAGAGACATGACTAGTACACAAAGTAAAGACAGAATACAATTCAAAACACAATATGAGGCAATTAATGCACAGATGAAAAGGGAGGGGGACGTGGGGCTAAGGATAGGCAGAGGTGAAGAGATGGGTCTTGAGGCGGGACTGGAAGATGGTGAGGGACACGGAATTGCGGATCAGTTGGGGGACGGAGTTCCAGAGCCTGGGAGCTGCCCTGGAGAAGGCTCTGTTCCCAAAACTGCAGAGGTTGGACTTGAGGATGGAGAGGAGACCGGCTGATGTACATTACTTCTGTACTGCACAGTCACTGCCCACCTGCACCTTGTGCTTGTAATGAGAGTTGAACCCATAATCTTCTAACCTAGCAGATGATACCTGTAAGGTACAGTTGACATATTTTCCCATTAGTGCATCTCTGTTTGCAGACATTGTTCAGATTAAGTGTAATGAGGGAAAATTGGAGAACAAAATACATTCTTTATTCTACACTCACCTTAAGGTACATTTCAGAGTGGAAGAGCACAATTTTATTTCACATTTACATGGTTGTCAATTCAATAGCACTATTCAGGTTGTTTGTTTTCATGCTGTGAGCTCGGACTGTCTGGGGACTGGCGCCCAATTGTGTAAGATCATTCTACTCTCTTTGCAGCACAGTGATGGAAAGTTTGTACTTAGCAAACTCCCACAGAAAGCAATGTTACAATAACTAGGAAATCTGTGTCTGAAATGTTGACGGAGGGATAAATATCAGTCAGGATAATGGAGTTAAATGCCTTTCTCTTCTTCAATAGATTATCACTGGAACCTTTACTCCACCTGACACCACAGACATAGCTTCAGTGAAACATTTCACGTGACGGACTATATCTCCAATAGTGCAGCACACTTTCATGTCAACACTGGGATGGCTGCTTTGGTTTTGTGCTCAAACCTCTAAAATGGGCATGGATCCAGAACCTTGTGACTTGGAGCCACAGCTTACAGCTAAGATTTAAGGACTGGAGGGCATCATTATCAGAGGAAAATACCACTATAGTTACTCAATATGTTGAAATCTATGCCGAATTTATATTCAGAGAATTGTCAAGCCTGTTTTGGTGAATTCTAATGTGCAGTGCCCAGAATCAGTATTAACATTGGGTTGGCATATATAATGGCCAGAACAGCAAATTTATTTTAATTTATTATGAAATAATTATCCACAGATTACGCATTTCCAAAACCTCAAAAGCTAAAAGACTCATATAGTATAATTTATATTTGAAATACATCTGCATTGTAAATGTAACAATAGAACTGGTTTCTTTGGAATTGCAAATTTATTGAAACCAAACAATTTAGCACTTCAATAGACATTTAAAGTTCACTTTGCTAAATAAATGGGGTAAGGTGTGAAAAGTACGTAACAACCTGTTTTATTGCTATTTTCCCTTTCTGTTCAGCCTAAATGGTGGAAGCATAATGTTATTTTAAAAATACAGTATTCATTATTAGATTGTATCCAGGAGAGATCTGGTCTTATTAGTAGATAGGGATATGATTGAGGTTTGCCTTGAAATGTACTCAAATTATTTAAAGTGCTACATATTTCGATACATAATGAAGAACGAAAGCTATTAACTCAAAAGGGAATCTGAAATATTTTTAAAAAGCAACAATAGCGGAAAATTCTCAATGGGTCAGGCAAGATGTAATGTGTAGGAAAGAACTGCAAATGCTGGTTTAAATCGAAGATAGACACAAAATGCTGGAGTAACTTAGCGGGACAGGCAACACCACTGGAGAGAAGGAATGGGTAACGTATTGGGTCGAGACCCTTTTTCAAACGGCAAGATGTAATGTTTCAGGCTGATGTCCTTTCAACAGGATGGGATGAAAGTTAATATTGGTTTTAATGTGGACACAATTGGGAAGAAAGGGAAATAACAAAATACAGGTGCACAACCTTTTATCCGAAAGCCTTGGGACCAGACACTTGTCGGATTTCGGACATTTTCGGATTTCCGAATGGAAGATTTTTAGCGTAGATTAGGTAGGTAGCGCGGGTGGCTTAAAAAGTCTGGAGCGACTGCCTCCTCCCCGGGGAATCATTGTAAATCATTGCATAAATGTTAGTCAGTTAGTTTGGAGGGATTTTATGTGGTGGTGGTGGTGGTGTGGGGTGGGTGGGTGAAGGGGGTGAAGGGGGAAACTTTAATTCTTAGTCCCCTACCTGGTCGGCGACTCCCAACATCGCGGAGCTGGGGGCTCTGTCCGGCCGCGGGCGGCGCCGGTTGTAGCTCCGACCCCGGCAACTCTACCCCTGGCTGCGAGGCGCTCCAAATCCAGCGCCGCCCGAGGCCCCAGCTCCGCGAATGTTGGGAGAAGGCGGCCTCCGCGCCCTGGAGCTTACCGCACAGCGACCCGGTAAGGCATTGCCCGCTCCCCGCTGGTATCCCAGCGCTGCGGAGCTTACTGCACGGCGACCCGGTAAGGAATTGTCCGCTCCCCGCTGGTATCCCAGCGCTGCGACGCCGCCGACTCCCAACATTTGCGGAGCTGGGGTGGGGGGCGTCCGGCCGCGGGCGGCGGTGGATTTGGAGCGCCTCGCAGCCAGGGGTAGAGTTGCCGGGGTCGGAGCTACAACCGGTGCCGCCCGCTGGCGGCCACAGCGTTGCGGAGCTTACTGCACGGCGACCCGGTAAGGCATTGACCGCTCCCCGTCTCTCCGACCAGGTAGGGGACTAAGAATTAAAGTTTACCCCTTCAACCCCCCCTTCACATAAAAGCCCTCCAAACTAACTGACTAACATTTAAGCAATGATTTACAGATGTTTAAGTGTCTCCCGGTCTCCGGAGAGGAGGCAGCCGCTACAGTAGTACAGACCTGGGTTGACCGTGGGTCGTTTCGGTTCAAGTTTGGCGCCAAACGCGAGCTTTGGTGTGCCGATGACATCCTGGAAAAAATGGCCGGTTTTCGGAGGTTTTCGGTTTCCGGAACACCGGATAAAAGGTTGTGCACCTGTAGAAAGAATGTGAAAGATGGAAAGTAGGAGAGAATAAAAGACAAAAGGGTTATTGATGCAATTCAGTTAATGAATGATTGTGGGATATGTTGGGAACAAAAGATTTGGGTTGAGGTGTAATTTGGAATAAAATTCTCAAAAAATATTGGACTCAATGTCGTGTTCAGAGACCTGCAGTGTTGCCAGTTAAACGAGGAGGTGCTTTTTCTTCAGCTTGTGTTGAGCCGAGAATAGAGAATTCAGAGTGGGGTGGGACAGAGAATTAACATGATGAGTCCAGAAACTCAGGATCTTTCTACTATTTGAAAAGTTGCCACTCATTCTACATGTGGTCTGCTCAAGACAAGGAGGAACCTGTTGCTGCTGAAAAGTTTTCATTTCCCCCCAATCAAGTATTCCTTCCTCCCCATCTAACCATTGTTAACGTTTATGTCACTGCCTACTATCCTGGGATGAATTATTTGAATCCTAAATAATGAGAAGGAAAATGTTCGAAAGACAAACTGTGCAGCTTGTAGGTAGAAAGGGAGGAATGGACCAAGGTGTCACAGAGGCTGTGATCTCTGTGTAATGTTTGGTGCTTAGGGTTTTGTACATAGGTTGTAGTGAGTTGCACCAACATATTAAAAGCAAAGTGCAGCTGAACTCTTTGATACTTAAGTGGAGATGGGCATCAAGGCTGTGCAGATAACTGCCTAGTATTAGAACAGTGTAATTAAATACAAATGGTCAACTTAGTTAATATTTCATCAGTCATCCTGCTAGCCTTTGGAGCTGTTGGAGGGATTTGTGTGTTTAGCTTGTATCCGGAATCTGGCTATCACATGAGGCACAGTTGTGCTCTTAATTACGGCTCACCTGATAACAAAAGAAATCTTGTTGAACAGTGGTGAGTTTCTCAACCAAGTTAGTTTATCAAGGTCTTAATAGTATGAACTGGAAACACTCTGAGAGAACCCAAAGTGTTTCAATGTTTGATAGCATCCACGGACTCTCCTATTCTATGTTTCAATGCTTATGTGGATTTTACATTTTCAAAATAATTCATCAGTTATCAATGTTTCTTTGTAATCGTTCATCATTGTTTTCTCCCTCTTTGAGTAACATTCAACTTGCTGTTCCTTTTGAATTATTTTTTTAAATCTTCCCATTTATCTGACAAATGGGTACAATAAAGAACCCTTCTTATCTCAATGTCAGTTTTATTGCTCATAGCTTGGTTTACATTATTGTATGTTTATTCTCACTCCAACTATTTATGCCTTGTAGTCTAGACATCTCTTAAATCTGTCTATTGCCTCTCCAAAAATGACCACCAAGTTACCGTCACTGTGTTGGCTTCTTTTCCCATCTTGCTTCCACAATATGTATGCTCTTGGTTTAAACATATTAAAACTGCTCATTTTACTTATAATTTTCAGAATTTCCTATATCAAAAACAATAATTAATTTTGGCAAAAGGTAAAAATCATGATTTTCTGGAACTTTGCGAGTTAGGATTTCTACAACGAGAGATTTAAGGAATTTATTTTGGAGATTGTTTGCCTTCTACATCTGTGCATGTACACGTCCTTCCTTCCCAGTGTTAGATCTGGAGTACTGTGTACTGAGTCTCATGTTTACAAACCTGACGCGCTGCTATAAGTAAGAATTTTGTAGTCCCATTTCAGTACATATGATGATTAAACACCCTGGACTTGACTCTTGAATATTCATCAATCTATTCAGGGAATGAAATGCATGATTTTGCTTTTGTCTGGCGTTCAATGACAAACAGAAATGAAGAAATGTTTACTGCTTTACAGTCACGCTGGGTGACAGGTAGTGTTGACAGTTAAATAAGTTGATAAATTGCCCCTTCACAATGCTCAGACACAATGATGTAAGAGTGGAGGGGAGGGGGGAGATATTAGAATGCAGAAATCTAAATCTTGGTGATCATTGAAGTTCTTGATCAGGAAGCATACTGTCCATTGCTCAATGGCTTTTGTCACCTTGGTGCCCTTACACTCTTAATTGGATCACGTAACAGAAACAAATCCAGTTTTGTTTGTATTTGTTTCTGTTACTATTCACTCGTTATGTTTGCTCATATCTTCCACATTGCATTCTCCACCATCAACTGTCAGATTGCACCGAGCTTGAAATGTAGCATTAGCCTTCGTAACGGGACGCCAGTTTAAAAATTAACAATGCACCGAAACACTTGTAAGAAAGAACTTCTGAACCCGTGTGTGAAGGTTTTCTTGGATGAGGAGTCACCTACTTGGTAGATTTTTCTTCATTCTGGTCCTTCTGTTTAAACTGTGAATCAAAAAAAACACACTAGGTCTGTCCTTTGTTCCCATTGTAACACCACTTGTCATAACAGTGACAATGGTCATGTGAACAAGAGTCAAAAGAGTTTTGTTGTCATATGTACGGAAACAGGACAATGACATTTTTACTTGCAGCAGCACAACAAGTGTGTAAACACAGTTTTGCAATAGATAACATAACAAAACGAACGTTAAAAAAAGTTTAATAACAAAAAAACCCAATATAGCGCAAAAAAAACAAAAACAAAGCCCGAAGTGCTGAGTACAACCAAGGCAGTTTGTAGTTTGGAGTTGGAGTTCGTAGTGTTCAATAGTCTAATAATTGTTGGGGAAAAAGCTGTTGCTGATTCCGAAGGTCATGGTTTTCAGACTCCTATAACTTCTGCCTGATGGCAGGAGTGAAATGAGAGTGAACCCGAGAAGGAGACTATTCAGTTGTATATGGCCTGTGTTGACTGGATAAGAGCCTGACTAAATCTTATCTTCTGGAACATGCTGCATGACCCCACAGATCGGGATTCTTTAGGTTCAGGCCCAAGTACTTTTTAATTGCCATAGTTATAGAGTCATACAGCTCAAAAACAGGCCTTCAAGTCCACCAAGGCCACCCTGACTGTCAAGCACCTATTTCTACTAATCGTACATGAAACTAATTTTATTCTTCTTGCATTCCCCTCAACTCCCCTGACATCCCACAACACACCCACACACCTGGAGCAATTTGCCTACCATAGGTCTTCCCTGCGGAGATGCTGGGTTACTCCAGCATTTTGTGTCTATTTTCAGTTTAACCCAGCATCTGCAGTTCCTCCCTATGCAATTCATCTCCCAATCCACACATATTTTGAATGAGTAAGGAAAACAGACCACTGGACTAAATCCACATGACCACAAAGAACATGCAAACTCCACACAGACATCGCCCCAAATCAGGATTAAACCTGGGTCACTGAGAGGCAGCAGATCTACCAGCTGTGCCATCGTGGTGTCCAAGTGTCTCGAGAGCTTCTGCCTCTGCTCACAGAGGGAAGAACATTTTCCTCGTCATTCCCTGAATCCTTCTACCGATTACTTTAAATCTACCTACCTTGGGTTTTGACCCGTTTCCGAAGGGAAATATTTCCTTCCAATTTACTCCGTGTCTATAATAATTTCATACATCTTCATTAATTCTCTTATCAGCCTTCAGCTCAGCTGGCAGAAAGCTGCAAATATATCCGTGCGTGGCTAAGGAGCTGCCAATCGACCTCTCACCAGAGACGTGGAACGTTAAAAAGATATCCTTCTTTATTAGGTAAAGTTGTCAATCACAGCAGGGTTCACAATCCATTAAAAAAATTGCATACGTTTCCAAGACCAACATGTGTATCTCAACACAGAGAAACAATGCTATAATCAAAGTATCAGTGTGTTTAAGATTTATTTTGCTCATTTTCTGATTGTTTTTTTAAATATTTTTGTGAACATTTAAAATATGTGGGTAAATTAATACCATTCAAAATTTACAGTCACATATTTCTGTCCCCACCCATCCTGCTTTCCATAAAGACCACAATCTTTGTTTGGTTCCGCCCTTCCCACCAAACTGGCTGGTTGGACTGGTCCTAAGAGGTTCTGACCCACTGGTATATTATCTCTGGATAAAATCATTCAACCTCTCAATGTATTTCAAGAATATGTGTTTTTTTTAAATACTGCACACAAAAATGTGACAAATGGGGTCAAATTTCAAATTCCTTCAAAAAAGTTGTCAAGCACTTTATTGGGTTCATGACTAACATAGTATCAACAACAAATATAAGAAAACTTAGCATATTGATGGCAAGTTTCTGAAAATTGCATCAGAATACACAAATACATTTTGTGCAACGGTTGTTGCGTGGTGTCCACCAGTGACCTGGTTGGCACAGTATGTAGACAAATTTCTTATTCCTTTCTATGTTTATGAATACGACATGGAACAATAAAATTGCAAACACCGTTTCCACTTCATTCACCTGATCATTTAGTAGAATACTGCATCCATCGTTCATTGCGGTGGACACCAAATCTTTGGTGTCCCTGAAAACAAACGTTACATTATTAGCGAGAACCAAGCATTTTCACCAATACGATCTAAACGGTACATTACCTTATGTATTTGAGCTATCGATGGCCAATGATTCGTCAGATCGTTTGATTTGGTCTGATTTTTTTGTAAGTAAAATGTCTCCGTAACGGTCGTTGTGGCGCTTCCAGCGGTTGACACTAAGGAATGAAGTTAGCGACTTGGTCCATACGACAGGTAAACAAGGGACAGTGGGTTGTCAATTTGAAGATTGGCTCAGTTTCTTAGTTTTGATGACCGATTTATGTCCAAAATTTTTTTTAATTGATTTTAAGAAATCGGAAAATATATCATAAATGGTCGTTGCGTTTTTGACACCACGATATTTTTGATATATTAAATTGAAAATAAGAAAAGATAATTAACTCACCCAAAGATCGCGACTACCATAGGATACCTCATTGGGTGTTTGAAAGGCATTAGAGGTTTGGAGCCTCCGTGGTTTAACTTACGGACGTATCAACCCCGATAACGGTCGTTGTGACAATGGACACCAAGCACAACCACCGTTACGGGATTTTTAGTGTACTGTATTATCTTTATGTTACTATATTTTTCTCCTAGTATAGATGAAAATATTTCCCTAGATCATTATCAAAACGTATATGTTTGAGGGGCCATATAATGTTTATTTATGAATTACATATTCATGCCCAAATGTGGCAGAGTTTTTAATGTCCAAAATGGTGGGAAAACGATGAAAATTTGTCTGTTATGAAAAAGGTTTTTGGCCTTGAAGTTATCTAATTTATATCCGCTATTTATAAGGTTTCACGTGATGGGTAGATTTTTGTTAAGAACAGTGTTTTGGTGTAAAAAAGTGAATACTAATCTTGTTCGTTAAAATCTCTCCAGTATTGTAAAAAGACCCATATGGAAGAATCTCCAACACCCACACGAGCAAATTACAATATTGTTATCAATAGCACCAATTTTTGCACCCTTTATGCACAGACAGTGGTGGGTATATGGAATGAACTGCCAGAGGAGGATAGTTAAGGCAGGTACAATGATAACATTTAAAAAACGTGGGTAGGTGGGACAAGTGTAGATGGGACATCTTGGTTGGCATGGGCAAGTTTGGCCGAATGGCCTGTTTCAATGCTGCATGACTATGACTTTACTAAATGCAAACTTCTAATCAACATGCCTGAAATAGACATTGGGTGAGGCAACATCCGTGAAAGAGAAGTGAAGTTAGTGATTAAGATTGATAAGAATACCTTAGAATCCTATGATGATAAAAGATGCAGCTGAAATGTTAATTCTCTATCCTCGGAATTTTTTTTGCTGACAGCCACTGATGGATCTTGATGTCCCTGGCAAGGTCAACTTTTGTTGTCCATGTCTAATAGCTGATAGTTAGCTGATAGTTAGCTGATAAATAGTTCTTCAACCATTGCAGACCAACTGCCTGACTTGCTGCAAATTTGCAGCATTTTCTGATTTCATTTCAGATTTCCAGCATACAAAATATTTTGTTTATTGTGTTATTATTTTTATCAGTATATCTCAGAATCATTGTAATTGAGTCATCTCATCTTAGAAATATATGTCTCTCTGATGCTAAATTAAAAACAGAAAATGCTGAAAATGCACAAAAGTTCAGGCCGCATCTGTGGAAAATGAAATTGAGCTAATGTTTCAGGTCAAAGACACTTTGTCAGAAAAGAGAATGAGAGAAAATAATTTGCTAAGCTTCTGTGTGGTATGGGGATGTCCTGGATGGGATAACACCAGGGTGACTATGGGGATCAACTGTAAACAAGGTAATCTGGTCAATATACATTTATATCCCTGCACTTGTTTGAAAAGAAAGATTTGATATGAAAACAAACATAGCAGTGGGTACCTTCTAAAATTGTCTGCAGAACACGGGTCATGAAGTGACCTAAATGTGAGAATCCGACTGTGGTATTAGTCACATTGACATCACTTGTAGGGGTTCAGAGACCCTCTGATAAATTATCCAACATTAAATATCTTGACAAAATGCCTGAAGGTTTAAATCATCAAGATCAACAGGTTACATCCATATGTTTAAGAAGGATCTGCAGATGCTGGAAAATCGAAGGTACACAAAAATGCTGGAGAAACTCAGCGGGTGCAGCAGCATCTATGGAGCGAAGGAAATAGGCAACGTTTCGGGCCGAAACCCTTCTTCAGACTAAAACGTTGCCTATTTCCTTCGCTACATAGATGCTGCTGCACCCGCTGAGGTTACATCCATAGTTGTATTTCCCTTCATCTTTGATATCCTATTTAATTTAAATTTAACAGTGACAGCTGTGAACAAAATGCAGGTTAATCCATTCCTCCTGGTGCCCTATTTGAAAGGGATTCCTGGAATTGTTTTAACTTCGAAAATATACTTTATTCATAAAAAAACAAGTTTCACTAAAAAAAACAATAGAGAAGTTACAAAACAGTATATATACATTGATGTGCTATACCTTCATTAGGTAGCATAATCGCCATTGGGTCTGCCCACAGCCATGTCGGCGATTTTCCATACGCGATTTTTATCAAATCTATATCGCATTCAGCCTAGTAAATCAATACGAAAAATCGCTGCAAGGGCAAAAGGTGTCCCAGTTTTTAGGCCTCGATAAAATTTTTTCGACGAATTTTAAAATTACTGTCATAGCGACCTCAGCAGCCCCAGGGGAGAAAATTTTAAACCTTATTTTTGAAAATGGGGCATAGGTGACCCTGTAAAAAATCTATAGCAGCATTTTGGGCCACTCACGGCCATTGAGGCCTAATCAGCGCGCTGTCATTCGGGGTGCGCGCCAGAAACGGCGAAAGGGCTCTACCCGGGCCAGCAATTGAACACTAAATTCCTTCCCTTTTCCAGGGTTACGTCCGTGCCCGGGTGGGATTAGAAAGGGAATACGCCCTGTAATGTATTGTGCGTTTGATTACCCTGAGCTTTTTTTGTAATTCCATTGAAAACCAATAGGGGCTCCTAAGGTATGTTGAATGCCATAACTTTTTTCAATACTTGAGATATGAAAGTATTTGGTCATAATTGTATAATTTATCTGATTTATAAATTGCAGACTTGATTTTTAAAATCTCAAAATTTTGTTTGTATTGTATTTATGAACACACATCCATAGGGTTATCAAATGGCATTTTGTAGTGTTTATACATGTAAGGGCCTGTCCCAAATATTATTTTTTAACGAATTGAACCAGTCATAGTCGCAGGTTTTTGATTTTAAAAAAAAGAACCAGAAAAAAAAAAACATGCCATACAGGCCGACATGGGTGACGTCTGTATGGTCGTGAGTAGTCGCCCAAAGAGTCGTACCTTTTTCTGATCGCCGCTGGATTTTCAACATTTGAAATTTTTCAGCCACCTGCTGTGACTATGATGGGTGCCGGCAAGTCGCCGAAAAAATCGCGTAAGTGGGACAGGCCCTTAATGCATTCAATGTGCAAAGAACCAATGCCACTCATGTGACCTTTGAAAATACAGGCTTCAAGTGTTCACTGGGATTAATTTTTAGTCTTAGAGATACAGGGAGGAAACAGGCCCACCAAGTCCGCACCAGTTCTGTTATCCTAGTTTTGCATCCTACACACTATGGGCAATTTACAACAGCCAGTGAACCTATAAACCCGCACATCTTTGGAATGTGAGAGGAAACCAGAGCACCCGGAGAAAACTCACGTGATCACAGGGATAACGTACAAATTCCGTACAGACAGCACCCGTATTATTCTATGACTCTATAATTTCAACAGCACTGTATTACTCTATGACTATAAACAAAATAAGGCGCGTATTTTGACAAAAAAAACAATCTGTGAATCTATCCCACAAAGACCCGATATGACTGGCATTGTTTGTATGGCACAAAAAACGGGTTATCACCGGTGGAGATGGTCGTGAAAGCACTTGCCTCAATTCAGAAGGTTGTAAGTTCAAGTCCAATGTCGGAGTTTGAATTATAAAATTAGCTTTTCAATCCAGTGCAATATTGAGGGATTACTATACTGCCGGTCAGGTGGGATGTTAAAGAAAGGCCCTGTCTGTCCTGTCTGATGGACGGAAAAGACACCAAGATGTTATTTTGAATAAGAAAGTAGGAGCTATTTTTGATGTCCTAGCTAGCATTTATTCCTTAATGCACATACTTTAAAAAAAAATAATCTGGTCATTATCACATATTTGCATGTAGCAGTTAGCTGCCTCATTTTATGCATTACAAAAGTGACTATGCTTCAGAAGCCCTTCCATGCCAGTTAGTGAGGAAAGAACTGTAGATGCTGGTTTAAATTGGAGATAGACACAAAATACCGGAGTAACTCAGCAGGACAGGCAGCATCTCTGGAGAGAAGGAATGGGTGACGTTTTGGGTCGAGATCCTTCTTCAATCTTCAGTCCCCACCAGACTCTGTCCCTCAAAGCCTGGCAACGGAAGGACCCTAAACGGTGGTCCTCCCCCACAGAGACTTTGCATTGACTGCACCAAGCTTTAGTGCGTACCTCAGCACGTACCCCTGCAGTCTGGAATGGGCCAGTCGGCAACAGTACCTGACGGGCATCTCATTGTACTGGAAGAACAACAAGTTTCGGACAGACCAAAGTACATCTTTCACGAGTTGATGGTCTCCCGGATATTTGGTAGTTGTTGAAAGTTTGTGAATATCAAGTATTTAATTTTCATTGGGAGCCTTGACAAGTGTTCAAAATAACAGCAGTGTTTAACGAGCTGTAAAAGTAATATGGTGAGTGGAACTCTCTATTTCTGATTTGAAAGGTTATCTCCTAGGGTTAAGCTTGGATAGCACCTGACCTGGAAAATCCACATCCTGATATATGGTCCGGAACACAACGGGTGACCTGTGAACTTGGGCAACGCATTGGTTAGTCACACACATAATTTCCTATTTATAAATTCATTTTGCTGACACTTTGTAAACCACTCATGAGACTTTGTTTTTTCTGTGTGTGGCTGTTGCCAGGGAAACACAACAAGGTACAGAATGGAAGCACTGCCAACTTAAGGGGCAAGCGAGAAATGGCACTTATAACAGATAGCCTGAGCAAAGGGACATTGTGGGAAATTTCAAAAGGCTGGGTCAGTAAGTAAATTATCACTTTCCATTTTTTATCATATAGTACAATAAATCAACACACACGAGAAATGCAGGAGATTTAATTGAAAGAGCACGGCTCCTCAACTTATAATTACACTTAAAAATTTTGCAACAAACCAGAACATAAAATCATGAGAGCAATAGATCGGGTAGACGCACAGAGTCTCTTGCTCGGAGTAGGGAATCAAGAAACAGAGGACATAGGTTTAAGGTGAAGAAGTAAACATATATAGGAATCTGAGGGGTAACTTTTTCACACAAGGTGGTGGGTGTATGGAATGAGTTGCCGGAAGAGATAGTTGAGGCAGGGGCTATTGCAACTTTTAGAAACATCTAGACAGGTACATAGATAGGACAGGTTTAGAGGGATATGGGCCAAATGCAGGAAGGTGGGACTAGTGTAGATGGGACATGTTGGTCGCTGTGGGCCAAAGGGCCTGTTTCTACGCTGTTTGACTATGATTCTAACAGCTGCATGTGCTTGCTATCAAGGCTCTTACATGGACAATGGCTTTTTAGTAAAGGTAGTGAAGAACATGCAGGAACAATTTAATTGCCACCCTGCTAAACATCATCATCTTGGCATGGAAAGGGAAAAGAGTATCAAAATAGAGAGAGTCACTAGGCAAGTTTTCATTTTTATTGTTCCTCTTACAATGTGGCCAGCTGATGTCCTGTTTTTTACACAACCCATCATTATAATGTTGACAGATGACATCATGGAGGTGACAAAAATTCATACTTTGGTTTCATTTTGTTAAACCTCTTGTGAAACACAATGTAGAATGTTGTGTGTTCTTACTATAGGTGACACAATTTTAAATGCAATCTGGATCAGTCTTGTCCCATGTGATTGCAATTGTTAACATAAACTGCAATCACCAAACATTTCCCATTGAAAGTTATAATATTTAAGGCATATACCTTTAAAGAAAATGGTTGAAATCATTGAAAATTTGTTTTTATCGACTTAAGAGTAGGCTCACAGGTATCTGCTCCTTTATTTATCACCTTGGCATTGAACAGAAAACCCTCCAATACACACAACAGCAAATCACAGTTGTATCGAGAACTTAAAGAGAGGATTGAATATGCTATCAAAGTCAATAGTCATTTCATTTCAATTCTGAAAAAATCTGCAGGTTAGGTTTGTGATGGTAGACATACATGTAAATTGGTTTCCTTGCACCTACTCGATGAAAGTGCATTTTATTTGAACTGTTGCATTCTTCTACAGGTGCAACAGATGCATCAGCACTACAGCAGTACTTGATAACTGCATATTGTATTACCAACAGCACAAACAGAATAATTTGCATCTTCTAGTGTCTCTTAACATGAAAAAAAATCTGCCAGGCACTTCACAGCATTCTTATCATACAACAAAGGAGATGAAGGAGGGGTGTCTCGTGGTCTGATTAAGATATGGGTTTGAGTTAATAGAGAAGAAGGAGAGATTTAGTGAACCTTGGACTGGGAACCTTTGTTGACTAATGGCGCAGTGACTAATGATGGAATGATGAGAATGGAGATCACAAGCGAACTAGAGTGGAAGGAACAAGAGAGCTTGAAAGCTTGTAGGACCTGGTAACAGAAAGAGGGGTTTTGTGTATAATCATGGTAGGGATGGATCAGGAGCCTTTGTAGGTCAGTTGGTCGGTGCAAGTTTGGAGATGGGCAGCAGAGATTTCCCTGAGCAGAGTGTGGGTCCAAGAGAGAAGCAGGAACTGTGAAGGAAATTAAAGTTTGCATGAGATTTATGGCAAAAAAGACACAGTGCTGGAGTAACTCAGCAGGTCAGGCAGGATCCCTGGAGAACATGGTTGGGTGACGTCTCGGGTTGGGTCTGAAATAGGGTCCTGACCTGAAACGTCACCTGTCCATGTTCTCCAGAATTGCTCCCTGACCACCTAAGTTACTCCAACACGTTGTCTTTTTTTTTGCCATATATCTCATGTGTAATTCAGCATATGCAGTTCCTTGTTTCTACGTGAGACTTATGGCAATGGGAATACTGAAGCATAGAATTTAATGAGCAGTGCTGCAGAGGTAGAAATAAGTCATATACGATGAAGGGATGTTTGCACAGAGGCGTCACCTGGGTCTAGCCAATCTAGGTCAGTCTTCAATAGTTTCATCATCTGAACATGTTCTGAATGAGTTTAGTGACAGGTGGTTAAATGCGTGCCTTTGTTGCTAAAGAGCATTGGCCAGCTGTGTATTGCTTTCCTGTTTGAAGAGACTGATGGCTGAGTTAACCATTAGAGAAGTGTGCATTATCAGGGTATATAATGCATCCCTGCCAGGAACAAGTGACAATGCAGCTGCTCGCTGTGACAAGCTAATGTTACAACAGCAGCTTTGCCAGCTATATATTAATTAGTGCATTACCTAACAGGAGGGAGTTATTGTGACAGTTCCTTTGGGGATAAATTAATCCCTCATCTCATTCCCTGGATTATTACTCCACATTGTAAATGCAATTCGAACTTCTGAAAAATTAGATGAGGGTGACAGGAACTGCTGCAAGATTTTGTTGTGCATTTTCGTCTCCCTCCCCAAAGAAAATTGCGGCAAGTCTTTAGCTGGAATGTTAATTAATCCTCCTTTGAATAGCTCAGCAGGTCGTATCTGGGTGATATTTTTAAGTGCATCAAGAAGAAAACAAAATGTCAGGGGAAAATTATTCTTATTTAAATTTACGACTGCCTGCAGGCAATTTTTCAATATATAAGATCTACCTCTTAGTGATCCTCACTCACTTGCCTTTTCAGATTCTTTCTATTGATTTTTTTTCCTGTTCCTGTGCTCTTCTTTAGTTTCTTCATTTTTTCCAAATGATTTGGCAACCGACTGCAATATAACCTAAACTTGTTGAATTCAATATTAATGATACAATATTTTTCTATGGCAAATAATGCAGCCATGATTTGTTCAAAATATTTCAGTACATTTGGTCGCTGCCATTTTCTGTGTCATTTCAGGCGACCTTTGGTTATTTTCCTGAAAAGTACCTCAGAATGTAGTAATGTTGAAGTTTGTGCAGTGCATTTAAAGAAAAAAGATGAAACACTGCAGGCTGCAGCTTCTGGTGAGGTCTCCTTAATGACAGGAAACCTTAATCAATGTGTTATCTCAGCTGGTAGCGTGCATTCAAGGCTATTGTAACTGAGACAATTCCAGTCCCATGAGTCGTTTGCAAAGTGGCAGCAAAATGAATTTATAAATAGGAAATTATATGTGTAACTCGAACCAATGTGTTACCCATGTTCACAGGTCACCTGCTGTAATCCGGACCATATATTGGGATGTGGATTTTCCAGGTCAGGTGCTATCCAAGTTTAACCCTAGGAGATAACCTTTTGAATCAGAAATAGAGAGTTCCACTAACCATATTACTTTTACAGCTCGTTAAACACTGCTGATATTTTGAACACTTGTCAAGGCTCCCAATGAAAATTAAATACTTGATATTCACAAACTTTCAACAACTACCAAATATCTGGTAGACTATCAACTCGTGAAAGATGTACTTTGGTCTGTCCGAAACTTGTTGTTCTTCCAGTACAATGAGATGCCCGTCAGGTACTGTTGCAGACTGGCCCATTCCACACTGCAGGAGTGCGTGCTGAGGAACGCACTAAAGCTTGGTGCAGTCAATGCAAAGTCTCTGTGGGGGAGGACCACAGTTTAGGGTCCTTCCGTTGCCAGGCATTGAGGGACAGAGTCTGGTGGAGACTGAAGATTGAAGAAGTAATACAGTGTAGAAACAGGCCCCTTGGCCCAACTTGCCCACACTGATCAACATGTCCCATCTACACTAGTCCCACTTGCCTGCATTTGGCCCTTTATATCTGTCTAAATATTTTAAAAGTTGCAATAGTCCCTGCCTCAACTACCTCCTCCGGCAACACGTTCCATATACCCACCACCTTGTAAGAAAAAGTTGCCCCTCAAATTCCTATAAATGTTTACCCCCTCACCTTAAACCTATGCCCTCTGGTTCTCGATTCCCTACTCCGAGCAAGAGATTCTGTGCGTCTACCCGATCTATTATTCTCATGATTTTATGTTCTGGTTTGATGCAACATTTTTAATTGTAATTATAAGTTGAGGAGCTGTGCTCTTTCAATTAAACCTTCTGCATTTCTCCTGTGTGCCGTTTCATTGTACTATATGGTAAAAAAAATTGAATGAGAATGAGATGAGAATACTTACTGACCCAGCCTTTTGAAATTTCCCAGAATGTCCCTTTGCTCAGGCTATCTGTTATAAGTGCCACTTCGCACTTGCCCCTTAAGTTGACAGTGCTTCCATTCTGTACCTTGTTGTGTTTCCCTGGCAACAGCCACACACAGAAAAGACGAAGTCTGTAGAGAATCATAGGTAAGAACGCGAAAAGTAACAGAACCAGAAAGTGTCATCTATAAAGAAACATACAAAAGCATGCTCAACTTCAGTCACGTCAGGTATTACAAAAAGGGCTACATAGATCACATTTGTAAATAAACATAAAATTATCCATCTGCATCTATCATTTTAAATGCAGATGTATTTTGTGTATTGGTAACATCAACCAGGGTGTTGCCCCAGTGAGATTACTTCAGAAGACATTATCCGTCAGTGCTGAGGGATATATTCAAGAGAGAGTTAGATATAGGTCGTAGGACTAACGGTATCAAGGAATATGGGGAGAAGGCAGGGATGGGGTACTGTGTTTGGATGATCAATTGTGATCACATTGAATGGTGGTGCTGGCTCAAAGGGTCGAATGCCCTACGCCTGTACCTATTTTCTATGTTTCTACTGCACTGTGAAACTCGAGTTTAACATCGCTTTAAGAAATCAAGGGTCTGACATTTCATTAGATAGTTTTAACAACAATGAATACCTCACTTGTTCAGAATGTAGGCAATGTTAGCCTGGCTTTAAAAATAACATTTGTAGATCACCTCTCTTTACTACCTTGTAGTCTTGGATTAATGTGGGGAACAGAGTAGAGTCTCTCATTAACACTCATAATTGATACGGTAGATTGTCTTAGTGATATTTATTGGGATATACTGTAGATACTAACTACATCCCCAATAAAATAATTTCCAGTATTGACAATACACTGAAAGATTCCTATTCTTATTTGTAGCATTATTCAATTCCTGTACATTTACCTGACATTGCTGAAGGACCCTGGGTTTAATCCCTGGTGCCAATCAAAAATGTTCATGATTGACCCCTAGTGCAGGGAAATGTGATAAGTTTGTCATTTATATTTTCATATGAGAGCGAGTTGCAGTGATTGATCCAAATGTGTCCGAATTGCTCACTGTGAAATAAATTGAATGTTGATCTGTATCCGGCCTCATGTCACACGAGTTCTTCTTTGATTGATTGAAAGATACAGCATGGAAAACAGACCCTTTGGCCCACCAAGTTCATGGTGACCATCGATCATTTGTCTAGATTAGTTCTATGTTTTCTCCACCTACAACCCCGCATGCCTTTGGGATGTGAGAGGAAACTGGAGTACCAGGGGGAAATTCATGCGGTCACATGGAGAACAAGCAACCTCCATACAAACCCGCACTCAAGGGCAGGTTTGTACATGGGTGTCTGGCGCTGCGAGGAGCAGCTCTACTAGCTGTGTCACTGTGCTGACCTCTGGGTCTACCTTCAAAACAACTTTTTTAAACCACATTTAATCGAAGCAAACATACCAATTCAGATCACAAGGAACTCTTACTGTATCATCTTACAGTTAGATACTGCATAATTTGGGTAAAATCCCAATTTAAGATGCACGGGTCATTTATAGAAGGGATGAATATTGGAAAGACTGAAAAAATGACGAAGCCAAATTTAGAAAGATAAGAAACACACACACAGGACACAGAACTTAAAAATCTTCACAATGTTCCCTTCAGTAGTTTACTCATAAAGATCCTGTTGTGTAGTTATAATCATGTTGATGGAATTCAATAACAGTAACTCCTTTCGTTTGCTGGGGATGTTCTTTCAGATTTTCAGCATTGCCAGTTTTTTTTTCCGTTTTATCCACTCAATTCCAAATGACCATCCTGACAGTTTTTCCTGTTACTGAGTCCTTCCTGAGAGTCTGAAACAGAACACTGAAAATGGTGGAAATATATAGCACGTCACGCAGTATTTGCGAAGAGAGGAATGTTCAATCGATGATGAGTGAATGATCATCAGTGAATGTTCAGAAGAAAGGTCAGCAAACTGCAATGCTAACTCTGTTTACCTCTTTAAGATGCTGCCTGACCTGCTGACTTGTTTTCAGCATTCTCCACTTGTGTGAATGAGGCTCGTATTAATCTTATGAATCCCACTTGTTAATCTTGTGACTCAGCGCTGCAGCACAAAACTCTACTTTTGACATTACTTCCAGAAATCAAGGGTCACGACATTTCATTAGATAGTTTTAGCATCAATGAACACCATAATTATCTTGCAATTATAAATTAGAATTCTGAGGCAGTAGTCAATGTTTAGTGCACTGTTATACAGGTATTTCAGCCCTGAATATAATCCAACAAAGGATTACTGCAAGATAGCCCTGAGTCATGCAATGTCACATGACTGGCGTTCACTGTCACTCTCTGTCTGATTCTAACAACAGCATGACAAATCTGTTAGCAGCCCAAATGCACATTAGTTACTTCATATAAAAACAAAGAACTGCAGATGCTGGTTTATACCAAAGAAAGACACAAAGTGCTGGAGTAAGTCAGCGGATCAGGCAGAGTCTCTGGGGAAAAAGGATGGATGACATTTCGGGTCGAGACCTTTCTTCAGTCTATGCTTATTTTGTACCTTCACTGAAACAACTGAAAGTAGACCAAACAACAACCAGCATTTCCATGTAGAAACAAAGAACTACAGATGCTGGTTAACACACAGGACATGAAGTGCTGGAGCAACTGATTCTGAAGCGTTCCATCTTCCATGTAGTAAAGGTTGTGGTTTATGGAAATACTGGATGTTACATAGTGCTGGAGTAACTCAGCGGGTCAGGCAGCATCTCTGGAGAATATGGATAGGTGATGTTTTGGGGTCGGGACCCTTCTTCAGACTTAGTTACTCCAGCGCTTTATGTATTAACCAGCATCTGCAGTTCTTTGTTTCTGCATGGAAATGCTAGAACTTGTTTGGTCTATTTTCAGCTGTTTCAGTGATAGTCCAAATGAAGAATAGTTGTAAGTCATTTTTAAATAAATGCTTTATGGAATGGGTGAAAATATTTTAAGATGATTTTGGCTGTTAATTGAATAGTTTTCATACATTTGGGCGTATCACTCATAATTTAAATGGTGGTTTTAAAAAGATTGAATTGTCAAGCAATGCTACATTAGCCGTTGTTATCCACTTTGAATACATTAATAATTTAAGAGCATGCACAGAGTGTTAAATGTTACTACGCTTGGAGGGTCATCTTAACACAAGCACACATGTTAAGTTGATTTGGACAAGTATATAATTTTCAATGACTACAGGGAGGGGGTTACTGGCAACACATACCTCTTCAACATGTTTCTGCCACAAACAAGGCAGAAAGTTAAATCATGGGGTAAAATTATTAAAGACAGCAAAATACTGAAGATGCTGCAAGTCTGAAATGACAACAGAAATGCTGGAAACACTGATTTAAGATTTAAATGTTGGTATGCATCTGATTAGATCGAGAAAGCCCTGCTTTAATTGAGGGAGAAAACTTGTTGCAAAATTTGAAAGTCGGCATTTGCTTTGAAAAATGAAAAAACCTTTGTTATTGCATGAAAAGGCAAGTCGGATGTGTCTGAGCAGATGATAAACACATGAGCAAAACATTCTATGAGTAACGTAACTGCAGGAAGAGATAAGGACCTAGAAATTCATCTGCATTGTTATCCCTTCATTAGAGGGTATGACATTAGCAATCTCCCGAAAGCTGCATGAAAAAC
Source organism: Leucoraja erinaceus (assembly GCF_028641065.1). NCBI lineage: Eukaryota > Metazoa > Chordata > Chondrichthyes > Rajiformes > Rajidae > Leucoraja > Leucoraja erinaceus. The sequence goes on from NC_073385.1 coordinate 50,223,826, forward strand.
TCTGGTAAAGATTCTGAAATTTGTATCAGTTGTTTAGAAACAGCACCATTGAGCTCCCTCAGGTAACATAAGTTTTACAAAAACAGCATGTTATATGTTGAGTTTTTCACCACAGCTAAAAACAGATCTCGGAAAGTAGTCCCCATGTGTTCACACCACAACATAACCAAGCTGCTGAAGAGTGAGTGGTGAGTGGGAATGTGGGCAAGTTCCAGTAATGGGAGGGGAGTGCCAGGAGAATCTGTACCACCTGCACTTTGCTGCAGAAACGTTATGTACTGCATTGAAAACACTCGTTTTACATGGATTTACTGTTCTTTCATTGCCGTACGCTCAAAATAGTGACTTGGGCAGCACCATTGGAATACAGAATACGTCCGATGGATGAGCCTGAAGGTTCATGCTGGTGTTTTAGTTGTTGAACATGCGTGGAGATAGAACAATTCAAAAGCTGTAATGATGTGTAGACACTTCAGTGATCCAATCCCAAAACAGTTCCTATAACCATTCTGCTGGGTGCCAAAGCCTGGTTTAACCAAAGAGTCCAAGTAGGAAATTACAGAAGAAAACAAGTTCCCAAAAAAAACTCTTGCTTCTCTCAAAAATGTTCATTGATTTTCTTTAAAAAAAATTGAAAAGTTGCTTCTGTTAAGTGGGTGACATCAATGATAATTTCATCTGGTTTTCCGATTGATCCTTATGCCATACTAATCCTCTCTGCTGCCCCACAGTGGTTAGATACGTTGAGTGCCACATCTATTGAAATTTGTTAGATAGACACAGAAAGCTGGAGTAACTCAGCAGGACAGGCAGCATCTCTGGAGAGAAGGAATGGGTGACTTTTTGGGACGAGACCCTTCAGACTAGAAATCTGTTGATTTCTCTGAACTTTACCTTAACTGTTTCACAACGTTTCACCCATTTTATGTTTCCTAGACGAGGCCTTTCCAATTGACAATATTAAATATTGTTATAATAATAATAATAATAATAATAATAATAATAATAACTTTATTTATAGAGCACTTTAAAAACAACCACTGTTGCAACAAAGTGCTGTACATGACTGATCATGGACAAAAAATTATTACACGACAATAAAAAACATTAAAAGAGAGAGTAAAAACAATAAAATTAAAAACATTAAAAGCACTAAAACAGGAGCAAAGTCTCAAGCAGGGTCAAAAGCCAAGGAATATAAATGTGTTTTAATACTGGTTTTGAAGATGGACAGTGAGGGGGCCTGTCTGATGTGCAACGGCAGAGTGTTCCATAGTGCCGGAGCAGCAACAGAGAAGGCTCTATCCCCTCTGAGCTTCCGCTTAGACCTCGGTACCTCCAGGAGCAGCTGATCAGCTGACCTGAGGCACCGGGCAGGAGTGTATGGATGAAGCAGCTCAGAGAGGTAAGGCGGGGCGAGCCCATTTAAAGATTTAAAAACAAATAAAAGAATTTTAAAATGAACTCGAAAGTGCACCGGGAGCCAGTGGAGGGAGGCCAGAATTGGCGTTATGTGCTCCCTCTTTTGAGTTCCAGTTAAAAGGCGAGCAGCAGCATTTTGAACCAACTGGAGACGAGCCAGGGAAGATCGAGCAACTCCAAAATAGAGTGCGTTACAGTAATACCCTCTGACCCAAAATTGTCCAGGTTATGTTGCAGTGCTACAATTTAGATCTGAGAAATACATAAATGGATCATCTATTTGTTGATTGCCACACAATACATTAAAAAAAAAGTGAACTGTCAGAACAAGCAAGTAATGGTGATTAGTCACACCTTCTCATTCCTATTGGAAAGGAGAAAAATGCTGGAGTAACTCAGCAGGTCAGGCAACATCCCTGATGAATATGAATAGGTAATATTTCAGATAGGAACCCGTCTTCAGACTGACCTCTACAATCAGTCTGAAGAAGGGTTCTGACTCAAAATGTCACCCATTCATATTCTCCAGGGTTGCTGGCTGACCTGCTGAGTTACTTTAGCATTTTGTGTCTTTCTGGTAAACCAGCGTCCGCAGTTCCTTGTTTCTCCCCTTCTTCTTGCCCTGCTTTTCCCCTCCCTTCCCTGAATACAGTTATGCAATTATAAAGCAAATATACAGTCAGAAAAATATTCAAAACATAACCTCGGGATTGATCCCTGCAGAAATGACCATGCGGGAGGGCTGGAACTGTAATTTCCGGCAATGAAGACACACCTGCATCAAAGATGCACCCCCATTTTGAGTTGCTAAATTTTGAAAAAAGCCTGGTGGGACATAGAATTTCTAGCGCTCAAAATAAATAAATAAATAAAGTGACAATTCAACGCCCATGACTTCCAGATCTCCTCCATTCTGAATGACTGAATGGGTGGGGGGGTGGAGGGTGACGGCAGGTGGAGAGATGGTGGTAAAAACAGGAGCACACCGGGACAAGTTGAATCAGTTGTGATCTTATTGAATGACAATACTAGTTCAAGGGACCATTTGGGGGAGAGTTCCTTTCACAGCATGTGCAGAGTCTGGCCCGGGTCAGCACAGGCAGGAGTGTTGAGAAGGAGGGGGTCGGGGATCATGCCAGCAACTCACTCACTCACTGCTGCCGCAGCGATCTGGGCGAGGAGCCACCGCATTGTGGCTGGGGAGGAAAGTGTCTCGGGTGGCTGCGAGCGGCCGCCGTTCCTTAAATTCCGACTGCCGCCGTGGGCAGGACATGGCCTCACTTGCTGCACTGGGTGACAATGCATGGCATTCACTGCCCGGTCCGTGTCTTTCAATGTAGACTGGACAGTGAGGGGACCAGCACAAGAGCAAAGATCATAGAGCGGAGCGGGTCAGCGGGTGATGGATAACAGGACAGCGGGCGGTGGAGCTTACTCCTGTGTCAGCACGATCCAGGGACCAATTGAGGTTACTCGCGCTAAAGTAGATAATGCAGCACTAAAACAATCTTCACTTTCTGCAAATTAAACAGTGGGATTAGGTAGAGCAGACATTTGCAAAACTAACCCAGTAATCAAGCCAAGATTCTACACTTGAAAAGATGATGTGCTTTAGCAGGGTGGTGCAGTTAGTTGTGCTACCTCACAGCTCCATGGATCTGAGGTTCAATCCTGCCCCTGTGGAGAGTTTGAACATTCTCTTCCTGAATGCATGTTTTTTTTTCCGGGAGCTCTGGTTTTCTCCCACAGGGAGAAATGTGTCTATCTTCAGTGTAAACCAGCATCTGCTGTTCCTTCCCACACATTAATAATTCAAAGAATCAAAAGAGAATTGATGGCACATGTGCAAAAGACAATGTTGCAGTGGTATAAGGGTAAAAAAATGAGCAGGAGTAAAGGGAATAGAGCTGGCATGCATTGAATTGGCTGAATGTTGTTCAAGGCCAAGTACCTCCATATTTTCATATTTGCTCATGTTATTCTCCTCTGCCCCCATCTAAAATTGTGCTGGTGTATGGCAACATGCTACCATGGACTGAGTAGATCTAATTTCTCAGGATTGGGTTTGATCCTGACATCAGGTTCTGTCCATGTGGAATTTGCACATTCTCCCTGTGACCATGTGGATTTCCTCCCTGGTGCTCTGATTTCTTCCCACATTTGAAAGATATGCCGGTTTGTAGATTGAGTAGCCTCTTTAAATTGCTCCTAGTGTGGATGCGAAAGTGGGATAACATAGAACTAGTGTGAACGGGTGATCGATGATCGGCATGGACTTGATGGGCTGAAGGGCCTGCTTCCATGTTGTATCTTTAAATCAATTCTATTAATCCTCAACAGAGGATGCCATATCTCTGGCTCTTCACACTGTCCTGACCCACCTGGACAGACAGGGCACGTACGTGAGGATGCTCTTCGTTGACTATAGCTCTGCATTCAATACGATCATCCCCACCAAGCTCACCACCAAACTCCACCAGCTAGGCCTCAGCTCGCCTTTATGCGATTGGATCCTGAACTTTCTGACGGAGCGACCGCAGGCAGTGAGACTGGGCCCGCACCTGTCCTCCACTAACACCCTGAGCACCGGCACACTACAGGGCTGTGTACTAAGCCCCATGCTCTACTCCCTCTTCACTCACGACTGTGTTCCTGCATTCGACACCAACACCATTGTGAAGTTTGCAGACGACACAACAATGATTGGGCTGATCACCAACGGTGATGAAACAAAATACAGAGCGGAGGTGCAGAACCTGGCGGACTGGTGCGCACGTAACAACTTGTCACTACACACCTCCAAGACCAAGGAGCTGATTATTGACTTCAGGAGGTCCCATAATGGAGAATACGCCCCAATCTCCATTTACGGGAAAAGTGTGGAGAGAGTGTCCAGCTTTAAGTTTCTGGGCACTCACATTTCTGAGGACCTCACATGGTCCATCAACACCGCTACGCTGGTCAAGAAGGCACAGCAACGACTGTTCTTCCTGAGGACATTAAAAAAGACTGGTCTGCCCCAACAGCTGCTGACAACGTTCTACCGCTGCACCACAGAGAGCATATTAACGTATGGCATCTCTGTGTGGTATCACAGCTGCATGAGACGGAGAGGCGAGCTCTTCAGCACGTCGTCCACAGAGCGCAGTGGGACACAGCTACCAGCCTTGGAGGGCATCTACCACACACGGTGCCTCAGGAAGGCCGTCAGCATCCATAAAGACTCCTCACACCCTTGTAACGGACTGTTTGAACTACTTCTCTCCGTCAGACGTTATAAGGCCTTCTACGCCCGAACCTCCAGACTCAGAAACAGCTTTATTCCCAGAGCTATAGCGGCTCTGAACCAGCCCTGCTGAGTGTCCCCATCCCTCCTGGACTGTCCCCCTCGGATGGTCACGTCACACAGCTTATTTATTTATTTTACTCTTCTTTTACATCGGTTGGAAGCTGCATACTAAATCTCGTTGCACTGATGTGCAATGACAATAAAAGATACTATTATTATTATTATTATTATTATTATTATTATTATTATTATTATAATATGATGGACTAAGGCAGTTGTGCAAAAATATGGCAGTCAATCTCCTGGCGGTCAAATCCTGTGTTTACCAAATCCTCGCACTTGCACTTCATCTGTATGTTGGTGAATGGTGATCAGGAATGGAAGCCACCGCAGCAGACCTGATATTGACTGATTCAGCAGGTTAGGGGACATCTATGGAAATGGAAACACTTAATGTTTCAGCTCCAGGTCCTTTCATCAGAAAAGACCTGAATGAGAGGAAACAGGTTATTTTTCTGCAGAAGGTACACAAAAATGCTGGAGAAACTCAGCGGGTGCAGCAGCATCTATGGAGCGAAGGAAATAGGTAACATTTCGGGCCGAAACCCTTCTTCAGACTGATAGGGGGTGGCGGGGAGTAGGAAGGAAAAAGGGAGGAGGAGGAGCCCGAGGGCTGGGGGATGGGAGGAGACAGCTCGAGGGCTAAGGAAGGGGAGGAGACATCAAGGGCTAACAAAATTGTGAGAATTCAATGTTCATGCCCACCGGATGCAGGCTCCCCAAGCGGAATATGAGGTGCTGTTCCTCCAATTTCCGGTGTTGCTCACTCTGGCAATGGATACACCCAGGACAGAGAGGTCGGATTGGGAATGGGAGGGGGAGTTGAAGTGCTGAGCCACCGGGAGGTCAGGTAGGTTCTTGCGGACCGAGCGGAGGTGTTCGGCGAAACGATCGCCCAACCTCCGCTTAGTCTCACCGATGTAGATCAGCTGACATCTATAGCAGCGGATGCAGTAGATGAGGTTGGAGGAGATACAGGTGAACCTCTGTTGCACCTGGAATGACTGCTTGGGTCCTTGAATGGAGTCGAGGGGGGAGGTAAAAGGACAGGTGTTGCATTTCTTGCGGTTGCAAGAGGTTGCAATTTTTCTGCAGAGGTAAGTTGTTTGTTGTTTTTTTTTTCTTTTTGCTAAATCTGATGAAATATTAAAAGTTTTCATATATATGCTGAGTGACTAGACTTTAGACTTTAAAGATACAGCATGGAAACAGGCCCTTTGGCCCACTGAGTCTGTGCCGACCAGTACACTATCCTTGACATTGGGAATAATTTACTATTTTACAAAAGTCAATTAACCTACAAACCTGTCGTTTTTGGAGTGTGGGAGGAAATCATAGCAACCGGAGAAAACCCACGTGGTCACAGACAGCACCCACAGTCGGGATCAAACTCGGGTCTGTGGAGTTGTAAGGCAGCAGCTCAGCCGTTATGTCACTGCCACCCCTCAGTGTTTCCAGCATTTTTTGTGTTTATTTAAGTTTCCCAGCATATGCAGTTTTTTTCATTTCTAATCAGTCCTTTTAATGCTGCTCACGCTGAGATCATTTAACTCTGAGCCTGTGGTGATGATACATTTTGTGATACCTCCCTTTTAAAATAAATGTAAATTGTTACGAGCTTACCTTATTATTTTCAACATATTAATACGTCTTTGGGAAAATGGCTCGACACGATCAACTGTAAAAACAAAACCTGTCTGTGATGTACCCTTGATGTATCTATTTTCTCACTTACTGTAGGAAGCTGACCTTGCACTTATCTGAACCAATTGCATTGCTTGTGTGAATCTGTTCCCAGATGTGTATGCAATGAGGAGTTACTTACAACCAGTCAGGCTTGTTTCCATAGCGGCCATTCCCACAGGAGAAGACTGTAATGAAATACTAGTGTGCTCCGAGCTGCTTGTCATATTATTTTGTGCTTCTGTTTTCCTCAGACTTTGTTAAAGGAATTAGGTTCACAAACCACAAGTACAATATGACCTGTGATTACAGGAGATAGACACAAAATGTTGGAGTAGCTCACCGGGTCAGGCAGCATCTCTGGAGAAAAGGAATTGGTGACGTTTCCGGTCAAGACCCTTCCTCAGAGGATTGCTAACTATCTTCAATCCAGAAGCAGCATGTGGCCAATTAAGGAAATGTCACTTTTCAACACACTTATCCTTTATCTCCCCTGTTATGTTCTCAGGTCTTTACATTAGGAAAGGAGTTGAACTTTTTATCATCAAATTTATAATTGACAATGCCTATGAAAACTCTTTGAGGTTTTGTTAATGGATTAATTTCTTATTTGATATTGAACAGACGAGTGCTAGCTGGAGAAAAACAAACTCGTTTGAATAAGATGTGAATTTCTGTATGGCGAATAAGCATGAACTCTGTGATACACTATGAAAGTATCATTAGGACTGTAAACAAGGAGACCTGTCAGAAATGTCAAGATTGTGTTGCTGTTTTTGTGCCTGTTACTGACTAATAGTTATCAATTTTCTGAAATGTTACCAGATTGAATATCATTCATAGTATTGAGTCAAATATTTCTGTGCTTTTAGCTGCTGATATGAGACACATTTGAACATTCTTTCTTGGACATTTATTGGTGTCCTTGCTTCTGATAGCTGTTTCAAAATCATGACCGGTAGTTTTGGAGCAGAAAGCTTATTTTTCTCATGACATTTTTCCTCGTACTCAAGAAGTGAAGGATGACAGTGATGGGATTTTTATTATTTTTAAGGAAGAGAAAAATACCGGAATGCAGAATATAGTGTTACAGAATTATGGTATTACAGTTACAAAGAAAATGCAGATAAAAAAAAGAGCACAAGGTCTGCATAAAGTAGATTGGGATATCAGGACTGGACCCTGCCTTATGGGAGGATCATTTAGTAGTCTGATAACAGTGCGGAAGAAGCTGTTCCTGCTTCCGGTTGTTTACAAGTTTTGTGTCTTCTAGTTGATAGGAGAGAAGAGAAAGAATGGCTGGGGTGTACAACGGAATATATATATTTTAAAATAATTTATTTATATGAAATAGAATAAAACCAGTTTCAAGGACATCTCATGGAATAATGATTGGGATCTGATATTTTTGGCCTTCCTTTTCACGTGACTTGATTTAATCCTTACATGAGGGAGAAATTTAATTGATTGCAATAACATTCCAACTTCTTAACTTTATTATTAGACTTATATAACTCATTAATGAATTGAAGAGAAAGTTTTGCCAAGTAAAAATGAAAAGTAGGGCTGTTTACAAAACCATTGCGACAAAGGAATCTTTTCAATGTTTAGCCAACCTGGCTGTGTGCGTAATCGTTGGAACAAATAGTGCTGTTTATTGGTCATATGGGAAAGAATTAGCTGACGGGCTTTGGGGTGCTTGGGAAGATGAACAGATCAATATGTAAAAACCTACAGACGAACAAAATAAGAACAGGAAGAGGACACTTGGCCCTTTGATCCTGCTCCACCATTCAATGAGGGCTTGGCTGATTGGAATGCACTTCCCGTTGGAAAGAGTTTGATTGCCTTTGACAATTCCCTTCTGCTCGTCCAGAAGCCAAACCAACCATTAAAGTTCGATGATTCCAACAAAATATAAACTCGATTGATGTGACTGACAATATAATAGCTGAAAATCACTAACTAAAACATACTTCATCATTTATTAGCCCTTAAATACATCAAAAATGTCCGAAAGTAGCAACAGCTAAATCCATCAGATGCTAAGGTTCCAAGCCCCATTTCCAAACAAATAAAGGTGTAATTGAAAATCAACACTTAAGCATCTCAGCACTTTGCTTCTGCCGCCCTAGAGTTACAAGGGGGTATATGCCTTACTGGCAGATGCCTCAGAACAAATCATGTGTTCATTCACTCTGTACTTTGTCTGGCATTGCTGTTTTCCAAGGGAAGATTCTGATCATTTTATGAAAAGATGCTTTGCAACTGAATGGTAAAATAAACAAGTTGACAGTTCATTACCAAGATTATCTTTGACTATATTAGCTGCACTGACACATTGTGCAGCAATTCCCTTTACTTGCTTACATTTTAATACTGAACTGTGACAATCTAATAGCCATTAAACAAGCAGCAGTTGTGACATTATTGTAATTGCAGTGGACCTATGGTGAATTAACTTCAGGGCTGCCTTTGTTGTTTTAAAGAACCTGACCACTAGTTTGGGATATTCAGGCTACCAGCCAAGACCAGTTATTCCACTCTTGCCATCAGTGCATAGAAGAACAGTGCAGCTCAGGACCAGGCACTTTAGCCCAAAATACCAATTTAATCTAATCCCCTCTGCCTGCACGTTTTCCATGTCTCTCAATTCCCTGTACATCCATGTGCCTATCTGAAAGCTTCTTAAATGCCCTGTTTGTCTCCCCCACCACCCCTGGCAGTGCAATTCAAACTATAAATCTATCCCAGTATAAACAGTGTGTTATACTCCAGAAGCCAAACTTACCATGGTACTTTTTCCGGTCAAAGTTACTCCAATGTTGTGATGCAGGAAATGCAGCAGTTAATATAAACATAACAAGTACTGCAAATGGCATGAATAAGTGATCTGATTACTGGTATTAGGAAGTTGCTGAGAGATAATTGTCGGGAAAAGTGGCCCGTGGAGCCGCGCGGGCCCAAAACAAACGCTGCGGCGACGACGACCAAAGACCGGAGCGACGACTGAAGACCGGAGCGTGCCCCAGTAGGCGGAAATAGTAATAAAAACCAAGACTGCCTTGAAAATTCAAAAATGTGATATTCTCAAGATCAGAACTTTAATATTATTGTATTATATGCTGTAAGTCCGTAACAGACAGGTAAAGAAATTACAATTTCGAGCAAAAGACCAAGTCTTTATGGAGAAGATCGGTTGCTAGCTGGTACATTGGCATATCATAATCAGTAGCATCATCATACTCCTCAGATTGTAACAAATAAGGAATTCTGTACACCTTGCTTTTCCTCAATGTTTCAATTTTGGCATTATAGACTACAAATTTTTGCTCTTCATACCATGCATGACATGCCTTTCTGCCCACATGAAGCCACACCAAAAAGCAAGATAATATGTTAAATAAACGACATACCTTTTGTTTTGTCCTGTCCTGATATTGCGATCCATGATGTTGAAGGCGTTGAAGGCGATAGAAGACGTTTAACTTCAAAGCAGCGATTAATTAGTCCAGCAATTAAAAAAAAAAAAACGGGAACGGAAGCCCGAACGATTTTTCTTCATCAGCTAGCAGCCCAAGGAAATCCCTCTCCGACAACCAATACAAACCTGCATTTTAATCCCCCCCAAAGCCTCCGGAATCGCACGCACAGGCAGTGGCAGATCTGTAGCGCCGCTGATGGTAGGTTTTGTAACAACGCTAGACCTTGGGTGCTGTATGTGCAGAGTTTGAATGTTCTCCCCGGAAACCATGTGGGTTTCCTCCAAGTACTCTGGTTTCCTTCCACATCCCAAAGGCGTGTGGGTTTGTAAGTTAATTCTCTCTGTAAATTGCCCCTAGAGTGTAAGGAGTGGATAATATTGATATTAGAGAGTGGGATAATAGTGATCTAATGTGAATGGCTAATTAGTAGTCAGTATGGAATCGGTGGGCCGATGGTGAAGTTTCTATGTTGCATTTCAAAACTAAACTAAACCTTCAAAAAGATCAGCAATCAGACCTAACAGCAACTGAACAGAAAAGTCAGGATCACCTTTAACTGATGTTATAGCAGGTGTCCACATTCCAGGCAATGTCTACTTCAGTATAAATGGTCCACAATGTTCACAGGCCTCAAATGCACAAAATAAAATCCTGTGAGTGACATCTAATTGTGCATGCTGCACACCATAAGATGTTACTGCACAAACACAGTGGTCTCTGCATTTGTGCAGTGGAGCTGAGTGTAATTTAGAGGGTGCCTGCCATGTGCAACTGGGTTAAGAACAGAGCAGTACAGCAGAGGAACGGACCCTTCAGCCCAAAATGTTTGCGCCGAACAAGAGGTCAAGTTAACCGGATCTCATCTGCGTATACAATATCCATATCACTCCATTCCCTGTACTTATCCAAATCCTCTTAAACACCACTCTCGTATCTACCTCCATCACAACCCATGGCAATGCATTCCAGGCGGCCACTACTTTATGTGAAATAAAATTACCCCGCACACCTCCATTAAACATCCCCGCTCTATTACCTTATAGCCATGCCCTCTAGCGTTAGATATTTCCACCCTGGGGCAAAAGGTTTGATTTAGGGTTTATAAAGTAAAATTACTCAACCAGTTTGCAGAATTTATAGATGTTCACCTCAGGGCCTTTATCATCCATTGGAGAGGTTGTGATGGTAACTTGGCTGGACATTTAACCTGTAAAAATTGTATATTGAGTGATGTAGCACTTAGAATCTGGGCTACATGCTAAGACCATGTGCTGCAGTCACAAGAATGGGACTTAGATTTCTAACTTCACCGAAACCATGTTCCAACTGAGTATGGCTGGCACCAAAGGAAACCAATAGCATCAGTGGGTTTATTTTAAATGCTTTGAACAATGAATTATTGTGAAAAGCAATGAAGTTTAATGCTGACAAATGCTGAACCATTCGTTGCTGGCAGACTGGAATCCAAAGGAATATTGGTAAAACAAGACTCTGCCTGCTACGCTATAAAACGCCGCCAAGAAAATCGAGTAGGGATAACATTACCACCATATCTTATCAAGCATTGTAGGAAGAGACCGTCAGCAAATACTAGATCTTGCCCAAGATGTCTTCACCCATCTTGTCTTCAAGATGTCTTTATTCAATATAGGCTAATGGCCGAGCATCAAAAATGTGTGTAGAATTTAACTTTTGTGAACCATGAATCGGAACGACATGAAATTTTGCACAGATTTAGATAAAATATAATTGAGAAGGAAGTCATAACTCGCCAAAAGTTGCACATTAATTAATTAAACTAATTAGAAAATGAGAGCGAAAAATTAAGCACCATCTAGTGTCCAATGCCCATATTACACCATGGGGAGCCTAATTCCATACTGCGGTCTATTTAAACCATATATCATTATACCAGTCATATTCACAAGATATGTATATCATATATAATCATAATATATTTATATAATATATAATGCATAATATATAATTATATAATATATATATCATGTAATCATAAATAATTATGTATAATTATCTATAATATTACTAAAACTCTCATCTTGACCATTTCTTGTGTGCGTTGTATTTAAATTTGCACAAAAACGATCCCCCATAGCACTACAATTTTCGCCACCTTACCATTCTCCTCTGCTGCAAGTCAAATAAGTTTTGTTCCGATCGGTGAAATAGTACAAAAGTTATGAAGGTTTAAAAATCATAAAAACCGCCCCTTCTGGAACCCGCTGTCAATAAAGCAGCGAGGAGAATAAAAAGGTGAGGGGGTGGAGTGTGTTGAGCAGCCCGCGCGGGGAGTGCGCAGCCCGCGGAGAATGAGCAGCCTGCTACTGCTTCTGCGGTGAGCAGCACGACCAGCTGCTGAGTTGAACCGGAAGCCTCTGAGTGAAGCTGGAGTGGGACCGGGAACTGCTGCGTGAGGCCGAAAGCTGAAGGTGCGGGGTGAGCAGAGTGCAAGCATCCCCCTCCCCACATCTCCTTCCCCCCCCCCCCCACCCCCCCTCCCCCCCCTCACCCCCCCTACCCCACCCCCCTTTCCCCTACCCACCTTTACCCATACCCTCCTTTTCCACCCCCCCCCCTTCCCCACCCCCCTTTCCCCCCAAACCCCCAACCTCCCCTTCCCCACACACCCCTCTTCCCCCACCCCCCCCCCTTCCTCACACTCCCCCTCTTCCTCACATCCACCCTTCCTCACACCCCCCCCCCCTTTCCCGACACCCCCCTTTCCCCACACCCCCCTCCCCCACACCCCCCTTCCCCACATGGGTTGCATTGGGGGGACCAGGCCCTTGTGACTGGGACCCATTGGGTCCCACTTAGTCTAGTATTATATAAAAATAATATCTGTATTACTAAAAGTCTGATCTTGACCACTTCCTGTTCTGTATAGTGATTTTAGAAAAAACGCTGCCACTTACGTCAGTGATTTTTGGCAATCTTACTCAGAATCCCCCTCCGTTGTGTAGGACAAGAGGATTTTCCCATCGATGAAAAATAAAAGAGTTATTAGTGTTTTAAAAATGTTGAGATTCTCTCTCTTGAAAGCCACGCCCCTTCCGGAGGGACTATAAAACCCGGAAATGCTGAGTGCCTCAGTCAGTCTCTGCAAAATGGGCTTTGAATAACACTGAACACATGTCTACTAAACTGTGAGTGTGGTTTTACTGACCTTGAGGGCTCTTAATGTGGTTTGAAAATGAAAATGTGGTTGGTTTGAAATAAAGCACAGCAAATGGTTGGTGGTGGTTGGTTTGAAATAAAACACAGCAAATGGTTGGTGGTGGTTGGTTTGAAATAAAGCACAGCAAATGATTTGTGGTGGTTGGTTTGAAATAAAGCACAGCAAATGGTTGGTTTTCCAATTTCCTGTTTGTACTGTATATTGATTTAAGATAAAACGTTACCACTTACGGCTGTGATTTTTGGCCATCTTACTCAGCCCCCCTCCGCTCATCGGGTGCAGAGGATTCTTCCCATCAATGAAAAATAAAAGTGTTATTAGTGTTTAAAAAATGTTGAGAATCTCTCTCATGTCAATCACGCCATGAAGGCCACGTCCCTTCCGGTGGGAGGGGGGAGGGATTATAAAACCCGGAAGTGTGGGTGTGACTCATGCCACCCAGGCTACCTTCAGCACCATCATAGTGCGACTCCGTCAGACCGCCCGCACGCTCTGCAACACCGGCCTACCGACGGCCCGACCGAGCACTCGCCGGAGGACTGACCACTCTCACCACCCACCGACAGCCCGACCGACCACTCTCACCACCCACCGGTGGACCGACCATTCTCACCACCCACCGACGGCCCAGCCGACCACTCTCTCCACCCACCGGCAGCCCGACAGATCCACCACAGCATCCATCTGCCTACTGACAAGCCCGACCGTCAGACTAACCGACTGACCAACTAGACCGACCCTAATCCTAACCCTAGCTCTAGATTTGTTATTTATCATTTTTATTTAACAGTTAACATCATCTTCTATATTACTAAAAGTCTGATCTTTACCGCTTTTGGGCCACTGTGCTGCGATTTCCAAGAGAACGCCACCACTTACGGCTGTCATTTTTGACCACCTCGCTCAGAGCCCCCCTCCGCCTTCCGGGACCGCAGGATTTTTCCCATCGATGAAAAATCAGAGAGACATTAATGTTTTTTTAAAGTTCCCCATTTCTCTGCTGCCCCCGCTGGTGGCAGGGGGGAGGAGGAGGGACTATAAAACCCAGAAGTGTCGCGCCTCACTCAGTCTCTACCAGTCCCAGGAAGCGAGAGGGTCACGGTTCTCTGAACGCACGTCTACTCCACGGTGAGTCCCCTCGATATGGCTGCTGCCAAATTGTCCGCCTTTTTATTTAAAGTTTGTGTTTACAAAATGAATTTTGGTTGTCAGGTGGCTGCAGCCCAATTGTTTGCCTCGCCTTTTTAACAAGTTTGTGTTTACAAAATGAATTTTGGTTGTCGGGTGGCTGCAGCCCACTTGTTTGCCTTGGCTTGGCTTTTAAAATTGTTGCAACAGTTGGCTGCCAGCCCAAGAATCCATTCAGCCCACAATGTGTATACTAGCCCTCTGGAAAACAGTACCTTTGGCCTGCAACACCCATACTAGCGCAACAGAAAGCCCCCCCCCTCCACCCCCACTGGTGAGCAATATTGGAATTGGTGGAGAGGTGGAATATTGTGTTGGTGACCAGCCCTCCCGTGTGATGCTGGGACCCAACGGGTCCCACTTAGTCTAGTAACTTTATAAAGATAAATCAATTGAAAAACAAATTGATCAGCAAGGTTAGCATTACCTTTATTCCTTGGAAACCTTGCTGTTGTTTTGATGTAATTAAGAGGCAGCCATGATCCCAGAGTCCTCGCAGCCGAGCAACCATAAAACAAAGCGCGGGACTGGTCAATTTGCGTCCAACTTCAATATCAATGGTGCATTGATGGACAATTACTACTCGGAAAATTGGAGGTTTTTCTCACATTTTTAAAAAATGTGCAGGTTTTGGTCTTGATGAGCTTCAGGTATGATTTATATAATATTTTTACACAATATGTTAAAAATTCAGGTGGTTCCGTGAGTTGGGTCACAAACTTGAACGAAAAAGCTCCTCGGCCCACAGCCTAATGGAATTTAAAAAATGTTCATTTCAATGCACTCTAATGGTTTAATTTCAATACAATAATATAGGATGCAGTAAGCTTCAGGAATTTTCCAGCTCAACTGTGAGGGAGCGAATTGGTTGTTTTTTATAAGCCTAGAGATGGTTCAGAATCAATTGTACATATCAATTCAGCTTCTGCTTTGTTAGACTCAGTGTGCAGCATACTCATCCCTATACATCAGTTTTCTGACGTACGTAGTGGTTAGGTTAAATATTTTTCACTGACAGGGGATGTGACGGTGACAGATGAACTGCAGCAAATTTACCCGAGTAAGTATATCAAGGATAGGCAGATTTGTCAATTAATTGGTTGCTGTAAATTACCCTTGTGTGTAGGGAGTGGATACAAAAGTGACATAAGATAGAACTAGTGTGATGGTCGGTGTGGACTCGGTTAGCCGAAGGGCCTGTTTCCATGCTGTATCTCTACACTAAACTAAAGCTTGCCGTACGTTCTTCAAATCAACCCGAGATCAAGCAGCTTGTGTTTAACAATGATGTTGTGAGATTCAGAACTACCATATCTACCCTGCAAAAACCTCAAGCTGATAAGGGAATAGTTGAAAAATAGAGACACAAGAGATTGCAGATGTTGGTATCAGGGACAACAAACAATTTGTTGGAGGAACTTGGAGGGGCAGGCAACATCTGTGGGTGGAAAGGAATAGTTGATGCCTCAGGTTGAAAAGCTGCGTCAGGGCTGAGAGTCGAGAAAGGAGATAACTGCTACAGAGAGGAGAGAGTGAGTGGTGAGATGAACCAAAGAGGGTGAAGGGATGATGATACTTCAATCATGTATGTAAACTGAAGTCTTTTGTTGCCAATAAACTTGAGGAACCCTGTGAGCTTTTATGCTGCTTCCTGTCAGTGCTTCAGGTGATAAAACATCCATGACATCTTGAACACCCACAGAGAAGCCCAGTGTTCAGAAGCAAAGCATCATGAAAGCGTTCACCATTCCTTGAGGGAACTTATTACCAGAAGGTTTGTTTACCTCGGCAACCAGGCCTACCATTCGCTAATAATCATCTGTATCACCATAATTTATTCCCAGAGAAAAAAAAAGCAGTGACACAAAATTTTGTTGCACAGAGTATTTACAATAAATCTGAGATTATGAATTCTCTTCAATGTGATCTCAAACAGCAGCCTTGTAAAACTTAAGCTATTTGTAAGAAAGAAATGAAATAATGCAATGTCAAATATTCTGTTCACTATAATTGAACAGAACATTTTGGATTATGGTTGGTGTGTCTCATTTGTAGCTGGGGTCCAAAACAGTTTAGATGCAGAATAAAAGCTTCAGTAAACTCTCCTACAACTAATTGCCTTGGAACACAACCACTCCTGCATCCTTCCGAATTTCTCTTGATCTCACATGAGTCATGCTTGAATGGAAGTGCCAATTTACAAATGACGTTCTGCTAAACTTACGGTAAATAAAAGACACAAAGTGCTGTTGTAACCTAGCAGGTCTCCGGATATGCTGCCTGATCTGCTGAGTTACTTCAGCAATTTGTGTCTTTCCTTCTGCAAACCAGCATGCGCTGTTCCTTGTGTCTTAAAGTTATGGTTAACTGTTGAGGCCCTCTATACAGCAATTGTATTTTTATGGTCAAGTAGCAACATATCATGGAACCACTTGTGCTTTTTAAAAATGTAATAATTTCTTGGACGTGGGTTTAGTTTTAGTTTAATTTAGAGATACAGCGTGGAAACGGACCCGAGTCCACGTGGATCAATGATAAACCATACACTAGTTCTATCCTTCACGCTAGGGACAATTTATAGAAGCCTATTAAGCTACAAACTTGCACATCTTTAGAACGTTGGAGGAAACCAGAGCACCCAGTGAAAACCTACACACTCACAGGGAGAATGGACAAACTCAAAACAGACAGCACCTGCAGTCAGGATTGAACCCGGGTCTCTGGTGCTGTAAGGCAGCAAGTCTACCAATGCGCCACCGTACCGGATGCACCATGGCAATTATTGCCCAGCCATAATTGCTCTGGAGAAGGTGGCATTGAGCATTGCCATAAGCAGCTGCAATCCTTCACATTAACTTATTCCCACATTGTTGATTGATGATAAGGTCCAGGAAACAGGTCCAATGAAGTATTGGCAATGCGTTTCCAAATCAGGGTGGTAAACAACAAAGAAGTGAAGTTGCAATTGGTTCAAATCAAACATGCTTGCAGATTATAGGTTTGGGAGCTGGTGTGAGTAGCCCATGTTGGGTATTTTGTGGATGATGATTACTACGCACCAATGATGAAGGGGATAATTGTGCAGATGGTGTCAGTCTTGCAGGCTGCTTTGTCCAGGATGGTGCCGATTTTGCAAATATCAGAAAATGAAACAGCGCTCATCCAGTCAGGCATGTGGGGAATGTTTCTGCGACACCCCTGACTTTACCTTTGTACATAGTGAAAGGTTTAGAGATATGAGGAGGTGAGTCATTTGCAGCAGAATAAAACTGCTCTTTGTGCCATCATTTGCATGTGAGAGGTCCAGCTGATTTTTGGTTCAGTAATGATTCCTCAGATGTTGACAGTGGGCTACTTGTGATGGTAATGTAGTTGGATGTCAAAAGTACATGCTTGAGACTCTCCCTGATAGATGGTCACCTCCAACAATAGAGTTTGAAGCACTTTTGTGGTACAAATGTTGCTGAATTTGACTGTGACTGAATGTTGTCTCGGTCTTGCTGCAGGCAGGCATGGACTGCATCATTTACGGAGGAGATGTGAATGGAATTGATCATTGGATAATCATCAAAGGACAACTGTGCTTATGACTAATGTAGAAGAGTGGCGATTGATGAAGCAGCTGAAGCTAGGAGGATTTATCACAATACCCTCAGGAGCTTCTACATTCATGTAAAAGAAAGAAATATTGGAAATCAGTACCCAGTTCACACCTTCTGCCTGTACGTAAAATGGTAGACAATTGCCTCAAAAGGGCAATTAAAAATATAGATAATACTAGAAATATTAAAATCATGCACTATTTAGATTTATTAACGTTGCATATGCAGAGGTACAGTGAAACGCTTTGTTTTGCATGCTTAGTTTAGTTTATTATTGTCTCGTGAAAAACATTGTGTTACTTGCTATCCAGTCAGCTAAAAGACTATACATGATTTTAATCAAGGCATCCAAAATGCACAGGTATAGGATAAAATGTATAATGTTTAGTGCATGACAAAGTCCAGTAATGTCCAGTTAAAGATAGTTTCT
Source organism: Leucoraja erinaceus (assembly GCF_028641065.1). NCBI lineage: Eukaryota > Metazoa > Chordata > Chondrichthyes > Rajiformes > Rajidae > Leucoraja > Leucoraja erinaceus. Next base: position 50,242,184 of record NC_073385.1, read on the forward strand.
TTTGATAAGGTCTCCTTGGAGGTCTCCTTGGAGATGGGAGGTCAGGCCCACTCTATAGTTGGTGAGAGGACAGTTCACTTGCCTAATAACAGCTGGGAAGAAACTATTCCAATCGGAACTGATCAAAGGTATCATACATACTGTAAATACAATCAAGTTAAACTCAAGTGCAATAGATAGAGCAAAGGGGAAGATACAGAGTGCAGAATATAGTTCTCAGCATTGTACCTCATTGTGGGTAATAATAGACTTACAGATGGGGTAAAAAAGGGTCCAGTCCCGATTACATGTACTAGATTACAAAATTCACTCCAGCGGATCTTAATTATTGTTTTTAAGTCAATTACTGCAAAATCAAAACATTCTTTGTGTGTTGGGTGATGTGAGAGAGTGACTGACTGGAGAGGGGGCAATGGTGGGAAATGGAAACTCAGTGATGTGCTACTTCAAACCAAGGACAAGCACTGGAAACCTGCTCTGGAGTCTGACTTGCAGTTGTCATATTGATCTGATCTGATCTCTTTGTTACCAGCACTTGATCAAATTCAAATGTTTTTTCTCTGATTCACAGGAGTTGACTTCAAAATGAAGACAATAGATGTGGATGGAATCAAAGTACGAATACAGATTTGGTGAGTTCTGAAGGGGATGTCGACATCTGGGCATTTTGTTGCTCTCCTGGAATTATACAAGTAATCTTAACAAAGTGAAACAATGACCTGATTTAGCTTGAAGATAGACACAAAACGCTGGAGTAACTTAGCGGGACAGGCAGCATCTCTGGAGAGAATGAGTGGGTGACGTTTCGGGTCGAGACCCTTCTTCAGACTGATGTCAGGGGAGAGGGAGATACATAGATAAGGAAGTGTAAGGTGTGAAAATAGGACAAAGGAAATGGAGATTAAAGAAAATGCCTTTAATAGATCATTGTTAGCTGGGAGAAGATAGCAACAAAGCAAACATAGATAAAATGTAGTCAGAGACAGTAAGACTGGTCAGAGAGCTTGGAAGGGGGAGGGATGGAGAGAGAGGGAAAGCAAGGGTTACTTGAAGTTAGAGAAGTCAATGTTCATACCGCTGGGGTTTAAGCTGCCCAAGTGAAATGCTTCTTTTTATATTGTCTTGATTTTGTTGAAGTCAATAAATGTTGTGAACGGTGAGGTGAAATAGTTGAAGATGAGCCAAGTCTATTGTCAGATGCCCAGGTACAGGTACAATCCTGTTTGCAGCAGCATCATAGGCACATGGACACATCAGAAAACACCCAAAACATAAATTATACATGAATTGTGCAAATAGAAAAGACTCTGCAAAAAATAAGATAACAGTGCAAAAGACACAGAGAACACAGGTCCCTGGTAGTGTAAGCGATGGTCGCGGTGTTTCCTTCCCAAGATAGGATCAGGATTGTTTGGGAAGGAACTGCAGATGCTGGTTTACAGCTTAGATAGACACAAAATGCTGGAGTAACTCAGCGGGTCAGGCAGCATCTCTGGTTGACCTGCTGAATGTTTCAAAATAGCCCTATCACAGAAAGTCGGTTCATTATTGAGCTTCAAAGGGATTATCATTACAGTTATATCACACTCTAGTTCTCCCTGCAAATTAAATGTGAATTTGTTCCATTCGGATAGCTGGAGCTCAGAAAATATCAGTGAACCTTTACATTTATCAGGGACAAAGCATTGTTATGGATACTGAAGTCCATTGTCGGTGTGAATGGACTTGATCCATGTAACAAATGCTTTAGTAGTGATGATAAAGCAGGCTGTCCAGGTTGCTTGCGTGAGGTAAAAACTCTTTGTTCCTGTATATACTAGAAACTCAATGAGGAGATTAATGCCCCTGTCCCACTTAGGAAACCTGAACGGAAACCTCTGGAGACTTTGAGCCCCACCCAAGGTTTCCGTGCGGTTCCCAGAGGTTGCAGGTGGTTGCCGGAGGTTGCAGGTAGTGGAAGCAGTTAGGGAGACTGACAAAAACATCCGGGAACCGCACAAAAACCTTGGGTGGGGCGCAAAGTCTCCAGAGGTTTCCATTCAGGTTTCCTAAGTGGGACAGGGGCATTACAGGATCTTAAAGGCTAGTTACATTGCTATCTGGCTCTGATGTTGTAAACTCCATGTCACTGTCCTTTTTTGGGTCTCAAACAATGGGTCAACAAGAATGTGTGTGTTCTCTTCACCTTGGCTGAGGCATTGGTCAAGGTAAGAGTTTTGGTAGTAAGTTCATATACTACATATCTTTCATGCTATGTTGTGCCAGGTCGACACCAGCAAACCCTGTGGGAAATTCCCCCACACTCCATCCACACCACCTCCAATTCAACCATGTGTTACATTTGTTAGGGTAGGTTTAGAGGGATATGGGCCAAACGCAGGCAGGTGGGACTAGTGTAGATGAGACATGTTGGTTGGTGTGGGCAAGTTGGGCTGAAGGGGCTGTTTCCACACTGTATTGCTCTATGATGACCATAACTCAAAAAGTAGCATTGAATAATTGTGAAATAAAATGCACAACATGCTGGGAATGTTTAGTTTACAGGTACAGGGCAGGAACAGTGCCCATTGCCCACTGAGTCTGTGCCAATGATCACCCGTACACTAGCACTATCCTACACACTAGGGACAATTTACAATTTATGGAAGCCAATTAACCTACAAACCTGTCTTTGGAATGTGGGAGGAAACCGGAGCACCCGGAGGAAACCCACGACGAGATCGTACAAACTCCATACAGACAGCACTCTGTACAGATCGAACCTGGGTCTCTGGTGCTGTAAGCTGCAACTCTATCACCACACTGCTGAGTTGCCCACTGGAAATATTACAGGTTACTGGAAATACTACCATTACTGGAAATAAACTATCATGGAGCTGTAAATTTAATGCCGCTGGTTGAGAATTTTTCTGTCCGTAGATGGTGCCTGACCTGCCGAGTGTTTCCAACAATTCCTGTTTTTATTTCAGACTAGCAGCATCTGCAGTATCCTGGTCTTGGTTTGGTCACTTTTGGTGTGTACTTCATCAGATGACCAGCCCCTGTCTCCTGCTGGCAACAATGACCTGTTGTGCAATTGTCTCTCTTGCCCTTCAGCTCATACCTTGCCCTTGATTTAGATCTCATGCAGAAATCAAGGAATCTGCAATTTCAGCCAAATGAATGATTCACTAATTTAAACAGCTGACAAGTGCATTTTCTTCACATTTTTGCTACCATTAAAATCTGTTGCTGTTACTGTAACCCGGATTATCTTTTTTTAAATTTAGGTCACCAGATTGGATAGTAAAAACATTCATCTCTTTTAGTCCCTCTTAACTTTGTCAATGCTAATTATCTTTGTAAAGAACAGATTAGTCCATTTTAAAAAAAGACACAAAGTGCTGGAGTAACCCAGCAGCCAGGTGGCATCTCTAGAGAACATGAATGGGTGACGTTTCGGGTCAGGATCCTCCTTCAGAACCGTCTGGTCCATAGTTAGTGGCAAAAGTGACAGCACAAGCGAATTCGGTGAAGATCCATTTTATATTTTGGAACTGCTTTTTGAAGTGCTCCCATAATCTGGCCCAGGGATTATCTGATTCTCTGCACAGAACAGAGGGAAGAGAAATAGAAAATACCTGTTCACACTTCAAGATGTTTTGGAATGTTGTTCTGCTCATTGAATTTTTGGTCTCCTGGTTTCACAGAAGGTTCACACTAACCAGTTCAGTTCCATTAACAATAAAACAATAAATGGCCTTATATACTGTATTTAGGTTTAGGTTTATCAAAGTGTCACGTATACAGAGGTGCAGTAACGAGTTTTGTTTTGCATGCTGTCCAATGAGATCAGTTATATACATTTGGACAGGTACATGGATGGGAAAAGCTTAGAGGGATATGAGCCAAATGCAGGCAGGTGGGACTAGTATATATGCGGCACCTTGGTTGGCATGGGCCAGTTGGGCAAAAGGGCCTGTTTTCATGCTCCATGACCATCAGATTCTTCATTGTTGTGGTGTAGTTTGCAGTTGTACCACCAGTGTGCACTGCCCATATCATTCCATAATTCTTCCTGTGTGATTTACAGCGCTGCATTTGAATGTTTGGATTGGTATTGGTAAAGTCAATGCTTAACCTGATTGCATCTCAGCTTCTTGTGCTAAACTCACAGGGAAGCTGCTGCCTATTGCCTATAGGAAGAAATAATGATGATGCCGATTTACAAATTGTGATTTGTGTATGTCTATTATTGGCAGGGGGGTGGGATCTCGTGCAGGACAGGGGCACAGGAGAGGCTAGAAGTTGATATGGAGGATGGTGCGGGAAAGGTTAATGGACAGGATAGGTAAAATGCCGGAGAGCGAAGAAGGAGGGTTGGTTTAAACTGCACGTATTTTAATGCAAGGGGCTTGACGGGTAAGGCAGAGCTTAGGGCATGGATATGTACGAGCGACTGGGGCGTTGTAGCCATGACTGAAACCTGGCTAAGGGAGGGGCAGCTCAATGTTCCGGGGTACAGGAACTTCAGGAGAAACAGGGGTGAGGAAAAAAGAGGAGGGGGAGTTTCATTGTTGGTTAAGGAGGATGTCACGGCTGTATTCAGAGGTGACATTACGGACGGTTTGTCTAGTGAGGCTATATGGGTGGAGCTGGGGAACAAGAAAGGGATGATCACCTTTTTGGGGGTGTTTGGCAGCAACTCGCCACTATGCCATATTCCCTTTCTTTCCACTGGGAAGACTGGAAAAGGGAAGCACTTTTCTTTGGTATTACCTTTTGTCTGGAGTTTACATTTTAGTTCTAATGCACAAGTGTAACTGTGGACTGGGGCGGACTGTACGCAGTGCATCCCGATCTCGTCTCGCCGCCAAGTCGGTCCGACTCGTTCCCAAAAAGATTTTGTTTTGAAAACAATCCCAGTGGCAAAACACAGGGGGATCATTGTACATTTAATCCTTTTTATTGTCTATCTTCTCCCATGCTTTTTATTGGATTACACGTGTTAGAATCAATATAATTATTTCCTCAAATTTCGTATCAATCCAGTCCAGCTCCACGTTGTGATCTTTGACAGCGAAGTGAGGTAAGCCAGATACAGTATTTCACTTTCAGTTTAATACAACACAACATAAACTTAACAAACATCAGCTCACCTTTTATTAGGTACTAAGCTATCCTCCAATTTCAGTCCAAAATAACTCTACCATCTTACTTTACACACAAAAATGGGTGGTATTGTAGACAGTGAAGATAGTTGTTAAAACTTTCAGCAGGATCTTGATCGGTTGGTCAGATGGGTTGAGGAATGGTTGATGGGGTTTAATATAGAGAAATGTGAGGTGTTGCATTTTGAGAAGTCTAACCAGAGCAGGACCTACACAGTGAATGGCAGGGCTCTGGGGAGTGTTATGCAGCAGAGGCATCTAGGAGTGCAGGTACATAGTTCCTTGAAAGTAGTATGACAAGTAGATAGGGCGGTCAAGAAGGCTTTCAGCACATTGGCCTGTGCTGAAGTTGGAGTACTGATTATAGAAGTTGGGATGTCATGTTTCAGTTGTAGAAGACATTGGTGCGGCCATATTTAGAGTATTGTGTTCAGTTTTGGTCAGCCTGTTGGTTGTTAACTTAGAAAGGGTACAGAGAAGATTTACAAGGATGTTGCAAGGAATCAAGGGTCTGAGTTTTTGGGAGAGGTTGAGCAGACTATGAGTTTATTCCTTGGAGCACAGGAGGATGAGAGGTGATATTGTACAGGTATATAAGATAATGAAATAATAGATAGGGTAAATGCACAGTGGTCTTTTACCTTGAGTCGGAGAATCAACCAGAGAGCATAGGTTTAAAGAGAGGAGGGAAAATAGGAATGTGAGGGGCAACCTTTTACACAAAGAGTAGTCGGTACGTGGTGCAAGCTGCTGGAGGAGATATTAAGCCAAGTCATATCACAACATTTAAGAAACATTTGGTCAGGTACATGGATAGGATAGGTTTAGAGGGATATGGGCCAAACGCAGGCAGGTGAGATTAGTGTAGATGGGGGAATGTTGGTCGGCGTGGGCAATTAAGCCGAAGGGTCTGTTTCCATGCTGTATGACTCGATGACTAGTTGTAAGCAAAGATTCTGCTGTTGCTATTGTGATCTTAGTTTATTGTATTGCATTTGTTTTGTTTATTGTACAGTAATAATGTTGTTATTGTTGTGATATTTATTGTTATATAACTACAGGTACTAATTGTATTATTGTGTGGGATTTTGTTCAGTTAGTCACAGACCACCTTAATTTTGGTTACTACTGGCAATACTGGCATTGGCACTTATTTTGTGTAATGCGGAAAGTCACAAGGAGGAGACAAGGCATCAGCATGTTGAATTACCTGCAATTGTGATTTCCTGTGCTTGAAGAGAAGTAAAGAAACTAAAGGGCCTGTCCCACGAGTATCCGACCTGCATGCGGCAAGCGTGACCTAAAGGGTTCGGTCCCACCAGCATGCGCCTGCATGCGGCAAGCGCGACCTAACGTGATCGCTTGAGCCGTACGGCATGCGGCAAGCACGACCAAACCAGAAGTGGGAGCCACGCGGAGGTTGAGTGAGTGACACACCCAATATAGAAACATAGAAACATAGAAATTAGGTGCAGGAGTAGGCCATTCGGCCCTTCGAGCCTGCACCGTCATTCAATATGATCATGGCTGATCATCCAACTCAGTATCCCGTACCTGCCTTCTCTCCATACCCTCTGATCCCCTTAGCCACAAGGGCCACATCTAAACTCCCTCTTAAATATAGCCAATGAACTGGCCTCGACTACCCTCTGTGGCAGAGAGTTCCAGAGATTCACCACTTTCTGTGTGAAAAAAGTTCTTCTCATCTCAGTTTTAAAGGATTTAGATAGATAAGCTGTGATAGATGTCCTGGACTTCCCCAACATCGGGAGCAATCTTCCTGCATCTAGCCTGTCCAACCCCTTAAAATTTGTGTAAGTTTCTATAAGATCCCCTCTCAATCTTCTAAATTCTAGAGAGTATAAACCAAGTCTATCCAGTCTTTCTTCATAAGACAGTCCTGACATCCCAGGAATCAGCCTGGTGAACCTTCTCTGCACTCCCTCTATGGCAATAATGTCCTTCCTCAGATTTGGAGACCAAAACTGTATGCAATACTCCAGGTGTGGTCTCACCAAGACCCTGTACAACTGCAGTAGAACCTCCCTACTCCAAACTCAAATCCTTTTGCTATGAAAGCTAACATACCATTCGCTTTCTTCACTGCCTGAGTTGAGGCGGCTGCGGGCCGGCAGGCCGTTGCCGTGCAGAATTTTTAAACGCGGTCAGTTTTTCGGAGCCCCGCGCAATGTCAGGACCAGCTCCGCACAACTCCATACGGCTCCGGCGATCGAAGTGGGACCGGCCCCGCGAGGCCGTACGGCTCAAGCGACCACGTTAGTTCGCGCTTGCCACATGCAGGTCGCATGCTCGTGGGACAGGCCCTTAACTGTAGCGCACTTTTTACCCACAACCCAGAGTGACTGGAAGAAATCAAAGCCAAAAACCTAGGGTTACACTTACACCTCCTTTTGTTCCTTTTCTTTGCCCCACCATCTCCTACCTTCAGCCTTAAACTGCAATTCCATTTGTCATACCATTACTCCTCGTCTCCATCCTTTCACAGAACTTTGCTTTATTTCTTACTATCAAAATCTACTGCGATGCTCAACTTCCAGACACCCTTTTTACTTTTCTTCCTCTTGAAAACTTTTAAATTCTGATGGGAGGTCCAGGGTTTCCATCTAGACGCATGCTGTAGCAATGTTACAAAACTTGGAGATTTAAAAAATCAAGTCATTAATTTATCCCATCAGATAAAGCATGCAAAGAAGTTTAATTTGACACCTTTCACTTTCATATCTTCAGTATTAAAAAAGTTATAGCCATTTTCATACTCGGAAATTGGCATCTTGTTCCCTAGTGTTTTTTCATTAACTTAACACAAAAGCTGTGATCGAGAACATTTAAAGGCCGATAACTTTCTTAAAATTTAAGAGAACTGAAATAAATTTTCAGTTATTATAGATTGAAGCATTCGGAAACAAATATGAAACAATCTTACTTAGATGACTTGAAATTAAAGCATATAATTAGTTAGTTACCTAGTCACCGGAACAAATATTTTTTGTTCCGGTGACAATTTGAAGCAGCTTTTGGAAGTCATCACATCAGAAATGAATAAATTAAAACAGTGGTTTGATGTCAACAAATTGTCTCTAAATTTAAGCAAAACAAAGATTATGCTATTTGGAAAACATAAAATAAACCCTCAAGTACAATTGAAAATAGATAACATAAGTATAGAAAGAGTATATGAAAATAAATTTCTTGGTGTGATCTTAGACCACAAAATCTGCTGGAAACCACATATAAACCACGTCAAAGCAAAAACTGGCAAAGTCTATAGCAATATTGGGAAATCAAGACACATTCTGGACCACAAATCATTACATACTTTGTATAATACACTCATATTGCCATATCTGAGTTACTGTGTGGAGATATTAGGTATGTTGCAAAGCCTACCTGAAGCGTCGCTGAAAATCTGTCCCAGCCCGTGTGCGCGATTTTGGCGCCATATAGAGGGGGGCGGGTTTAAAACGCAATTTTCCCTAGGCTGTTCAAATCGAGGTTTTTCAGCCTAGTTAATTATTAACGAAAAATTGCTGGAAGATTCCATGGCTAGAGCTATTTTCAGTTTTAAGGGATTTCTTTACTTGTTATAGTAGGTTAAAAATTAACCTCTAAACCCCCGACCGCCGACAACGGGTCGGATCTCATACAAGGGAAAACGGAAGGTAGGCTGTTTATTTTTACGTTAAAAAGGGCTTGTTTAATGCTGCGAGTAGCTAATTTGGGCCCCATTATATCCCGCAGTATTTTTCTGGGCATTTGAGGGCACAAATCTAGCGCAATGTGAACGTTCTAAACCAGCGCGTTCACAGGATCCCACTAGAAAGCTGATTTAAATGGACTTTAAATGGATTTAAATGGACTTTAATTTACAGCAGTTGAACACTAAATTCCTTCCATCACCGACTTCATCCACTCCAATGCCCTACCCAACCGAGCCTCCAACCTCATCGTTCCCCAGCCCCGCAGAGCCCGATTTTACCTTCTCCCTAAAATCCACAAACCTGACTGTCCCGGAAGACCCATTGTCTCTGCCTGTTCGTGCCCCACAAACTCATTTCCAAATACCTTGACTCCATCCTATCACCCTTGGTTAAATCCCTCCCTACCTATGTTCAAGACACCTCAGACACTCTCCGTCGTCTCCGCGCATTCAATTCTCTAGGCCCTCACCCCCTCATCTTCACCATGGACGTCCAGTCACTCTACACCTCCATCCCTCACCACGATGGTCTCAAAGCCCTCTGGTTCTTCCTCAACCAGAGAAGCAACCTATACCCAGCCACTGACACTCTCCTCCGCCTAGCGGAATTGGTCCTTACCCTCAATAACTTCACGTTCGACTCCTCCCTTTTCCTCCAAATACAAGGCGTAGCTATGGGCACACGCATGGGCCCCAGCTATGCCTGCCTATTTGTAGGTTACGTCGAGCAATCCTTGTTCAATACATACCAGGGCCCCATCCCCGGCCTCTACCTCCGCTACATCGACGACTGCTTTGGTGCCACCTCCTGCACCCGCACACAACTGACTGACTTCATCCACTTCACCACTAACTTCCATCCGGCACTCAAATACACCTGCACCATTTCCGACACTTCCCTACCATTCCTTGACCTCACTATCTCCATTGCAGGTGATAGACTTCTGACCGACATACACTATAAACCCACTGACTCCCATGGCTATCTGGACTACACTTCTTCCCACCCTGCTTCCTGTAAGGACTCCATCCCCTACTCCCAATTCCTCCGTCTACGCCGCATCTGATCCACGGATGAGGCGTTCCACACCAGGACATCTGAAATGTCCTCATTATTCAGGGAACGGGGGTTCCCCTCCTCCACCATAAATGAGCCTCGCACCAGGGTCTCTTCCATACCCCGCAACACTGCTCTCTCTCCCCATCCCCCCACTCGCAACAAGGGCCGAGTCCCCCTAGTCCTCACCTTTCACCCCACCAGCCGTCACATACAAAAAGTAATCCTCCGTCAGTTTCGCCACCTCCAACGTGACCCCACCACTCGCCACATCTTCCCATCTCCCCCCATGTCTGCCTTCCACAAAGACCACTCCCTCCATAACTCCCTTGTCAATTCTTCCCTTCCCTCTCGTACCACCCCCACCCCGGGCACTTTCCCTTGCAACCGCAAGAGATGCAAAACTTGTCCCTTTACCTCCCCCCTCGACTCCGTTCAAGGACCCAAGCAATCGTTCCAGGTGCGACAGAGGTTTACCTGCATCTCTTCCAACCTCATCTATTGCGTCCGCTGCTCTAGATGTCAGTGTGACCAAGCGGAGGTTGGGCGATCGATTCGCCGAACACCTCCGCTCGGTCCGCAATAACCAAGCTGACCTCCCGGTGGCTCAGCACTTCAACTCCCCCTCCCACTCCGTCTCTGACCTCTCTGTCCTGGGTCTCCTCCATGGCCACAGCGAGCAGCACCGGAAATTGGAGGAACAGCACCTCATATTCCGTTTGGGGAGTCTGCATCCTGGGAGGAACGTTGCCTATTTCCTTCGCTCCATAGATGCTGCTGCACCCGCTGAGTTTCTCCAGCTTTTTTGTGTAACTTTCGATTCTCCAGCATCTGCAGTTCCTTCTTAAACATTAAATTCCTTCCATTTGGCCTATAAATTAATGTAAATTAGATTTAAAAATCATGTTTTATTGTGAATTATTTGTGAATATTATTTGGACACTTAGGCTATTTAAAAATGTTAATCATTTATTAAGAAATGGATAGATGTTTAGATCTAATAAATTGAAGTCTGAAATTAGCTACAATTGGGTAACTAACTAATTATATGCTTTAATTTCAGGTCATGCAAGTAAGATTATTTTATATTTGTTTCAGAATGGTTCAATCTATGATAACTGAAAATGTCATTCAGTTCTCTTAATTTTTAAGAAAGTTATGGGCTTTTGACTGTCCACGATCACAGCTTTTTTGTTATGTCAATAGAAAATCAATAGGGAACAAGATGCTAATTTCCGAGTATGAAAATGGCCATAACTTTTTAAATACTTGAGATATGAAAGTGAATTAGGTGTCAAATTAAACTTCTTTTTTTTATGCTTTATCTGATGGGATAAATTGCAGACTTGATTTTTAAAATCTCAAAATTTTGTAACATTGCTAGAGATATGGGGTAACACCTACAAAACCAACCTACAGCCGTTATGCACATTACAAAAAAGAGCAATAAGAATTATCAATAACGTTGGATATCTTGAACATACCAATTTATTATTCTTAAAGTCACATACACTGAAGTTCACTGATCTGGTTAAATTTAAGACTGCGCAAATCATGTACAAAGCAAGAAATAATTTACTTCCAAGAAATATACAAAAACTGTTTATGGAAAGACAGGGTGGGTATAATTTGAGAGGGGAACATAATTTTAAAAAGCTCAATGTCAGAACAACTCTTAAAAGTATGTGCATAGCAATCTGTGGTGTGAATTTGTGGAATGGTCTGGAACAGGAGATAAAACTTAGCACAATCATAATTCAGTTTAAAAAGATGTACAAAAACACTTGTTTAAAAGGATATTGGGATGAGGATAGGTGATTGTGATATTTGTTATACTGATTGTATTGGGAAGAGTGATTATAGAGTGATGGGTTGTAAATATGACTAAGATACTGTATAGTATTTGCGGGTTTTTTCTTTTCTTTTCTTTTCTTTTTCTTTTTTTCTTTTTTGTATGGCTTTGTAAATATTTGATTAGTGTTCAAATGTAAATAATTTGGTGTACATATAGTGGCTGGTGTACATATGGTGTACATATAGCTGCTAAATTTGTATGAGATAATTACAAGCAGTTGAATAAGGGGTGGGAATTAATAAGCTTTGGCTTCTTCCTGCTCCTTTTCGGACACATATGATTTCATTTATTTATAGATATTGTTTATGACACTTTATAAATATTTGTGTTTTGTTTTTTGTATGCTGTTTCACATTTGCTTTTTATTCTTTTATTCTGTCCGAAATAAATAACTAATAAATAAATAAATAAATAATTTGTAGCTGATTACAAAATTCAATTACTAGATCTAAACATCTATCCATTTCTTAAGAATAGATTAACATTTTTAAATAGCCTAAGTGTCCAAATAACATTCACACAATAATTCAGAATATAACATAATTTTTAAATCTCATTGTCATGGGTTTATAGGCCAAATGGAAGGAATTTAATGTTTAATACCTATAAATTAATGGCCATTTAAATCAGCTTGCGAGTGGGTTTTACTGGAACGGGACCATTTAGAACGTTCAGATGCGGTGAATTTATACCCCCATATCTGCAGCAAATACACTGCCGGTTCTTCGGGGGGTAAAATCACCGTTTTCGCAACTTAAAATGTGAATTAAATACATCTTAAGCAACACTTTTATACATAAAAATAAACTACTTTCTTTTACCTGGTCCTGCATAAAATCCGTCCCAGTTGTCGGCATTGACGGCTTCAGGAGCTGCTTTTAAAATCATTCCAGCGATTAACTTGCCGGGTGAATTTTTTTTTAAAAAACACACAGGACGGCCGTTGGAACGATTTTTTGGCAAAATCTTGCACTCCAACAAATATAATTCAGGACCAGGTTGGGGAAAAAAACCCGTTTTAACCCCCCCCCCCTCAAATGAGCCAAAATCGCGCATATGGCCAGTGGCAGAATTACGGCGCCGCTGAGGTAAGTTTTGTAATACCTACATGCTGCATGAGCTGTTGAGTAATTCCACAATCTTCTTAATTCATGGTAATCCCACTTTTGGTTAAATACTTTGAAGTTCATCTGCAATGTTCATGTTTGCATTACACTAGAGCTGTTGCCCCACTTTATTTTAATTAATGCAATAATTAATTTGGAATCCCTTTTTTCTTGCACGTTGATCAAAACCTCCCTTCTTAGTTCAGTTCAGTTTATTGTCACGTGTACTGAGGTACTGTGAAAAGCTTTTATTGCGTGTTAACCAATCAGCGGAAAGACAATACATGATTACAATGATTACTTATCGAGCCATCCACAGTGTACAGACAGATTTGAGAGGAGATTAAGAAGAACATATTTAAAATGAGAAATGTTGCTGTTGGAGTAATGGGCATGGTGTGTTGGGTTGGGAACCTTTTTATAGAGCAGATGATGTGGAGTAGAGTTTTAATGTCCAACTAAATGCCAAGCAAACCTGACCAAGGCCACAAGAGAGTTACTGACATTTACATTTCCACAATAAATAACCTTTCTACATCGTTTGTGATGTATAAGATCCTGGAACTATTTATCTCCAGTGTTTTACTCCAGTTATTTGTGCAGCTGCTTATAATGTTTCTGGTAAACATGGGAAATGGTATTTTTAAATAAACTAATTAATGATTTTATTCAAATGGTACACATAGGGATGGATTCTGCAGAAGCTCATTAACCAGTATGTGAGAAATCTTCCTCAGCAGCTGAGCCTCATGTTCTGTACTAAGTTTTGCCGTATGTGTTGAAATAGCATTGGCATTGTTTCACAGCTTTGTTTTCCCAGTGATAAACTTTAACGGAGAAGATAATTTATTTCTGCAATAACAATCTGCAAATGATGCCCTCGGCCCTAAATCAGCTTGTGAAATCAAGATTTCAACTTTTCACATTCATGACCCGGCAGTCAAAATCATAGGTGGTGGAATGAACTGCTGCCTGTACAAGATCTGTTTTCTGTACCTAAATAGTTTATTATTCAGGCCCCATTTTTAACCTAGAGCGGACATTGGGCAGGCAGGAGCATTGAACTGTGTTTTTTACACAGAGGGTGGTGAGTGCCTGCAGGCACGGAAATCGTTATCAAAACATGGGGGGGAACACAATTTCCTGGTGGCCGCGCGCATGAGCACACACACGAGGCTTTGGCCGTGGGCCCTGTGGACGGTAACAACGGGAGCTGACCTGGTTGGTGGCCGACTCCGAACTCCATCAACAGCAGCTTCGTCCGCCCCGAATCATGGGGCTCGAATCGGCCCGTTCACGGGGTCTTTCATCGGCCGGCGGGGGCTTCAACATCGGGTGCCTCGATCGCCTCGATGCAGCAGTTTGATTTTAAGCCGCGCTGGGCACTGAAAGGCTCTGCGAACGGGCCGATTCAGCCCTAAAAAAGCGTCTGATAAAGTCTGGATTACAAAACATGGGGGGGGCGTGCCCTCCCGTCCCCCCCCAGGATTTCTGCCCCAGAGTGCCTGGAACACCATGCTGGGGCTGGTGGTTGAAGCAGCTACGTTAGTGGCATTTGAAAGACTCTTGGATAGGCACATGAACATGCAGGAAATGAAGGGATATTGGTTATGTGCAGGTTGATGTGAAGATCGTGGCATTATGATTGGCACAGTCATTGTGGGCCGAAGGGCCTGTTCTTGTGTTGATCTGTTCTAAGTTCTATGTAAGTCAGGTGCGTCTTGCCACTCTTCCGAAGCCCATCATTGGCTGCCGGCAGTGGTGGCATTTCAGCGCTACCTGATTATGAAGTCCAGCATTGACTGCAAGGAACACTGGTCAATTCAATGTGGTTCTTGAAGTGCATTTACAAAAGCACAGCATTAAATGACCTGTGATGGTGACATTTTTTTCTCCTCGATGAAGTGAATTCTTGGGCAATGCTTTTGTTAGCATTTGTATTCACACAATTTTGAAATAATTTCCTGTTTTCTTTCCAACCTGTAGAGTGTGCTATTCCACTTAAACATCACAGACTATAATGAGACTTGCTGTGATTGATTCTACTTACACCATTAAAACATTTTGAAATTGACATTCTCAGCTTTGCATCAGAGGAAGATAAGATTATAATGCTGAGAGTTTGGTTTGACTATTTGTCCTGCTGACCTAATACAAGTGCTGTTATCTCTGTCCCATTCACAACCTATCTGATTTTTTTCCAGCTTTGACAATCGTTCTGCTGCCCTCAATGGCTGCCCTACGGCGGCAGGCGCGGGCACACCGCGACGCCCTGTGTCTCCCTTTCAAGGGAGATGCTAAAAATGCATTTTGTTGTCTCTGTACTGTACACTGACAATGACAATAAATTGAATCATTTCATTTCATTTCAATATCCTGACTGCTGGTGTTTTGTTTATTAATTTAAAGATACAGCACGCAAACAGGCCCTTTGGCCGAATCCGCGAACACTGTACACTCCCACTATCCTACACTCTAGGGACAATTTACAATTTTTACCAAAGCCAATTAATCTACAAACCTGTACGTCTTTGGAGTATGGGAGGAAACCAGGACACCGGGGAAAACCCATGCGGTCACATGGAGAATGTAAAAACTCGATACAGATAGCACCCGTAGTCAGGATCGAACCCTGGTCTCTAGCGCTGTAAGGCAGCAACTCTACTGCAGCATTACAGTGCAGCCCAAATGGATGTTCACAGAATTGATTTTCTAAAAGCCTTGCCTATAACGATTGGCAGCAAGCTGAGTAATTCTGTCAGTTTCACAATACTTAATGTTTCCTGAATGACCTGACGTTGCTAACAGATGGACTATTGATTAAACATTTGCAAAATTACACTTTTCACATTCCATTCAACACATATCTGCCTGTACCACCAATAAGAGAAACTAAATAGGATATAGCTTTCTTTGAAATTAAATATATCAGAATATGGTATATTTGCTGAAGAAATATAACTACAGAAACCTGCACTGTAATGCCAAACTTGGAAAAATGGCCCTGTGAATGCCAATAGTCAGTATTCAAAAAGATTTTAAATTGGCCACTAGAGCTAAATATTCAGGTGAGTGGAAATGTAGAAAGTTTAAGAGAAAGGACAAAGCAATAGTGCAGTGTAATAAAATGAAAACTGTATCTGAATGCAGACAGCATTCGTAATAAGACAAATTAATTGATTGCATAATTCAGAAATAAATTGGTGCATGAATTGGTGCGATCTAATAACTACTGCAGAGATATTGTTGCAAGGTGTCAAAATTAAGAATGAAATATTCTATGATATTTCAGAAGAGATAGACAAAATGAAAAATAAGGAAGGACTGCTCTGAGAGCAAGGGATTGGATAAAAGCAGTAGAGAGAATGGATATTAGGTTGAAAAATCAAGGTGTAGAATCAATTAGAGTCGAGCAAAGAAACAACACTGCTACTCTAACTGGTAGACAGTGGGTAGGATCTTACACTATGAATGTTATAATTAGGCGGGGTTATAATTACTAAGCATTCTAATTGGATAACATGCTATAGCCAATCTACATCTCTTCTATAAATTAAAAGTAGATGAAGCGTTATCACTACGATGAATACATAAATCGTTAAATGCAAAATACCATATCTAATAATTTTGGCTAAACATAATCGGTTAAACATTGATTAAACATAGTCGCCATATCTAACACTCTACATATATAGTTTAGATTTGTTTATTATGACTGTCACGTGTACTGAGGTATAGTGAAAACCTTTTGTTGCATGCTGATCAGCGTAAAGACAATACATGATTACAATCGAACCATTCACAGTGTACTGATACATGATAAGGGAATAACGTTCAGTGCAAGGTAAAGCCAGTAAAGTCAGATCAAATATATGAACGTTTTAGAGATATACACACCAAACATGGGCAAATGAGGCATCTTGGTCAACGTGGATGAGTTGAGCCAAAGGGCCTGTTTCCTTGCTCTATGATTCTATGACTATAAATGCAATGCAAACCTCTGTAAGGGAATGAAGTTAGAAGTTGTAAACTGAGTTTACAAACCTATTATGCTGCTGCTGCAAGAAATAATTTTATTGTTCCGTTTCTGGACATCTATATTACTAAAAGTAAGCTCTTTTTTTTTTTAAATAATATTTTTATTAGAAGCAGTGTACAGTAGTATAAACCGCGGCATATGACAAAATACATTTATTGTACATCTTCCATTTTAATTTTGACAAAAATGAAATAGAAAAAGAGGAAGAAAGAGAGAGAGTGAAAGAGCTAGTGAATGTGTAAACCCCTAAACTACCAAAGAGTGTAGTCGCAGAGTGAATAAGTAAACACTTTAAATAATATATAAAAAGACAAAAACAAAAATAATAAAAAGAAAAGAAACGTGTTGATATACCTACTTCGTTTCTCACCACACCCATCACCCTGTCCGTAAATCAGTTTAATTCCAAAGTTGTGTTGCACCATATTATGCTTGTAATGAATCAATGAAAGGAGACCATTTCTTTAAAAATTGCTCTGGTTTTCCTGCTAAGACGAGTCTCATATCTTCAAGATGTAGCGTCTCCGACATGCTTGTGATCCACATTTTAAGAGTTGGGGTGGATGCATTTTTCCAAAATTTAAGTATGTTTTTTTGCCATTATCAGGCCATAATTGAGGAAATGCATTTGAAATATTGATAGCTCTGAGCAGACTCCTGTTGTTCCAAAAATAATCAATTCTGTATGGGGGTCCAGTTTTGTTTTTTTAATAATTTTGAGAAGATTTCAAAAATTATTTTCCAAAATTTTTGAAGTTTTATACAAGAGGCAAAGGAGTGTGTTATAGTTGCTTCTTGGGATAGACATTTGTCGCAGATAGGAGATACATTTGGAAAAAATGTGTTCAATTTAGTTTTTGAGTAATATAGTCTGTGTAGTATTTTAAATTGGATTAGAATATGTCTTACATTAATCAAACAATTATGTATATATAGGAGATATTTTTCCCATCTGTCTTTGGGGATTTTTAAGCTTAATTCCTGTTCCCACTCTCTTCTAATTACATCTGATGATGGAGTTTCTATATTTAAAGGATATTGTACAAGTATGATATTAAATTATTTGACTGCGTTTCTATTCATACCTTCGTCTAATATACCTGGCAGCAGAGTTTCATAATCGTGGGTATATGTTTTCAAATAGTCTCGAATTTGAAGATATCTAAAATATTGATTACCTTTCAGACTGTATTTCGATTGTAATTTCTGGAATGATAAGAGGTTTCCCATTTCGTACAAATCTCCAACCTTTTTAATTCCTAGTCTTTCCCAACGAATAAACGTTTTATCTATAATAGATGGTTTGAACGACAGGTTATTAGCTATTGGAGAAAGAAGAGATAGATTTCTTAGTTTAAGAGTAAATTTTACTTGTCTCCAGATTCGTAAAGTGCTGTGAATAATCGGGTTTTTCTTGTATATTGTATTCTTCAAGTTTATTGGGGAGAGAAGGATTGCGCCTGTATTAAAAGGCGAGCAATCCTCTCTCGCTCCGTTACTAACCAATCTACCTGTTGACATGAATTATCCAGCCAGTGAATTACATTTTTAATATTCGCTGCCCAATAATAGTACAAGAAATTGGGGAGCGCCAATCCACGATTTCTTTGGGTTTACATAAATGTCGTCAATGAATTCTGCGTGATTCATAATCCCAAATAAAATTTGTAATCTGTGAATCAAGTTTTTTAAAAAAAAGTTTTTAGGTAAATATATCGGTATTGATTGAAATAAATAGAGAATTTATGGTAGGAAAATCATTTTTATGTCATTTATTCTGCCTACTAGAGACATTGGAATTGTTTTCCAGAATTGAATATGAGCGTTTAATTTAGTATATAAGGGCAGGAGGTTTGTATTGAATAAAGAATTATATCTTCTGGTTACTTGGATACCCAGATATTTAAATTTTTCTGTGGCAATTCTAAAAGGAAATTTTAAAAGGTGTGTCGACTCTTGGGGTTTTATCGCCATGATTTCACTTTTATTCCAGTTTATTCTATATCCTGAGAAAGAACCGAATTCCTCTATTAGATTTAATATATATTTGGTATGCTAACTTGAGAGTCTGTAATGTATAATAATACATCACCTGCATATAATGGGATTTTATTATTGGAGTGTTTAATATTACACCCGTGAATATTTGGATGTATTCTTATACTTTCCGCTAAGAGCTCTATCTCTATCGCAAAGGCAAATAGCGGGGGTGATAATGCGCAACCCTGTCTATTGCCCTTGGATGTGAAATTTTGGGAGAAAGTATGTGGTTGGCCAATATTCTAGTAGTTGGCCTGTCAATTAGTAATTTTATCCATGAAAAGTAAGAACTTGACTGCTTTTGACTCACTTCGATGTGATTTCCGAGAGAACACTGCCATTTACGACTGTCATTTTTGGCCACCTCGATCAGAGCCCCCCTCCGCCGGACTGGACCAGAGGAATTTTCCCATTGACGAAAAATCATAGAGATATTAATGTTTTAAAAAAATCCACCATTCTCTCTGCTGGCCCTGCTGGTGAGAGGGGGGAGGGACTATAACACCCGGAAGTGGTGTGCCTCACTCAGTCTCTGCAAGATGGAGGAAGCGAGAGGGTCATGTCTCTCTGAGCTCTGAATAAAACTGAACACATGTCTACTCAACTGTGAGTGCCCTTGATGCGGTTTGAAAATGAAAATATGGTTGGTTTGAAGTAAAAAGGCACTGCAAATGGTTGTTTGGGGGGTTTTGGGTTGAAGTGAAAAGGCACTGCAAAGGGTTGTTTGGGGGTTTTGGGTTTAAGTGAAAAGGCACTGAAAAGGGTTGTTTAGGGGTTTTGGGTTGAAGTAAAAAGGCACTGCAAAAGGTTGTTTGGGGGTTTTGGGTTGAAGTGAAAAGGCACTGCAAATGGTTGTTTGGGGGGTTTGGGTTGAAGTGAAAAGGCACCGCAGATGGATGTTTGTTTAAACTTGACAACTTCCTGTTTGCACTATCTTGATTTTAGATAAAACGCTACCACTTACGGCTGTGATTTTTGGCCATCTTACTCAGTCCCCCTCCGCTCTTCAGGTGCAGAGGATTCTTCCCATCAATGAAAAATAAAAGTGTTATTAGTGTTTTAAAAATGTTGAGAATCTCTCTCCTGTCAATCACACCATGAAGGCCACACCTTTTCCGGTGGGAGGGGGAGGGATTTTAAAACCCGGAAGTGTGGGTGTGGCTCAGTCTCTGCATGATGGGAGAGGGAGAGGTCACGACTCTGTCTGAGCTGGGAATTAACTGAACACACTGAATGTCTACTTAATGGTGAGTGTGGTGTTTTGTGTGGTTTTATGGTGGTTTCACCCTACTTGAAATGGTATGAAACTGCATTTGAATTTGGTGGCCTTGCACCCTGCTTGAAGTGGTATGAAACTGCACTTGAATTTGGTGGCCTTGCACCCTGTGTGAAGTGGTTGGAAACTGCACTTGAATTCGGTGGCCTTGCACCCTGCTTGAAATGGCAGGAATATGGATTTGAATTTGGTGGCCTTGCACTCTGCTTGAAATGGAATTTCAAGGAATAGCCGTGAGTCAACTACCAGCCCAACAGCGGTGAGTGAGCTGCCAGCACTTCAGGCTTGAGGGACTGAGCTGCCACCCCAAGAATCCATTTGGCCCACAATGTTCATACTAGCCCTCTGGAGACCAGTAGTCCCTGCAGCCAACAACACCCATACTAGTGCTCCAGAAAGCCCCCCCCGCCCCCTCTGCACCATTATTGGAATTGGTGCAGAGGTGGAATATTGCGTCGGGGAACAAGCCCTCCCGTGTGAACATGGGACCCAACAGGTCCCACTTAGTCTAGTATGACAATTAAACTCCCTTGACATTTGTCTCTTGAACTGTCATGATAACCAGCAGCTAATGGGTTAAATTGGTACGTGCAGAGTAGCATGTGCCACTCTCTGAATTTTGTTTCCTTTTTCCATTTTTTTTCACTAAAACTGTTGTTATGGCCTAAGCAGTTGTCATGATAAATTGCTTATCTTAATCTTGGTATATCATGGGAAAGTTTTATTTTGAGTCTTTGGAACTTCTCCTCTGGAACGGTGCCAGCACACTCGATCTCTCGAAAACATCTAAGAGTTCCTGATAAAAAGGTCATGGGACATATTCTTACCTATCTCTGCTATCATCAGTGGAGACTGGAATGTGCGGAAGAGTGGGAAATTTGGTGCTTTTTCTCTTTCCCACGTTATGTGTTAGTTGCTTCATTGAGTCTTTTATTCTGAAAAATGACCTTGACGTTGCTGGAATGTTGTAAGAAAATGAATTATGCTTTTCATGTCAACCTACCGTCTGATTGCAGTTGATGTGGCCGATTCGTAGGTCAGCTTCCTGAAGGGTTCCAGTATGGTGTATCAAATTGCTTTTACCTTCTTCGGACAACAGGGAGCGCGCAACAAATGATGCCGACATCAGAAGACTGAACGCGTATAAAAAAGATCATGTTCTGCATGTGATGCAGTGGTGTGGGCTGAAATATTAACTGTGCATCTGTCTCGCACACCTACGCTTTTCTTTATTCAAAATTAATTGCTTACTAAAAGAAGCAATTCAAAACAATAAGCAGGAATCAAGCAAGATCAGCGGGATATTGTCCGAATCATGCTGAAATGACAGGAAAAGTAATTTGACTGCGAGCAGAAATCGTTATTCATTATATGGCATAATTGAGGACAACATTGGTTAATCATGCTTTCCCACGGCATACTCTTGCATCAGCAGCAGTGTTGTGCTCTCCGATTTAACGTGCCAATTATTGTTAATTAACCAGCCAAACATGTCTTATTCCTGCTCTATTACTTTTGTCCAGCATATCCATCAGCATTTTCATCATTCCCCCCATTCCAATGATGGCAGTGCAATAGCTGGAGCATTCAGAAATCTGGAGAAGCAGTTACTCTGGCAGCTGCTTCATGAGCTGTGAATGAATAAAAGCAAAACTATTAAATTCAATGAAGCCTGCAAAGTCTGTTTCACATTCCCTCAAAGAAAAAAAGCGCAACTGTAAAATAAAGATTTTTAAACAATGTTGCTGCATGATCTCTATAACTGATGCTGAATGAAAATTCCTTTTTTTAAATTTTTGCATGTATATAACACCTCTAATGCAGTAAAATATACGGTGATTTCACAAGAACACAGTTGGACGAGGCCTTTAGAGCAGCGTTTCTCAACCGGGGTTCCTCGGAATGCTAAGGTTGCGCGAGAGGTCACTATGGGGTTTGGAGAGAAATAGTAAGATTAAACGAGAACTTACCAGTTTGAAGTTTGATCTTTATTTTATGAGGAGTAACGTTGAGGGGTTACGTGAAGACCCCGTCCAGTACGCATGCGTGTCAATCTTCAAAGCAGCGGTGTGAAATCACAGAAAACAGTTGTTGAAATGAACATAGTAAGATAAGAGAACCATAATACCTGGTGAACTTTATGATAGAGGGCTGGGAGCGGAGGGCACGTAATCCCTCAACGTTACTCCTCATAAAATAAAGATCAAACTTCAAACTGGTAAGTTCTCGTGACTACGTGAAGATTTTAAAGCTCTGTGATTTCATGCCGTGGAACTAAGTCCAGGCGTCATACACTGCATCAGTAGGTCAATGATGAGTGAGCATTAAGAATGCATTCAGACATGACATAGATATAGACATGTTGATGCTATAAATGAATAATAGTGGCAATAGTAACCTCCCTCAACCTGGAGGAAGTATGAACCATACCTAACATAGAGTTGGCAAATACCCCTGTTCTGGCAATAGGTTTATTCTGAATATTTGGATAGATCAATAGTTTGACCATCCTGCAACCGCTAGGATGTGGTCCATCCCTGCTGCTGAGATATAGCGGTCCTGGTGGAGTGAGACTCAATGTCAATGTACACTCCTGTATATGCCAGACCCATATAACCATCTGGAGAAGGTTCGTAGTGATACCTTCTAACAAGATTTTATGTAACTTATAATATTGCTGTCAGTCTATAAAGCTCTTAGGAACCTTGACATACTGGTGTAAATGCGTGATCACATGCAACCCAAGGTCCATGGGGTATGCAACTCTAGTTTGGTCTTATGTCCCTGTCTAATCTGCTTGATTAATCATAAACAAACATGTTATAATAGCCCGCAGATATGATCATCCTATCCAGTGTTGCAATGACTGGACCCATAGCCCTGTACTCAGTGTCATGGCGTAATTACTAGTACGTGAGTATGACCATGGGCAGGGATGTTGCTGATGCCCATCGGTGAAGTGATGTAGTACAATGTTAACAACCCATATCTCTGCGTCCCTAAACCTGGGAGGTTTTAAGCTGACGGTACCTTCATTCTCTGGATATCAGAGGGTGAGAACCGGACAGAGTGGTTTATGTACTCATCAGCCAAATGATTAGGAGGTACTTAAGGCACAGTAATGGAATAGTAACTTAATGTTATAATCCCATAAAACTGAATTTTAATGTGTCAGTCATCCGTGCCGTGTTAAACGTAAGGAAGCATAAACAATGCTTCCCATCTCCTATGCAGATAGCTGCTATATGGTGCTATCCCTGCAATCTGTAGTGAGCACTCTACGCTCATGATTTGACAACCCAAGGCGCAGAAACGATCTCTCAGTCTGTGAGTCTATGATTGATTATATCATGCAGAGGATGGTTTCAGCATCACAACTGAACCAGCATCTTTTTATCTGGAATTAACCATGTAAGGTTTTATGTTCATTCTTCACCTCAGCAGGAGCCATAGGTGTATAACCCAGGCAGGCACTATGAAAACCCAGAAGCGGTAATCTTGCTGAATTTTGCAAAACACGTCTATTGAGGCCAAATGGAGGAAGACATAAAAGAACATTCCTTCCTAGTGTAGCGAGAATGCACCCTTCGCCACTAAACGGCATTTCGTTTGGACCTCAAGGGGTCCAAATGACAATTAAATGTATCTTGTATCTTGTATGCCTCATTCTCTGTTGATTGAAACTGGATGCAAGCGACTCAATAGTTAGTGTTCTATCAATCCACATTGTGATTAAATACTTTGTGATCACACATTCATTCTGTGCTGTCATTGATTTTGCATAATAATACACCAGTGCTAAATGTGGTTTGGTAAAACTATCACCGGATACTTTGATTTGATTGTACCTTTGTGATATATACCACCTCCAAAGTGTATCACCTTGGACTTGTGCATGCCTTATATGCATATCTACACACTCTTTAATGCCCAGAATGCACCTGGTGTCCATTGGTAGTTGATATCATGACTGAACACTTGACAACTCATGCTAATCCCATCTGCCTCCGTAACTAGAGATGGTATTAGTAAATTACCTATCTTTGGGCAATAGCATCAGTTTGGAAATGACTGAAGATTTACGGATAAGATGTTTTAGTGGAGCAAAGCTGTCCATCATAGTGACTTTGATTGTTTCAGCTAAAAATAGCAGAGGTCTAATTTTTATCTCAGAGCTGATCCCAGACCAATAAATGGATGATTGTATCCCAACAATCAATAGTTGGTATCAACTTAATTTAAATTTAACTGGACGGGTGTGAACCAATTCCTCAAATATAGCTATGTGGCTGATAAGGCTAATTTAGTAAAATACAGTATGTTCAATATCATCCAGATTGGCCATGCTACTTATTTGTTAGCTCTGTGCAGTCGAAGGACTGATAGTAGTGATTTGGTAAATAATCTGGAAACTGTTAGCCCATTGCAACGCTACTTAGTCAATCGTTGCCTCATCCAGTTAAATTTCAAATATCTTTATTGCACATGCGGTTTGAGGCTGTTGACAATGATCAGTCCACATCCCATTCTTGTGAGCCTTGTCTTGAAAGGCAACTCCAACCATACCTGTGAGCAGTATAAACTAATCTAGTGTTATCCCAAACCAGTGTAAATATTCAAACCAGTTTACTATTACCAACTTGTATCCGTGACAGGAGACATCATCGATGAGGTTCCTTACCTTTATCCGAATGGGAGGACTTATGCAACCCGACCAGGAGCTGCCTCAAACATGTGTGCATGGTTTTACATCTGCTCCTGGAGGTAGAGGAGCTCGCGTACGAGGTTGGCGCATCTTCCAACGAAGGCCGTTCTGGGCTGTGGCCTAAAAAAGACCTTTGTCCTGGTTGTACGGCCTTCAAGCTTTCACCAGCTTCAGTTCATCGTGGTTTGCTGGTGGGTGCGTAGAGGTGCTGCCGTCGAAGATGTGAGGTCTTGCGTGATGATGTGGCCTTCCTGAACCCGACGCCACTCGTCGAGCTCCTGCTGCTGGTAGTGTTGTTCCTGCACCCCCTGCACACTTGTGGTTTCTTCAGCCAAACCCCTGTCTTCAGATTCAGCCCAGAAGTGACTCCTAATACACCCCTCTGTCGAGGTACTTGCATTATGCAGCCCTCAATAAGGTGCTGCTATGGACGTCCAAGGTCCTCCTGGTGACTAGGCTCCATATACCGGAGCATGTCACATTGGAGCTTCTGATCCATCAACCGCTCCATGCGGGATATGCGATCACAGTTGCTCCCGCCGGAGTCCATTCCTGTAACATATTCTCACAAAACAGCACACAACGACCTTCGAGTAAGGAATTTACCTGCATGTCCTTTTAAAACCTTCTGCTGCGGGGCAACGCTCCTCCCGAGCCTGGTCTTGTGGTCGTGGTTTGTTACAGCTGGGGTTCCTCTGTGGTCCTTGTAGAAACACTTCCATTGCGGGTTATTTCTCCCCCCAGCTTTTTCTCCGCGGTCCCTTATAACAGGGCTTCTCCACGGTGTTCTCCAGTTGGGGCTTTCTTCCCCCCCCCCCCCCCCCATCTGGGTATCCCTGCAGTAACTGCAGCCGGGATATCCCCGCAGTCCCTATCAAAGGGATAGCCGCAATTTACAAAGTGGGGGGGGGGTTATCCTGCTTCGGGGAGGGGGGGTATACTTACTGCCGTCTGCTCCTCGCATCCCGCAGTCTACAGAGCGGGTTCTCAGTCACTCCCCGTATTCCATGGTCTTCGGAGCTGCTGTCCCGGTGTCCCCGGCACCAATATGAAGCCGCTGGCACCACAGCCAGCGGCTCGAAGGTGAATCCACCGCCGTCCGTTCCCCGTTTCCCGCGGTCTCCGGAGCGGCTATGCAGGTGCCCCCTGCACCAATATGAAGCCGCTGGTTCCGCAGCCAACGGCTCGAAGGCGAATCCGCTCCCCGCGGTCTCTGGGGCGGCTATGTAGGTGAATCCGCCACCTTCCACTCCCCGCAGTCGCCGGAGCGGCTATGCAGGTGCCCTCCCCGGCACGAATATGAAGCCACTTGCTCCACAGCCAGCGGCTCGAAGGCGAATTCCAGCCGTCCGCTCCCCGCGTCCCGCGGTCTCCTGAGGGGGTTCTCCACCATATGAAGCTGTTGGTTTGCTGCCAGCGGCTCAAAGGTGAATTTACCGCCACTCGCTACCCGCATTCCGCGGTTCCGAGCGCCTAGGTCCGTGGGTGGGATTCCCCATGACCGGGGTTCCCTGAAGTTCGAGACTGGGGTTTCCCCTGCGTCCCGACTTAGCCCCGGACTTTAAGCAGGACCTCTAAGTAGAGGTTCCTGCAAGAAGATTTAACCTGAGAGTATTTTAAAAACTTACCTCAGGTCTGTTGTTGGCAGGAGAATCACTTCACCCTGCCAGTCATCACGCAATGCGATAGACGATATGGACACGCATGCGTACTGGACGGGGTCTTCACGTAGTCACTCACGTGACTCCGAAGTAAAATAGTGATAAATAGGCTAATCATGTAAATGCATTTTTTGAGTCATTTTTGTTTTTAATTTAATATTTTATTATACACGTACGGCATATTTAGCAACGTCATATTTAGTGGCGTCTGTACGGCGCCAGTGTGAAACGACCTTTAGTGGTCAGTGGACAGGAGCTGTACGTGACGGATTTGTGTATCATCAAGTGACTCATTCGATGCATGCACGGTCTCCATCAGTCTTGGCTGTGCTTCCTGGCGTGCAGGTACAGTCCCTCATTCACCCATGTTATTTTGTGATTTTTACCCATCATTTGGGGATGTTATATGAATTTAAAAAATAAGTATGTATATTTTTGTTAGTTTATTAAAAGTTTATTTACGTATGCTTTTGTTAGTTTCTCAAAAGTTTATGTGTGTTTTCTCTCTCTCTCCTCCAAGGTTAGTTCTTCTTTGCCTTTATTGGCTTCAATTTTGAACAATGTTTGATGTCAGATATTATTTTTGCATTGTCAATAAACGAGAAAAGCGCAAGTTATTTTTTGCATAAAGGAGTTATCAAAAAATATATTTTGTTTGCCCTATAAACTTTAAGTTTATGAAAGGGAAAGAAAGAGATTAATAAAAAGATATGTAATCATTTTTATGTAGGGGTTCCCTGAGACAGGAAAATTATCTCAAGGGTTCCGCAAGGGTAATAAGGTTAAGAAACGCTGCTTTAGAGTCATAGAGTGATACAGAGTTGAATCAGGCCCCTCAGCCCAACTTTCCCACACTGACCAACATGTCCCATCTATACTAGTCCCACCTGCCTGTGTTTGGTCCATACCATTCTTAACCTATCTTATCCATGAACCTGTCCAAATGTTTCTTAAACAAGTGCATTCAGAAAATATTCAGACCCTTTCACTGTTTTACAATTTGTTACGTTACAGCCCTATTTTAAAATGGATTTTACTTCGGAGTCACGTGAGTGATTCCGTGAAGACCCCAGCTCCAGTGCGCATGCGGCATAATCGCACAGCGTGCAGAACGCGGCGAGCGGGAGTCGGGCTAGCTCCCGCATCCAAGGAACGAGAGGTAAGTACTTACCTTAATCGGGCCTTGTGTTTTTTGCTCCAGGGGGAGCAAAGTGAGGCATGGTGAGCGGCCCCCATTTCGACTCCAGCGTGGAGCCGACAGTGGACGGGGAAAAGGCGCTACCCGGACCGCAAACGCTGCGGACCGCTGCAGGGAGCTGCGCTATGCCGGTCCGCTGAACAGCTGTTTGGTAACAGCAGCGAACCGGCGGGAAATTTAAAAACCCGACCGGCAGCCCTGCAGACTCCTGACTACGAGAATCACCGCCCGGGAACCGCTACAATGCCGCCTGGAAAACGGTAGGCAGCCTCTACATGCAGGTAAGGGGAAAATCTTACCAATTTACAGGTTCTACAGGAGCCAACTTCCTCCAAAACTGGCACAGGTTGGAGACAGCAAGAATAAGAGTATCTGTCTCCCCAAGCCAGAGGAGGTCATGGAATTTACCTCCAGGAGAAAAGGGGCACTGGCTGAATGCCAAGGGAGCTGACTCCTACCCCAGTGCTATTGCACTAGCCATCTCCCTTGTCGAGGGATTGATGCAACAGCGGAGTTTGAGCTATGCCTCCTCCAATTTAGCGCACCCTTTTGCTCCCTTTTTAGAGGCTAGCTAAGGAGGCCAGGGCTGGGCTGGCTTAAGCGCTGGGCAGGCGGACGAGAACAGCAGTATGCCAGGGGAGCAGGATCAGGAAGAGCTACTGGGTGTCGTGGGCCACTACATGGCTCCTCCACGCGACCATCTTCCCAACAAAAGCCCTGCAGGAGCAGGCCTTTCCAGAGGCAAATCCGCAGGCAGCTGGGTCTAGTAGACTCGCAGACAAGCAGCGAATTCTACAGAAGGTCAAGATGTTACCACCTTTGCTCGCCTTTTCCATGGATTATATTCTCCCAGGATAAGGACTATCCCTTTGCACTACCAGGGTGCTGACGCCTAAGATGTTCCCATATTTGGGATACTCGACTGAACAATGGTGCATATAGACCTGCCCGCAACCCCGAATATATGGGGCTATGCAAACCGCTGCTGCGGGAAGAGAGGCAGCTAAACCTGTGCGCCTCATGAAGGCAGGCTATTGGACGAGCAGGACATCGCATCCAACACCCAGCTGGCAGCACCCCTCGGCATCCACCAGCGATATCAAACAAGGACTGGTGAAAGCCTGGTGACCGCTTCACATCCCCCATAGTTCTTTTTAGACGGGGCCCAGAGTGGAGCCGTGGGAAGATGCGCCGCCCCACCGACAGCACCAGCATACCAGCAAACTACGCCTTCATGAAAAACAACAAGCATGGAGGTAGGTAGTCTGGTTCCTCCCAGTTTACACTAAAACAAGGGTGTTCTACTAACTGCATAAAACACAGGGGGGGGGGGGGGGGGGGGCATTTACACTTGTGGATAAAGCATGGGATGCTGTCACAAATAACTAAAATATACTCAACAGTATTAGAGGATAAAAACGAATTCAAATTGGGCATATTACCGCCAGTTCAGCAATGCGCCCAAAAGGGCATTTTCTCCCTCTAAGAAAAGAGAAGTGAGAAGGCAAGCTGAACTAAAAAGGCTCATTACTAAACGGATCATGGGAGTAAAAATGAACCATTGGAATTTGTATCGAATATATTCACCAAAACTATAAAAGATGGTGAATGTAGCATCATCATTGATCTAATATCACTAAATAAATCTGTTGAGTATATCCACTTTAAGATGGAGACGGGGTTTTGTCACTGCCAGACATGTGATCTCCCAAGGATACCTATGGGGAGCATTGATATGGAAGATGCTAACTATCTTATACCCATACACTAGGATCATTATAGATACCTAAAAATATTTACCTGGATCATGGATATCCCGCTTAGGGCAACCATGGGAGCATATAGCATTTCATACGGTCTAAACCTCAGCCCTAAACTATTATATATGGCCATGAAAATATTAAGAAAACAAGCATAATCATGGCACATATTGGATGATATCCTCATATTAGGGGAAACAAAGGAATTAGCTGTGGAGCAGTTCTAGCTACGAAACAGCTCCCTAAAGCTGAGGTTCATCCCACGCCCAGATAAACCAGAATTGAAGCGTTACTACCAAGGATTATCTGGGCTTAATAATAATTCCGTCCATATGACTGTTACTTTGCCAAGATACTTGGGTCACTATAATCAAATCATGAATGTACCCACTGAAGCTATATCACAATTAAGGTGGTGGGCAGACATATATTTGGCATAGTTTTCAGCCCTATTATCATCACCAATCCCAACTTGGTTATTTTAAAAACCAATGCCAGTACTTTAGGCTGGGGAGCAACTAAACTCCATATCCAGCACAGGTAACAGATGGACCAAGTCACAAACATCGTTACTACACATACCGGGCATCAACTTCTTGGGATTGGTGATCGCCTATTGGGCTAAAAAGCATATCCATTTCAAATGCAGCACGTACATATGTGGTTACGGATTGATAATACTATGGTGGTGGCTTATATCAACCATATGGGGAGCATAATAATCATTATTGTGCAACAAATTGGTCAAACAAATCTGGCAATGGTGTGTCAAAAGACATTTTAACTATCAGCTGCCTATGTCCTAGGAAGCTAGAACACAGTGGGAGACACCATGTCACGGGGTAAAATTTATGATTACATTGAATAGATGTCAAACCCAAAATATCTGCTAAAGTTATTAAGCAGTTTGAAAGCCAGATATCAATTGGTTGCACAAGACGGAATCACCAGTAACCTATGTATGTGACTGAGGAACCAGGTTAGAGGCAGCAGCGATAGATGCCTACACGCTGGAAGGGGGAATTTTGCTTTGCCTTCCTCCCTTCTGCCTCATCAGACGGGCACTTTACAATACAGATGGGATCTGTCTCCGAGATATTGATCGTGCCCGACCGGCCTACACAGCCATGGTTCCCAGTTCATTACGACACGGTGGGCGAGTCACCTATGGATTTCCCTAGTGGACCATGGTTGCTGACTCAACCCAGTATCAGGCACAAGCCACCCATGCCAGGGGAACATCAAACTCCTGGGTGCAGGTTTTGAATAGACCTTACCAGGGACTGGGATTATCCAAAGGAACCATTACCACCATGTCGGCATCCCTGCGAACAGTCACTAAAAGTTAACATGGGTAAAATACTGCCACGACGCAGGGACAACATCCCGAACTATTCAACCACTGACGTATTGAAGTTCCTGGAACATCTACACCATGACTAAAAAGTAAGTTACAGTGCCGTAAATACAGCATGGAGCGCCTTATCTGCTTATCTAAAACAGCATGTCAACAGAGCATGGGATCCCATCCACTGAAGGTAAACTTATGAAGGGCAACTATGATATAAGCCCCAAACACCCAGGTATATACCCATGTATGGGATATTGGTGTGATATTGACATATCTCAGAGAATGGCACCAGCCAGATCCCTCAGCTTGCTTAATCTATGTTTTTAAAAACGCTCATGCTTATGGCTCTCGTACACGCTCTAGATTCCGGTCACTCCATAAACTAGACTGGATAACATGGTGATTACCCCAGACGCATCACGTTCATATTTAGGTCTGGTAAAATCTAACTCGCAGGTATATGGGACTACGCGAGATTATGAGTTCGGCACGAACTAGTAGGGTCGAGATCGCCTGTGTTTTCCGTGCTGTAGTCGTTATATGGCTATATGGACCAGGAACGCCCTATTCACTGGTGGGATTCCGGGCCTACCCACCAGAGTCCAGGTTGAGTGTGGTGACCCATCTACTACTATATATAGACACAACCCACAATCTTAGAGGGAGATGAAAGCCTATGGGTCAACCACAGTAACCCAAGACGGGGTACGAGCCAAACCACTCCAGGTGGCTCAAACAGGTACTGAAAGCTGCCGGAATAGATAATAATACATTTAATCCCATTCCACTAGGGCAGCATTGGTATCAGCGGCTGAACGAATGGACGTTCCAGTTGACCACATTTTCAATACAACAGAATGGTCAAGGAAACGGCGTTCAGAACATTTTTTATTATAAACCGTTGATAAACCTGATTTAATTGCAGGAGAATATTACAAACTGCAATATTAATTTAAGCTCAGAGGAGCTCTTTTATGTTGTTATTGTTAACAAATACCTTTCTGTTTCTTTTGAAAGCAGATCAACTGGTGATTACGATAACACTTCCTCCCTCATAAACTTCGGCAGTGAGTGAAATAAAAACTGTTATACGGTTTGAAATCACAGACCTTTGAAGTCTTCACGGAATCACTCACGTGACTCCGAAGTAAAATAGTAAGATTAAACGAGTACTTACCAGTACGAAGTTTGATCAGTATTTTATGAGGAGTTACGGTGAGGGATTAAGTGCCCGCCGCTCCCACCCTCATTATACAGATCAAACTAGTAAACTGATGTCTCGTGATCTTTGCTATCTTACTTCAAATATTGTGTCTATTCTGTGATTTCACACCGCTGCTTCGAAGTATGCCGCATGCGCACTGGAGCTGGGGTCTTCACTTAATCCCTCACCGTAACTCCTCATAAAATACTGATCAAACTTCGTACTGGTAAGTACTCGTTTAATCTTACTATTAAATACATCAATCTACACACAATGCCCCAGAATGAAGAAGCGAAAACTGGTGTTTAGAATTTTTTACAAGGAGGAGCGCTATCTCTCTCTCTCTCGCTCTCTCTTTCTTTCTCTCTCTATCTCTTTCTTCTCCCCCCACCCCCTCATCCTGCGACCCCTCGTCTCCATCTCGCACTGATCCTGTACTGACCCGCCTTCCCATCCATCCTGCACTGCTTCCCCATCCATCCTCCACTGAACCACCCATTCATTGTGTACTGACCCCCCTCCATTTATCCTGCACCGACCCCCCCATCCATCCTGTAGTGATCTCCCCATTCATCCTGCGCTGATCTCCCCATCCATCGCGTACTGAACCTCCCATTCATCCTGTGCTGTGCTGATCTCCCCCATCCATCCTGTACTGATCCCCCTATTCAACCCCCACTGACATCCCCCGTGCTCTCCCCTCAAAATTTCACCTACTCCAACCAACATGCACTAATCCCCCTGCCTCAATCCATCCATCCCACACCGATTGCCTTCTCAACCCTCACCCCTACCCCCCACGACCCTACTGCGCTGGAAATGTCTTCAGTGTGAACATTGACTGTTTGATAACGGAATGCAATCAAATGTGTTTTAATTCCCAATGTTATTATTTGTTTTAATCCATAAATTAAATTGTGAACGCGTGAAACATTAGCAGTGGTCAATTGTAATTGCTACCGTTGACACGTTATTACAGAATTCATTTTAACGCCAAGTCAATGCTCTTAATATGGAGTATCAGTACTGTAGTTATTTAATGAGCAACATTCACAACTATACGTTGGATTTATCCAGGTTTTACTTCTACAGTCGGTCATGTACATCACGAATTTGGTCAGGAGTTATTTCAGTTGAAATTTTAACGTAATTCTGAAGTGGGAATGATGGAAACAGCGTTTATCAATATTTTTTTTTTAAATCTGATGCATACAATCTGGGTATCTTCATTGCTGTTCACAACACATACATCTAATCTGAATGTCCGGTAATGTGGTGTTTTGACACCTTTAAACATATTGCCAAAAGAACATTTGCTGCAGTTAAGTCCTTTGGCCATCTCTTGTCAGTTTGTGTAATGTTTAACCTGTCAGATGGGTATGGTCAGTTTTAACAGCTATTATCGTAAAATGCCGTTCGAAAGTTCCTTGCAACCTGTATATTTTGTGTAGTGAAGAGTGTTTATGTACCAATAGCAATAACAACCCATGCTATGGCCATGTCATGATAATGTTGAGTCCTTCACAGAAAGCATGCTTGCATCAAATTGTAGTGTGCATGTTTAAGCATATATGTTACCATGGTCCAGGATTTATTGACACAGGTTGATCATACGCTGAATAATCCAACCACATTTTTGTTTGGATGTGGAAAGAAATAATAGAAATTCCATTCATTGCAACTTGTAAAAAGAGTTGAGATACTGTATTATAATTTTGCTGCATGTCATTGTGGTATATATCATGTCTTGATTGTTGAATATGTTTAATTTGTGACTTTATTTGAGGCAGAAATAATATGTGAGTGCTTCATTGAGCATAATTCCGACTGGTAACTACGCACTTCGTCTGAGCACATTATCGTACGCGTCATGCAAGCCATCTTAAATGACCACCTAAACTGTCATTTGGCAACCTAAAAAGCTGCCTAGGTTGCCCGGCTGATAACAGAGAAAAAAAGTTAAGTGAAAGCCCTGGTATTGTGTGTAGATTGATGATAAAAAAAAAAAGAATTTAATCCATTTTAGAATAAGGCTAGAACAAAACAAAATGTATAAAAAGTGAAGGGGTCTGAATACTTTCTGAATGCACTCTACCTGCCTCAACTACCTCCTCCAGCAGATTGTTCCATTCACCCACCACCATTTGTGTGAAAAAGTTACCCCTGGGGTTCTTATTTAATCTTTCCCCTCTCACCTTAAAGCTATGTCCTCTAATCAATTCCAAGAATGATGTCTTAGGACACATATATTTTGAGTAAATGTTTTTGCCCTCATAGCCCACAGCAAATGTTAATTCTAATTAGCTTCCATTGATAAACTAAATGACAATTTATGATGATTCTAGTCAATTCTCACTCAGATTTCCTTCTAATTTCCTTGATGAGATTATTTCACCGTGTAGGAAGGAACTGCAGATGTGGGTTTAAACCAAAGATAGACACAAAATGCTGGAGTGACTCAGCGGGACAGGCAGCTTCTATGGAGAGAAGGGATGGGTGACGTTTTGGGTCGAGACCCTTCTTCAGACTATTTTGCTCTGTTTGTGGCTGATGGCAACCCTGTGAAGCGTTGTCGGAACCTGCGATAGTTGAATAAAGACAACATGTAGTGTGATCAGTTAAACCACTCTGGTTAAAGTCATTTCAAGGGCACTTTGCCAGCTCAGTGTTGGTATAGGGATAAAGAATTAAATATTGAGTAACAATGGAAACCTTGCATGATCTCTCACATTTGAATTGTAGCTTTTTGGTCAACCCAAATAATATTTTTTAATTAAAAGCAACAGGCAGTAACACTCATCAATCATTACAGCTGCTGGTCAGGTTATCAGATGCTGCCAGCTGCAAGTAAACAAAAGTGTATTGTGTGTATGATGAAACGCGGTTATTAATTTCCAGTCTACCTGACATCCCTTGGGCATCAAGCCAACCACACCAGGATAAATGCAATGCAGAAATATGATCTTCCTTTCTTGAGTTATGTTAAGAGCTGCTCTGCAACTATCTGAAAGAATGTTTGTCTTGCTGCTACTACACAACATTAAGTCTTTTTTCCCCCCAGTATTTTAAGTATATCCTCTTCTCTTTAATGCATGTCTTTATCAGTGTGTCTAATTTCACGTTGTGCATTTGTTGGCTCTGGGACGCAGTTTAGTTTAATTTAAAGATACAGGATGGAAACAGGTCCTTCGGCCTACCCAATCTACACTGACTAATGATCACTTGTGCACCAGTTCAATCCTACATACTAGGGACGATTTTGAAAAGCCAATTAACCTACAAACCTTTGCGTCTGTGGGATGTGGGTGGAAACTAGAGTGCCTGGAGAAAACTCACGCAGTCAATAAACAATAGGTGCAGGAGTCAGCCATTCGGCCCTTCCTGCCAGCACTGCCATTCAATGTGATCATGGCTGATCATCCCCAATCAGTACCCTGTTCCTGCCTTCTCCCCATATCCCCTGACTCCGCTATTTTTAAGAGCCCTATCTAGCTCTCTCTTGAAAGCATCCAGAGAACCCGCCCTCTGAGGTAGAGAATTCCACAGACTCACCACTCTCTGTGAGAAAAAGTGTTTCCTCATCTCCGTTCTAAATGGCTTACTCCTTATTCTTAAACTGTGGCCCCTGGTTCTGGACTCCCCCAACATCGGGAACTTGTTTCCTGCCTCTAGTGTGTCCAAACCTTTAACAATCTTGTATGTTTCAATGAGATGCCCTCTCATCCTTTTAAACTCCAGAGTGTACAAGCCCAGCTGCTCCATTCTCTCAGCATATGACAATCCCGCCATCCCGGGAATTAACCTTGTACAGTCGGAGGGGGAACATGCAAAGTCCGTGCAGTCAACACTGATAGTCAGGATCGAACTCAGGTCTGTGGCACTCTAAGGCAGCAACTCTACTGCTGCGCCACTATGCTGCCCTCTGATGTGTGAAAATTGCTTGTTATATATTTTTGAAACGTTGCAGGCACTTTGAAAACAATCAATTGGCTCCGAAACATCTTAGAAAGTTGTGAGATTGCGAAGGGCACTGCTTAGGTTTGCATTTGTTCCTTACAGGAGTAGCGGTGGAAGCAGATAAGAGAGTAGCATTTAGGAGGCTTTTAGATCGGCACGTGAAAGGAAGGCGCTGGAACATATGCAGGCAGCGGAGATTAGTTTGCATCATGTTTGATACAGACATTTTGGGCCAAAGGTCTGTTCCAATTCAAGATATAGCTCTTTGGGCTAACGGAATCAAGAGATATGGGGAGAAAGCAGGAACGGGGTACTGATTTTTGATGATCAGCCATGATCATAGTGAATGGCTCGAAAGGCCTACTCCTGCACCTATTTTCTATGTTTCTATATTTCCAACGTTATAAGGTTCTGTGCGAGCTCTTTTGGAGTTTTGGAGTTTTTACATGTAACTTACAACAGCCACATGAAATTAATTTGTACATTGCCACAAATCAATTGGCCATGGTACCATAAAAAATGTACCAAATTCTGCAGCCTTTATAGACAATTACTGAAGACATGGTGCAATAAATGGAATCTTGAGACTGAGGAGGGAAGAACAATTTCTGTAATATTGGTACAAACTGAGCTGAACGATTGGCGTGTTCAGGATTTCCTCCCTTCCTTTGCTTGAAGCTGGTGGCAGATAATCAAAATTGATTCTGAGACAGTGGGGAGTGGAATGTTTATAGTTACTCTAAAGAGAAACACACTTCTGTTTGTTAGTGGTGACACAAGGGACTCCTGTAGGTCAACGATTACAGGTCACCAAAGCTGATGTCTCCGGTAATCAGACAAAATGCCAGAAACATTCTCCAGGTCACGCAGTGTGTGCGGAAGGAGAAATAGAGGCACTGTTTCAAGGCTGTGACATTTTGTAATAAGGAAAGGATATCAAGAGGTAGCAGCTATTGAGAAAAGGCAGAAACAAAGCAAGTTGGCGGGGATGAGATGGTGCGATTCCATCGACCACACTCAACCCCACTATTCTATTCTCCCCTCCATCTACACCTCCAGCCTGCCACCATTCCCTACTTTTTGCACTTGTTATATCCCTTTGAGTTTTATCAGATATACATCTCTGATATCCTTTCCTTCTGACAAAATGCCACAGCCTTGAAACATTGCCTCTATTTCCCCCTCCACAGATACCTTCCAGTTCTGACAAAACCTTATTGAACATAGATAAGAAAATTTTAGAGGGATATGGTCCAAATGCTTCTGGTGAGTGCAAGATCAGCAAACAAAGTCTCCGCATTCTGTGACTATGAATTCATTTATATAACCTTGGTAACATTTGCTTGTATATCCAGCTTTAATCCAACGTTGAAGAACCAGGGGTTCCTTTCAGCACAGTAGAGAACTGTACCAGTCTTTCATCTGAAAGGACGCAAAGTGCTGGAGTAAAGTCCCTGTCTCACATTCATGACCTAATTCGTGACCTCTGCCGAGTTTGCGCTTGACTCATACTCGCAGCATGGTCGCCACGAGGTCATAGGAGATCTTCCTCATGCTTGTGAGTGGTCTCCGCGTACTCGTGGCATCAAGTAAGTCGCGATGTTTTATCTAGCCTGATAAAAAATGTCCGCGAGTTAAAAAGAAGGTCGGCATGGAAAAAATCGATACTTTTTACTCGTAGGTAGGTCGTGGGTAGGTCGTGATATTAGTGGGAGGTAGTCGTAGGTGGTCGGAGGCAGCCGAAGGGGTGGAAAAAAAGGTCAGTTGAAAAGAAAGGTTAATTAAACAGCAGAACATTACCTCTGTCACGCCAAGGCATGTTCATTCATAGCTAGAGAGTTTTTTGGAGAGGAAACTTGTGTTTTAGAGCTGGCACCAAAAAGGCAGCAGCACAGGGGAAGGGCACAACCCTAAAAAAAACCTGCCATGCAGGTGTTGCCCACCCATGAGGAGTGGCAGGAGGTGATGCCACGGGAGGTGATAGTGCAGGAGGAGGCAGCCCTGCATGAGAGACCCCTGGAGGAGGAGACCAGGGCGGTGGTATATGTCCCCACCACCATCACATCCTCATTTGAAGGCAGCAAAGCAGCCCTTTCTGCTGTGTCTGACACAGCATCAGAGGCAGATGCCCAATTGGTGGTGAGGGAGGGCTGGTGGAAGGTTATGCCCTACACCTTCGCCAGGCAGCAGGAGGGGGACCTTGAGGAATGGTTCCAGCAGAATGCCATCCTGTACGATAAGGGAAATAAGGGGTACAGGGACAGGGACATAAATGGCATGCTTGCCATCCACTGCCCCACATGCGTGCTTAAAAGTTCCATCTTTTGTCAAAGCCCAGCGCCACTCTCTTCCAGTCATCTGGTGTACTGGGACAGTCCATCACATCATCTCCATTCACCCATTGAGACCTCTTCTTGTGCTTTGTCTTCACCCTTGCTCTTCTCCTTCTGCTTTTCTTAAAAGGCTGCTGAAGCAAAAGGGCTACTGCAAACAGCAGTAAAACATACATGGTCGAAGCTAGTCTTCAACATAGTCGAAGGTGGTCTTCTACATAGTGGTGGGTCTTCAACATAGTCGTGGGAGGTCTTCAACATAGTCGTAGGAGGCCGTATACATAGTCGTGGAAGGTTGAAGGAGGTCGTAGGTTACCGCGACCTTGATTTCTTTTTAGGTCATTTAAGGTCGTCAGAGGTTGTGAAAGTGGGACAGGCCCTTTACTCAGTAGATCAGGCAGCATCGATGGAGAAAATACATGGGTAAATGCGTGTTTTCGGTTTGAACAAGGTCCCGACCCGAAATGTCACCGATCCATGTTCTCCAGAGATGCTGCCTGACCCACTGAGTTACGCCAGCATTTTGTGCCCTTTTGTATAAACCAGTATCTGATGTTCCTTGTTTCTCCAGTCTTTCATGTTCATCATTTTCTGACCTTGCTCCTAAATTTGGCTTTCACAATTGGAACTTTTTTTCTCTTGTCACATTATCATAATTTAAATAGAAATATTATTCTGAAATTTCCATTACTAGAGACTGTTTAATTTCAAAGGAACATCTGATTTGTTTTTTGCATGGTGATTGCAGGTTAATTATATAGAGAGTTAATATAAAAAGGGCTTGGAGCCCTAGAGCAAGATAAATCATATATCTGTAGAATATGTAATTGGAGCCAGTGATAGAAGTAGGTTTCTCAATATTTAATATTAGGTTATGGTGGGTGGTTAAAGAAAAGAACATGAAGAGATGTCCTGTTGAAATGAGAAGACATCTTAAGAAAGGTTAAATACAAATATTCACTAGTTGGGACAAATGGCCTGTTTCCATAATGTGTGTTCATAAGTCCAAGGAGCAGAATTAGGCCATTTGGCCCATCAAGTTTACTCTGCCATTCGATCACAGCTCAATCATCTTTCCCTCTCAACCGCATTCTCCTGCCTTCTCCCCATAACTCTTTATCCCCTTACTAACCAAGAATGCTCAATGTCTTGGCCACTACCTTCTGTGGCAATTAATTCCACAGATTCGCCACCCCCTAGCTAAATAAATCCCTACTCATCTCCATTCCAAAGGTATGTCCTTTCCATTGGATATGTTGGAATCTCTGTGGAATTGAAATCTGGAAGCAGAATGTTGAGATTTAGTTTGCTGTTCTTGCGATTACAAGATGTAGAGAATTATCCAATTCATGTTTAGTATTTTAAATGAATAAAGGATCTGATAGGGTTGATACAATCACAACAATACTTTACTAGCCAAGTATGTTTTGCAACATACGAGGAATTCCACTTGCCAAGTCAGTCATACAAATAAAAAAAGTTCATTCTCTTCCCTTTCATACCCAGTGCTTCAACCAACGATGTCATTCTGTTGCCATGGATGAGTTAGATACCTGGCGAAGGCAGTCTAAGTTAAATGAAACTTCAACTTTGG
Source organism: Leucoraja erinaceus (assembly GCF_028641065.1). Lineage (NCBI taxonomy): Eukaryota > Metazoa > Chordata > Chondrichthyes > Rajiformes > Rajidae > Leucoraja > Leucoraja erinaceus. Next base: position 50,282,188 of record NC_073385.1, read on the forward strand.
AGCTATGGTAGAGAAGTTCCATGAAAGTGAAGGAAGAATCCAATCAGAAATATGTGTCTGTAAGTTTTGAAGATATTATTGAAGACCCTGAACTGATGTCAAGTTGAGTTTATTGCCATTTGCACAATTAAAAAACAGACACAAGGAACTGCAGAGGTTAGTTTCCCAAAAAGGGCACAAAGTACTGGAGTAACTCAACGGATAGGATTTCTGGCTGAGAAGGGTCCCAAATATAGCTTAGTGATGTTCTCCAGGGATACAGCCTGACCCGCTGAGTTACTCCAGCACTTTGTGTGTATTTTTACAATGAAAATCTTGCCTGCAGGAAAAAATTGCGCATAAGAAATAAGAAATAACATTAGTGCAAAACACATTGAACCCATGTCCATGGTAGTGTTCGAGTGGGTCTATAGTGTTTGGTCATTGTGTTTAGGCTTGTGCAGTCAGTTCAAGAACCTGATTGTTGCAGGATGTCAGGTCAGATTGGAGCTGAATGGAAAAGAAAATGGATCATCTGTTTTGTGTAAATGATCAAGGCCCATTCATACCTAGTGTTTCAACCAACTATGTCATTCTGTTGCCATGGATGAGTTAGATAGTGTTTGCCTAACCTTCATATTTTCCATTGTTTTTCCCCTGAGTCATGTGTTTTTATGCAAACAAAGTTGCACAGTGATTGCTTTGTGGACGAAAAGATCAAAACAGGAACTATTCACAACTCAAAATAACTTCATTATTCGCAAAGCAGATTAGTTGATGGATTTACTAATGAGGCAATAGTCCCTGGGCCACTAAGTGTTGGGACTGCGAGGAATGGAAAGAAGGGAAAGTTCATATGTGTGTCACGCCATGCACTCGGGGAAGAAGAGATTCGCGAACAGCTTCTTCCCTACTGCTATCAGACTCCTTAGGGAGGCACAGGGGTGCAGCGGGAGAGTTGCTGCCTTACAACGCGAGAGACCTGGATTTGATCCTGATTACGGGTGCTGTCTGTACGGAGTTTGTACGTTCCCCCTGTGACCGCGTGGGCTTTCTCTGGGTGCTCCGGTTTCCTCCCACACTCCAAAGCTGTACAGGTTTGCAGTTTAATCGGCTATGGCTAAATTGTAAATTGTCCCTAGTGTGTAGGATAGTGCTAGTGTGTGGGGTGATCACTGGTCGGCACAGATATGTGGCCGCACTGTATCTCTAAAGTCCTGAATCAATCATATTTTTCATATGAGAAATATGAAATCTCATATCCAAGAGGTGCTGCCACATATGCTTACTCTTAAATTTACCTCATTCAGTTATTCCATGACTACATTTTAATATTTTATTTGGCACAACTTCAGATTGCAATACAATCTTCATACAATTCCGCTATTTTGCATTTGTCATTGTATCTGTCATCACCATTTTACTGTTTACTCTATGAGCTTCCTGTGAACAAGGAATTTTGTTGCATCCTGGTGTAAATGGCAATAAACAAATATAAATCTGAGAGGGAAGAGTAATGTAATCAAATTTGCTAATGACACAAAAATAGCCAGGGGTTCAAAGGTATTTTATTGTCACGTGTACCATTTAAGGTACAGAGAAACGCGTTTTCCATACAGTCATACCATAAAAAAGCAATAAGAGTAACTACATAAAGGTTAACATAAATATCCACCACAGCGGATTCCTCACGGTGATGGAAGGCAATAGACAATAGGTGCAGTAGGCCATTCAGCCCTTCGAGCCAGCACCACCATTCAATGTGATCATGGCTGATCGTCCCCAATCAGTACCCCGTTCCTGACTTCTCCCCATATCCCCTGACTCTGCTATCTTTAAGAGCCCTATCTCTTATAAGGCAATCAAGTCTAATCTTCTTCCTTTTTTATTCTCCCGCGGTTGGGACAGTTGAACCATCCGCAGTCAGGGCGATCGAAGATCCCACAGCCGGCGATTGAAGCTCCCGCAATCGAGGCGGTCGAAGCTCCCGCAATCGAGGCGGTCGAAGCTCCCGCGATCGAGGCGGTCGAAGCTCCCGCAATCGGGGCGGTCGAAGCTCCCGCGATCGGGGCGGTCGAAGCTCCCGCGATCGGGGCGGTCGAAGCTCCCGTGATCGGGGCGGTCGAAGCTCCCGTGATCGGGGCGGTCGAAGCTCCCGCAATCGAGGCGGTCGAAGCTCCCGCGATCGAGGCGGTCGAAGCTCCCGCGATCGGGGCGGTCGAAGCTCCCGCGATCGGGGCGGTCGAAGCTCCCGTGATCGGGTCGGTCGGTCCCCAACCAAGGGGCCCCAAGCTCCATGATGTTAAAGTCCGCAGGCTCCAGCGACTGGAGCTCTGAGGTCGATCCCCGACAGGGACGGCGAGCTCCACGATGTTAAGTCCTGTAGGCTCCCGCAGCTGGAGCTCCCAAAGTCGATACCCAGCAAGTGGCTGTCAGCTCCTCTATGTTAGATCGCAGTGCGGATGGAGATACGATACGGAAAAAAATCACATCTCCGTCGAGGTAAGAATGATATAAAAGTTCCCAACACCCCCCACATAATACAAAGCTAAAGAACACTAAAACATACATTTAACACATACTAAAACCCAATAAAGAAAGAAAAGGGCGAGACATTATGACCTACCCCAACGAGTGACCATATTTGGACTCTGCAGCAGGTCGAGGGAGTGGGCAAAGACTGGCAAATGGAGTTTAATGGGGGAAAATGTGAGATCATGTACTTTGGTAAGAAGAATCTTAAGACCGACTATTATCCAAATGCTCATTAGCGAAGTCCAGAGGGATAGAGGAGTTCCTGTGCATACAAAAATATACTAGCAGTGGTTGGTGTTTAGAAATAGGAAAATATTGTTACAATTTTGCAGAGTACTGGCAAGGCTGCAAACAGTCCATGATTTTTGTCCCTTATTTAAGAACGGATTTTCAGAAACCTCTATATTGGGGGGGGATTGCATTCCTAATATACAGACTATTGCAATTTTTCATTTTGTGTAGCATCACTATCTGCATGAATGTCAAGAAGAGGAAATTGAAAACAAAATAAATATTGTGTAGATTTATTTACTTTTTTCACATAAATTCTCTGAGAGCAAATGTAATTCTGTATTTCAATTTTTGAAAGTGATTTGTGAGTTCATTGTATCCCTATCTGTGAATTCTGTGAGGGTGAATTTCCATAATCCAACCGGTTGTAATGCAGTTGATAGTAACAATCGGGGACTCCAAAGAGATTCCATCAACTAATTCCTGTGTTGAAAAGATTGTCCTGCAATATGCAGCTGATAAACTAGATCTATTTTCTATCATGTCTCCCCTCAGCCTCCAATGTTCTCAAACAGGAATCTCAAACAAGGGTGGATAGTTACAAGATTACAGAGTGGTTCAGTTTAAAGATACACATGGGAACAGGCCGACCAGAGATCACCCCGTACAGTGGCACTATCCAACACGTGAGGAACAATTTACAGAAGCCAATTAACCTACTAACATGTGCATCTTTGGAATGTGGGAGGAAACCGGAGCACCCGGAGAAAACCCACACAGTCATAGGGAGAACGTACAAACTCCGTACAGACAGCACCCGGCGTCAGGATTGAACTTGGGTCTCTGGTGCTGTTTGGCAACATCTCTACAGCTGTGCCCAATGCTGCCCTAACTTAATTAAATTTAACATTGGTCATTTAATACTGAGATTTCTACGAATATATTCTCATAGAGAGTGATGAATATTCTCATAGAGAGTAATGCATTTCTCGTCCTGGGACGTTGTAAAGGCTAGTTTATTAGGAAATTTAAAGAGGAAGTTGATACACTTTTGAAATATATAGAAACTAAAGACCGTGAGGAAGTAGCGCCGAAGAGGAGATAAATCCTGACGTAGCTCAGCCGAGATCGGACTAGCAGGAAGGTCTGTGGGTTATTCCTGCTCTTATATTCCTAATTTTTGTTACGCTCATATGTTCTGAGATCCATACAATTTAGAGCATACAATCTCAGACTTTGCTGAGGACTGACTGAAAATAAAATCTGAAGCCATTTAGTGTTGAGCGGTTTAAAAGTATGATTAATTTCAGCCTTTAGTCTGTCAAGAGACGAGAAGGCAATAAATCCGTCACCTGGGCATGAAATGATCCAAGTGCAAATAGCTTCTGTCGTCAAATCAATTGCCTGCTTTCTAAAAACAGCTTTTAGCTGTTGTATTTTGCTTTGGAAACTGAAGACTTTACTTGAATAATAGCAAAGTTAACGTAAGGATTGGGTCCCATGAATACTTACAATAATTGGTATCTGGTACGTTAGAAGATAGACACAAAATGTTAGAGTAACTCTGCGGTACAGGCAGCATCTCCGGATAGAAGGAATGGGTGACGTTTTTGGGGTGAGACCCTCCTTTAGCCTAATTTACTAACCCAGAGATCTCAGTTTAAGGTTAAGGAGACCCAGGTTTCCTGCTAGTGCCTAAACCTGTGAGACAAACATGTGAGACCTTATGAGACCAATTTGAATAGAAAATAACTCTTAAAAGAAATGTTATATCTTTCATGGTGGTAAATTGAAATGGCTGGAAGACTTCAATTCAATTCAATTCAATTCAATTCAATTCAACTTTAATGTCATTGCACAAATACGAGTATGGATACAACGAAATGCAGTTTAGCGTCAGTCCGTAGTATAGTGCAATATAGAAATAAAAATAAAAATACAGAATAATCAAACAATGTGGACGGAGAGACTGGAGAAGTCTATCGGCGTGACTCCGAGTTCAGCAATGTGATGGTATTATTGTAGAAGCTGTTCCTCATCCTACTGGTACGAGACCTGAGGCTGATGGGAGGAGGGCAAACAGTCCATGGTTGGGGTGGGAGGGGTCTTTAATGATCTTCCCGGCCCGTCTCAGACACCGTTTTCGGTGGAGGGCATCCATGGCAGGGAGCGGGGCACCGATGGTGTACTGCGCGGTTTTCACCACCAGTTGTAGTGCCTTCCTGTCCGCTACGGTGCAACTGCTGTACCATACCGTGAAGCAGGTGGCCAGGATGCTTTCGATGGTACAGCGGTAAAAGTTGGTCAGGATCTGGGGGGACAGGTGAGCTTTCTTAAGCCTCCTCAGGAAGTAAAGGCGCTGCTGCGCCTTTTTGATCAGCTTGGAGGTGTTGAGGGACCAGGACAGATCCTCCGAGATGTGTACCCCGAGGAATTTGTAGTTGGAGACGCGCTCCACCTCAGTCCCGTTTATATGGATGGGGGTATGTCTCTGCCCCCTCTGATCTTCCTGAAGTCAACAATAATTTCCTTCGTCTTCTTGGAGTTGAGGACGAGGTTATTGTTGGCACACCAGGTTGTCAGGTGCTGGACCTCATCCCTGTAGGCTGACTCATCGTTGTCACTGATCAGTCCTACCACCGTGGTGTCGTCGGCAAACTTAATGATGGCGTTGGAGCCATTCTTAGGGATGCAGTCATGGGTGAAGAGGGAGTAGAGGAGAGGGCTGAGCACACAGCCCTGAGGCACGCCGGTGTTCAGTGTTATAGTGGAGGAGGTGAGGTTGTTGACCCTAACAGACTGCGGTCTGTTGGTGAGGAAATCCAGTGTCCAATTGCAGAGGGAGGTGGAGATGCCAAGTCCGCTGAGTTTGGTGATCAAGCTAGCGGGGATGACAGTGTTAAAGGCGGAGCTGAAATCAATGAACAGCATCCTGATGTAGGTGTTATTGCTGTCCAGGTGGGTCAGGGCAGAGTGTAGGGCCGCCGATATGGCGTCCTCTGTGGACCTGTTGGTCCGGTAGGCAAACTGATGGGGGTCCAGTGTGGGGGGGAGGCTTGCTTTGAGGTGAGCCAAGATCAGCCGCTCAAAGCACTTTGCAATGACAGGGGTGAGTGCCACTGGGCGGAAATCGTTGAGACTCCCTGTGGCTGATTGTTTGGGCACTGGCACGATGGTTGATGTCTTGAGGCAAGTGGGGAACACTGGGCCAGTGACAGATTGAAAATGTCAGTGAGGACTGGGGATAGTTGTCCAGCACATGCCCTGAGCACCCGCCCAGGGATGCCATCGGGGCCGGCAGCTTTGTGCTCATTCACCTTGCTCAGTGCATCTTGTACAGCAGAGGTGGAGAGACTGAGGGGTTGTTCATTCGGGGGTGGGGCAACTTTGATGGCTGGAGTTTTGTTGTCCCGGTCAAAGCGAGCATAGAAATGGTTTAACTCGTCCGGAAGGGAGGCGTTGTCTGGGGGGGTTGTTCCAGGAGGTTCATTCATTCATCCAAGACCACAAGAAATTGCAGAGAATTGTGGATGCATCATAAGATCATCAAGCAAACCAACCTCGCTTGCATTGACTCTATCTACACTTCACACTGCCTTGGCAAGACCACCAGTTTAATCGAGGATGAGTGACACCCCAGCCATCCCTTCTCACATCAGAGAAGAGGTACAGAGTTTGTGAAGGCACACCTGCAGATTCAGGGACAGTTCCTTCCCAGCTTATATCAGGCAATTGAACCATCCTCTCACCAACTACAGAGCGATCCTTGATTGTAATCATGTATAGTCTTTCCGCTGGCTGAAAAGCATGCAACAAAAAAGATTTTCACAGCATAAGAAGACACAACTCGTCCATGCCAAGCAAGATACAAAGTTGGGGCCATGTAGCTTCTGTGAAATCATCAGTGGGGAACCATAGATTGGTAGGCACGCTGGATCACGGGGCAGTGTCTACCCTTGCTCCTGGTTCCTGTATCCCAGTGGTGAGCAAACCTTCTGCTCTGTGAGATTGAGCTGAATCACACTGGCTGTGGAACCCCTGACGTTCAGCCACAAACCCCTATCAACTCCCAGATTTGTGTGGACTCACATCACACTGGGCACCGACCTCTGCAATGTCAGGATTAAAGTCCCCTTTGATTTGAATTGTTTGAGAATTGGTAAACAGTCAGAAAGCAAAGAGTTATTAGAAATCATCTATGACATTAGAAATCATAGTGCATGGTTTTGAAACCAATTATGCAACCGCTAAGCTGAGGGGACCAAATAATGTTTTCAAGTTTCATTTGACAACATTTATTGGGATTGTGAGGCAACTCTTGCATTACGGCCATTAAGGAAATTTGCCCATACGGAATTCAAGATAATCCAAGACAGGGAATACAATTTGCTTTTACAGAATTTAGATGGGGGATAAAGAAATAAAGATTTTGACCTGGTCACCTTGTCGATTAGGTTGGCAGTTACATTGAGTCATTTCTTGCCTCCATCTTCAGCCTGATATCATGAGCAAACGTGCAGCACTGCCACACTTCATCAATGAGCCATTCTCTCTGACACGTTACATTGTGGGGAGTCGCAGTAGCCATGGCCAAAGCTTACACCGGCTCCTTAAGTTCATCTCCCGGCCTTTACTCCACTTGCTCTAAGTCACTGTGCTGTACCCCCCTGAACATCACCTTTCTCCCATGAACACAGATCCACTTATCCCCCCCTCCCTGTCTCGGATGTCTCCATTCCCAAACTCTTGTTTAATCCACGAGCCTTGAAAATCCACAGAAAGAGCATTTGGGAAAGTCTTTCTAGTTTGTTTTACAAACACGTATTGAGGCAACCGTGCACTTTGTGGGATTTATCTTTGAAGGTAATGAAAATATATCCTCTGGCCACACATAAAAAAAGCAAAAATATTGCTTAACACTCTTAATGAAAACATTTCTCCTTTGATAGAACAAATGTAAGGTACTTATGGCACTGGGATGTCATCCTTCTTGCTACAGAGCACTGTCTTGTCTATCAATGTCTAAAAATACTTGTGCCTCATCAGGTTGAAAAATCCCACACTTTGTGCACCATGCCACTATTGCATTTGTCGTTGTATCTATCATCACCATATTTATTTACTCCATGAACTTCATGCAAACAAGTAATGTCATTGCACCCTGGAGTATATGACAATAAACTAATTTCAACCTAAGGGGGCAGAGTGTAAAAGGAATCCAAGTTTGCTGACTAGGTGAAAAGAGGTTCAAAGGCATGTTCGGATGATCAATTCTGGACATCGCAACAGGATAAGTGAGAGCGCAAAAACATGGCAAATGGAGTTTAATGGAGGAAATTCTGGTTGTGTACTTTGATAAGAGGAATCATAAGGCAGACTATTATCATAATGGAGGAAGGTTACACATGAGTGAAATGCAGAGGAATGGCGGTGTTCTTGGGCTGTTGAAAATATTGGAAGCTATTGACAGTTGAGTTGTGTGCACATATTTCAATTTAACTTGGGTCTGGCAATTATAATTGAATTATTCTTATTTTTCATTATGTTCCCAGGGATACCGCAGGGCAGGAACGATACCAGACTATTACAAAGCAGTACTACAGGCGGGCCCAGGTGAGCTTGGCGACGTTACTCTCTGTGTTCCTGGGAAGTAACGATGATTGCCCTATTGGCTTCCAGAATATTTTCAATTGAAAGCAAGTTCATGAACTGCACCAAAAGTTAGGATGGGTCAGAAATCAAAAATAAATTAACAACCCAGGTGTGTATTTACCTGTGGTTTAATTTATTGCATGGCTGCCGAGCTATTTAATGATTAAGACTATGGTTGCCTTGTTCCTTGACAGGAATTTATTGGGTCTTTGCCAAGGCAATATGATGTATCCAAAGCACTGAAAGTGAACCCAAATTCATTAGTTTGCTTATTATTCCAATGCTGTCTGTGTAGGAGCTGAGCTTTGTAACTGCAACCAATTGTGGAAAAGCCCACTGTCCTGAATAATGAGCCACTTGGCTCCCTCCCCCCCCCCCGAAACATGATTAAAATGTGGTTATGGAATAGAAGCTGAGCTTCCAGCAACATGTCACTGTAAATCGTAATCCCACTCCCACTCTGATCTCTGCCTTCTGCACTGTTCCAACAAACCTGAACATAAGCTTGGAGGCACAAAGAACTACAGATGCTGGTTTACAAAAAAAACCCCACAAAGTGCTGAAGTAACTCAGTGGGTCAGTCTGCATCTCTGGAGGACATGGATTGATGATATCTTGGCTCGGGACCCTCTTCAGACGTAAGTGTGATGAATAGATGTCCTTCATTCAACACTGGGCATTGCAGACTGAGGGCTCACAGTGAGTTCAACAGCATTGGATAATTAGCAATTCCAGCCTTGCATTTTGCATGACCAGCGTATTTCATTTCCCTTTCTTTCTCTGGTAATCTCAGGTTTATTCATAGTTCTCGTTACACCACATCCATGCAGACCGTTGTTGTTTAACAGCCTCCAATAGCATCAACATCACATGCGCCATCAAGCCTCTCCTGCTCTCCATCCCCCACCTTTTGTTCTCTCTGCCTCTCCCTCCATTCTCTGCCCAGCCCAACTTTCTCTACAGTATGACACTTTATTATCATCAGCTTTTCCTGGTTTTTAAGGAAGGTAATCGTCCTTAATATTAACTCTGTTTCTTCCTCTGCAAATGCCGCTAAGTATATCCAGTGCTTTCATTAGTTTAATCTCGTTTAGTTTAGTTTAGAGACACAGCACATAAACAGGCCCTTTGGTCCCTTGAGTCCACGCCGACCAGCGATCTCCTTACACTAAAACTATCCTACACACTAGAGTCAATTTCAAATTTTTACCAAAGCCAAATTAACCTGTACGTCTTTGTGGGAGGACATGGATTGTCCGCACCCTGGTAAAACCCACCCAGTCACGGGGAAAACGTACACACTCCGTACAGACAGCATCGGTCGTTAGGATTGAACCCAGGTCTCTGGCGCTGTGCCGCTCTGCAGTGCTAATTCATTGCTTGCAATCAATACTGACCACTGTTTTGAAACTTAATAAAGGTAAAATCATTTGGCAACTCAAAAATGTTATCCATCTAAAGAGAGTCTTAAACTAGAGACATATGCAGCAGCACAGGCCCCTTTACATCTCAACATTACAACTGTGGTCTACATTCTCAATCCAAGCAATGACTGTGCTCCATGAACCTTTGTAATACAAATTGTATTGCTCTTTACTTACAGGGAATCTTTTTGGTGTACGATATCACAAGCGAGAGGTCCTTTCAGCATATCATGAAATGGGCCAGTGATGTTGATGAGGTAAGAGAGTGGCTATACATTATTTCACTTTGAATAAATATTACTCAGATTTTAACACGATACTCACATTGTATATTTTCACCCCAGTATGCACCAGAAGGGGTTCAGAAAATTCTCATAGCCAACAAAGCTGACGAGGAACAGAAGAGGCAAGTTGGTGCAAGGCAAGGTCATAAGGTGAGTTCTTGCTACACACTGTAGCTATGTTTAAAAGAGGTTAAAATGATGAAGAAAATGCCTTTTTTAAAACTTTAGACTTTAAAAATACAGCGTGGAAACAGGCCCTACAGCCCAGTGAGTTCACACCGACCAACGATCACTTTATACACTATCACTATACTACACATTAGGGACAATTGACATTTTACAGAAGCCAATTAACCTACAAACCTGTAAATCTTTGGAATGTTGGAGGAAACCAGAGAAATCGGAGAACATACAAACTCCATACAGACAGCACTCATAATCAGGATTGAGCCCGGGTCTCTGGTGATGTTACGCAGCAACTCTGGTGATGATATTGTAGTTCAATAACAGGAACCAGTCTAAAATATAAGACAAGTGGAAAGTCATGATAATTTCCCAATCAGAAACCGTTACTATGGTGTTACCCACATCTGCTGTGCTTGGTCTATTGGTGTTGCTGAACTAAAGTGCTCGAGGTATGAGGGGCTTGTGGGGAGTTTTTGCTGTGGTTGTCTTGAATCTAAATGTTGAATCCTTGAGAATAATTTGTGAGAATAAGAGTCCAAACTAGATTTATAAATTGGGTAGCTGTCTTTCTTTGCGATTACTTTAAACCCTCATTATAGTGGGCTATAGGGGGAGAGGGGGGAATGGTGGCCATTATTGCTGATTGTCCATTATAACCGAGTGAGGTGTTATCATTGTATGCAGTTGAAAGAAAGAACTGCAGATGATGGTTACTGCACAAAAGTACACAAAGTGCTGGAGTAACTCAGCAGGTCTGGCAGCATCTCAGGAGAACATGGATATCTGACTCCAGGACCCTTCTTTAGACTGATTCAGTCTGCTAAGTTACTCCGGCATTTGGTGTCATTTCATCGTAATACTAGGCACTAATGCTGCTGGTCTGCACCAGCGAGCGACACACTGTTGTTGCAGTTCACATTGTAGCCCCTGGGGACAGCGCTTTCTTCAGGCCGCTGCCACTGACAAGGAGGAGAAGAAGGCGGTGATGGGGGAGCAGACAAAATGATGGCCAACATGAAAAAGCTGCAGCCGGTGATAGGGGAGGGAGACCTACATTGACCGAGCACGTCCTGTCAGTGGCGGTGGCCCAAAGGAAGTGCTGTCTTCAGGGGCTACAATGTGAGCCACAACAACAGCCACGTCAACTGGACCGTGTGGTGGGTGAAGAAGGGATCGCTGGTGCACCTTGAGATTCAGGACTGGGGTCAGCGGCTGAGGGTTGTGGTGAGAGCCGCGGGTGGCAGCGACAGGTTCGTTGAGAAGAACTTTTTTTCACACAGAGGGTGGTGAATCTCTGGAACTCTCTGCCACAGAGGGTAGTTGAGGCCAGTTCATTGGCTATATTTAAGAGGGAGTTAGATGTGGCCCTTGTGGCTAAGGGGATCAGGGGGTATGGAGAGAAGGCAGGTACGGGATACTGAGTTGGATGATCAGCCATGATCATATTGAATGTCGGTGCAGGCTCGAAGGGCCGAATGACCTACTCCTGCACCTAATTTCTATGTTTCTATCTGTCATGAAGGTGTCTGTTAAAACAAGGGTTCACTGTACTGTACAATATGCTTGAATGCTGTTGCAAGTGTGACACCAAATGTAAACATGACAAACTCGCCGTATTGTTGAAGTGATACTTGGATCTGGAGCATTATATACAGGTTTGGTCTCCTTTCCTAAAACAAAGGAAGATATTTGGCCTGGAAGGAATGCAACCAAGATTGGAATCCTTTACCCCAGAGGTGCTGTAGAGGCACATTCATTGAGTTTGTTCAATCTAAAGAACGCTAGATTTCTGCATATTAAGGATTACATAGAAACATAGAAAATAGGTGCAGGAGTAGGCTATTCAGCCCTTCGAGCCTGCACCGCCATTCAATATGATCATGGCTGATCATCCAACTCAGTATCCTGTACCTGCCTTCTCTCCATACCCCCTGATCCTTTTTGCCACAAGGGCCACATCTAACTCCCTCTTAAATATAGCCCATGGACTGGCCTCAACTACCTTCTGTGGCAGAGAATTCCACAGATTCACCACTCTCTGTGTGAAAAATATTTTTCTCATCTCTGCCCTAATTCTGGGGAGTTTGCAGGAAAATAGAACTGAAGTAGAAAATCAGTCACTATTTTGGTGGCAGGTATCAGAGGTTATGGGGAGAAGGCAGGAGAATGGCGTTAGGAGGGAGAGATAGATCAGCCACGATTGAATGGCGGAGTAGACTTGATGAGCAGAATGGCCTAATTCTACTCCTATTCCTTATGATCTTGTTGGATGGCAGAGCAGGCTTGTTTGACCAGATGACCAACTCCTCCTCCGAGCCTTCGGTTCTTGACTCATATCTGCAGAAAGTTGTGCAACATTAGAGTATGTTTGATGAGTACATTGTGAATTTAGTACTAAAAAGTACTAAAATAAATGAGCACATTATCCTTTGTTGTGTTAAAAGGAGTATAGCAGGGGTGGTAATTTTGTATTCATTGTTTGATCTCTTGTTAAATGTCCTTTCAATATTTCCTTGCAAAGCTTGCAAAAGAATATGGAATGGACTTCTTTGAAACAAGTGCCTGCACCAACTATAACATTAAAGAGGTGAGTGGAAAAATTATAGTTAAAGAACTGTAAAGGCTTACACAACTGCAGATGCTGGTTTATACCAAAGAAAGACACAAAATGTTGGAGTAACTCAACGGATCAGGCAGCATCTCTGGAGAACATGAACAGGTGATAGGTGAAGAAGGGTCCCAACCAGAAACATCACCGTGTTCTCCACACATGCTGCCTGACTTGCTGTTATTCCAGAATTTTGTCTAAAGCAAGCATATTGTAGAATTTATAACCTTGTCTTTTCTATTAGTTTTATATAAAAGTTTTTACTTTGTATTTTCCTTGTTTTGTCCAAGACCCTTTGTCTGAGCAGTACAAAATGCACAGCTTTCGGATGAGAATCCCCTGACCCAAAGCATTTACTGTTTCTCCTTCCACAAATGTAGCCTGACCGTTTAAAAATAATTTCAGCATTTTCCGTTTTTGTATCAAATTTCCAGCCTCTGCCGTTTGATGATTTTCTTTCATTGGCATTGTTTTGTTACTCTTGTAACCCCGTGGTATTTTGATGTGCTTCACTTCCATAGTCATTCACTCGACTGACGGAACTAGTGCTACAGGCCCACAAGAAGGAGCTTGATGGACTTAGGCTGTCAACTCCCGATGAACTTGTCATTGGCGATTTAGAAGAAGATGACAGCAAAACCGAGCGGATTGATAATTCACAAAAAGCTTGCTGGTGCTAGAAATATCGCAAAAATGAAAAATCCTATTCTGCTGTCTGAGTCATGCCTCAAACTTTCAAGACCTGGTTGCCTGCTCCTACACTGTGTCATCTCAAATATTCATCTGAATCCTGCCTTTCCCTTGAGTTGGATTAATCCGTACAGTCAGTTTTTATCGGTATTGTATTTTTGTCCTGGCTCTGTGATTCAACAATTTCTTGGACCTGGCTTGTCTGCTGTGCTTTTTGTACAGTTACTGTGCTGTGATTCATGTTCAGATCACCGAATGTTGATCCAGTAGCCCAGTTTCTACAAGACTGCAGTTTCAGTATTTGTTTCATATGTGAATGACCCTTCCAGATAATACGTCTCAACATCAATCAATATGCCAATTTCTTGAAATATCCCCCAATTGTGTAGTTAGTTTCTGCAAAATGCTATTATTATTCTTGCTCAATAAAAATGCTTTGTTGTTTTTTTTGTCCAATAATTTCTAAGACCCGTGTATCTCCTTACACACAACTCTTTTTAGAATTGCAAGAAGGGTTTGAGATTGTGACAATAATTTAAAGGCATGATCAAAAGATGGCTTTAATAAAGGCAAATTTAAATTAATATTTTCATGAATGAACAAGCTCCTTCTCTTACTTATTTTCTGTCCAGAGCGGTGCTGTGGATTAATGGTTTTGAGCAATGCCTATAACTAATTTTGCGTAATAGCCGTAAATTTGCTTTCAATTTAAAATGTATATTTTGCCATTTGTCCATCTATTTTTGGTCTTCATTGGAGATCTGAAAATAAGGAAAGTATTGCTGCTTGGATTAAATAGGAAACTGATATGGCATCCACTCAAAACATGACCATCCCACCACTGTACATGTCAAAAACAAAAACATTACACATTTTGCTAAGCAGGTAAACCAGGGGTGGGGAACCTGCAGCCTTCAGGCTGCATGCGGCCTTCTAGGCTATTAAGTGCGGCCTTTTGAATTAATCTAAATTTTGTAGAAAAAAACTTTTATTTTTATTAATATGTTTTTGTTCGTCTTTTATTATTTTTATTTTAATCTTAAAATGAACGTATTTAAAATACCAAAGAGTAAAAGAAGATTTAGCGAAATAATCCTCCCGGACTGAAATTAAAACATAAGAAAGTCATGAGGGCTATTTTAACAAAATAATGTACATCTTGAAGTATATCTAATTGAAGTTTCTTGGATGCGGCATTATTAGATTACAGCTAACCTAATGCGGCATTCCAACATGAAAAGGTTCCCCACCCCTGAGCTAAACCAATCATCATTCCATTCAAAGTCCAAGCCTTACAGGTTTAAATTTGGAGCATCTTGTGAAATTATAGGACAGGAATTTTTTTTTTCATTTTGAAAGCTGAAAATTACTTTTAAAATTGAAAATTCTGTGGATTGTGTGTTCTATAATTCTGGTCTTTTTCTTGAATTCCCTTGTAATATTTACATCCAAAGTTCAAAGGAAACCCCTCTGACAGTGATGTGATAGATCTGTGCAGTTTGATGGAATAATGTGGAAATTCACTTTGGTTTTAATCAATGGCATGAAGTACAATTTTCCTCTTTGTAATTAATAACCCCTGACAAACCTACGTTATATGAAATAGTGTATTTGAAATTAGTAATAATGTTAAATGAATAATTGAAACAATAGACGGCAACAGTTTCCAGCCTTAATCCCAGCCTACCAAAACATTATGTTGTCCCATAATATTAGGTGACTACTTTAGCAGTTGATCATAAAGTTTTTTTCAATCATCGCTGGAAGCCTTTACTAATATTTCCCATTCTTCGGAGCATCTGTGTACTTTTTACATATACAAGGAAAAATGTATTGCCAATAATGTCTTCTGATCATTTGCTCTGTTCCTTTGTTATGTTGAAGAGAGATCTGTTTGCATTAGATCTATTGAAGGAAAGACATCTCACTCCATTTGGTGCTTAATCTTCTAAATGTGTTCAAAACTGGATTCATTTACTAGCATGAGCATTAGAAATGCCACTTGTACAATTGCAATGAAAGTCAATTTGAACATGCAGCGCAATGTGAATTCTGAATTGTGCCATGGTGATTTAAGGTCCAGGTCTCTGTCGGTGCCATTCAATATTTTTAATACACAATATGAGTATTTACAATTGGAAGCGACAATATTTAGGTCTACACACATTTCATGCATTGTTCAATCTTGATTTCATCAGACCAGAGAATCTTGTTTCTATGTATTTTGACAAGTAGAATGGATAAGGGAGAGCCAGTGGATGTGGTGTATTTGGACTTTTAAAAAGCCTTTGACAAGGTCCCAAACAAGAGATTAGTGTGCAAAATTAGAGCACATAGTATTGGGGGTAGGGTATTGAGGTCCTTTACCGAATGGCAGGCAGTGACTAGTGGGATGCCATAATACTCAGTGCTGGGGCCCCAGCTATTTACAATAGATATTAACGATTCAGACGAGGGAACTAAATATGACATCTAAATGTGATGGCACAAAGCTGGGTGGTAGTGTGAGCTGTGAGGAGGATGCTATGAGGCTGCAGGTGACTTGGATAGGTTGGGTGAGTGGGCAGATGCATGGTAGATGCAGTATAATGTGGATAAATGTGAGGCTATGCACTTTGGTGGCAATAGCAGGAAGGCAGGTTATTATCTGAATGGTGTGGGGAAAGAACTGCTGATGCTGGTTTAAATCGAAGGTAGACATAAAATGCTGGAGTAACAGCGTGTAAGGAAAAGGGGGTGCAAAGAGGCCTGGGTGTGCTTGTACATCAGTCACTGAAAGTAAGCATGCAGGTACAGCAGGCAGTAAAGAAAGCTAATGGCATGTTGGCCTTCATTGCAAGAGGATTTGAGTTTAATGAGCAAGGAGGTCCTACTGCAGTTGTACAGGGCCCTGGAGAGACCACACCTGGAGTATTGTGTGCAGTTTTGGTTTTCTAATTTGAGGAAGGCCATTATTGCTATTGAGGGAGTGCAGCGTAGGTTCACCAGGTTAATTCGCGGGATGGCGAGACTCACGTATGATAAAAGAATGGGTCGACAGGGCGTGTATTCACTGGAATTTTGAAGGATGAGAGGGGTTCTTATAGAAACATTAAAAATTCTTAAAGGATTAGACAGGCTAGATGTAGGAAACATGTTCCCGATGTTGGGGCAGTCCAGAACCAGGGGTCCCTGTTTAAGAATAAGGGGTAGGCCATTTAGGACTGAGATGAGTAAACATTTTTTAATTCAGAGAGTTGTGAATCTGTGGAATTCTCTGCCACAGAAGGCAGTGGAGGCCAATTCACTGAATGTTTTTCAAGAGAGAGTTATGCCCCTGTCCCACTTAGGAAACCTGAACGGAAACCTCTGGAGACTTTGCGCCCCACCCAAGATTTCCGTGCGGTTCCCGGAGGTTGCAGGTGATTGCCGGAGGTTGCAGGTAGTGGAAGCAGGTAGAGAGACTGACAAAACCCTCCGGGAACCGCACGGAAACCTTGGGTGGGGCACAAAGTCTCCAGAGGTTCCCGTTCAGGTATCCTAAGTGGGACAGGGGCATTAAATTTAGCTTAGGGCTAAAGGAATCAAGGATGGTAATGTTAGCGAATGGTATGTTAGCTTTCATAGCAAAAGGATTTGAGTATAGGAGCAGGGAGGTTCTACTGCAGTTGTACAGGGTCTTGGTGAGACCACACCTGGAGTATTGCGTACTGTTTTGGTCTCCAAATCTGAGGAAGGTCATTATTGCCATAGAGGGAGTGCAGAGAAGGTTCACCAGACTGATTCCTGGGATGTCAGGACTGTCTTATGAAGAAAGACTGGATAGACTTGGTTTATACTCTCTAGAATTTAGGAGATTGCGAGGGGATCTTATAGAAACTTACAAAATTCTTAAAGGGGTTGGACAGGCTAGATGCAGGAAGATTGTTCCCGATGTTGGGGAAGTCCAGGACAAGGGGTCACAGCTTAAGGATAAGGGGGAAATCCTTTAAAACTGAGATGAGAAGAACTTTTTTCACACAGAGAGTGGTGAATCTCTGGAACTCTCTGCCACAGAGGGTAGTCGAGGCCAGTTCATTGGCTATATTTAAGAGGGAGTTAGATGTGGCCCTTGTAGCTAAGGGGATCAGAGGGTATGGACAGAAGGCAGGTACGGGATACTGAGTTGGATGATCAGCCATGATCATATTGAATGGCGGTGCAGGCTCAAAGGGCCGAATGGCCTACTCCTGCACCTAATTTCTATGTTTCTATGATTATGGGGGAAAAGCACGAACGGGGCACTGAATGGCCTACTCCTGCACATATTTTTCTATGTTACTTAAACAGTGCAATAGTTTTGCCGTCTTTTAATCCCAGAAACCCGATTGGTCGTGAATGATCTGACGTTTCAGGTTGGGACCCGTCTACGGACTGACTGCAGGGGCAGTAAAAACGGGAGGAGAGGAGAAAAACTGGCAATTCACCGACATTACTGTCACCTCCAACGTGATTGCACCACTCGTCACATCGACCCATCCCCACCCCTTCCGCAGAGACCGCTCTTTCTGCAACTCCTCGATCCACTCATCCCTTCCCACCCAAATCAACCCCTCTCCAGGTACTTTCCCCTACAACCACAGGAGATATGACACCTGTCCGTATATCTCCTCCCTTAACTCCATCCAGGGAGGCCAGCAGTCCTTCCCAGTGAGACAGAAGTTTACATGCACCTCCACTAACCTTAGCTACAGCATTCAGCATTTCTGATGTGAGTTCCTGTACATTGGTGAGACCAAGCATAGATTTGGCAACCGCTCAGTCCACCAAGGGCTACTGGATCTCCTGGTTGCTAACCATTTTAACTCCCATTGCCATTCTGACCTTTCGGTCCAGCGCCTCTTCCATTGCCCGAGTGTGACCACACATAAACTGGAGGAAGAGCACCTCTCTGTTCTCTGTCTCTTCCTTCGGGGGAATGCGACTTTTTCGTGTCATATCCCCCTTCTCTGCCTCCATCTGCGCTGAGGCCTAATGGCGGAGCTGGCGGCCTCCAGCCTGCGACTGACCCCGAGGCTCCGGAGGCAGAGCCAGCCAGGACTCGCCAACGAGAGGCTGGCCGTCTTCGGGGCTAAGGCAGCGGTGGCCCGACTTGCTGGTGCGGCGTTCTGGCTTTCGGCGGCGGCCTGGAGCTGATGCAGCGGGGCTCGGAGCTGAGACTGCAGGACCCAGAGCTGGGGCGGCTGCCTGGAGCTGATGCGGTGGCGGGCCGTCTCGGAGTGGAGACGGCGTTCTGGCTTTCGGCAGCGGCGACATCACTGGGTCCGCTGGACTGGACAGCGGCATCTTCGGCCTGGATCGACCGCCTCAGCGCAGAGGGAGAACAAGGAGGGAAGAGACGGAGACTAAGACTTTGCCTCCATTACAGTGAGGATGTGCTTGGTGAACTCACTGTGCTGGATGTTTAATTTGTGTTTATTGTTTTTTTTCAATTCAACTTTAATGTCATCGCACAAATACAAGTATGAGTACAACGAAATGCAGTTTTGCGTCAGTCCGTAGTAGTTGTGCATAAAGAAATTTAAAAAAATAGAAAGAGAGAAGATACAGAATAATCAAAAAATACAGAATAATTAAACAATGGGGACGGAGGGACCGGAGAAATCTATCGGCGGGACTCTGAGTTCAGCAATGTGATTGTATTATTGTAGCTGTTCCTCATCCTACTAGTGCGTGACCTGAGGCTCCTGTACCGCCTCCCTGATGGGAGGAGGGCATGTATGTTTTGTTTTTATTGGTTCTGTGTATGACTGCAGGCAACATAATTTCGTTCAGACCGAAAGGTCTGAATGACAAAAAAGGAATCTCATCTCATCTCATCTCATCTCATAATCCACTCAGGTAGTGTACAACCCAACTGAATGTACATTGAATTCTCCAAGTTTAGGTAACTTCTACAAACACTTTCTCCTTCTCTCCCCTCACCCCACACCCTCCCCAACACAACACTCCCCTCCCCCACACAACACTCCCCTTCCCTTACTTTTCCCTATCCCACTCCCTTCACCTGAAACTTGACTGACCTTGAACCAGTTTCTTCCCTCCCCCACACTCTTTCCACCAAAAGTCGTTCAACTGGCTCAACAGCTCGCTGCTGTATTTATTTTGGGCTCACACCTGCATAATTCTAAGTTAAACAAATAATATCATGAAATCTTGTCAAAGATTTGAAGTCAGAAGATGAAGATAACATCACAGAGACATACCAGGCAGTTTGTGAACAGTTTTTGTTGTTTGGTTTGAAGATGATTACTACAATTAATCTGGTGTCTGGCAGAGGATCCTTAGCAACCTGCCACCGCATGGGCCCCAGCTATGCTTGCCTCTTTGTAGAGTACATTGAACAATCCTTGTTCCAGGCATACACTGGCCCTATCCCTGAACTCTATCTCGTTACATTGACGACTGCATTGGTGCTACCTCCTGCACCCACGCAGAACTCATGGACTTCATCAACTTCACCACCAATTTTCATCCTGCGCTCAAATTTAATTGCGCCATCTGCGACAGGTCCCTCACCTTCCTTGATCTCACAGTCTCCATCACAGGAAATAGACTATTGACTGATGTCTATTACAAACCCACTGACTCCCACAATCTACTACATTTCTTCCACCCTGCTTCCTGTAAAGGCTCTATCCCCTACTCCCAATTCCTCTGTCTACGTCGCATCTGCGCCCAAGATGAGATGTTCCATACGAAAACATCCGAGATGTCCTCATTCTTTAGGGAACGGGGATTCCCATCTTCCAACATAGATGAGGCCCTCACTCATGTCTCCTCGGTACCCTGCAGCACCGCCCTTGCTCCCCCTCCCCCTAGTCACAACAGAGTACCATTGTCCTTACCTTCCACCCCATCAGCCGTCTCATTAAAACAAATAATCTTCCAAAATTTCCGCCACCTCCAACAGGATCCCACCACTAGTCACATTTTACCATCTCCATCCCACAGAGACCGTCCCCTCTGTAACTCCCTGTTTAAATCATCCCTTCCCACCCTAACCAACCCCTCCCCGGGTACCTTACCCTGCAACCGCAGAAGATGCAACACCTGTCCCTATACCTCCTTCCTCGACTCTGTCCAGGGACCCGACAGTCCTTTCAGGTTAGGCAGAGGTTCACTTGCACCTCCTCCAACTCATCTACTGTATCGATTGTTCAAGATGCGGAATCCTATACATAGGCGAGACCAAACACAGACTGGGCGATCGTTTCGCAGAACACTTTCGCTCAGCCTGCCTGAACCTACCTGATCTCCCGGTTGCTGGGTACTTTAATTTTCCTTCCCATTCCTACACAGACCTTTCGGTTCTAGGTTACCTTTATGGTCACAGTGAGGCTAAACGCAAATTGGAGGAACAGCACCTCATATTTTGCTTGGGCAGTTTATAACCTAGTGGTGCAGTATGAATATTGAAGTGTCACTTCCGGTAGCTCCAGCGTTCCCTCTCTCACCCAAGTCGCACTAGCTTCTCATTTTCACCCTACGCACAGCTAACAATGGCCTGTTTCCTTTATCACCATTACTTTTTTTGCATATCTTTCATTCATTGTTCTTTATCTCTACACATCACCGTCTACATCTCTTGTTTCCCTAGACAGATGCAAAAAGCTGGAGTAACTCAGCGGGACAGGCAGCATTTCTGGAGAGAAGGAATTGGTGACTTTTCGGGTCGAGACCCTTCTTCAGACCATATTTCTCTTGTTTCCTTTATCCCTAACCAGTCTGAGGAAGGGTCTCGACCCGAAACGTCACCCATTCCTTCTCTCCCGTGATGCTGCCTGTCCCGCTGTTATTCCAGCTTTTAGTGTCTATCTTCGGTTTAAACCAGCATCTGCAGTTCCTTCTTACAAACTTAGCAACCTGCCCCTCCCCACCTTAAAATAAAGTGAAAACTTTAGAGATAAAATTTGTTAAACATGAGTGGCTATTCAACAGGATATTTTACACTTCAATGCTTTCCATTTATCAATTATTTATTAAAGCTGCTGGAAGTTTTCTTTCCGTGTCAGGTGCTAGCTGATGTCTGTAACCCAAGACTTAAACTTCTATGTCCAAAAAAGAGCATAGGTATTTATCTTTAACTTGTACCGGAAATATTTTCTTCCAATGACTTCTCATGAGCCATTGAAAAATTATGTTAAAAAAAAAACATTTATATTATCATGGCATTTTCTCTTGGTGATTTAGTGTGCAAATTGTTCAGTCGACAATGTTAGCGATCAGAAATGGTTCAACATTTTTCAAATAATTATTGTTGCATTTTTCAGCAGAGGAACTTTTTGGCAAAAAGAACATCAAGGTCAATTGCCTCTGTTTTCCTTCTTGCATCTGAAGATAACCCCTTTTACTCCCCCATTAAGCACCCTGGCATGTTTATCAGTATTGAAGGTGCTTTATAATTTAAAGTTCATGCTGATATTAATCAATTGAAATGTCCAGAAATAGAGCATTGTAAAATGTTGAAAGAGTATTTGGAAGGTGCAGTGGAAATGAAGTCAGCATGTGATGTATATGGGGAGGAACATGCCTGCAGGCTTCTTGTGCTCCAAGTCTGTAACTTGTTAAGCAGACATTCACATGTTGTGGTACAGAAACAGAGAACTGCAGATGCTGGTTAATACACAAAAGAGCACAAAGTGTTGGCGTAACTCAGCAGCTCAGACAGCATTTCTGGAGAACATGAACAGGTCACATTTTGGGTCGAGCCCCTTCTTCAAACTGATTTGGGAGGGGGGAGGGGGGAGAAGGGTGTACAAAATCATGAGAGGAATAGATTGGGTTGATGCACGGGGTCTCTTGCCCAGAATAGGGGAATTGAGGGCCAGGGAACATAAGTTCAAGGTGAAGGGGAAATAGGAATCCGAGGGGTATCTTTTTCCACAAAGGGTGGTGGGTGTATGGACCAAACTGCCAGAGGAGGTAGTTGAGGCTGAGACTATCCCATTGTTTAAGAAACAGCTAGACTTTGGTACATGGATAGGACAGATTTGGAGGGATATGGACCAAGCAAGTGGGACTATTTGCTTAGTGTAGCTGGGGCATTGTTGGCCGGTGTAGGCAAGTTGGGCCGAAGAGCCTGTTTCCACACTGTATGACTCTGGGAGAACTGGAAAAGAGGAGAGGCAGGACAAGGTGTAGCTGCTAATAGGTTGACACAGGCAAGGGGGGGTTGGCAAGCAGATGGTTGGAGCAAAGGTTATAGATATGAACAGTCGGTGTGTGGCAGGATTGAAGAGATAAAATTATGAAGCCAGGGCGATGTTAGTAGTAGGAGGAGCGGGTGTGGAGGGGAGAAATACGTGGGAGTGCAGGGGGGAAGGGTTGGGGAAAGAGAGGGCTGAGGTGCATCTACATAACCTCCCCTATCTCCCCACACCCTTCTCCGCCCTTCCCTCTCCTGTGCCCCACCTAGCCACCCAAAATTAAACTTATTCATTTTAAACCTTTTCATCTTGTTTGATACTTGAGAAAGTAAAGCTTATCCTGGACACATCTCCACACGGTTTCATTGCAGTAATACAACACAATTTCCAGTTTGCTTTCATGGAGCACTTTCACTATTGTTTTTCCATTCACTTTTTAGGAGAACAGTCAGAATGAACATGCTGAAGTACGTGCAACCCGGAGGTGGCTATCTGCCCAACTTCACCATGTTCCAGAAGTGCGAGGTTAATGGTGCGGGCACGCATCCCGTCTTTGCGTTCCTGAAGGTGAAGCTTCCTGTTCCTGACGATGATCCCTCCTTCATGATAAAGGAGATTGAATAGGGTGATTTCACGAAAGGTCACTGGAGCGTAGATCCTGACCCACGTGACCGCAAATTTTAACTGGAGTACACTCGTCACTTCCGGTACATGTTAGTGAATCTGAAAACACGCACTTTCACACCCGTTAAAAACCGCGAAAACGGCCAGTTTTTGAGCTGTAAATTACTGTGCCAGTCGGGGTGACCGTGAGGCACAGCTACCTAAATTTACAGTCCAGAAGAAAGGTAAAAACTAAGGTAAATTCAAGAGGGAGCTGAAGGTGCAAAAACAGCGGAAGTGGTCAGTGGACATTTGCCGTGGAGATATAAAGATAGAAAATATCGGGAATTATCGCGTTTGCTCGCTGCATTTCATCAAAAGTAAGGCATTATTGACGTTTTATCTTTATTCATTTGTTATATGAAAAGTTTTAAAAGTGAAAAATCCGTCAGTAAAATTGCAAAATCTTCCATGGTTCTCAGGTGGGTTTTAACATGCAAAATGAAAACGCTTCTGAAGCTACATTTACCATTTAAATAATCATAAACCATAAATGCGTTTTGAAATAAATTTTACTCAGATGCAAGCTAAGGAATGGGATAATTGTCAGCTGTTAATTGGACAAAATCAGGACATTTAATTATTTGCCAAAATATATTTCTCAATGTTTCTTGTTTAAAGCCTGCACAGGCTTGTCTGTTATTAGATGATAAATAAATAAGTAGTTTGGGTGATTGCAGGCTTTAAACATGAAACATTGAGAAATATATTTTGGCAAATAATTAAATGTCCTGATTTTGTCCAATTAACAGCTGACAATTATCCCATTCCTTAGCTTGCATCTGAGTAAAATTTATTTCAAAACGCATTGATAGTTTACGATTATTTAAATGGTAAATGGAGCTTCAGAAGCGTTTTCATTTTGCATGTTAAAACCCACCTGAGAACCATGGGCGATTTTGCAATTTTACTGACGGATTTTTCACTTTTAAAACTTTTCATATAACAAATGAATAAAGATAAAACGTCAATAATGCCTTACTTTTGATGAAATGCAGCGAGCAAACGCGATAATTCCCGATATTTTCTATCTTTATATCTCCACGGCAAATGTCCGCTGAGCACTTCCGCTGTTTTTGCACCTTCAGCTCCCTCTTGAATTTACCTTAGTTTTTATCTTTCTTCTGGACTGTAAAGTTAGGTAGCTGTGCCTCACGGTCACCCCGACTGGCACAGTAATTTACAGCTCAAAAACTGGCCGTTTTCGCGGTTTTTAACGGGTGTGAAAGTGCGTGTTTTCAGATTCACTAACGTACCGGAAGTGACGAGTGTACTCCAGTTAAAGTTTGCCGTCACGTGGGTCAGGATCTACGCTCCAGTGACCTTTCGTGAAATCACCTTATACATCATATGGAGCCCTGTCTGCCGCTCAGACATCTCCTGGAATTTCGAGGTTCCTCATTGGATCAGGCGGAGAACCTTTCAAACGCTACAGTAAATCATTTGAAACCATCCAGGTTGAAGTCGACATCCAAAGATTACTTGAAGTAACCAAGTAATGTTATGGGGAACCCAAGTTGCAGGTATTAGGTTGCTACACGTTTACCACTGATGAGAAATATGCATAATCTTCCAGCAGGCCTGATGTTAACAAACCCTAAATAAAATTCAATTTCATCGTTTTTACACTTAAAAATTTGGCAAACTGCACTTGTATCAATGTGCTAAATCCATTCCCAGAGCAGTTTTTTGAAACTTTCCATCTTATCTTTCTGCTATAATGTGTATTGCAGACTGATTTACCTTCTTCCATTCCTTTTTAAACACTGTTTCAAAACAAAAATATGCTGAAGAATTTTATCAGTGCTACATGGTGTAATTCTTTCTATCAAAGTGATTATTAGATACTTTTGTAACACTTGGACATTCTTGTAATACTATTTCGCTCCTTTCTGCCTTTCATCTGGAAATTCCAAAAACTATTTATCTGCCTTAAGGGTCAATATAATCTGGGAAGAGTCATGATTCCAGTACCAAAGATCTGGGATTTAGAAGGACATTTTGTAGAGGGGAGTGCAGGTTCATTAATGGGATTCAGGACTGTCTTAGAAGAAAAGATTTGGTTTATACTCTCTGCATTAGGAGATTGCACTTATAAAATTAAAAAAATTAGAAGATGCATGAATATGTTGGGGAAGTCCACTAGGGGTCACAGCTTAAGATAAAAACACGGTGGAAGAACTTTTTTTCACACAAAGTGGTGTGGAACTCTCTGCCACAAGGGTAAATTCCAGTTATATTAGTTTTGCCCTGAATTCATAGATGGTTTCGGGAAATCAGGATATCACAGTCATACTTTCCTTGGTTCTATGAAACAGTTCTTCCTATCTTCAGAACTTTACAGAATGAAGGTACACTCATAAACCCGATCTGGAGGATACCAGATAATACAGAAAGTTGCTGAATTTGTGGGATATAACTGTTTGTGACTTCTTAGAATTATGTGGCATTTGTATATCAAAAAAATGAGCAATAAAACAATTGCCTTAAAACAAAATGTATGTTCTGTGTGTTTAATACACGTTTAGAATCAATGAGGAAGACTAATAAATTGTTTTTTACTAATCGCCAATAGTTTTGTGGGCACAATATAATTTGTTTTTAATTTAAAATTCCACATTATTGATCATTTTTCTCGGCTGCTGAATTATTGACGAATACCATCACCCCAAATGTGATGTTTCCCCAAGATCAGCGTTGAAACTGCACAATCTTTAAACAGCCTGTCAAACAGTCATATGTGCATTGGGGACTTTGCATAATACCTGGTCACTATAACCCATGTGACTGTAGCTCTGTAGTCTTAGTATTTTATCGCAATGATTTTTCTTGTTTCAGTTTCATGCAGCTGATGATTTTGGAAGGGGGCACCCCTCATAATCATACTTTATTAGCCAAGTATGTTTTGCAACATATGAGGAATTTGATTTACCATACAGTCATACCATTAAAAAGCAACAAAACACACAAAATATATTTCAACATAAACATCCACCACAGTGACTCCTCCACATTGCTCACTGCGAAAAAAGTTAAATCTCTTCCCTTCTTTGCTCTTCCGCAGTCAAGAAGCCTTCCGTTGACGGAGCGATCATGACTCCCGTAGCCGGCGGCGTTTGGGTCCTCCACATTTGGGGTGATCAAGCTCTTGCATCGGGAGGCAATCTCAGCTCCCACGCTCTGACCCCGGGTCGGGGCTGCTCAAACCTTTTACAACTGGCGCTTCCCGACCCAGTCTCTACCCGAGACTGCGAGCACCCCAATGTTGAAATCCGCAGGCTGCGGTTGGAGCATCGATCCCAGGCAAGGGATCGGTCCATGACCCCACGGTGGGGCTCAAAGTCAGTCCCGAGCAAGGCCTCCAGCTCCATGATCGATCGGAGATACGATCCGGAAAACAATTGCATCTCCGGCAAGGTAAGAGACTGAAAAAAAGTTTACCCTGACCCACTACCCCAACCCCCCACATAAAACAAACCAGAGAACATTAGCAGCAACTTTTAAAACACACTAAAAATAACAAACTAAGACAAAATGACAGACAGACCGTTGGCGAGGCTGCCATCGTGTGGTGCCCCCTCCATTATATACAGCAGGCATCTTAAAACACCAGGGATGGAAATACCAACAATGCTGTGTCCGCAAAATACTCCTAATTCACTGGAAGGCTGTGAGTCCCCGACTAATATCCATGTGATTGAAGCCCCAATTATACTCAATTGATATGTGTTTGTCAGGCTAAATATTTCTCACACCGGACATTCTATTTAAAGCTCTGACATGGAAGGATATTATGAAGCAAACAGGAGAACATTTAAGGATGAGCTCAAAGCCTCCTTGAGGAAGTACAGCAACCCCACTGGTTCCTGGACACCTTCCGGCCTATGGCTGTTCAAAACGGAGAAGGAACATTAAGGATTAAGGCATTAGGAATAATGAGGCCACACATCAGGAGTAGTCAGAGGGCCTGCAGAAAGAGCACATCACCTCACAGTTTTCCTGCCTCATTTTTTATTCCAAATAAACTCGAAGGTGTGCTCTTTTTAAGCTCTTTTTCCGAAACAGGCGTGTAATTAATGGGAGTGTCGATGCTTGTGTGAGCAAGTATGAATATCAACTGATCTTTCAGTTCGAAACCAATCAACATATTTATATCCAGATTAATTACATTTGCTCAGACAGCTAACTACAGGTCCAGTATAAGAAGTAATTTTGGCATGTATGGAAGTTATAGAAGACTTAATTAAAACATTAATCACAGTCAGCAGATTTTATGTAATCAGCTTACTGTACTCAGACTCACGTGATTGCTAGTTTTGCAACACTTAACATTTATCTAGAAATCAAGGCACTAAACAAGTTACTTATTTTTACATTTGTATCTGTATTCTTAATAAATACATGTGTATCTTTGTGTGTAAACATAGAAACCAATATGTAACAATGTAATATGGTGTGAGTTGCCTTGGTTTTAATTGGCTTTAACTGAAACGTAATGGTGGCAGGACATAGCTGGGACATTAGAAGTTAATTTTAAGGATGGCGAGTGAAGGACGAGATATGGGAGGGAATGTAAAGGCTGAACCAAGGTCGGACGTTAATGGTGGCAAGACAGAGAATACTAGAATCAAAGACAGATTGACGCAAAGGAGTACAGCATGAAAGATAATGTAGCAGAGTTAAGGCTGAAAGAGTGTAATAAAATGTTGCTTGTTTCTGTGGATCGGAGGGCAATTAGAGAGCGGACAGGTGGTGTCATCTCTGAATGTTCCAGCTGAATATTTGCAAATAAAGGCTTTTCGTCTTCTTGAAGAATTCTCCGTGTCTGTGTCATCTTATCCAAATTTGAGTCTTAAAACCACGACACATGTTGGCCAGAGCTTCACATGCACCCATTTAAACCGTATCTACTGCTTTCGATGCTCCAAGTGTAGCAACCTTTACATTGGCGAGACCAAGTGTAGACTAAGCGACTATTTCGCCCAGTACTTCCGCTCTGACCTCCAAGGCCTGCAGGATCTCCCAATTGCCAACCATTTTAATTCTCCTTCCCATACCCATCGTTTCTGTTCTTGGCCTCTACATTTGTCAGAGTGGGGCCATACACAAACTGGAGGTCTCATGTCCTCATTCCCAGCCCTATATTCCACTTAGGTAGCACATAGCAGAATGGTATGAACATTGAATTCTCCAAGTTCAAGTAATACCCCTGCTCCACCCACCTCATCCGTGACATCAACTTCCCCCACCCGATGTTTTGCCTATTTCTCCCACATACCCCATCACCCTGCTACTTACTCCTACTTCCTACACTCATTTCACATCTCATAGTCCCCCATTTCTCCCTGGTCCCACCTCGTTCCTCTCTATCCTATCCACTTTCTCCCACAAACCTCCCTCCAGCTTTACATTTTACACCTCCCATCGGACACCATTTAGTTTCCTTTTCACCTCTTGTCTTCGCCACTTACACCACCTGTCTGCAAAACAGTCTGAGGAAGGGTCACGGTCCAGAAAAGGCGCCTGTCCATTTCTCTCCACAGACGCTGCTGACCAGCTGAGTTCCTCCAGCACTTCATGTTTTCAGCATTCAAGATCCCAGCATCTGCAGCTTCTGGTGTTCGCAGAAGTTAGTCAATTAAAAAAAAGAGAAATGACATATTCTACTCTGTCTATATATACCTTGGTGTTCGTCATTACACCGTTGTCCAAAATAAATTGGAATTATTAGGTTTTCTCAAAGAAAATCTTCCCCACCCACTCCACACAAACTGTAATCAAGATTATTCATTTTAACAGATGGGTGGAATCGTCTGCAATCCACCCTCTGCTCATGCGAGGTTTGGATAATTGCCAAGTTACAGAGGGAGCAGTGTCTGTTTCCTGCTTTTGAACAGGATTGAGTGCTCGGGAGTTATTTAGTGCAAAGTCATCGCAGCGTTTGCAGAATCCTTTGTTGCTGACGTTTAGCAGTGGGTGCGATCGCTGCGAGGATCACGCAAGCCCCAGTTTGCCGCGCACTATGGCTAAGGCAGTCAAGTCTTTCTACGACCTCACAGCCGTCACCCTGGACGGCGACAAAGTGGACTTCAATGTCTACAGAGGCAGAGTGGTGTTGATCGAGAACGTCGCTTCTCTCTGAGGCACGACCACGAGGGATTACACCCAACTCAACGAGTTGCAGACGCGATACTCGCATCGCTTCGTTGTACTGGGCTTCCCTTGTAACCAGTTCGGCTTCCAGGTGAGTGGAGACTCTCGGCCGGCCGCCACTGATGCCTTTCAAGACATCTTCGGTTTTGGAGTCTCAGTCAGACAGCGTGGAAACAGGCCCTGCGACTTGATTTCCCAACGCCCACCAACATGCTCTAGCCTGGTACACCAGCCTGCGTCTGGCCCATATCCCTCTAAACCTGGCCCCTCCATGTTCCTGTCTAAATGTTTCTTAAACGGTGCGATAGTAGTTTAGACGTTGCGATAGTTTTACCCAAAGGGCGATAGGATCTTTGGTTTTACCGTCTTTTAATCCCAGAAACTCGATTTGTCGTGAAGACTTCGGAAACTGGTGTAAATCGGGAGAGGGGAGGTGACTAAGTCAGTGCAATCAAAGCGCAATCAAAAACAGTTTTCAAAGCGTGAAATGAAACTGGTTAATTTCCGATTAGCAGTCTGAGTTAATTTCCCGAACCGTCGCGTATCCGTGTTCACCAGGGCTGTTGCCTGATCCGTTGAGTTACACCAGCATTTTGTAAACCAGCATCAGCAGTTTATATTCGCTACGGTAGAACATTTTATGTTGGGGGCAACTAGACGACGGGAGCCATGTCTCTGAGATTAAATCCTTAACCCTGTAGGATCTAACCCGTCAAAATCAATTTAATCAAAATCAAAATGAATTATTTTTTCGAACATCTTTTTTTTAACCAACTTTAGTTATAAACCTTTATTAGCCTCTATCTGGAGAACGGTTTCCGAAGTATACTTCCGCTTATCTAACATGCCCATCAAGTCTGCACACAACCTCAGAAACTATCGTCTGTCCTGATCCGAAACGTCTCCTAATCATTCTCTCCACATATGCTGCCTGACAACTGAGTTACACCAGAACTTTGTTTACTCAAAACTATAGTAACTCAGCGGGATCTCTGGAGAGAAGGAATTGGCGTCATTTCCCTTTATTAAGATTTTAAAACCAGCATTAAATTAGACTTTTTTATTTCTTCAGATGCAACATGATCTACTTAGATTTTCCAGCATTTCCTGTTTTTATTCCATTAGTCTCCTTTTTGGATTGTTTCCTAATACAGACATTTTAATGATCGGTTAACATGAAACACATGTCTCTCGATCACCACTGCTGACTGCTATTGGCTTTTCACATTTGGAAAGTAATTTTCTTCGTCCAGTGTTTCACAGGTACTCTGCCTATGAAATGAGTTCCATTTTTGATGAGAATTAACATTTGTTCTGTGTTTTTTTTTATAGGGTGATTTCACCAAAGGTCAAATGAGCGTAGATCCCCCCTCACGTGACCGAAAATTCTGACTGGAGGACATCTCTCAGTTTGGTACATGTAAGTGAATGGGGAAACACGCACTTTCCCACCCGTTAAAAACATGGAAAACGGCCGATTTTTGAGCTGAAATTTTCTGTGCTAGTCGGGGTGACCCTGAAGCACAGCGACCTAAATTTTCAGGCAAAACAAAAGATAGAAAGTGAGGTAATTACAAGAGGGAACTGAAGGTAGAAAGCCGTGGAAATGAACAGCTGACAATTGCCGTGGTGATTTTAAGATCCAAAATATCGGGAATTATCGCATTTGCTCGCTGAATTTCATCAAAACTAAGTTAATAATGCCTTAGTTTTGATGAAATTCAGCGAGCAAATGCGATAATTCCCGATATTTTGGATCTTAAAATCACCACGGCAATTGTCAGCTGTTCATTTCCACGGCTTTCTACCTTCAGTTCCCTCTTGTAATTACCTCACTTTCTATCTTTTGTTTTGCCTGAAAATTTAGGTCGCTGTGCTTCAGGGTCACCCCGACTAGCACAGAAAATTTCAGCTCAAAAATCAGCCGTTTTCCATGTTTTTAACGGGTGGGAAAGTGCGTGTTTCCCCATTCACTTACATGTACCAAACTGAGAGATGTCCTCCAGTCAGAATTTTCGGTCACGTGAGGGGGGATCTACGCTCATTTGACCTTTGGTGAAATCACCCTATAGAGTAACTTTGTAGTAATTGAGAAACGATATTATGGATCTCTAATGTTCTTCTCCCACATGGTAATTTGCCAGCGTCAGAGAAAAATCATGACGTAAAAGATAATAACCAGGAACTGGGATGTTGGTCGATACAAAAGAGACACAAAATGTTGGAGTAACTCAGAGGGTCAGGTAGCATCTGATGTTTCAGGTTGGGACCCTTATTCGGACTGATTGCGGGGGGGACTGGAAGAGAGAAAAGGGGGTCGGACAATCCTCCGACATTACTGTCACCTCCAACGTGATCTCACCACTAGTCACATCGTCCCATGTCCACCTCTTTCTGCCTTCCGCAGAGACCACTCCTTCCTCAACTCCTTGGTCCACTCATCTCTTCCCACCCAAATCAACCCCTCTCAAGGCACTTTCCCCTACAACCACAGGAGATATGACACCTGTCCGTATACCTCCTCCCTTAACTCCATCCAGGGACGCCAGCAGTCCTTTCCAGGTGATACAGAAGTTTACATGCACCTCTGCTAACTTCATCTACAGCATTTGGTGTTTCCGATGTGAGTTCCTGTACAGTAGTGAGACCAAGCATAGATTCGGCAACTGCTCAGTCCACCAGGGGCTACTGGATCTCCTAGTTGCTAACCATTTTAACTCCCATTCCCATTCCCATACTGACCTTTCAGTCTAGGCCTCTTCCATTGCCAAAGAGTGACCACACACAAACTGGAGGAAGAGCACCTCACAATCCTCTTGGTTAGCATACAACCTAACTGTATGTACTGAATCCTCCAATTTTAGGTAACACATCCCCTTTTCTCTCTCTCCCCCCTCCCCTCCCCACCCTCACAATACTCCCCTTCCCTTACTTATTTCCCTATCCCTCTCCCTTCCCCTGAAACCTGACTGACCATGCATGCACTAGTTTCTTCCCTTCCCCACACCCCTTCCACCAAAAGTTGTTCAACTTGCTCAACCGTTTCTCAACCGCATTTCTTTTGGCTCACACCTGCTTCTGGTCTTTGTCCAGCAATCTGCCTATCAGGGTAAACCTCTCCCCAAAATGAGGTAATCTACAGCTGGCTATGATTTGTTCGGCTCTCTTCCATTTTTTATTTTTTGTTGCATCGTTCGCACATTGAACATAGAACAGTACAGTGTAGACATACCCCCAATTTCGGAGTAGAACATAATGCACTGACTACACCGCGCAACACGGACTTCCATCTGTATATATGTATATATGTATTGTAGCGCCGCAGAATTTGTGCACCTATTTCCCCCCCCCCCCCCCATCTCCCTTCTGTTTTTTGTTTTTTCTGTTTCTTTTTTTTTGTGCTAAATTGTATGTATGCACTGAGTACGAGCAGCTTTCAGTTTCACTGTACATGTATAGTGACAATAAATGGCATATCTATCTATGCTAAGTTAAACAAGTTAAATCATGATATCCTGTGTGAGCTTTGAAGTCAGAAGATGAAGATGACAGCATAGAGTCCAGACAGTTTGTGTAAAAAGATTTTGTTTGGTTTGAAGATGAAGACTTCCATTACTAAAATTAATCTGGTGTCTGGCAGAGGATCCTTAGCAACCCGCCCCTCCCCACCTTAAAATAAAGTGTACACTTTTAGAGATAAAATTAGTTAAATATGGGTGGATATGCAATAGGATATTTTACGCTTCAAAGTTTTCCGTTTATCAATTATTCATTAAAGCTGCTGGAAGTTTTCTTTCCATGTCAGGTGCTAGCTGATGTCTGTAACCCAAGACTTAAACTTCTATATCCAAAAAAGAGCATGTATTTATCATTAACTTGTACCGGAAATATTTTCTTCCAATGACTTCTCATGAGCCATTGAACAATTATGTTAAAAAATATATAACCAATTTTATTTTTATTGCACTTTATGGCGATTTAGTGTAAGAATTGTTTGCAATCTGAAATGGCTCAACATTTTTCAAATAATTATTGTTGCATTTTTCAGCAGAGGAACTTTTTGGCAAAAAGAACATCAAGGTCAATTGCCTCTTTTTTTCCTTCTTGCATCTGAAGATACCCCTTTTACTCCCCCGTAAAGCACCCTGGCATGTTTTCCAGTATTGAAGGTGCTTTATAATTTAATGTTCTTGCTGATATTAATCAATTGAAATTCTAGAAATAAAACATTGTAAAATGTGGAAAGTGTATTGGAAATGGAAATGTGGTCAGCATGTCATGTATATGGGGAGGAACATGCCTGCAGGCTTCTTGTGCTTCAAGTCTGTAACTTGACAAGCCTGTTATAGTACAAAAACAGAGAACTGCAGATGCTGGTTAATACACAAAAGGAAAAAGTGCTGGAGTAACTTAGCAACTCAGGCAGCATCACTGGAGAATATGGAAAGGTGACGTTTTGGGTCAAGTCCCTTCTTCAAACTGATTTGGGGAGGGGGGGAAGAGACCTGGAAAAGAGTAGAGGCAGGACAAAGTGGTAGCTGATCGGTTGACAGGCAGATGATTGGAACAAAGGCTATAAATAAGCAATAGGTGTGTGGCAGGATTGAAGAGTTAAGAATTGTGAAGCCAGGGGGATGAAAGTAGCAGGAGGAGGGAGTGTGGAGGGGAGAAATAGATGGGAGTGTAAGGGGGGGGGGGGGGGGATTAAGAGATTTGGGAAAGAGAGGGGTGGGATGCCTCTAACTAACTCTCCCCTATCTCCCCCACACCCTCCTCCGTCCTGACCCCCCCCCACCTTCCCTCCCCCGTGCCCCACCTAGACACCCAAATCGGAGTTCATTAAATTTTAACCTTTTCGTCTTGTTTGTTACTTGAGGAAGCTTAACCTGGACTGATCTCCATGTGGTTTCATTGCAGTAATCCAACACGAATTTCCAGTTTGCTTTCATGGAGCACTTTCACCATTGTTTTTAAAACTTCTTTTTAGGAGAACTGTCAGAATGTGGAGATACTTAACAGTCTGAAGTATGTGCGACCCGGAGGTGGCTATCAGCCCAACTTCACCATGTTCCAGAAGTGCGATGTTAATGGTGCGGGCACGCATCCCGTCTTTGCGTACCTGAAGGAGAAGCTGCCTGTTCCTGCCGATGATCCCACTTCCTTGATGAAAGATCCCAAATACATCATATGGAGCCCTGTCTGCCGCACGGACATCTCTTGGAATTTCGAGAAGTTCCTCATTGGACCAGACGGAGAACCTTTCAAACGCTACAGTAAATCATTTGAAACCATCCAGATTGAAGCCGACATCCAAAGATTACTTAAAGTAACCAAGTAAAGTTGTAGGGAACCCAAATTATCACATTGCTACACTTTTACCACCGATGAGAAATCTGCATAATCTTCCAGTGGGCTTGATTTACACAAACCCTAAATAAAATTCAATTTCATCTTTTTTACACTTTAACATTTGGAAAACTGCACTTGTATCAATGTGATAAATCCATTCCCAGAGCAGTTTTTGCAAACTTTCTCTTGCCTTTCTGCTATAATGGTTATTACAGACTGATTTACCTTGTCTTCCACTCCTTTTGAAATGCTCATTCAAAGCAAAACTTTGCTGATGAATTTGATCAGTGCTGCATGTTGTAATTCTTTCTATCAAGTTGATTATTAGATATTTTTGTAATACTTGGACATTCTTGTAATACTACCTCGCTCCTTTCTGCCTTTCATCTGGAAATTCCAAAAACTATTTATCTGCCTTAAGAGTCAATATAATCTGGGATTTAGTCTTTTGTGCATTCATTAATGATTCCAGTACCAAAGATTTGGTGCATTAAGGCACTAAAATTAAATTAGAACCATGAATATATTCCACTACTGATTAGAAACATAGAAAATAGTTGCAGGAGTAGGCCATTCGAGCCTGCACCGCCATTCAATATGATCATGGCTGATCATCCAACTCAGTATCCTGTACCTGCCTTTTCTCCATATCCCCTGATCCCTTTAGCCACAAAGGCCACATCTAATTCCCTCTTAAATATAGCCAATGAACTGGCAACCACGGTGGCATTTTTAAACTGTTCTCCAAAATAAATTCCTATGTTTTTTGTCGAATTTATAGATGGTTTTGGGATATCAGGATACAGTCATACTTTCTTTGAAGTTCTATGAAACAGTTCTTCCTATCTTCAGAACTTTACAGAATGAAGGTACACTCCTAAACCCAATCTGGAGGATACCAGATAATACAGAAAGTTGCTGAATTTGTGGGATGTAACTGTTTGTGACTTCTTGGAATTGTGTGGTATTTGTATATCAATATAAATGAGCAATAAAACAATTGCCTTAAAACAAAATGTATGTTCTGTGTTTTTAATACACGTTTTGAATCAATGAGGAAGCCAATTAAAGGAATTTAGTGACCTGATTTGTTTTTACCAATCGCCAATAGTTTTGTGGACACAATTATTTTTAATTCCACGTTATTAATCATGTTTAATTTCCCCAATTACCAAGGTTGGATTTGGATGAATTTCACCAGGCTGCTGAATTATTGATGAAAACTATCATCCCAAATGTGGAGTACCCCCAAGATCAGTGCTGAAAATGCACAATCTATAAACAGCCTGTTGAACAGTCATCTCTGCATTGAGGACTTTGCATAATACCCGGTCACTACACCCCATGTGACTAGCTCTGAAGCCTTAGTATTTTATCTCAATGATTTTTCTTGTTTCAGTTTCGTGCAGCTGATGATTTTGGAAGGGTGCCCCCTCCATTATATACAGCAGGCATCTTAAGACACCAGGGATGGAAATACCAACAATGCTGTGTCCACAAAATACTCCTAATTCACTGGAAGGCTGTGAGTCCCCGACTAATATCATGTGATTGAAGCCCCAATTATACTCAATTGATATGTGTTTGTCAGGCTAAATAATTCTCACACCAGACATTCTATTTAAAGCTCTGACATGGAAGGAGACTATGAAGCAAACAGGAGTAATTTTAAGGATGAGCTCAAAGCCTCCTTGAGGAAGTACAGCAACCCCACTGATTCCTGGACACCTCATGACCTATGGCTGTTCAAAATGGAGAAGGAACATTAAGGATTGCATTAGGAATAATGGGACCACACATCAGGAGCAGTCAGAGGGCCTGCAGAAAGAGCACATCACCTCACAAACTACCCACCATCAGCCACCAATTTTTTTCTCATCTGCGTTTCTCACCATAGCCTTATTGGCCACCTCAGAACCTACCAAACCAGAGTGGAAGTCATCGTAGATTTTGAGGGAATGCCGAGGAACGATGAGGGTTACAAAGCAACGGTCTTAGTTGCCTTATGAATGTGCTCATGATAATAAAAATAATTTATTTGGTTGCTTAATATACCTCTCTGAAAATAATAATATAAAATATCCAATCAGGTGCAGTGGTCTGGATAAATTTGGGAATAATACATAACACTGTTATTGAATTCCATTCACTTTGTTGGAGTGTGTTCAGATTATGTTTAAAAGAGAAGAACATTACAGATGAATGCTACATCCCCAAGACAAAAGTCTGAAAATAAACTGCAGAAAGAACAGTGCAAACATTATACCCTTTCATTATTCATGGATTCAGTATTCAGGTAAAATATACAGATGACATGTAGAAACAAAGAACTGCAGATGCTGGTTTATGCCAAAGACACAAAGTGCTGGTGTAATAGCGGGTCAGCAGCATCTCTGGAGGAAAAGGATGAGTGGTGTTTCGGGTCGAGACCCTTCTAGTCTGTATCTTTAGTGATATTGCATTGAAGGAAGCCATTTGGCTTTCCTTTGCTTACCAACTGAGAAATAACTTATGATTAGTGATTCCAATCTCCAGTTCTCTGCTCTTAGGTCAGCAGGTCACGGTATACCGAGTGTTCAGTCATAGATTCTTCAATTGGTATGAGGATTTCTATTATTTTCATCCTTTCATGCAGTGAGTGGATGGTTAGTGCGGAATCAGTGGGCCAAAGGACCTGTTTTCATGCTGTAGTTCGCTATGACTCAAATTACAGACCTCTGCTTTATGAGTTTTTTTCTCATTAACTACTCTCTAGTCCATCTACCTACTTCTTTAATTCTATGCATAGACATTAACGATCTGTCTGTCAAAATATAAAGATCCGTATTCATTCTTTGCAGGTATTCATAAGTTTACAGAACACAAGACATAGGAGTAGATATAGGTCATTCATCTACTCCATTATTCAATCATGGCTGCTTTATTTCTCTCAACCCCATTTCCATGCCTTATCCCTGCAATCGTTGCCACCCTTCCTAATCAAGAGCCTGATAATCTTCACCTTAAAAATGCCCAATGTCTTGGCCTCCGCATCCGTCTGTGGCATTGAACGCGTAAACCTTGATAGCATTCATAAACCATCATTAAACCTCAAACTGTTCTTCATTGAAAATAAAACAACAAAGCAAGTCTCCCAAGTAAAAATTGATAGACGGACAACATCTGTCCATAAAATATAGTTTAATCATAAAATATATGTTTATACAAATGGGCTCTGGTGTTGCCTTTATTCATTCTTCCAAACATTTTACATTTACATGCAATATTTACATTATGTCAACATGGCATCAATATTTAATTGCCAAACATTCCATCGGCTATTACACAGGACTCTGCCCCTCAGTGCCCAATGGTTTGGGAAAACCCTCAACTGCAGTCTTCGCCCACTGAAGCACAGCCACAACTTTGCTCCGTACTCAAGCGTGGCAAAGTCAGGCTTTTGTACAGTTCCAGCATGACTTTCTTCTTTTTGTATGCTTCTGCCAACAATGATGAGGATCCCATATCCTGCCCCAACCAGCCTTTCTACCTACAAGGATCTGTGAGTTTGTAACCAAAGATTTCTGTGCCTTTTCATCTTATAATTGCCTATCATTTGTCCTGCGTTCTCTTGTCTCGTTTTTCGTCCCCATACACTACTTAATATGAGTTATGTCATGTTTACACTTATCTAACCAGTCTATTAATATATAGCCCTTTTTTCCTCAACAGAAACTATGGTGATCATTTTGGCTTCACCTTCAGACTTTTAAATAAATGTTCCCTACATTTAAGATTATATCATTAAAATACACAACAAAAACCAAGTGTTCCATCAAGCAGTAATGCAGTCCCATTACATTACATAGAGGGAGTACAGAGAAGGTTCACCAGACTGACTCCTGGGATGTCAGGACTTTCATATGAAGAAAGACTGGATAGACTCGGTTTGTACTCGCTGGAGTTTAGAAGATTGAGGGGGGATCTTATAGAAACTTACAAAATTCTTAAGGGGTTTTACAGGCTAGATGCAGGAAGATTGTTCCCGATGTTGGGGAAGTCCAGAACAAGGGGTCACAGTTTAAGGATAAGGGGGAAATCTTTTAGGACCGAGATGAGGAAAACATTTTTCACACAGAGAGTGATGAATCTCTGGAATTCTCTGCCACAGAAGGTAGTTGAGGCCAGTTCATTGGCTATATTTAAGAGGGAGTTATATGTGGCCCTTGTGGCTAAAGGGATCAAGGGGTATGGAGAGAAGGCAGGTACAGGATACCGAGTTGGATGATCAGCCATGATCATATTGAATGGCAGTGCAGGCTCGAAGGGCCGAATGGCCTACTCCTGCACCTATTTTCTATGTTTCTATGTAGCCTTCCAGATACTAAAACACCCCTCTGCCTCTTGCCACTATGCCAGTTCTGGCTCCAACCTGCCATTTCCCCTTGTATCTATGATTTGCAAATGCTTCCAGTTTTGGGGTAATTCATGCCATTATACCTGAGGCTGTCATCAGTCACTCAAGGAGGGTCAAGGAAACTATTGCTCCTTCAATATGCACTAACAGCATGCAGCTATTTCTCACTGGTATATCAAATATATATTTTTAAAAGCTAAAAAATAGTCACTTAGCAACAAAAGACACAAAATGCTGGAGTCAGTCAGCAGTTCAGGCAGCATCCCTGGAAAACATTGGTAGGATGACATTTCAGGCCATTCTTCAGACTGATTGTGTATTTCAGTGATTTAATCTTAAATATGAGCAACATGTTTAAAAATCAAGATGATGCCAAAATTATCTTTGTGGTTTCTGTTGTGGGAAAAAGGCTGTGCAATGTAGTGTGATATTAATAGACCCACTCTTAGTAAATTGGGAGAGGCAAGTAACTGAAGTAAAAGAGGGGACAGCGACCACTATTGGCATTAAAATAGTTATGGATAAGCACATGGCTGGTCCACAACTTCTGAATTGGGGCAAGGACAACCTTGGTTTTAGACAGGGACTTGCACACTTTGATTGGAGTAAGTTGTTTGCAGGCAAATGGACATTCAGAAAGTGGGATAGTTTTAAAAGTATGATGGCGAGAATTCAAAGTATGCATGTTTCCGTTATACTGAAGGGCAAGGCAGATGGGAGTACGGAAACTTGGATGATGAGAGAAATTGAGGCTCTGGTCAGGAAAACAAAAAAGGAGGCAAGCACGAGGTGTAGGCAGCTGAGATCAAATACATCCCTGAATTATTTTAGTGGTTTGAGGAGCATTCTTAAGAAGGAATTCAAGAGGGTGGGGGAGAGAGGAAGCTATAGCTCCGGCAGATAAGATTAAGAAGAATCCAAAGGTATTTTGTGCACATTAAATTAAAGGAAAGTGGGTAACTTGTATGCAATATTTCTTAATCCTCGACTTTGCACATGCTTGCAGCTGGCAATTTCAACTTCCTGATCTAGAATGAACACCCAAACCACAGGATTTTTTTCATGAAGTGGTGGATAATCGGAATGTGATCCGGACACTTTCCTGATCCAATGAATTTAAATCAAACTGGGAATGTATATATTTAAGAGATGCCAGTGGTTTATTCACTGTGCATTGAATTGTCATAGAGTCTTACATCGTGAAAACAGGCACTTCTGCACAACTTGCCCACGCCAGCCAACATGCCCCATCTACACCAGTCCCACCTGCCTGTGTTTGGCCCCTATAGGGGGGTTGCACGAGAGGTCACTGGGTCAGAGGGCTCGACGCACAGAGCCGCTAAATCCAACTGGAGGACATCCGTCACTTCCGGTATATGTTATTAATACAAGAAACGCGTACTTTCCTACCTGTTAAAAACTGCCAAAATGTTGAATTTTTGCGCTGAAAAAAATTGTGGGAGTCGGGGTAAGTGTGCGAGACATGTACCTAACTTCAGAATTCCAAAAGTGAAGCGAAATGAAGGTATAGAGAAGCGAGAACTGAAGGGACAACAGCAGCTAAAGTGCTTGATAAACATTGAAAATATTGGGAATTGTCACGTTTGTTCACTGCATTTCATCCACAGTAAGGCATTATTTGTGTTTTTTCTTGATTCCTTTGGTATCTAAAAAACCTCAGAAGTGATAAATCTGGCTGTAAATCTTTCTTCAGATGCGTTTTCATTTTGTATGTAAAAACCCACGGGAACCATGGGCGATTAAAAAAATTACAGCCAGATTTATCACCTGAAACTTTTTAGATGCCAAAGGAATCAAGAAAATACACAAATAATGCTTTACTGTTGATGAAATGCAGTGAGCAAACGGCCAATAATTGCAAAGCACTCTGGCTGTTGTTGTCCCTTCAGCTTTCGCTTCTATCGACCATCATTTCTCCTCACTTTTGGAATTCTGAAGTAGACTAAATGTCTCACACGCTTATCCCGATTTCCATAATTATTTACAGCGCAAAAAGTGACAATTTCAGCGGGTTTTAACGGGCCCGCTACGCTGGAAACAATGGTAAATGCCTACCTGCAGTACATCGCGTGTACTCCATTTAGAGTAGCGTAGCAACAGTACGGGTCATGGGTCGTGACCCGACTGCCGTGAAACCTCCCTATACCTCTAAACCTGTCCAAATCATGTACCTGTACTTTCAATATCTCTCGGTTCCCTCTTCCCTGACTCTCAGTCTGAAGATGAGTCTCGATCCGAAATGTCACCTATTCCTTTTCTCCAGAGATGTTGCTTGACCCGCTGAGTTATTCCAGCTTTTTGTATCTAAGTTAATTGTTTCTTAAACGTTGCGATAGTACCTGCCTCAACTACCTCCTCTGGGTGCTTTTTCCATACATCCACAACCCATTTGTATGGAAAAAGTTACTCCCCAGGCTCCTATCAAATCTTTTGCCTTAAACGTCTGTCCTCTGGTTCTTGTTTCCCCTACTCAGTAGGCTACTGAGCAAGAGCATCAATGCACCTCCCCGATCTATTCCTCTGATGATTTAAAACACTGGAAGCGAGATACTCATAGATTATATTTTACACGAGTAGGAAGGATGCTGGCTTACACCGAGGATGCTGGAGTGGCTCCAGCTAAGTTCCTCCAGCATTTTGTGTGTCTATATTGTAAAGGAGGGCGGCTGCTGCTGCAAGGGGGCGATGTCTCTGGGTGGATGTGGATGTAGTTTCCTACCTCAGGGGATGCAAGGCCCGCCAGGCCCTGGCTTGTTGTGTGCAAACTGCGGCCGTCAGCTGCAGGCCCGGCCCGGCCCACTCGGACTGAGCTCATCAGCCGGAGACCGTTGCCCCGGAGACGGAAGCGCCGGCTCTGCTGAGGCGGCCGAAAGTTTGGGCGATGTGCGTGGGCTGCGTTCAGAGGGAGTACCCCGACCGGGTGAGAGAGGGGGAGCCCGGGACCGGGACCGGGACCGGCCTGGGGGGTGGGGTTGTGGGTGATGCCGCTCTCCACAGCTGCGCCAGTAGGTAGGCTCTGGGCTGTGAGTAGGGATCGGGCCCTGTGGTGCTGGTGATCACAGCAACGAGGTGCAAAGAGCAAGACAACTGGTTGCGTTTTTTACAGGTGGATGGGGCTGCAGCCATGGAGTGAAACAGGCTCTAACAGCTCCACTCAAGATTGCAAGAAATTGTAGGGAATTGCAGCTGAGATCTCACAATCCAAGTGAGACAAGGCTACCAGCATAATCAAGGACAAGTTGAACCTTAGCTGCTGCATCTTCTCTCCTCTCTCATCAGACATAAGGTAGAGAAGACTGGAGTCTTCCACCTCCAGATTCAGGGACATACTTTCATCCCAGCTATTATTAGGCAACTGAATCAACCTACCAATAACTAGAGATCAGTCCTGAGCTACTATCTACTTCAATGGAGACCTTCAGACTTTCTTGGATTGGACTTTATCTTGCACAAAATTTCCTTTATCATGTATCTGTGGATGGCTCAATTGCTAGTGTATTGTTTTTCCATTGACTGGTTATCACACAACAAATGCTTTTCTCTGTATCATGGTACACATGGCAATAAACTGAACTAAACCTTCAGCCGAGCTCGTCCATGCCAACCATGATGCCCCATCCAAGCTAGTCCCATTTGCCTGTGTTAGCCCATCTCTATAATACTAACACTCTTCATCTTGTTTGTGGCTGTGTGTGTG
Organism: Leucoraja erinaceus; assembly: GCF_028641065.1. Taxonomy (NCBI): domain Eukaryota; kingdom Metazoa; phylum Chordata; class Chondrichthyes; order Rajiformes; family Rajidae; genus Leucoraja; species Leucoraja erinaceus. Next base: position 50,325,223 of record NC_073385.1, read on the forward strand.
TGTGTCAATATCTGGTTAATTCTTCTTTTCTTCCAAACGCTAGGCCACAACCTTCCCATTTTCACACATTCAACTCACATTTTTCCTGTCGAGGCGAAAAACATCATCCCGTCGCATTCCCACCTATATTACCGAAGATTTTAGTCGTTTACGGCCTGTGTCGGGCCTGGGGCAGGGAATGAGAGTGAGGAGGATGAGGGAAATGAGGAGGAGGGAGATGGAGTGGGATGGTAGAGGGAGATGGGAGGGGGGGGGGGGGGGAGGGTGTGGAGGAGGGAAATGTGGAGGGGTGGGGGGGAGGGAGATACCCTTCCCTATCTACCCTCACTCCCCCCCCTCTCTACCCCCTCCCGCTCTACTCCCCTTCCTCTCCCTCCCTCAACCCTCCCTCTCTATATCCTCCCTCCCCCCCACTCAACCCCCCTCCATCTCCCTCTATCCCCCTCCCTCTCGACCCCCCTCCCCTTCCCTCCTATGCCCCGTCCTTCTCAGAGTTTCTATGTGCTCCTTGTGTGTGGACTTAAGGATTTCAATCCCATCTCAAATGTTTCTTCTTGCTCTGAGTGATTAAAGACCAGGGATTCCCAGGGGTGGCAATTTTTTAAGGAGACTTTGAGCGCATTATTGAATCTTAACCCGTCTGCATTGTAATTATTTACAGTGATAACATTTGGAATGTAATATCTGTTTTGGAAGTCTGATATCGGGTATGTTAATGACCTGGCCTGCCCAATGGAGATCAGTTAATCTTTTATCAGAGCATCATTGCTAGGGATATTGCTGTAGTGAGAACATTTGGTTGTTTCACAAATCCTTTGTGGGATGGAGAATTTTGAGCAGAAAGTATTGGTGGTATCCAGTGCCTTGACATACTTGCAGTGGTTAGACCAAGTCTCAGAAGTACATAGATTGACTGGGTCACTGTTAATATGTACCTGGATTTGTTTCAGACGGTGACATGAGCTACAATCATGAACTTGTATACTTCTAAGTATAGAAGTTCTGATAAAACTTATAAGTTCTATTTGTGACAGAGGCATGTGTAAAATGGTGCACATGGTACAGTCACATGGCTTCTTATGTTTGACAGTGTGAAGTGGAAATCCAATCTCATGGTGCATTTATAATGGTCCTAAATACCAGTGAGGTTTGGTTCTGTAGTTGTCAGTTCTCATGAGAAATATGTGTCTTTGCTACAGGTTGTTTAGCCACGTGGGTCATCACAGTCCAGCCTGATGTTCGACTCTATTTGCAACAGACTACTGTTTCAAGCAGTGGTTGGTTGCAGGAAGCCAGGCTACCATAAGGTATTTTGGTGCTAATAATACCACTGCTCCTATCTGGGCGGGCATTAATCACATTGCCATAAACTAGGAGCTAGAGATTGGGATCATATTTGGTTTCTGACTTTTTAGTTAGCTCAGATTAGTTTTAAATTAAGTACCTCTGAAGGTGCTCTGAAGTAACATTGCACATTCATATTTTAAATGCAAAAATGGGTGAGGACATTAAATAAGTCTTTGTTAAATAAGTAATTATGAGAATTTTTCCATAGTGTGTGGGAAAGAACTAATAATTTTGCTTGGGTAATTTACACCCCAGCGGTATGAACTTCTCTAACTTCAAGTAGCCCTTGCTTTCCCTCTCTCTCAATCCCCTCCTCCTTCCCAGTTCTCCGACCAGCCTTTGTACCACCCTTTTCCCTTATTCTCAAATGGATGGGAAACATCAACCCATTCATTCTCTCCAGAGATGCTGTCTGTTCCCCCTGAGTTACTCCAGCATCTTGTGGGTATATATTTTTTCCATCTGGGAGATCTGCATTGTTGGCCCATGGAATAAGATGAAAGTGTATTGCACCAAATTACCTAAAATGCCTATTTGAGAATTTCAGCATCATGTGGGTTATGGCATAAAACTGCCCTTGATTCATAATAAATTATTAATCTCACTCAGCAAATCAAAAGGCTGGAAAGTGGGTGGCATAGTGGTGCAGCTCGTAGATCCAGACCTCGGGTGCTGTCTGTGCACGTTTGCACGTTCATCCTGTGACCACGTGGGTTTCTTTCACATCCCAAAGGGGTGTGGGTTTGAGGGTTAATTGGCCTCTGTAAAATTCCCTCTAATGTCTTGGAAGTAGATGCAATCGTGGGATAATATAGAACTAGTGTGAATGGGTGATCAGTGGATTTGGTGGGCCTGTTTTCATGTAATGAAAAATTAAGGGGACTTGTAAATATGCAGTAGACTTATTGTCTGGGCATTTTTGGGGAACTATTTGAATTGATCTTTGGAGCATTGGTTCTCATACAAAGTTTGATAATTTGAAAAATCATGTTTATTTTTCCAACCATGAATATTTAACGAGCATGAAACAAGATGTGTTGAAGATAACCCAAGTATTTGTTGAAATAGTGGTTGTGGCTATTATGTTTTAAAGATAACTTGCAAAATGAAAGAATGTTTTGATTACCCTTTCTGCTACCAGAATCACTGATAATTGCTTCTTATTTGAGCCATGTGGTTGTCTTTCATTTTGAGAAAGTATGTGCCATAAGCTTGTAGCTGGCAGGGACATGATGATAATATCACCTAGATTGTTTATTGACGAATCCTAACTTTTTGGATGTTGTGTTTTGTGAGGCAATTGAGTTTATGATCTGTTTGGGAGAAGGTCTGACATATTCCCTGTTAGGGACAGTGGAAGAAGATTGATTTCTCAGATGCTAGCTGTCTAGTAGGCACTGCTGCAGGTGCACAGAATCCCAAGGATGCAGCGGTAGAGCTGCTGCCTCATGCCAGAATGCCGGGATTGATCCTGACCACGGGTGCTGCCTGTGCGGAGTTTGTACATTCTTCATGTTCCCTAGTGGGTTTTCTCCATGAGCTCTGGTTTCCTCCCACGTTCCTAAGACATGCAGGTTTGTAGGTTAATTATCTTCTGGAAATTTCCCCTTTTGTGTAGGATGCAAATTTGAGATGACATGGGATCAATGATTGGCACAGATTCCATGCTATATCTCTAAACTAAACTAAACGAGAAGGATGAGTTACAGGCTTCAGAATGGAAAAGAACATGCCTGCTTAAAATGGGAAACATGACATCAATGGTAAATGATAGCAGTCCGTGTTTGAATCATTCTTGTAATTTGCAGTGACGTCTGAACTATCTGTTTGTGTCACATAATCGGACCAAGATATTAAGTTACTTGGTGTTTAAACTTTCTTCTGGAAAGTAATTCCCCCAACAGTGAGGTAAATTTACTTTTAGCTGTGCAGCCATCAATAATAAAGTAAAAGTGCTGTGTGTGCTTAGAATTTGATACCACACGTGCGGATGGAATTGTCACGGTAATGGCAAGTGGCAAATTGGAAACAGTTACATATCAAATAATGGAGACACAAGTAAGTGCAAATGCTGGAATCTAGAACAAAATAATCTTATGTCAAAGCCTAAAGGCCATTTTGAGTGAATTCACAAACCAAGGCAGATCAAAAATGACAGTAGAAACCCATTTTTTTATTAGACACCTGATGAATCATTTGACAGCTGCAGATGGAGAAAATTGGAAAGTAACAGATTTCAAATGAGAAACACAGGTGAAGCACCTCCACACAAATCAATAAATTGCGGATTATACTCTTTGCCAATCCATCCTTTCCCTACAAAAATGTACCATGTGCTTGTCAGCGAATAGGAAAGCTTTATGGATAGTCTGGATAAAGGGCAAGTGGAATTCATTCCAGAAAATATCAGGTTAAGCATTTGAGTAGGTACAATGAAACCAGGAGGTATGCAATAAATAGTGTGGAAGATGAAAGTTATGTTCTCAAATTCGTAACTAAAGCAGGAGAATTGATATGCTGAAAAAGGCATGTGGAAGTCTCTTCATTATTAGCTGAGGCACAGAATATAAGGTCAGGGTCTCGACCCGGAACGTCACCCATTTCTTCTCTCCAGAGATGCTGCCTGTCCAGTTGAGTTACTTCAGCTTTTTGTGTCCAAGGGCAGACATGTTGTGGTGCAATTCCCATAGCCACCGCTGAGGCCCACTTTGCAGGCCGGTTTCTTGGTCCACCGGTGGACTAGGTGGGCTGTTCCGGTACCGTTCAACTCAGATGGCAGGCACACCCACCCTACATTACCGCAGTTTAGGCAAATCTCGGATTGGCGGTGCGACCTGGTGGTCCTGCTGGGAAAGTGGCACTTTGGCCATTGCTCCAACCCTCATCGGCACCTCTGAAGGCAACTCATCGACTGGTGCTTGGGCTTGGACAAGTTTCACTGAAAATTTCCTTTACATTTAATACTTGTTTTCTTTAAGTTTCCAGCAGCCATGGTGCTTTAGAGACTCGGGAGGGGTATAATTATTGGGTCAGAGGTGCATTGTTGTCTCATTATTAAGTGACCTCTGTTGGTCCTGCAAAATAGATAATCCAGCAAGGCTCTGGAACCAAGGGTGAGAAATTGGTGGTGGACCTGGACTTGTAACCATGACCAATGTGTTTGTAATAGAGTTTCTCCTCCACAACCTAAATCCTTGCTGTGTCTGATTTGTTACTCTGTCTCTTGTGCTGCTAGAAGGTTCTTGTAGTTTGTCGAGAAAATTAGAGAGCAGGCCACTTTTACCTCCCTCTTGGTTTACCTTCTTGTAGCTGGTCGTGGAATGGTCTGACAGTGCCCTGAATGAGATCTGAAATGGAGAGTTGTGGATGTAGCAAATCTATTTATTATAATACTACAATATTGTTGATAAAATGTTATTGTGTAAACTCACTTAATTTTCTTTCCACAATAGGGTAACACATGCTTAGAGAATGGCTCCTATCTACTGAATTATGTTGGATGTGCTGAGTGCAGCAAAAGAGACTTTGTACTGATAACTAATCGAACCCAGAACGACGATGACGGAGAAGAAATTGTTACATATGACCGTAAGTTTCTGGCTGTGAAATCCAACTTGGGTCTTCAAGCGTTGAAAAAGATTGTATTTCAAAATCTGAAATTTGTCAATGCATAGTTTTGGAACACCAATATTAAAGAGCACAATTCTTATGCAACAAAAGGACAACAGATTTTTCTTAAACAACTGTGCAATATGTGAAGTAAGGTTAACATGTGGGGAAAAATGTTTGGCATTTTTCTATTAATTGCAAAGTTTAGAATCCAGTGTATTTTTGCTAAATATATACAATAAGAATGTACGTTGGAACAGAGTGTGCTGCTTGCATGAGAATTGCTCAAATAAATTACCCAGTACATCACACACTTGTATTCCATACATAAAGCTTCAAATAAATTGCTGAACAATACACCACCTCCTTTCCCTTTTAAACAATAGTTTACCTTGCAGTTCTCGATGTTAAGGCTAAACAGTATTAATGTAAAATATAGATAAAATAAATCAAATGGATGACTGTATTCATCATCGCACAAATCTTCAAAGAGGATGTTGCAGCAACTTAGTCTGCGTTTCCAGTTCCATCACAGACAAACATAAATAATCCGAAAAGTCTCTTCATGTTTATTTCTATTTATTTATTTCTTATTTATTCATGAATAGAATTCGCTGTTTGAATTTATTTTCATATATTTTCATAAAAACAATTAGTTTTCATTATTACAAGAGAATTTCAGATTGATGAATACGAGATAAACAAGAGTTTACTGTAATAAGGGCATTGTAAATATTTGCATGGACTTACATTATGTAGTTTATGGATCCAGAGCACTGAAATTACAGAAAATAAAGGAATATTGATGTATTTGATCAAAATTCCAGTTGTTTGAATTCATATAGTAAACTGCTTTAAACTCTTGTTGAAATAACATTCGTGTCCTATTATAATTATAAACACCCAAGAATTGACAGTATGACATAAAACATTAATTTTCTTGCAGATTTCTTTTTACTTCTTAAAGAGACACGGGAGGGTAAAATTATTGATCATGATATTGCGAGATGTGGTAACATTATTTTCCTGTAATTATTTTTATCACACAGTAAACATCCATTGTGCAATGGCCATTAACTGTTTTAAACAGGCCACAGGCATGATCTTTACTGACTGAGAGTGCTCAATATGTGATCGCCTTGGGTACACGAAAAACATAAATAAAACCGTAAATGTGGTGTTCTCGGCAAGTGGTATGAAAAGTATGCAGAGTAGTTCCAATGCCCTAATTTGGTCCTTGGGTTTCAAACAATTCCCTTTTGAAAGACAAATAGTCTCTCATTATGTACCATATTCGACTGCATATAAAATTGTAGAATCATCTGCATCTTTCTCCAATGAGTGTTCTATCATTTCTTCCAGATATATGTCAGAACTGTAATCATGTAATAGCAAGACATGAGTACACATTCACTGTTGTTGACGACTACCAGGTAAGGTCTTGTCTTTTTTAAACCTTGAAAATCACAAGATAATTTATTTTTGTAGTATTATATCTAGTACTATTGTTTCATTTGCATAGAATGTGATAGGTCATGGCAGTCTGTTTTAGTGAAAGGAGAAAATTAAAGAACCATGAGATATTTTCAGGCAGACAAGTTAAAGGAGAATCGTCAAAGATTATTTGTCTATTAAGAGCAAAAAAGAAAGAATTGGTTACTTCCGGATCAGTGTGCTAATCTGTGTGTGGAGCCAAAGAAATCTTGAATGAATGCTTTGGTCGTATTTAAGATGGAGGAACGACTGGAAACTAGTGTCCAAGGAAGGGAGCACTGATATCCTGGAGTATATCATCATTACAATGAAGGCGGTTGCAGGTCTTGAAATGCATAAATGTTATAAATCCCTGCCGACTCACCAGGTGCACCCTAAGATGCTATGGGAAACAACGGAGGAGATTACTGTGACCTTGGCATTATTCTTGATGAGCTACAAGTGATGTACTGGAATTTCGGAGGATAGTTACTATTGTGCTTTTAATGAAGATGGGGAGCAGGGATAAGCTAAGGAACTACAGGTTGATGGAGTCTTGCATTAGTGGTGGGACATTTATTGGAAGGTATTCAGAGGGACAGAATGTTTTTACATTTGGAGAGGCAAGGACTGATTAGGGAGAGTCAGCCTGGCTTTATGAGTATGAAATGGTGTCTCAAATATGATTAAAATTTTTGAAGTGGTAACAAAGTGGATTGACAAGAACAGGGCAATAGATGTTGCCTACATGGACCTTGGCAAGGCCTTTGACAAGTTCCAACATGGTCGGATGGTCTGAAAAGTTGCATTTGGGATCCTGGGTCAACCAGCAGATTAGCTACGAAATTGGCTGGGTGACATTGGAGGGTTGTTTCTCACCTTAGAGGCTTGTCTTCAGTGTGCACTGGTTGCTCTGTTCATTGTCATGTATATTTGGATGAGAATGTAGGAGGAATGATTATGAGTTTACAGGCAGTCCACCAAAGAAGATTGTCGAAGGTTACAACAACTGGTTATTGCAACTGGGAAATTGGACAAGGGAATGGGAAATTATATTTATCTTGGACAAGTATGAAATGATGCATTTTGGAAAGTTTAATCAAGCCAGGATATATATACACAGTGAATGGCAGGGTCCTGGGGAATGGTGTGGTACAGAGAGATCAAGTACATAGTTACGTGAAAGTGGCAACAAAGAAGATAGTGTGAGGAGGATATATGGCATGCTTGTTTTATCTGCCAACATATTAAGTATAAGAGTTAGGCCATCATGTCATAGCGGTACAAATCATGATTAGGCTGCACTTGGAGTATCGTCTGCAGTTCTGTTGTAGGAAGGATGTGTTTAAGCTGGAGCAGGTGCAGAAAAGATTCACGAGGATGTTCTTGGTTTGAATAGACTGGATCTGTTTTCCCTGGAGTGAATTGTCCGAAGGTGACACACTAGAGGTATATGATATTATGAGAGACATAGATAAAGCAAACAGAGAGTAGAGGGTTAACGTGAGACAGAGAGGAGGTTCTAAGAGGATCTGAGGGGCGATTTTACACAGAAAGTGTAGTTGATATCTGGAATGCGCTGCCAGAGCAGGTGGTGGAGGCAGACCAGTGAAGATGCTTCTGGACCGGCACTTGAACTAGGATGGCTAAAAGGGATGTGGAATTAATGCAGGCACATGAGATTAGTATGGATAGGCAGCTTGGACCATAGTCGGCATAGTCTATTTCCATAGTCAGCATCGGCACGATGGTCAAAGGGCCTGTTCCTATGGAAACACTAGAAAACTGCAGATGCTGGAATCTTGAGCAAAAAAGTGCCAGAAGGACTCAGCGGGTTAGGAAGCACCTGTGAAGAGAATGGACAGGCAACATTTTGGCATGGGCCTTCTTTAATATGGGCATATTTATTTATCTGCTGTACAACTCCAAGAAATCTGGCAGTGTTAGGGAATCAAGCAAAATTGAAATATTTTGCAGTTCTTAGTATTTTGTACATTGACTTTAAATTACTGGTTTAAATCAGTTGCCTCTTAACCAATGTTGATGTATGCCAGTATTCTTTATATAAATGAACAATAATAATCAAATTCTGGAAAACGCTCCCGATGTCTTTAATAAGTCGAATAAATGCTATAAAAATGATCTTTTTACCACAAATCCTATATTTATTTCAATCAATTCCAATTTATCTTCCAAAAAAGATTTTCAAAAAACTAGACTCAGACATTACAAATTTTACATGAGATTATAAATCTCACAGAATACAAAGAGCACACCTTAGTAAACCAAAAGAGATGGGTGGTCTTGCGCTCCCTAACTTTATGTACTATAATTGGGCAGTAAATATTAAAAATATGATTCACCTGCTGGACAACTCTGCCCAGCAGGTGGACTGGAATGTAATGGAAAGAGAGGACTGCTCTCCGTGTAATACAGGAGCGACTCCTCTCACCAATGAATCTGAATAACAAAAATTATAATAAAAATCCAATGATACATAGCACAATTAGAACTTGGAAACAAATAAAACAAAATCTAAAATTAAGAAATCTATCTCTTTTAATACCAATAGTCAATAACCCGTTGTTTAAACCTTCAATTATAGATAAGTCATTTACACAATGGGAAAGAATGGGAATCAAAATGCTCGGAGACTTGTATGAATTAGGAAAATTATTATAATTTCAACAATTACAACTGAAATATAATTTGAAAAATAATCAATATTTTAAATATCTTCAAATCCGTGACTATCTGAAAAAATACACAAAAGACTATCATAACATGCCCCCAGACTTATTGGATGAAGCCATGAAGACAAAGGCTGAATCAGCAAATCTAATATCATACTTATACAACATTATTCTAAATATAGAAATACCTATAACCGATGGTATTAGAAGAGACTGGGAACAAGAACTAGCTATAAAAATTTCAAAAGAGAGCTGGGATAAACACTTACTATATGTGCATAAATGCTCGATCAACGTACGACATACTCTAATTCAATATAAAACATTACACAGACTATATTATTCAAAAACTAAAATAAATAAACTTTTCCCCAATGGCTCACCCATTTGTGATAAATGTCAGTCACAAGAAGCTACCATAGCGCACTCTTTTGTTTTTTTGTATTAAAATCCAAAAATTCTGGAACTAAATATTTGAAATCTTCACAAAATTAATTAAAATAAAACTTGTACCAAAAGCAGAATGGATCATTTTTGGAATATCGGAAGGTAACCCCGAATTAAACGTGTTTCAAAAGAACTTACTTAATTATGGGCTAATAATGGGAAAAAAGCTTAAATTTTGGAAAAATACTCCAATACCAACAATAAAAATGTGGATTTCAAACATGTTCGAAACACTACACATGGAAGAGATGAGACTCCTCCTAGCAGGCAAAGCAGACCACTTCCAAAAGATGTGGTCTGCATTTATGGAACTATTACAAGCATAAGGTGCAATAGTAATTTAAAATATAAATGGTACCAGAATCTGGTAACGGGGGATATAAAATAAATTAAAAAAAAACACGGTTGGTATATCCATTTTTGCGGAGTTTTGTGTTACAATAGAGCGATTGTTTTTCCTTTTTTTTTTTTTTCTTTCTAGGGTCTTATTTCCTTTCTTTACTTCCTTCTCTAACTTCTTCCCTAAGGGGCTTTCTTTTCCCAACACTTTCCTGCACCTTCACGATTCTTGCTCACTTTCCTTACTTCTTTTATGTCTACCTTTTATAAAGCTCGAAAAACGAAGTGGTACAACAAATGTAATAAGATATATGTGATGTGTATTACTGTAATTTACTGTACTTCTAATTAAAAAAATATTTAAAAAAAAAAGAACAATAATTGATTTATCTCGTGACAGCAATTGGTAGATCTTCTCTTGAACAATATCTGTCAAAAACATTCCAGAAAATGGACCATACCATTTGTGGGTATCAATTTGTGACTCAGACACTTAAGATCAATGTACTCTAAGTTTTTTTTACATAATGGAAAATAAGGTGATCAGAGGCACATGTAAAACTTGGATAGAATTGTTGAAGTAGATGCCATGGAACATTTTACACATGTTGCATTGTTTTAGGATCATCCAACCATTCTTTATCTATATTGTTATAACTTGTCTCCCAAATTAGCCTCTCCTGTTGCCTAATGATTGTTGATTGTTAATGATTCTCTGACCATGTGTGCTTCAAATTGACTTTTGGCAAAGTAACTGCTTTCACACTGAACCGATTGCTGTATCTTATTTGCAGTGTTGGTGTTGGTTGAAGTATTAAGCCTTGTCCCCTTTTTCCTCCAGGAATACACCATGTTGTGTATGTTGTGTGGAAAAGCAGAAGACTCTATCAGTGTCTTGCCAGATGATCCACGACAAATGGCTCCTCTCTTCTGAAATCTCTATTTCTGCACACTTTGGGGAAAATATTTGGGTTAGGTGAGAAGCAGCAAGTTGGAGAAATGAATGATAAACTAAAATAGAAACCTTTTCTAAACCTGTGACTAAAGAATGTTCCATAAATAAATCTATGTCATCCTTTCCAATTTTTTGTTTGCATTTATTGTTGCATATTTAACAGTGTTAACATGTATTTCTACTTTATTTTAAACTGCTGTCTTTTCTGTCTAATGTATAACTTGCATGATTTTCACTACAACCAACTCAATGCATTTTTGGAAAGGAGAAAAGCAGTGCTCTGCTCTTAATTCATTTTACAGGGAATATATCCAAACTAATTTGTATTCAATTTATAAATATTTTTGACCTCCTCAGAGGATGAATATCTTGTTTTTGGAATTGGCTTCCTTGAGTCCACAGGTCAATTTTTTCTTTTTCCTTGGGAATTGGGTGAGCTGAGGTACAAATCACAGAGATCCAGAACATTTAGAAATGTAGGAACAAGGAACTACAGATTATTGTTTACAAGAGAAGACACAGAGTGCTGGAATAACTCATCAGGTCAGGTAACATCTCAGGAGAACACAGATAGGTGAAGTTTAGGGTCGGGACCCTTCTTCAGACTACTTTGATAGCTGACGTTTCGGGTCGGGACCTTTCTTCAGACTGGTTGGTAGACGACGTTTTGGGTTGGAACCCTTCTTCAGACTTATTGTAGGCCCAGAATATTTAGTAGCTATCAGGAGATAGAATTCAGTGTAAAACCAATGGGTTTCTATTACATCTTATTTTTTTAAATCAATTTATTTGTGGGATATGGAAGTTGCCAGCATCGTCGACATCTGTTGTTCACCCCAGTTCCCCAGATGGATGAGGCAGTTAAGAGTCAATTGAACAGGTGGGTCTGAAGTTGAGCATTGGCCAGCTGTCTAAGCATGAAAGATTTTCTTCTCTGAAGAATATGAGTGACCCAGGTTTGTTTTTAGGATAATCTGGTAAATATAATTATTAATGATAATCTGGTAAACAAGCACTTTGAAATTTGAGAGATAATAATGCAGTTTGTTACATTTTGCTCTAATCTGTCGTGTAATTCCAGTAAAACAGTTGTGTTTAGATTTAGATTTTAGGGCAATTTCCCTATCCTTTGAAGCTGAATTGACAATTGTTTCAAAGTGAACTAAAAATATTTGTCATCTGTAAATGAGAATGTGGAAGTTGGAGAGGAAAATAATTGCATTTGTGGCTGCTTGAACAAAAAATATTGGATAATTTTAATATGTGTTCAGTCTTTCAGCAGGAAATTAAGTTTGCACCGCAAAGATCACCTGATGATGTGTCTTGGGCTGTCAACTGCTGGGAATTGTGTTCCATTTAGCTAGCTAATGAAATACTGTCTCTCAGAGCTGCAGCGGTAGGCATTTTCTGTTTGTTATTCGAGTGAGCAAATTGCATTTTTATACTCTGATGGAGGATGATTTTGATTCACTCTGAATCATGAAATTTGTTCTCCTTTTGCAGAAACTTATAATAATTGCTAAAATGAAACTAGCATATGATTCACTATGTGGTAATCCAATGCAATATTGCTTTAAATTAGAATCATGAGCATTTAATTAAAGCAATCTTAAAACATTTTAAAAATGATTCACAATGTGGCCTTTCTAGGTCCTTATTGTACCAAGAAATTTCCAAGATTTTCAGATGTATCTCATTGCAGCAACAGTTGATACAAACGACACCTAAATAGTTTTTAATACAGACCAGACATTGACTGTGCATGTCCTGCTTATTGCTTGTCTCTGTTACCTGCGAGAGAACACATGCAAGTAAGTATACCATAAAATAAATTGAAGTGGTATTTGCTTGCATTAGTCAATCTCAGTTTGATTGCTGTGCAGATTAAACATTTGCAACCTAGTTTCAAATGATTAATGATCTGGGTTGCAGTTGGAAGGAAGTCCATTCCTAAGATAATTGTGGCTCATCGCTGACATCATTCTGCAGTGTACCATTGACATTTATTTGTTACCTAACGATTCATAGCTTTTCTAATACTTTGATGTAACGTGCTATATTATATTTGTCATTATATTGGAAAAAAAATTCTTTAGCATTGCAGTTTAAAACAAATAAAAAACCCTGTTATTTCAGTACTGTACGGCTTTAATTTTTTGATGCAGCATGTCCATTGCTATTAAGGCAAATACTTATTCCCAATCCTAACTTGCTTTTGAGATAGTGTCAAATCTACAACTGAAGTAGCTGCTAATCTGCAGTGTTGTTAGGAAATACCAGGATTTTACCCAGCATCAATGAGGAAACAATAAAATGTTTCTCAATCAGAATGGGCCTTGAGTTGCAAATGCATCTGCCACCATTGTCACTAAGTGATTGTAGTCATGGGTTTGTGAGGTGATGTCGAGCAGGCGTTTGGGAGCCACTTATTACAGTAGCCTTTTCTCCCTCAGCAAGTGTACAGTTTAGCTTAGAGCTACAGTACAGAAACAGGCCCTTCAGCTCACCGAATTTGCACCCACCGGCAATCCCTGCACATCAACACTATTTTACACACGCATTAGGGACAATTTAACATTTTACACTTATACCAGCCAATTAACCTACAAACCTGTCTTTGGAGTGTGGGAGGAAACCGAAGATCTTGGCGAAAATCCATGCGGTCACGGGAAGAACGTACAAACTCTGTACGGACAGCACCCGTAGTCGGAATCGATATCGGGTCTCAGGTGCTGTAAGGCAGCAACTCCACCGTTGTGCCACTGTGCCGCCCAAACAGCAGCATTAGTAAATGGAACAAACATTTGGAGTAGACGGGTGCTGAATTGGTTAATTTGTCTCATTTGGTGGTGTGCTATATTATGAAAATCAAAAACCTAGAGATGCTGAATGTTTGAAATAGAAAATGGTGGAAACATTCTAATTTTCTATTTTGGAAGTAAATATTTCAAATTGGCAACATTTCTTATTTTAATATTTTCTTCAAACATAGAAGAATATTTAACCCTTTGACATCAAATATGTCCATGTGGGCACTCAGCAGTTCCATTCCATCCATTTCCCCACTATTTTCCTGTAGCCTGTTCTCCATCACATGCCCATCAACTTTTTTCAATTTTCCAACCATCCACCTACATGAGGGTTAATGAACAGTGACCAATTAACATCCAGCAGACCTTCGGGCTGAGAAAGAAAACTGGACCACCTTGGATGAAACCGATTACTGTAGGGGAGGGATATATGTTGTATTTTCGTATGAAATAGATTAATTCGCATTTCTTTATATTTTGGAAGTCAATATTGGAAGTCACAAGGAGAATATGCAGACTTCACACCGACTCCAGAGGTCAGAATTGAACCCAGATCACTGCAGCTGTGAGATAATAGCATTAACTGCTTGCTCTACTGTACCACCCATATTAGCATTTGCTATACCTTGAATTAAAGCTAATTATTGTTCATAATTTAAGCAGGCTTTGTAATCCAGTCAAATTTATTTGTCACATACACCCGAAGGTGCAAAGAAATGAATTTACCAGCAGCGATACACTTAAAAAGAACACACAATACACAATAAGATTTAACACAAACATCCACCACAACATTCTTCACTGTGGTGGAAGACACAAAGTTCAGCCAGTCCTCCCCCCTTGTTCACCCGTGGTCGGGGCCATGAACGGTCGAACACACTTGGAGTGCCCGAATCGGCACTTTCCTACCAGAGGTGGCGGCTTCAGGATGTTACAGGCCGCAGGCCGGCGGTCAGAGCTCTTCCCCAGCGATCCCCGGCAAGGGATCCCAGACTCCATGATGGAAAGTCCACGCCGTGCCCGTGGTTAGAAACTCCGCGGCTGCAGGATGTCATAGTCCGCGGGCCAGCGATCGGAGCACTCTCTTCTGGCGACACCCGATGAGGGTTCGCCCACTCCGTAATGGAAAGATTCCACGCTGCGCCCGCTGCTGATCCGCGAAAGGGGAGGCAGAGAAGCGACATGGAAAAAGTCGCCTCTCCGTTGAGGGTGACTGAAGAACGGTTTCCCCCTTTCACCACCCCCACTCAAAACATCTGGATTTAAAATAAGCCTTCCGGAATACTTATTGCAATATAATATAAGTAATATTTTGTTTTGAGAACACATGACACATTTCTTTCTCCACAAACACTGCCTAATGCGTTGGACATTTCCAATACTTTCCTCATGGGTCTCAGGCCTCAGTAACCTCTCTGACCTGCATTTCACAGTTTCCATTAGTTTTCTTGCTTTTTTCCAGAGATTCTGCTAATTCTGCTTTTTTCCAGAGATTCTTCCGAATCCGATGATTGTTTCCAGCAATTTTCTGTTTTAAACCCATTTGATGATATGTTCCAAAACTGACTATCTGCATTTTCTAATCCAATACCTTCAGTAAAGATGGTGATCTCGATTTGAAACCACACTTGAAATGGGCATCATAAGGTATTAATACCAAGTCATTTTAAAGCCTTTTGAATTACAATTGAAATTACAGAACCAGGCCATGATACAAACCAGTCAGTATCCTCTCTACAGTATACTGTAGAAGTTTGATAACGTATTCAGCCGCATATATTGAATCACCACAATCATCTCAGAGATGCAGGTGTCAATGTTTAAGAGGGAACTGCAGATGCTGGAGAATCGAAGGTTACACAAAAAAGCTGGAGAAACTCAGCGGGTGCAGCAGCATCTATGGAGCGAAGGAAATAGGCAACGTTTCGGGCCGAAACCCTTCTCCGTCTGAAGAAGGGTTTCGGCCCCAAACGTTGCCTATTTCCTTCGCTCCATAGATGCTGCTGCACCCGCTGAGTTTCTCCAGCTTTTTTGTGTAACCTGCAGGTGTCAATAGCTTTCTTTGTGTAGGAAGGAGCTGCAGATGCTGGTTTACACCAAAGCTGGACACAAAAGGCAGCAGTAACTCAGTGGGACAGGTAGCATCTCTGGAGAGAAGGAATGGGTGGAATTTCACGTTGAGACCCTTCTTCAGACTGGCTTTCTTTGTGTTTGGATTAATATGCTGAGCGCAAAACACATCTTCAGAGTTGTGCACACCCAGGAACTTGAAACTGTTCACTCGGTCTATTGCCATCCTACCAATGAAGAGAGGAAGGTCATACATCCTCGGCTTGCCCTACCTGAAGTCAGCAATCAGCACTTTGGTCTTGCTAACGTTTCATTCCCAGTTTTATGAACATTTTCCAAAACAAATGTTTGTCTTAACTTCCAGCTTTTGATACCAATCCACTGGGCTCAGATCCTTTCACAGCTCACTAAAAAAAAAATCCCTATTCCAGCTCAGAACTTATTGACTTTGATTATCCCTTTTCCATCATAGATAGACACTAAATGGTGGAGTAACTCAGCGGGTCAGGCATCATCTCTGGAGAAAATGGATAGGTGACATTTCAGGTTGGGACCCTTCTTCATAATCACCACCCATAAAACATGGTCTTCTGTACTTTCGTTCTAAGAACGTAATCCAACCCTTCTTCCTTCCACTAATCTTTTAAGTACCACACTTGGCCCCTATTTTTGCCCTTAATACTGTAGAGTCAGGCAGCTGATTTTATCAAAGGCCCACACTATTCTCTCATGGTGTTGCTACCATCAGGAAAAGAGTACAGAAGCGTAAGAACTGTGATCTCCTGGTTCAAGAACAGCTTCTTCCCATCAACCATCAGGATCTTTAATCACACTGTAGATATGTTGGCATAACTAAACTTATTTAATTACCTGTACAAATAGTTCTTGAAATGGTAACTTGCCTATAATTAGCTGCTTGAAATTCTTTCCAATATTTGATAGCCTTTAGTACATACTCAGCAGCATAATATCAGTGCTGTTTTCCTTAATTCCAACCAAAACGATTATTTGATGCCACGCATTATCCATCTTTTTTTGCTATAATAATTTACATTCTCAATGTGGTCCCCCACTGTTTTTCTTTCTTTTCCTGAATAGCATGGCTGAGAATACTGATTTCCTAATTCCTTGCTTGAGAAAGAACTGCAGATCCGGTGGGGTCTGGTCATCTGGTGGCGCTGTTGCTAGCTGCCTCCGCCACGGTCTGGCTGTCTTTTTTTATTTAGTTATGTTTAGAATGTGTTTTTTTAGGTTTTTTTCGGTATTTTATGTGGGGGGAAGCGGGTAGGGTAAGGGGGAAACCGTCCTTCAGTCGCTTCCTGGCGAGGATGCGGCTATTATCCGAGTTGCGTCCTTGCCCCCTACCTCGCGGCTACCAGCTGGATTGGCGCGGCCTTTCCTGCTGGGACCGGAGCGGGCGCGGCGAGGCCTTCCTGAGGGCGAGGCCTTCCTGAGATTGACGCTTGGAGCTCCAGAGTACTGGGCCGCCGCTCGAACATCGCAAAGCTGTGGGTGCGGAGCTCCCAACGTGGGCGGCGCAGACTTTAACGTCGATGAGTCCTGGGACCCTTTGCCGGAGGTCGCCGGCCGAATCGCCGCCCAGCACGGCCTGTGGACATCGGGAGCCGCGGACTCCGGTGGAAGGTGGCCAACGAGAGGTTCCCGGCGAGAGGGCCTGAACATGGGGCCGCCCATAGCGGCGACTACGGGGTGCTCGGGAGGCCCCGACCACGGATGAACGTTGGGGAACATTGGCGAGGAGATTGACTGGACTTTGGTTCCTTCCCTCACAGTGGGGAACTTTGATGCTGCTGTGGGGATGTTTGTGTTGTGGACTACTGTGTTCCGTGTTTTGTGTTTTTAAAAAATATTTTTGTATGACTGTAAGGGAAAAATAATGTTGTTGTCTCTTCATTGAAGACAATGACAATAAATTAAATCAAATTAAATCAAATCAAATCAAATCAGATGCTGGAAAAATCGAAGGTAGACAAATATGCTGGAGAATCTCAGCGGGTGAGGCGGCATCTATGGAGCGAAGGAATAGGTGATGATTCGGGTCGAGGCCCTTCTTCAGACTGAAGAATCCTGCATTTTTGTCTCCCTTCCTAATTCCTTGCTGCTCTGTACAGATTTTGCTGGTAAACAATCTTACTGCAACACCGCCTGGTTGGAAGCAGAATTGCACTAATCAGCCATATAAATGCACATTAAATGCACTGTGGGTGAATTGGTAGCTCCTGAGCCTGACAGCAGACTCCTGAAATTCGTAAGAATACCAATTCCAATAATTGGCATTCCGTAACTTGATACACAAACGTCAGCCAAGAAAGGTATGTGTGGGATGGGATTTTTAGACATTAGACCTTAGGGATGTAGTATTGAAACAGGCCCTTCAGCCCAATGAGACTGCGCCGACCAGCGATCACCACGTGTACTAGTTCCATCCTACACAGCAGAGACAATTTACAATTTACAGAAGCCAATTAATCTACAAACCAATTTGTAAATACTCAGCAGCATAATATCACCACTATTTTCCTTAATTCCATCCAAAAAGAGTCTTTGATGTCTCACATTACGCAGCTTCTTTTGCCACAACAGTTTATGTGGTCGATACCGTCAATGCCAACAGTCTGAAGAAGGGTCCCTCCAAGATCGTCACCTATCCACGCTCTCCAGGGACGCTTATGGTCGGGACCCCGACTCTCTTCAATATCTTGTGGTCTTGGATGGTGCTGTTCTCAAATGCTAAAATGCCTTCTAAGGAAGTAGAGGCATTGGTGTGATTTCTTGGCCATTGCTTTAATGTGGCCGGTCCAGGACAAATTGCTGGTGACATTTATTCCAAAGAACTTGAAGTTTTTGACCATCTCAACTTCAGTGTCATCAATGTATACTGGGGTGTGTGTACTGGTTCGCTTCCTGAAGTCAATCACAATCTCCTTTGTGTCTTTTTTTGTAAACCAGCGGCTGGAGTTCCTAGGTTCAGGTTCCATTTTGACTGCTCCATTGTAAAATTGCCACAAGGTATGCCTACTTTGAATAAGTTTTCCTCTCTCCGACAGTCTGAAAAAGAGTTCCAACCCGAAACGTCACCTATCCATGTTCTCCACGGATGCTCCCTGACCCCGCTGAGTTACTCCAGTACTTTGTGTCCTTTTTTTTTGTAAACCAGCATCTGCAGTTCCATGTTTCTAAATTAAATAAAAAGCCGATGAAAGCCCCAGAATAATGGATAGTAATTACTAAATTTAAATTGTTATGATCTTCAGGTATCAAAAGAGACCATAGTACTAAAGCCTTGCAAAATTATGTTTAATGAGTATCTGGAGTAGATAAAGTTAAAGCAACACTACATTATTCAATGTCGTTTTTTACACAGAATGGAGGAAAAATGAATATCATAAGTGATAGGAGTAGAATTTGCTGATGATACAAAAGTGGGTGGTTTTGCAGATAGTGAAGATGGTTGTGAAAGATTGCAGCAGGATCTTGATCGATTGACCAGGTGAGCTGATGGAATTTATTACAGAGAAATGTGAGGTGTTGTATATTGGGACATCTAAAAAGAGCAGGTGGGCCTCTGGGGAGTGTTGTAGAGCAGAGGGATCTAGGAGTACAGGTGAATGGTAGATAAGGGCTTTTGGCACATTGGCCTTCATTAGTCAGAGTATTGAGTATAGAAGTTGGGAGGTCATGTTGCAGGTGTACAAGACATTGGTGAGACTGCATTTAGAGTATTGTGTTCAGTTCTGGGAACCATGTTATAGGAAAGATATTTTGTCACGCTTGAAAGGGTTCAGCGAAGATTTACAAGGATGTTGCCAGGACTAGAGGGTGTGAGCTATAGGAAGAGGTTGGGTAGGCTGGGTCTTTATTCCTTGGAGCGCAAGAGGATGAGGGGTGATCTTATACAGGTGTATAAAATCATGAGAGGACTAGATCGGGTAGATACACAGAATCTCTTACCCAGAGTAGGGGAATCGAGGACCAGAGGACATAGGTTCAAAGTGAAGGGGAAGAGATTTATTAGGAATCTGAGGTGTAACATTTTCACACAAAGGGTGGTGGGTGTATGGAACAAGCTGCCAGAGGAGATAGTTGAGGCTAGGACTATCCGGACGCTTAAGAAACAATTACACTGGTACATGGATAGGACAGGTTTGGAGGGATATGGACCAAGCGCAGGCAGGTGGGACTAGTGTAGCTGGGACATGTTGGCTGGTGTGGGCAAGTTGGGCCGAAGGGCCTATTTCCACACTGTCACTATATAACTATGTAGGTATGTTACAAAACCTACCCGAATCGTGGCTGAGAATCTGCCCCACCCCGTGTGTGCGTGATTTTGCCGCTGTTTAGAGGGGGCGGGTTTAAAACGCGATTTTTACTAGGCTGTTGCAATCGAAAATGTTCAGCCTAGTAAATCATTAACGAAAAATCGCTGAAAGACCCCGTCGCAAAAGGTATTATTAGTTTTTATGGCCTTGTATAATAGTTATAGTAGTTTTAAAATCACTCTCTAAACCCGCGACCTCTCGCAGCCCCAGGGTTTTATAAAGCAAACAATTAAAGGTATGTACCTTATTTTTACATTAAAAGGGGCTTCTTAAGAACCCTGTATATAAAGTTTTCTATAGCGAGTAGCTCATTTTGGGCTCTTTGTATCCCGCAGTATTTTTCTGGGCATTTGAGGGCACAAATCCACTGCAATGTGAACGTTCTAAACCAGCGCGTTCTCAGGAACCCACTAGAAAGCTGATTTAAATGGACTTTCATTTACAGCAATTGAACACTAAATTCCTTCCATTTGGCCTATAAATTGATGTAAATGAGATTTAAAAATCATGTTTTATTGTGAATTATTTGTGAATATTATTTGGACACTTAGGCTATTTAAAAATGTTAATCATTTATTAAGAAATGGATAGATGTTTAGATCTAGTAATTGAAGTTTGAAATTAGCTACAATTGGGTAACTAACTAATTATATGCTTTAATTTCAGGTCATCCAAGTAAGATTATTTTATATTTGTTTCAGAATGGTTCAATCTATGATAACTGAAAATTTCATTCAGTTCTCTTAATTTTTAAGAAGGTTATGGGCTTTTGACTGTCCATGATCACAGCTTTTTTGTTATGTCCATAGAAAATCAATAGGGAACAAGATGCTAATTTCCGAGTATGAAAATGGCCATAACTTTTTTATTACTTGAGATATGAAAGTGAATTAGGTGTCAAATTAAACTTATTTGTATGCTTTATCTGATGGGATAAATTGCAGACTTGATTTTTTAAATCTCAAAATTTTGTAACATTGCTAGACTATGACTCTAATTATGCCATTCGCCCCATCAAATCTACTCCGCATTTCAATCATTGCTGATCTATCTCTCCCTCCAAATCCCATTCTCATGCCTTCTCCCCATAACCTCTGACACCCGTACTAATCAAGAATCTATCTATCTCTGCCATAAATATATCCACTGACTTTGCCTCCACAGCCTTCTGTGGCAAATAATTCTACAGATTCACCACCCCCTGACTAAAGAAACTCTGGCGAATATAGGCCCAGTGCCTACAAATGCTCATCATATGTTAAATATACCTGCATTTCTTGTGCTACACGGGAATACCAGGATGTTTCAGGTGTTTAATGCAACTATGTGTATGGGAAGTACCCCTACCTGCTCATGCTCAGGATTTTTGATGTTTTTAGAACATTTGGAATCACTGCAGGAACTCGGGAGGATATTCTGGATCATACCATGGCAGAAGATGGTCCGATCACAGTCACAGGATGCTCAGGATACAAAGTCTTAGTCTACTTATCATTTTGTTCTGGGACCTTTGCTAAACTCCTCATCTTGATACTCCTGATTCTTTGGCTTCTTGCAGGTTTTATGCTCCCTGTCCACCGTTTTCATTCATTTGCATTCAGTTTGCCGTCTTTTCAGCAGTTAGATTTTACTGACATGAAACCAACAGAGTTACTCTGTTTGATCCTTGGGAATAGTTCAGAAGCATCAGTGCCCGTCCTATACCTTTGTTCAGGCATGCACATTCTTGGCTCAGTATTTGTGCTTGTCAAATTACAGTATGTTATCGATCCAAAATGATACCCTGAGTAATTTCAGAAATTCCTTTCAGACCCAGTGCTCCCTGGTCACTTAGGGTAAATTGATAATGGCTAATTAGTGAAGTTCTAGTTTCAAACGGGCAATGTTTAAAATTGGTTGCTTTTTCCTGACTGGAGTGACCATACATTTGTACAGGAGAGAAGTGTGTCTCTGGCTACATGTAGCTTGAAAAGAAGATAGGTCATTTTAAATGATAAAATTGAAGTTCGACAATTGTGGGGTCATTTTGAACTAGGAATTATGTCAGCAGATGTTACATTAATAACATTTTTGTGACCAAAATTAGAAGGGCAGTTTTAATTTATGCATGTGGAGTATAAAAGCAAAACACGTTTAATCATTCATTATGTGTACACCAATGTCTTCAAACCTTGTTCAGGGGCCGCGGAGCATTTTTGAAAGTGGGGGACTGAGCGATCACTGATCACTGGCCTTGGGGGTAACCGGCGAGGGAATGGAGCGACTAAGCGGGGGGAAGGGTGTCGGAGGGGGGAGCCCCCCTCCTACTGTAGGGTCTTTTTGAAATTTGATGTATTAAAATCATGTTTTCGTGCATTGTAGAAGTATGATTTCAATGTTTTTTGTTTGAAGTATTTTTAAGGTAATGTAGGGAAACATGAGAAATAGGAACATGAGAGATAGGAGCAGGTGATTATTATTTTTAATATTGCTCGACCTCCAAAAACGGAGGGATAATAATACAGGCCATCACCCCCCCCCCCCCCCCCTTTAAAATGTGTTATAATTTCAAGTGCTATTATTTTTTGTCATTGGAAAAAGGGACAAGAAATAATCATAACATTTCCTGATTTTGCAAAGTCATACAAATTATGTTTTGCTCAGGGAAAGAAATCAGAGTATTTTGAAAGTATGCATTCTCCTTTTGACGTATATTTCATTTTGATTTGAATTTAGAATCACCAAACCATGACATTAATAAAGGGGGTATATGTTTGTGGAAACGTTACCTTTTTAAAAGTAAGACTATCGAGAAGTCAAAAATGCATTAGAAATATCCAATGAATTGGACTCCACTGCCTTCTGTGGCAGAGAATTCCCCCAATTCACAACTCTCTGGGTGAAGAATGTTTGTCCTCATCTCAGTCCTAAATGGCCTACACATTATTCTTAAACTGTGGCCCCTGTTTCTGGATTCCCCCAACATCGGGAACATTTTTCATGCAGTTACAGTCAGTGAATATCTAGCCAGATGCTTTCTCCAACCACCCCCATTTGAAGGCCACTATCTTCCACCGCGTCTACCAAGAGCTTGGTACCTACTTTCAGCATGCACTCTCACGGCAGCGGCATAATGCTTCCGACGGCCCGGGACTCTTGCACAGAGGCTGGCCATGGTCGGAGCTGCAGCAAGCGACTTGCCAGCCCAGCAAACACTCGCCAGCCCTGGCTCCCCATCCACATCTGCCCAAGCCGGAGACATTGAAACATGTCTAGCCAAAAAAGTGCAGCCCCCCCCAGTTCCACGGCCCATGTAATGTTCAGATAAACATTTTTTGTTTCACTCTAAATTATTTACACCTGACCCTGCAATTAACAACCCAAATTTAGTTAGTCATAAATTATGGAAACAAACCATTCGGTCCAACTTGCCCACACCAACCAACGTGTCCCATCTCCACTAGTCCCACCTGCCAGCATTTGGCCCATATCCCTCTAAACATTTCCTATCCATGTACCTTTCTAAATGTTTCGTAAATGTTGCGATCGTACCTGCCTCAACTACCTCCTCTGGCAACTTGTTCCATATACCCACCACCCTTTGTGTGAAAAAGTTACCCCTCAGGTTCTTATTAAATTTCCCCTTAAAGCTGGTTCTCGATTCTCTTACTGTGGGCAAGAGACTCTGTGTTTTCCCAATCTATTCCTCTCATGATTTTGTACATTAGTTGTTGGTATACCACTTCCCATTTTAAATCTATATTACTCAGCCTAACAACAGCAACACCCACTGAAGCAGTGCCTGTTGTGAGTGTGATTGACAATTTATTAGCCATTTGAATGAAGTGGTGCCACATGAGTAAGCACTGTCAAAACACATCTCCATCAAATTATTCAGGCCAAGAAAATGTGAAACCAACCAGTCAGTCAGACCAGCTGCAACTTCTGGTTTCCCAGAAAATGCCATCCTGCTGGCTCATGGCACCACCTAGTGATGTATAAATAAATTACATCCTCATTCTGAGGTTTTTTTATCCCTCTAATTTTGATCAATATAGAGGTGTACAAAGACAAGAGAGGAATAGATTGGATAGACGCACAGTGTCTCTTGCTCAGAGTATGAAAATTGAGAGCCAGAGGTTTAACGTGAGGGACAAAAAATTTAATAGGAACCTGAGGAGTAACTTTTTTACACAGAGGGTGGTGTGTGTATGGAGGGAGCTGTCGAAGGAGGGTCGGGGAAGGGATTATCACAACGTTTAGACAGGTACATGGACAGGACAGGTTTAGAGGGATACTAGACCGTGCAGACCCGTTGGGTCTGCTCCCCCAACGTAATATTCCAGCACTCACCCATTCCCCCAATGCAACCCGTTTGCCTTTTTTTGAAACTTTAATAATGAATAACTCGGGGGGGAGGGGCCAGGGGGTGTGGCACTCGGCAGCTTGAGAGAGAGCCCATTGTGATTGGTGCACTGGAGGTGGGGTGGGGGGGAGGGAAGCGGTGGGGTGGGGGGCGAGGGGAGGAGGGGGGACGGAGCGCTGGAGTGCCCCTCCCTCCCGGAGTGGTCCGTCCTGCCTTGCAAGTGCATTGTGACGTCACTTGGATTTTTGTTTAAAATGGGTAAGTTTGAAGAAATCGGGCTGTTTTTAAAATTTCAACGATTAATAACTTCGGAAATATATGTGGAAATGCGACGGAAAGATGTTTATCGCTACCACGGGAAAAACGTGAGTAGGATGTGTGAAAATGGGAAGGCTGTGGCCTAGCGTTTGGAAGAAGATGGGAATTACGAAGACTTTTAGTTATATAGAGATGGGCAAACGCAGGCAGGTGTGGCTAGTGTAGATGGGACATGGGCAAGTTGGGCTGAAAGAGCTGTTTACACGCTGTGTAATTACGATTCCATGACTAATCTAATAGTTATTAGTTATAAAAATGCTAAATCAATTCAAACTCTAAAACGTCTAACAATTGACATATTATCTGATGAGAACAGAACTTTATCTGATGAGAACGGAACAATCGGTGGGCGGCGCGACTCATCAGCAGCGGCCTCTGCAGTCCGTCTGTATTTTTATTATGTTTATCTCGTTTCTATGTAGTTTTTATTTATTTTTTTTGTCGGGGTATGTGTGTGTGGGGGGGGTGGGGGGGGGGGGGGGTAACTTTAAAATCTTTCCCATGCACGGGAGACCCGACCTTTTCTTGTCGGGTCTCCATTGTCGTTGGGGCTGCAACGTGGAGCGGCCTCCAACAGGAATGACCTGGGGCTCCAATTGCAGAGCTGCGGTCTTACTTACTGTCGCGGAGCTGGCCGAGTCCGGAGCGGGTGAAGCTGTGGTGGAGCGCTGCTGCTGCTGCGACCCGACCCCCGGAGATTCGGAGGCTACAACCGCGGGTCTGGCGGACGGCAACACCGGAAGCCCGCGGGTCCCTGGTGGGAGACCGCTTTTCGGGGCTTCCACAGCGGCGACTTCTCCCGCCCGAGTTGCGGGGTTGAAGAGCACCCGGAGCGGGTAGTTACCATCGCCCTGCGCAGCTTGGAATGGCCGCGGGACTTTGCGAGTGCCCGCCGGGGCTCTAACACCAAGACCCGGTGCGCGACCTTGCATCACCCGGCGTGGCTTTAATGGCCGCGGGACAATCACCATCGCCAGACTTTGACTCTGACTTTGACTCTGACATCGGTGGGGGGAGTGCAGTGGAGAGATGTTTTTTTGCCTTCCATCACAGCGATGTGATGGATGTATGTGTAAATTGTGTTGTGTCTCGGGTCTTTTTCGTTTTGTAGAAACGACATTTCGTTTGGACCTCAACGGGGTCCAAATGACAAATTGTATTGTATTGTATTAAGATGGGAGTGATTTTAAATTATTTGCACCTGCAAAGAAGCAAATATAACTACTTTAATTAGCTAAGTGCTTGTATCATTTTGAATTGGGAATAAAGACAACATAAATTGTTTTATCTACATTTTAGTGACCAAAATTGCAAACCAATATTGTGTGAATACAAGGAACTGCAGATGCTGGTTCACAAAAAAAAGACCCAAGGTGCTGGAGTAAATCACCAAAAGTCATCTATCCATGTTCACCAGAGATGCAACCTGTTCTGCTGAGTTACTCCAGTACTTTGTGCCCTTCTTAATATTGTGCGAATTCTTCGGATTTGGAAAGAGATGCTGTTGAAACTAAAAAATACCATTTAAGCCACAACTGGAATATTGCATTAAGTTCTGATCACCTTAGTTTGGAAGAATATGAAAGTATCAGAGACTGTGCAGAAAATATTTACTTAAATGTTTCCATGAATGAGAAACCTCTGAGCTCTGAGAAACAAAAATTGTTCTCCTTGGAGCATATAAGGCTGAGAGGACATTTGGTAGAGAGTATAAGATCACAACTGATTTAAGGTATGCAAAGGAAATCCCGCTGGTCGATCAGTGGATTGTTCAACGAACAATAGATGTGGATTTAAAATTTTAGCCAAAATTTGCAAGAACAATTTTGGACTAAGAAGAGTTAAGATTTGGAGTTTGCTTCCTGCAGGGAAAGTCTCAAGAGAATCCATTAGGAATGTCAACGGATAAGCGAGTTTGGTATTCCGAAAAATGCAAGCAATCATGCGATTTGTCAAATGTCACTCACGATAACCATTCTCGGCAACTGTGCTGCTGCTGCATGTTTACAGACCTGCGTTTCATCCGTAGTCAGAATTGCTACTGGACCGTCCCCGTCCCCTCCCGAGTGTCCCATCCCTGTCCGGGGGCGGCCGGAGATGTCCGGGGTGACCCTGGACTGACGGGACACCAGCACGTTGCAGTGGCGGACCAGGCTTACAGCCAGTGCAGAGAAGAAGCGCTAACTCCGCTGCTCCGGGCCAGTGTCCCGTCAGTCCAGGGCTGACGATTAACCCAGCGGAACAGGCAGAGTTTAGTTAGAGTTAGCGCTTCTTCTCCGCGCTGGCTGTAAGCCTGGGCCGCCACTACAACGGGCCGGTGTCCCGTCAGTTCAGGAACACTCGGGAGGGAATGGGGACGATGCACTAGCAATTCAACAGCGCTTGCAACGCCGGAGACCCGGGTTTGATACTGACTACGGATGAAACGCAGGTCTGTATTCATGCAGCAGCACAGCTGCCGAGAATGTTTATCGCGAGTGAAATATGACCTGGGCATGCGCAGTCAGAATACCAAACTCACTTATTAGCTACCACTTGCTAAAGAATAGCCTGCAGATTGGAGAAGAGCAGAGAAATAAAGTGAACATGATTGCTCTCTTGGTGAGGAGCTGAGTGATCTCCTCTGTCCTTATGATTCAATAATAAGAATCACTGTTGTTTCTCGGGAATGCTAAAGGTCAGCATCAAGCTTCAGAGGCAAAGTGAAGCTGGATGTGGATGAAAGTAACATTACTTTTTGTTTGTTGCATTATGATGCCTCAGCTCCAACTGGAATCTCAGATGGCTATAATTTCTATTCTGTGCTTTGAGCTGACTCACAATTATTAGCAAAGGGATGGGGGGAAAAAAATCAATTATCCTGTTGAACAATCTTTAATCGGCAATGACCTACTTATTATTGGTTGTGTACATTTTGACACAAGGCTCCACACATCCATATAGCCTTGTCATAGAGTTGTATAGCACAGTATCGGGCCCTTTGGCCCACTAGCTACATCCATGTTGACCCCCTTTCCCCTGACTCGAGACTGAAGAAGGTTCTCACCGATTCCTTCTCTCCAAAGATGCTGCCTGACCCGCTGAGCTACTCCAGCATTTTGTGTCTATATTTGACCTCTTTGCCCTGCACTAATCCCATTTTCTCATATTAGGAGTGTATCCTTCCATGCCATGGCTATATGTTTGTCTGTTTAAATGGCTGGAAACATAGAAATTGTATCTGATTTCACAACTTTTTCTGGCTGCATGTTTCGGATTGAACCATGTGTGGAAAAGCCTGCCTCTAAAATCCCCTTTAAAAACTTTTGTACTCTGAAATAGCTGGGCGCACTGAGTGGCAGTCGTATGTTGCAGCATGTTTGGGTGCAAAGAATTCCTCAGAGGCTGTAGTAAGTGTGCAGTAGGAATGAGATTAAGAAGAGGGTGATGGTCTATACAGACTCAGTTGGCTAAAAGGTGTGTTTCTATGCTGCATCTCTATAATTCTCTGATGTGGAATGAAGGGGTGGGAGCAATGAACAGGTGGGAAGGTGACATGGGAAATTAAAGCTCATGAGGCTTTCTTAATGCTATTTACCCTCAGATGTTTTATCTGGCCAAACAGTAAGCTGGGTCCTTGTTATTTAAAGCCCATGCTGAAATCATACTACATAGCATGTAAAAACAGCTCAAGAAATCCCTCAGGAAATTCTGACATTGCTACTTTGTTGCTACATTGTATTGCTGATCTTTGTGGTTCTTGAGTGTTTATTTCCAAGATAGCAGGATGTGCTGAACAACTTGATGTGCAAACACCGAGGGCGGCATGGAGACGCAGTGGGAGAGTTGCTGTTTTACAGCGCCAGAGACCCGAGTTCGATCCAGACTACGCGTGCTGTCTGTACGGAGTTTGTATGTTCTCCTTATGACCACGTGGGTTTTCTCTGCATGCTCCAGTTTCCTCACACGCCCCAAAGACATACGGGTTTGTATGTTAATTGGCTTCAGTAAAAATTGTAAATTGTCCCTCGTATGTAGGATGGTGCTGGTGTACAGGGTTCGTTGGTCGGCGCAGACTCAGTGGGCCGAAGGGCCTGTTTCCACCCTAAATCTCTTCAAAAAAAAAACTTAAGGTCTGTTCCCAGTTATGGCAGGGATGGTTGAATTTTCAGCATTGGTCAGGCTGGTTGTGCCAAATTGGGGGACTAACAATGAGTGAAGAAATGTAATCCTGGCCGACAGGAATGAATAGGCAGCAGGGCACTGTCAAAGGAACCAGGAAATTGATGTCAGAGCCTACGCCTCCTAGTTCACCAGATATGATTTGAAACTAAAACCTCTCTGTCAACTATTCATTCCATCAGAGTCAACATTTCTCTGCAACAGCTGTTCATGTGATGTTAGAATTTTTTTTAATCCATTGCCCTGCCTGAGTGTTGCTCTCCTAATACTGAAAAAAACCCCAACTCAATTGCATCCAGGCCACAACAGGCCATTTGTTTGGTCCCTGTTCTCTGTCCTCAAAAGTCCACAATCTACCACCGGGGAGGACTAAGGCAGCAGTTACAAGGGAACATCACTATATGCAGATATCCATTAAGTCATGCACCATTGTGCCGTGGAAATATATTTCTGTTCCTGCATTGTCACTGGGTCTACACCCTGGACCTGCAATAACACTGTGGAGGACTTTCTATAGAAAGGCTGCAATGGTTCAGGAAGATGACTCACCACCACATTCCCATAGGGATGATCAATAAATACTGGCCTTGCCAGCAATACCAACAGCCCAACAAACAAATAAATAAGAACCCAGCAAAAAACACAAAAATCATTCTTTCTTTCCTTTGAAAGTGCAGTGGGATATTTGAAAGAAAACAGACACCCCATTCTGCCACCACCTCCATTTCCTGTCCTCCAGGAACTAAGATGGACACTTTACTACTTTTATTGAACTGACGAGAATGCCTCAGCCGGCACCCACATATACACCTTGTTATGAAATCTCAACAACAGCTCAGAAATCCAGAGAAATGCCAATTTTGGTTTTACAGTACCTTTATCGTTTGATAGACAATTTTGACTGTTAGGCAAACAAACTATTTCCCCCATCTATATTTATAACCAATAAATTAACAATGAGAATAGAAATTCCATAAAACCTTCTTTTTTTTTCTACTGAGTAATTCCCCAGTAATTTTCTGGAGATTAATTTAAGCTTGCTGGAGGTTCTCAACTAATTCTCCATGTTTCGCGACTTTAACTGAGCATGTTCCCCATCTCCCATTGAGCCTTGGAAAACGCCCTGAAGTTCTGTGGTCAGCTCGGGAAGCAGGTCATGGCAATCTCGGCTCAAGGAAGTGGAGGAATGGCCATCAATAGCAACAGATGGCTCATTTACAGTGGTCTTTGATTGAGGTGCTGGTACATCCAAGTCTATCCATTCCCATCCATTCATCATTATATTATTAGCGTGAGCTGAAATTAGCTGTGATATTTCTGGTTATAGACATTAGACAATATGTGCAAGAGTAGGCCATTCTGCCCTTCGAGCCAGCACCACCATTCACTGTGATCATGGCTGATCATCCACACTCAGTACCCTGTTTCTGCCTTTTCCCCATATCCCCTGACTCCGCTATCTTTAAGAGGTCTATCCAACACTCTCTTGAAAGCATACAGAGAATTGGCCTCCACTGCCTTCTGAGGCAGAGAATTCCACAGATTCACAACCCTCTGTGTGAAAAAAGTTTTCCTCATCTCCATTCTAAATGGCTTACCCCTTATGCGTAAACTGTGGCCCCTGGTTCTGGACTCCCCCAACATCAGGAACATGTTCCTTGCGTCTGGCGTGTCCAAACCCTTAATAATCTTATATGTTTCAATTAGATCCTCTCTCATCCTAAGTTCCAGACTATACAAGCCCAGCCGTTCCATTCTATCAACATATGACAGTCCCGCCATTCCCGGGAATTAACTTCGTGAACCTACGTTGCACTCCCTCAATAGCAAGAACGTCCTTCCTCAAATTTGGAAACCAAAACTGCACACAATACTCCAGGTGCGGTCTCACTAGGGCCCTGTACAACTGCAGAAGGACCCCTTTGCCCCTATACTCAACTTCTCTTGTTATGACGGCCAACATGCCATTTGCTTTCTTCACTGCCTGCTGTACATGCATGCTTACTTTCAGTGACTGATGAACAAGGACCCCCCGATCTCGTTGTACTTCCCCTTTTCTCTCTTGACACCATTCAGATAATAATCTGCCTTCCTGTTTTTGCCACCAAAGTGTATAACCTCACATTTATCCACGTTAAACTGCATCTGCCATGCATCTGCCCACTCACCAAACCTGTCCAAGTCGTCCTGCATCCTTATGGCATCCTCCTCACAGTTCACACTGCCACCCAGCTTTGTGTCTGCAAATTTGTTAATGTTACTTTTAATCCCTTCATCTAAACAATCAATGTATATTGCAAATCGCTGCTGTCCCAGCACCGAGCCTTGCGGTACCCCACTAGTCACTGCTGGCCATTCTGAAAAGGACCCGTTAATCCCTACTCTTTGTTTCCTGTCTGTTAATCAATTTTCTATCCATGTCAGTACCCTACCCCCAATACCATGTGCTCTAATTTTGCCCACTTAGCTTCTATGTGGGATCTTATCAAATGCTTACTGAAAGTCCAGGTACACTACATCCACCAGCTCTCCCTTGTCCATTTTCCTAGTTACATCCTCAAAAAATTCCAGAAGATTAGTCAAGCATGCTTTCCCCTTCGTAAATCCATGCGGTCTCGGACTGATCCTGCTACTGCTATCCAATTGTGCTGCTATTTCATCTTTTATAATTGACTCCAGCATCTTCCCCACCACCGATGTCAGGCCAACTGGTTGATAATTCCCTATTTTCTCTCTCCCACCTTTCTTAAAAAGTGGGATAACATTAGCTACCCTCCAATCCACAGGAACTGATCCGGAATCTATAGAACATTGGAAAATGATCACCAATGCGTCCACAATTTCCAGAGCCACTTCCTTAAGTGCCCTGGGATGCAGACCATCAGGCCCTGGGGATTTATCAGCTTTCAGTCCCATCAGTCTACCCAACACCATTTCCTGCCTAATGTGAATTTCACCCTAGATCCTCTGGCCACTAGTATATCACGGCGATTGTTTGTGTCTATCCTGAGAGAAGACGGATCCAAAGCACCTGTTCAACTCGTCTGCCATCTCCTTGAACCCCAAAATAAATCAGTCTTCAAGGGTCCAACTTTGGTCTTAACTAATTTTTGTTCCTCTTCACATACCTAAAGAAGCTATGTTAATGCTGTATCTGTTCATTTCAATAGCAACTGCTATTCAAACAACCCGATTTGCTATAAATCACTTTAAAATGCTGAAATGAAAGTGGTAAATGCTTTCTTTGCTATCCCATGTAATCACCTTACTCAGAATTAGAATCTCAGAATTCCAGAACAATTTTGGCATTTAATATTGGCTTCCTGTAACATGAGGATTCCTGCATCAAAATATATATCATTATTTGAAATACCCAATGGCTATGCCCAATTCCCAGTCTCTGATCGAATATTTCACAACAGGCTGTTTTCTATGCATAAAATAAATTAGACTGGCATGAACATTCTTTGTACATTGCAATATATAATCCTCTATTCACAGAAGCAATACCCTCTGGAAATTATTTCAAAGGAAATGATAATGTTTATTTCTACCCAAATGTATTTTAGGAAGAAACAATATCCCACAAGTATTACATCATTAATCTTTGTACTTGCTGGTTTTATAAATAATAATTTATATTTAGTTCTGTAATCCTCGGCCTAGCCTGTTGTTTCCGAGATGTCATTAATCTTTCATCTGATATTTCACTGAGCTATTATGCTTTTTCAGGGACTGATTGATGACCTGTTGGTGGGGATTAAACTAACCTGTTGAAATTGCATTTGAATGAAGTTAAAAGAAACCATACATCAGTAAATGACTCAAATATGAGTCACACCGTGCTCTGTAATTGATAAAACACCATGACTTGACTCAAGGGATCAAACATAACATTTTTTAAAATTTATGTAACATTAAATTTATACATGATAATCAAATCTGATGTTCCAATAAAAAAACATCACTGAATCATTCAGTGTTGTTTTTCTCTCCACAGAGGCTGCCTGAGCTACTGAAAGCTATCAGCCCACTTTGATTTCATTCAGATTTGTACTATTTTCAATCATCTTGTTTTTGGTGAAGATTATTTAAATGGAGAGTTGTTTTTGCAGAAGGCAATATGCAGAAAATTCAAATTATGTTTCTCTAGTTTTGTGTTTTTTGTTTTTTTGCACGCTTTCTGAGGAAGACAGCATGAAAGAATTAGGAAGTGATCAACCATGGTAAACTGACACAAGAAGGGTCTCGACCCGAAACGTCGCCTATTTCCTTCGCTCCATGGATGCTGCCTCACCTGCTGAGTTTCTCCAGCATTTTTGTCTACCTTCGATTTTCTAGCATCTGCAGTTCCTTCTTTAACCACTATCTCTAATGCTGATTGATGGTGGTGTTTGTCTGGAATCCCTACAATGTGGGCTTTTACCTCCCCCCCCCCCACCTCCAGCCACAAACATTCACTCATGCTTTTAAACACACACACACACACTTACACACACACACACACACACACGTACCATCCTCAGCCCTCCAGTGCAAATAAAGGTATATCACACATGGTGAAGAATAACCACTGAAATATTTATACTATATTTATAATAACTGCTCTCAACACCTCAGAAGGATCCATAGCATTTAAGTGCAATTGTTCTTAACATCAGCAAGATGATAAGGTTGTCAAAATGTGTAGGAAGGAACTGCAGATGCTGGTTTATACAGAAGATATGAATAAAATGCAAGTGTAGCTATTCCATATCTCTAGAGATGCTGCTTGTCCCACTGAGTTACTCCAGCTTTTTGTGTCTATCTTCGATTTAAACCAGCATCTGCAGTTCCTTCCTACACCTGGGTTTGATCCTGACGACAGGTCATCTATACGGAGTTTGTACGCTCTCCCCGTGACCGCGTGGGTTTTTCCCGGCTGCTTCAATTTCCTCCTACATTCCAAAGATGTACAGGTTTAATCTGGCTTCGGTAAAAATTGGAAATTGTCACTAATCTGTAGGATCATAGTTTGCGCGGATTCAGTGGGCCAAAGGACCTGTTTCTGCTCTGTATCCCTAAACTAAAATAAACTAAAAGTAAGAAAATAGGAGAAAATCAGACGCGATGCGTCTCAGCCTAGCATGACAACTGCTCTGCTCTTGACTGCCTGAACCAACAGGGACTGTTAAATACAACCTAGTAGGTCACCGGCTCATCACGTCTTCCATCAGTCCATCTTCAGAGCTCATTGCATCTGGTTTGCTTGGCACCCTTTTCTCTTTTCTATCTTCTAAGAGAAGATATAGGAGCTTGAAAGCTTGGACAGATAAATTTCACAACAGCTTCTTCTCAAAACCTATCAGATTCCTGAACCGATCACCTCTTTCACACCCCATTCCTGATGGTGCTGCCACATACTGCTACTCTTAACTCTAGCACATTCAGCTGTTCTGCTATTGTACTTTCTTTTTTTTTTGCATTACTTGGGCTACATCTTGCGCCATTCTTCTGTTCTGCACTGATCATATTTATTGTTACATTTACAGTATCATTACTGTATACTATGTTTTAATTCCCTGAGCTTCCCATAGCACCCTGGTGTACAAACTATCAGTAACCTGAATCCAGTTACTGATGGATGTACTGATGGAATGTAGGAAATCGCCACAAATTCTCTGAAGGTCCCACAAAAGCAATGGGATTTTAACTAGATCATCTGTATGAGTAAAGTTAACTGAGGGTTAAATATTGGTAGAGATTGGAGCTAACTCCTTTGGTCTTCTTTGGATTAAAGTCAATGGATTTCATAGATGTAAGAAAGCAGCCTGAAGAAGGGTTTCGGCCCAAAACATTGCCTATTTCCTTCGCTCCATAGATGCTGCTGCACCCACTGAGTTTCTTCAGCTTTTTTGTGTACCTCAGACATTTCTACACGTCAGCCAAAAGACAACAGTAGTACATTGGAGAATCAACCTAAATTTTTATGCAAAGTTTTGCATCTCTCCAACTGAGTTTGATAATGAACTTGGCATCCACCCATTTTGCCAGATTCCATTCTATCTATAGGTCTTCTCAAGGTGAAAATGAATTTGATGTAGTCTGCTATTGAAAGGAGCCTCAGTTGAAAAATGAAGCTTTTTGCTCTGTGTGTTTTGCTGTGATTAAAGAAACAGACATTGTCAAAACTTCCCTTAGAGATTCAACCAATATAAACATTGCCTTCCATACAGATTAATATTTTGGCTTTGAATTCTTAATCAGGCCATGACCAAAACATTTTTCTCAGACTTTAGGCTGGAATTCTTTGCAGCACCTAAATGAAATAAAAATATTCCCAGACTTTTTAGATTAGAGGCTGTTTTATTTCCACCTGTTGCTTGAGAATCTTGCTTGAGATTATTTCAGGAATTAAATACATATTAGGTGCAACTTTGCTTCAACCTTTCAGTGGTCTCCTCGACAGCACTGGAGATTATTTTGCAATTAATGGATTAAGCTAAAAGAAAATTTTTGCATGAATGGTGTGATAAATTAAGTAGAGTATACGTGGTCCTCTCCTGCTCCCATTTCTCACGTTGCATTTAGAAGATTTCAATTGCTTAGTTGAAAATTTAAATATTCTTTTTTTTTGGACAATCATGTCATCAGCCATCTAAATTGTCTATATTTTGTGTTATTCTCCCTCCATGATCATTATTTTTAAACTAAATATTCACAACAGTTTGAGTCACGTGTATTTTGCAAAAAACAATAATTTTGATTATATTTTGAGTGGATGTTTCTGGATTAATTTATGGGAATTAAACATTAAATTCCTTCCATCTGGCATATAAATTCATGACAGTGAGATTTAAGAATCATGTTATATTGTGAATTCTTGTGTGAATGGGATTAGTTTGTTATTTGGATACAGGCTATTTAAAAACATTATCCTTTTCTTAAGAAATTGAATCTACAGG
This sequence comes from Leucoraja erinaceus, assembly GCF_028641065.1. NCBI lineage: Eukaryota > Metazoa > Chordata > Chondrichthyes > Rajiformes > Rajidae > Leucoraja > Leucoraja erinaceus. The sequence continues at coordinate 50,361,074 of NC_073385.1, forward strand.
ACATTGTTAATGGGAAAGTAGTGGGCAGAAAGGCATGTCATGTGTGGTTTGAAGAACAAAAACTTGTAGTTTACAATGCCAAATTTGAAAAGTTGAGGAAAAACAAGGTGTACAGAGTTGCTTATTGGTTACAATCTGAGGAGTATGATGATGCTACTGATTATGATATGCCAATGTAGCAACTGATCTTCTCCATAAAGACTTGGTCTATTGCTAGAAATTGTAATTTATTTACCTAACTGTTACGGACTTACAGTATATTATACAATAGTATTAAAGTTCTGATCTTGAGAATATCACATTTTTGAATTTTCAAGGCAGTCTGGGTGTTTATTACTATATCCGTCACAATGGTCAATTTTGTAATTAGCTACAATTAGGTAATTAACTAATTATATGCTTTAATTTCAGGTCATCCAAGTAAGATGTTTTATATTTGTTTCAAAATGCTTCAATCTATAATAACTGAAAATTTCATTCAGTTCTCTTAACTTTTAAGACAGTTTTGGGCTTTTAACTGTCCTCGATCACAGCTTTTGTGTTGTCAATGGAAAAGCAATAGGGAACAAGATGCCAATTTCCGAGTATGAAAATGGCCATAACGTTTTTAATACTGAAGATATGAAAGTGAATTAGGTGTCAAATTAAACTTCTTTTTATGCTTTATCTGATGGGGTAAATAGCAGACTTCATTTTTAAAATCTCAAAATGTTGTAACATTTCTATTATTACCATTTGACAAACTGAGATTGTTTTCTCTGGAGTATCGGAGTCTGAGGTTAGACCTGATAGAAGTACGTAAGATTATGAGAGAGATAGTGATAGGGTAGCCAGTCAAAACCTTTTTCCCAGAGTAGGAATATCAAAGAACTAGGGTTAAGGTGCGAGGATTACACAAAAAAGCTGGAGAAACTCAGTGGGTGCAGCAGCATCTATGGAGCGAAGGAAATAGGCAACGTTTCGGGCCGAAACCCTTCTTCAGATGCGAGGATCAACGTTTAAAATAAGACGTGCAGGCTTAAAAAAACGGTATGAATGGTGCTTGGAGTGCACTGCAGGTGTGGTGATGGAGGCTGATATGATATGAATTTAATAAACTTTTGCATAGCACGTGAACGTGCAGTGAATTGAGGGAAATGGACCACAGATCATAGGAAATGGAATAGGAAATTAGTTTAACTTAGCATCATGTTCCGCACGGACTTTGTGATCTTGGACTTTTCTATGTTTTATGTATCGGTATTGTATGTTGCGGTCGCCTAATCTTCTCTAACCCTCCCTTAGTTCAGCAGCTGAATCACCTGGTCAAATGGGGTGATAGTAATAGTCTGTGGTGCCTTTGCAGGGTAAAGGTAGGATACTGCAACGGGGAGTCAATAAAAGTGTTTGCGTCCATTGAAACTCATGGGGACCAGCAACAAGTTGTGAAGCGGTGAAGCCCTCCTTCCTCCCAGGAAAGGGTGCGCGCTCCCGGGGAATGGGGCGCGCGCTCCCGGGGAATGGGGCGCGCGCTCCCGGGGAATGGGGCGCGCGCTCGCGCCAGATCCACACTCGATACCAAAGATTAAAATCTTCCAGGGTGACGCGCGCGCGCCGCGTGCACGCGATGGTCGCGAGCGCGCGCGGCGGTGACATTGGGTCGGGGTTGATGCTCGGTTATTTTCCTCATTGCGTGAACAGACTCAATGCAGATCGGGTGCCAGTAGCTCCTTCCCAAATCCTTCCCCTTCAAAGTTCATTGAAGGACAGAGAAGAGAGTAACTCCCTCCCTCCCTGTATTTTAATTTGAGTAGAAAACTGACTTCACTTGCCAGGAAAGGTAGGACTTAATGGTCACACGTTTTATTAGTTCTAGCTTGACCAATGCAGTCTTTATACCTGCTGGCTAGTTCAGCATTGCATGCAATTAGTTGTTGGCAAATTAGTTGTTTATAAATTAAAGCAATTGCAATAATAGTATTACAATATCCTTGCATGTAAAATTGAGTGGCTTTGTTGATTGGTGTCCCGGTTGACCGTCAGTAAGTTATCTTACACAGGAGCATTGTAATAGTTTGAGAGATATTTTTAGAAACCACTTCAGTATTTTCATGTCCATTTCACTTTCTCACAATTCATTAGTTTGAGTTCAGAGAAATGTTCTTAATTTTATGAATAACTTGTTTCTCCTTTTGAAAAGAATGGACTAAAAATATTGGAACATCGACCAGACTGGTGTAAACTTTAATGTATCAGGAATTGTTTACAACTGGTAAATAGTTGCTATTTTATTTGTCACAGGAGAACTGTTCTATCTTTTGTGTGCGAACCAGTGTTTGAGCCTGTATAATTGCATGATAATCAATACCATTTGCAACTCCACAAATCATGAAGCAGCCCATATTTGTGTGGAGCAAGACCTGGACAACATTCAGACATGGGCTAATTCATGGTAAGAGACAGTAAATCTGATTCACATCTTGCCTTCAAAGTTCTTTCCACTTTGCTCTCTGAGTGCAGCTTCAGCAACACACGAGAAACTCCCCAACATCCAGGACAAGACAGCCTATTTGATTGGTCCTAGGTAGACAAGAATGCTGGAGAAACTCAGCGGGTGAGGCAGCATCTATGGAGCGAAGGAATAGGTGACGTTTCGATTCGAGACCCTTCTTCAGACTGGTGTGGGGAGTGGGAAGAAGAAAGGAAGAGGCGGAGACAGTGGGCTGTGGGAGAACTGGGAAGGGGAGGGGAAGGAAGGAGAAAGCAAAGACTACCTGAAATTGGAGAAGTCAATGTTTATACCGCAGGGGTGTAAACTACCTAAGTGAAATATGAGGTGCTGCTCCTCCAATTTGCAGCGGGACTCTGGCCATGGAGGAAGCACAGGACAGAAAGGTCGGAGGGGGAGTTGAAATGCTGAGCCACCGGGAGATCGGGTTCGTTAATGCAAACTGTGCGGAAGTGTTGGGCAAAGTGATCGCCAAGCCTGCGCTTGGTCTCACTGATGTAGAGCAGTTGACACCTAGAGCAGCGGATGCAATAGATGAGGTTGGAGGAGGTGCAGGTGAACCTCTGCCTCACCTGGAAAGACTGCTTGGGTCCTTGGATGGAGTCAAGGGGGGAGGTAAAGTGACAAGTGTAGCATTTCCTGCGGTTGCAAGGGAAATTGCCAAGGGAGGGGGTGGTTTGGGTGGGAAGGGACGAATTGACCAGGGAGTTACGGAGGGAGCAGCCTCCCCCAACGCAGCGCCCGAGCATCCTCATGGAGCATCCTTGCAGAGAATTCCAAAGAATCACTGCTTTCTTGGTGAAGATTTTTTTTTTCTCTATCCTGAATGGTTTACCGCTTTTCTTTTTACAAGACTGTGACTCTTGATCCTAGACTCCTTAGCTTGGTGAGACATCAACTCTTCAAAGTTTGCGATGTTAAGTGTAGGTATATCCACTGAAGCAAATTGGGGTATTAATTACGTTGCAAATTATTAGTTTTAGTTCTCGCTTGCATACTCATATGATGCCAAGCTACCAATATAACAGGCTACCTCAGGGGAAACATTTTGACATATCTAAACTTGGACATCCTAAGAACAATTTGTAACTGAAAATGCTATTGCAGCACAAATTGTTATTTAATGGATTAAAAGCAATAATACACCAATTTAAAAATAACAATGTAAACACCAATCTAGCAAAACACTCTAGAATTTCTTTCATTGCTCTGATCTGATATGATGCGAAAACAAACAAAGCACTAAAGGCAAAAAGTTGTATTATATCCATTGGCTCTACAATGGTATGGAGAGCTGAAAAAATAATGAAAAACACAGACTTGCACTACTCTTCTGTCCTCTGATTTGCATTGACTAAAACTCTGCAGCAGAATATATTTGTTTTCCACTACTTCCAAAAATATTTATTCGGCATTCAAATCTTAATATCTGTGGGTTTTTAAATGCATCTTTTCACATGAGCTGAAGAACTACAGTATATAGTGAAAGGGATTAGAAGAAGGCATATTTCTATTTCAAGCATTTCACTGCCTAAGCATAATTGGGGTAGGGGAGGAAAACTGGCAACAGGAAGTGTGGATTGGAATGAATTTCCAATTTAAAGTAGACATTGCACATGAATTTTTCATTGGCCTTAATCAATTTTGAGCGACATGGTAATTTCTTCATTTTTTTTCTGCTAATTCGGTTTTTAAATTATAGAATGTATTTTAAGAAAATTTTAGCTTCCAGTTTTTTATCTCCTATCTGTTCTATGTGTGTGTCTGCGTAGTGGGTGGCTGTGTAATGGGTGTGTGTGTGATAGGTATCTGTGTAATGGGTGTGTGTAAAGGGGCTGTCCCACTTGGGCGACCTAATTGGCAAGTTTAGAAGAGTTTTAAAAAATGACATGTTGAAGACCTCCTTCAACTATGTAGAAGACCTCCTTCGACCTCCTTTGACTGTTGAAGACTAGCTACGACTAGCTATGACTAACTTTGGAAAAATTGGACACCGAATAGTGGAGAGTGAAGACAACTTCCTTCGATCTTCGACTACCCTCAATTACCTACGACTAACATGCCGACCTACTACGACTAAACCTACGAGTAAAAAAAGTATAAATTTTTCTTCCATGGCGACCTTTTTTTACTCGCGGGCATATTTTAACATATTGAAAAAAAAGCCGCGACCTAGCTGAGGTCTCGAATACGCGGAGACCACTCTCGAGCATGAAGGAGAGTTATGTAGACCTCCTACGACCTTGTGTCAACCATGCTGCGAGTATGAGTTGAGGGCAAACTTGCCAGAACTCGAAGGAGCTAAAAAATTGCCAAGTCTATTTAAAGCAAGGTGTTATACTTTAATTTGAATATTTAACCGGGCAGAAAGAGAGTTTTCCTGCAATGATGTTTTCAAATATGTCTTGTTCAAAGTGGGAGCACAAATGGGTAATCAGTTTCTGAATCCCAACAGCGCTCTGGCTAAAAACTAAATTATGTACATATTTTACTACAAGATTTATTCTGAATGTAAAGTGTGCATCAAGTTAAAACTGTAGCTCAAATTTGGAGTCACAGTTGGAAGACTGGAGTGCAAACTACCCTGATATTTTACTCTTCACAGAAGGCTTGCTGTTGGTTACTGTGCAGCAAATATTTACACTGAGACAGGTAAAACATCACATCATATAAAGATTTCATTGCATAAGCACATTGTATTATCTCATGGCATTTGATATCTGTTTGAGTTAACAAATCATTCTCAGTATTGGAATAGTTTTTATTTGTTTTCCCTCAATTATATCTGTATAGATGCCCCAAAACTATTTCAACAATTGGCTTAAATTAAAATGTGTTCCAATTTTAAAACTTACTTGGGGAGAAATTGATTTACACAAACAATTGGACAGAGATGAGTAGTGTATTTCATACCCAGGCATTTGAACCCTGAGAAATTTCTGGTAACTTTGTGCTACTTACCAAAATACAGTGTTGATACATCCCTCCAATTTCTGACCGTTTAGTTTAGTTTTGAGATACAGCGTGGAAACAGGCACTTCGGCCCACCGGGTCAGCACCAACCGGCAATCTCCGCACATTAACACTGCCCTACACACACTGTTTATATTTACACCAAGCCAATTAGCCTACAAACCTGTAGGTCTTTGGAATGTGGGAGAAAACCGAAGATCTCAAAAATATCCCACGCAGGTCACGGGCGAACGTTTGCTCAGAGGACCGGACCTGGTTCTCTGCGCTGTAGGGCATTAGCTCTACCGCCATGCCACTGTGCCGCTCCAAATTTTACACTGATACATTGTAAGGTCTGGTGTGGCAAACACAAAAGGCAATCAAACTGAGGCCAATGCTACTTCAAAGGGGTAATGCTTTGTGGCGGAAACGCTGCTGAACATCATTGCAGACAGATTGGAGTCCAATTGAGAAAGGGTGGCTGATCAGGCCTAGAGACTGAAAAGATGGGGACAACCCAAATCAAAAGTTTGAAAAGTAGATTATAAATAAAAATAGAGAGAACATATTTATTTAATTATTAAAATATTTGAACCAACATGTAAAGCTAGATGATGTGTTGAGGCTGTAGGTCACATCATTGTGATCCAGTGCACCCACATCTGCTGAAGTGTTTGCAGTTCATGAAATTTGACTCAGATGGTAGACTAGACCCTTGACACTGCTTCAGGGAGGGGGAAAGTTACCTGGACACTTTATTCAGGAGTTTGCCATACTCTATGGGATCCGTTCTGTAGGTTTAGCCAGCAGTGATGGGCAAGTGATGGAGGCAAGGGGTAATTCAAATTGGCAGAGGAAGACAGAGTGTGGCAGTGGTAGAGGAAAAGATAATCATAGCAATAGGTAATCTTCTTTGCAGTTGGAAGTATGGATCCATAGGATTGTGCCCATTGCTGGGTTCATGAAATCTTTGGGCTAGAGAGGGATGGTTGGGGGAGAAGAAAGAACTGAACCCCTCCTCCTCAACCCCATATGCTTGAACCTCTCCATGGCCTGAGTTTCAAAATTCACTTCAATACCGGTCAGTTCAAGTGAAGCTTGACCCATTATCCAAATCGCCAATCATTGAGTCATGCATTCAACTCTTTAAACATGTAGTATCTGAACTGCAACCCGATAGAAGTGAGAGGCATAGATAGGGTTAGTTGCCAGAATATTTTCCCCAGCATGGGCATGTTAAATGATAGAGGGCATAATTTTAAAGTGAGAGGGAGAAAGTTTACAGGTAATTACGGAGGCAATTTCTTTTCACAAAGAGAGTGCCGGGTAGGTGCTGTCAGAGATGGTGATGGAAGCAGTTAGAATAGCATTGTTTAAGAGGCATTTAGACTGGCACGTGAACAGGCAGGTAAGGGAGGAATATAGGCCATGTGCAGGCATTTAGGATTAGTTCAATTTTGGCATTGTGGTCGCCACAGACATTTTGTGCTGAATGGTCTGTTCCTGTGTTGTACCAAAGGGTTCCGACCCAAAACCACCTATTTTTCTCCAGAGATGATGACTGACCCACAGAGTTACTCCAGCATTTTGTCTATCTCCGGCATAAACCAGCATCTGCTTCTACCTTCCTTCTTTCACATTTTGCAGTGTTTTATATTCTGTTTTTTTTTGCCGAGTAAGACTTTATTGACTAGGTATTTTCAAGGTAAAAATAAGATTTGCAACATGCAAAGTGAGAATTGTTTCTTTCACAGAAAGTCACCATTACTGCATTTGCAAGTTGCATTTCCTACTATTCAAAATTGCTCTTTTCATGGATGAAACAAATATGCAAATGTTTGTCAAAACATTTTTTTTTTATAGTGGGTGTGGAATACTCTCAATATTCTCTGTTCTCTCCCAATAGAAATGTAGCATTAAAATCTAGTTTGAGAAAAGGGAAAGAGGGAGCAGTTTCTTTTGCTTCATTAGATTATGAATTTAATGCGTACAGAGGAACTCCTTTCTGTGAATCTAGAACAGCAATTGCCAACGCCTTCAGCCTTATCATCAAGCAATTGTGGACCTCCCCACTTATCAAGGAGGACAGCTTTCTGTAATGACATCGACAGAAGTAGTGAATTTCTCTATATTTCCATCTCAGAATTACTTTTTGGTGACTGGCTGATGCAATCTCTACAAGATGAGGGGAGACCTTAGCTGTTGCACTTTGCAGGACATTATATGACCATTTTTACTTTCAACTCTAATAACCAAAGTTGCTCTCAGGTCACCTTAATGTAAGTAAAAAAAACACATTAGCTTCAAAATTATATCATAGAATATGTGCACTTGCAAGTTGATCTGAATTATTTTACAAGTTAAGCAGATGCAGTAACCTGCTTAAGATAAATGCATTACAATTTTTAAAAACAGTGGCCAGAGGAATTAAAGATTGTTCTGGCATTCAAAGACATAATTTGAGAACTAATGTGGTTTAATTTATTCTTGTTTTATATGCATCTATGCATGATTGAAAACTATATCATCGTTTTTGTCTATGTTTAGAAAGATTTGAAATAAAGATCTTATAGAAAGACTTATTTACCTGGTGTGTAGGTGAACAGTATTATCTGGAGGGAGATGATGGGAATGTGGGAAAACAAAGAAGGATTACAATAAATGCTAGATGGTCAGTATAGATTTGGAGGGTTGAGAAGCCTATTTCCAAGCTGTGTGACCCTATGTGACTTTTATTCCCCTTGAGGGACGAGCCACACAATGCGAATGTTGGCTTGTACTGCACACTAAAGTTTGTTTAAAATAAACAGGTAAAAAATGGCTGCATGCCATGTGCACTTGATCAAATGTATCAAAGTATACACGTCGCAATCCACCATCAAATTTATTACCTCAAAGTTTTGGTTTAAAATATCGCCTTAGATTCTAAATGCAAAAGTTACAAAAGTGTGCCATCACAGTTTTTACACATTTCATTGAAAATAAGAGTTAATTCAGTGCAAGATGTAATCTCTTCTTCTGTTTTGTAACAGTATTTGTGCGGATTTGGCTGTGCAAGGTGACTCAAGTCGAAACCTACATAAGCTGTAGTTTATCAGCTAATTACATTATTACAAGGTTTGACGTAGCTTTGCATTGTGTTCTCCATCTGAGCATTCCAATAAAAATATTAAAAGTCCAATTATTTTACAACCATAGTAGCTCGGCTCCAATAACCAAATGAATCGAGCGCAGGTCGGCTAGAAAAGCTCATTCAAAAAACATTCAAATTTAGGTCGATTAAATCTGGATTGAAAAGTCTTGCTTCTGAGTTATTTTTAAGTACACTACCACATAAAATATCACACACTTTGCATGTATAACAAAACTCCAAATCGGCACCATTTCCTTTCTTCCAGCTTCTTTATTTTTGTGAAGGGTACATGATACTGTAGTGGAGACTTGAGGGAGCAGTTAATACTATGCCAACATTTAATCCTCATGTCAGATCTAAGTTACTGAAGACATGGAGCACAGTCTGAACCTACCTAAGTGAGAACCATAATTAACATTTCCCTTCCCTCAAGACTTAAGCCAATTATCAGTGAAGGATTAAAATTTCGAGCAACTATACAAATTTCATGTTGGACTACATCCAGTCAATTGCATTATTATTCCTTCTCACTAAAAGGAAAAAAATCAGGCAAGATTTGAAGCTTATAGGCCAGTGCCTTCTTGCCTCAGATTGGCTTAATGTGACCATTGAAGGAGCACGACAGTAAGTAATGTCTTCAAATTGTGAATTCATGAAGCTGATTTCTTAAACCATGCAAGAGCTCCTTCACTGAATAAAAGTTCTATTAGTTATCAGCTGCAGACGGGCGTACACCCAAAAATGAGCTTTGAATGAAGCTTTGTGGTTTAAACACAATTAAAATGGCACACCATTGTTGAGTGCTTCCCTTCTTCATTTCAATGAAACAAAAGTAGCAAGCTATTCCTGTTTTGCTTTGCCTTTTCAATTCAACATTATTACTTAGATATGACATTGATATACTATCCGCACTTACAATACAAGTCCCTCTGATCAGGAAGTTTGAAACACAAAATTCAGGAAGATAGTTCTCTTGGGTCCTAGTCTGTTTTCAACAATTGATCAGTTAAATTAGGATAACTGTAAAGATGTCCACATACCACTTTATATTCACTGTTGCCTGCAGTACAGAAAATAGATTATTTTTGGCTTCTAGCGAAAAGAGGGATATTCTAATTATATTCTCATATGAGGAGTTAATATTCAATTTGTAACTGAAAATTCTCAAAAATGAACAAAACAGATTAACTGATCATTTAACTCCTGCTGTTCATAAGATCCTTTAAGTTTAAATTTATTATTGTCACTTACACAGAGGTACAGTGAAAAGTTTTGTTTTGCATGCTATCCAAACCAATTAGATATACCTTACATAAATGCAATCGTCAAACACAAGTACAATAGATACAGAAAGATCCATAGTGCAGAAGATAGTTCACGGCATTGTAGTGCATCAGTTCCACAGGAAAAGTACATTGGGAGAGAGGAGAATTAGATAGTTCCCTGGCTTATGGAAGGACCGTATGCATACATGTGCCATTCTCAGTTTAAAAAAAAGACATATTTTATTCTTTATTATTCGTAAGGGCTGCAGTTGAATAGTTGTTACTACCAGATTAGTACTGAGTCCTGGGACTAATGATCCAGCCACACAAGTTCAATTTGTCTGTAAGAGCTGGGAACTATTAACTCAGTCTACAATGTGAATTGTTATCAAATGCCTTGCTGAAGTCCATGTAGACTTTTTCCTCGTCAACCTTATTGGTTACTTAAAAACTAATTCAGATTCGAAAGATGTAGACTCTGTGGGCGAAAGGGCCTGTTTCCATGTTGTATCTCTAAAGTAAACTAAATCTACTCCTACTCTTAGCACCTACTTCTATAATGTGGATTCTCTTCAAAATATGCTGTCCTATTCTTCTCCATCGTTATTTAAAAACTAATTGAATTATCGTTGTGGTCCCAATGTGACCACCCCTACAGGAATGGCTGATGCCAGTTCAAACCAGCCCACATAACTTTAAGCATGCCTACAGTGCTGGAAAGATAATGGGTTTGGGGAAGATTTGAACGCAATCCTCCAAATAACGTAAAGGTTGAATCTTCTTTCTATTATTTCTCATTCCCTGGACGTGTTTCTGTTGAACATTCAATGATCTGATGACTGGTTCAGCATGTGATTTGTAACAGCTATTCTTCCATTGTATCAGTGTGAGCTAAGACTGAATGCCTGGTCTAGCTAGTTTGATATGGATGCAGATCTTCTACTTGTCCAAGATTCTCTTGCCAACCTTCCCATGAGTCCCAGCTTCCCTGTTCTGTGGAATTGTTTGGTCATGATCCCAGTTATAAAGAAGGATTCCAAGGTTAGTTATGCGAGAAGACTAGCAAATAATATTAAAACAAACAACAAGGACTTCTAATGATACATAAAAAGGAAAGGGATCGCCAGAGTATAGAAGGTGAGTCGAGGGAATGTGAAAATAAGCCAATATTTTGCATGAGAGTTCACGATGGAGGATACTGCACTAATCCCGCAGATAACAGATGAGCTGGTTTAAATCGTATGGAAATAGTTCATGGTCAATAAAGCAGAATGCAGTTGATTAGCGATTGGTTAAAACAAGGTTAAAAATATAATAGAGTTTTGTAAGTATTCATTCCAAGAGGTCAATCTTACAAAATATTGTATCCTTGTTCAAGCGTTACTTGATTAGTAGAGAACAACAGAAATATTAGTGCACTAATATTTCTGTTGTTCTTCACTTTAACCTGAGCCATGTTCTTAACTCTTGGTGTATTTTAGGGGAAGATATAAATGCACCAGTAAATTATAGGTTTATTGTAAGCATTTTTTTTTTTTTAATTACATTTAGCTAAAAAGATTAAGCATTATTTCTGATGTATTTGTATGTATGTTCATAAAGATAATTTAAAATTGAAATGTAATCCTTTAATCATGAAAAATGTTTCTCTGGCACATTCTATATCTGTCTGTTCACCTAATAACAGATATAGGTTGAAATGATCAGAAAAAAGAAATTCGTTCTATTTTTCATTGACTCATTTTTAGAATTGTTTCAAATACATGGCCAACTAATTACACTCATGGTGTCTCATATACGTTGGCAAATTGAGGTATTGGTTTGTACTCAGTGGACACAAGGACTGCAAATGGTGGAGTCCTGCTTCAAATTGCTCTTTCAAATCTCCTCTCTCCTTTTAACACCCTTTTGAGTGGTCTCCTTTTCATCTCTAGTCCTGCCAATCAAACCCCCCTCATCTGTATCCAACTATCATTGCCAGACTTTGTCCCAACCCCCCCACCTCTCTTCCAGCTTTCTCCCCCAACTACAATCAGTCTGAAGAAGGGTCCTGGCCCGAAACGTTGACTATCCATGATCTGCAGAGATGATGCATGACCTGCTGATTTACCGCAGCACATTGTCATTGTGCTCTTGACTTGTACTTAGCAAGATAAAGTAAAAATGAACCTAGAATCACATTTCTGCCAAAGCTGCACTTGCCATGAAGTTGACTTGACTCACCTAGAAGTGTTCTAACCTTTCAGTCAGATGATCGTGGCGTCAGGCCATACAATTTATCCTGCTCATTAAAATACAGAGTGGTTCAAGGAGCGAAAAGAAACGCATCCGCACTTTGGAACTTGTTCTAACTGGATTTTAAAACCCACATAAACTTTCTTGCAGCTTTGCAGCTTTGCTGTTTATTAACTGACCTTGTTTGCACGTGGATTTGGTTGAGGAATGCATATTGAAACGGGTGGATTGAGCTGGTACTTTGCAGAGCACCTTGAATTATAGTTTTCACTGTGAGACATGTTTTTGTACTTGTTGTTTGTACTTTATCAGTACGACCTATAATCTGAAATAAAATCAGAATTTGCTGGAAATATTCAGCAGCCCAGATGAAAAATAATCAACCTAAAACATTAAATATTTTCCCTTCCCAATTGTTGACTGCCCCACTAAGTATCTCCAGCATTGTCCATTTTGTTTTTAATGTACATGGATATAGAGCATGTATAACAATTAAAATTAATGTGCTCAGTACTTACTTATAATTAATGGGTGAAGCTAGTTATTTATTAACATAGCACAGCACAAGAACAGGCTCTTCGGCCCATAATGTCGAGACCATGATGCCAAGAACATCACTTATCTACCTGCATATAACCAATATTGCTCCATTCCCTGCATATCCACATGCCTATTGCGCGGAGTAAGCATGTCACTACAGCCCACAGCCACGAATGAGGTTAGTGCAGGAGCAGATATTGTAAGGGAGTGGCCATTGAGATGGAGCAATTGTGAGGAACAAGGGGGTTGGACTCGCATAAAATATTCAGATCACATGGAATCTTGGACTGGGCAGTGGGAGGTGGTGAGGAACTAGAGGGCAACAAGCATCATTATTTTGACCCACAGGTTGTGCTGGAAGCCACCAAACAGTTCTTTCAACCATTCATACCCTTTGTTCAACTCATCAAGCTGATGCTGAAGCTCTGACATTCAACCAACCAGTATTAAATTTGTAATATAGCTGAAACCTCCATAACATAATTGCAGTACCAGCCTCTGGGGCGCAGTTTGGTTGCCTGCACTGTACAGATATCGATCAATGATGGCCAATGAGTTTTAGGACAGAAACATAGTTGCAAGCCATGTGATCCTGTAAGCTTTGTGCAAAGTATTTCATGGTTTCAGAATATCAACAGAAGCAGGAAGGTTGAATCATGTCTAAATGTCCCACGACTGCCATATGAGTAGAACCCTTCTGTTTGGCTTGTATATCATTATTCTGTATCTCCTCTCAAGGAACTGCAATATACACACTTGTATGCATCAAGAAAATACATCCAGACACATCAAGGAATTACAATACTAGTGTCTTGCAGGCAGCAAGAGATTCAGTGCATGGAACAATATCCAAATACATGTTTAAAATGGTGAAGATAAAGTGACAACGAGATTTGAATTTGTCTCAAATTGGTGCAATAAAATCATCATCTTGTTGCAGCAATGTTCAGTATGAAGGAAAGCACTTAACTTTACCTCATATCTTTCACAGCCCAGGACATTCTGAATCATTTTGCTTCTAACACACCAGTATTTTGCATTTTTCACAAGGAGCCTCAATAGCAAGACATTGCTTGCTTTTTGATTCAATACCACTGGAACGATAACCAGTCAGTCAGTTAACATACAGCAAGCTCTCACAAAGTACAGTATGATAATATTTTAATAATTTGTTTGGTGGTGTTGTTTGAGGGATAAGTTGCCTTGGGGTGCAATAAAGATTTTTTTCCTCAGATCTGTTAATACATCATCATCATTCTTTATTGTCATCATGCAAAGCAACAAATTGTACAGTGCAAAATGAGAAGATGTTTCTCAGGGAATATCGGAGCATCGCACATAAAAACGTAAACATTTCACACATAAATAAAAACAATCCAGTTCCTGATAAAAACAGTAGAATAGTTAAAAAAAAAAAAAAGTTGCAGGTAAAAAAGCAACATTAAAATACAATTTAAAAAAAAGTCATAAAATGTCCAGGGCAGCTGATTTAAGTGACCTGAGCCAGTGCCAGAGTTATTACTCAGTGCCAGTAATTAAATTGTCAGTGCAAAAGCAGCAGAATCAGGTGGAGTGACTGTTTAGCAGCCTCACAGCCTGTGGAAGGAAGCTGTTTAGCAGTCTTAGAGTAATAGAGTTACAGGATTCTTTACATTCACCTAAGAAGACAGAGAAGAGGTTCGCGCTTGAATCTTTTAGGGCACCAACATAGGGAGAATGAATAGGGGAGAAGGTAGGTACGCGTTATTGATAGGCGACGATCAGCCATGATCACAATGAATGGCGGTGCTGGCTCGAAGGGCCGTCTCCTGAACCTATTTTCTATGTTTCTATGTTTCTAAATGACCTGGGCTAATTTGTACTAATGAAACATTTCACTAATGAAGTCAGTAAAACTAAATGGCATAAGAAACATAAAAAGCCACGATTATGGCTTTGAAATATATTGTTCAGGCTAATATGATGATGCTTTCACAACTCGCAGGACCCAACCTGTTCCTGGATACGCCATCTGCATTCCTCTCATGTCCACCTTATCTTGAAAGAGTGATCTCAATGGAGGAGGTCAAAAGGTCACAAGGAATAGGAATAGAATTAGGCCATTTGGCCCATTATGTCTACTCCGCCATTCAATCACGGCTGATCTATCTCTCCAAACCCCATTCTCCTGCCTTCTCCTCATAACCTCTGACACTATGTAATCAAGAATCTATCTATCTCTGTCTTAAAAATATCAACTGACTTGGCTTCCAAATAATTCCACAAGTAGTTCAGGCAGGTACTATCAAAATATTTAAGAAACATTTAGACAGGTACATGGATAGGTTTAGAGAAATATGGGCCAAACACAGGCAGATTGGACTAGTGTAGATGGAGCATATTGGTTGGCGAGGGAAAGTTGGGCCAAAGGGCCTGTTTCCATGCTGTATGGTTTTGTGGCTCTGCATCCATTGACAGAAGCCCTGCCCCCAGAGTACTTCTGATTACAAAAGAAAAGCTGGGGAGCAGCTGTAGATTGTATCAAATAATTAATTTGCTGCATGGTCCTGACCGAAAATTATCCTTTTTGATGTTGTGTTATAAAAGTTCTTTTTTTACCTGGCTTGTCCAAATTGATTCTCTTTTTTTTGCAGATCTGATTTTAGATTACAGGAGCACATCTATCATTTGTCTGCCTGTCAATATAAATACTGTACATTAAGAACCAAAGTAACTAAATGGTGCATCTGTGTGTAATCAGTATCTCACTTCACTTTCAATGTTCTGCTCTTCCCTGGCCACAGAATCAATCATTGTACCTGGCCATTGTCCAAGGCTGAACCAAATCATTCACAATCTTGTTAATTTTAATTGATCTGTGCTTCTAACCTCATATCTTCTCCACCACCAACTAATCAGAAATGTAATTAGCTACATCTGGATTACTAATTTGTTACATGTGGTGAGTGATTACACCAAATTAGAATTGAGAGTTAATTGAGCTGAAGCACAAAAGATTATACTTGTGTGTTTTAGTGACAATAAGTAAAGCATGCATATCAAAATATTTTAGCTGCTCTTAAATAGTGATATTAAGCCACTTTAAATTGGTAACACTTACATTTATTTGCCACACATGACGTAAGTATTTATGGGTTACTATATTGTGTCATTGCTTGGTTTAAAGTTAATTGAAGCATTTCAAATGAAGAAAGTCACGTATGATTTTACACTGACCTATTGTATACTTATAGACTATATAATATGATCTATGTTTTCAATAAAACTGATAATATAGTTTAATTATCAATTGATAGGTCAATTATATCTGCTGAATAAATTTGTATATAATTTTCCAGGTTTTTATTGGTATCTTTGCATGATGTGACCATAGCAGGAGATTTTTGGAATTTTAATTTCAATGCATATATTACATATTTTAGTTAAATACAGAACAATTTTTATTTCTAGAAATGGAAGAAAGTGAGAGTGGATGAGTTTCTCGCATCTATAGTTTCTTGTGTCTCCTTTTTATTTCATCTCTTGTGTGTGCCTGAGACACAAATTCGGATCGCTCCAGGAGAAATTGTTCATTAGCTTATGTATTTGCTTTGTGCATGAATTGTTTAAACAAAGCTCTTCTGTTTCAATGAAAACCCACAAAGAGTTCCTTTGTAAGAGAGGTTCCTTTTGATTTTTTTTAAAAAGTGGGCATTTTTACAATAGCTAAATTTGGCATGACTATGTGCGACCAGCGGTACAAACTAGACAAGAGAATAATTCATTGGGAAATTCTAAATTCTGTAATAGATTAATTTCAGAGTATACGTTTTTTGCACTACTTCAGACTGCACTATCATCTTTGCTCTGTTTTGCTGCATTGTATTTATTATTGTATGTACACATTTAACTATGACCTTTAAGTGAACAAGGAATTTCATTGCAGCATGGTGTACATGACAATAATCTATTCTGAATCTGAATACAGGGTACATACTGAAGCTGTTGCTTGGTAGACCTTTGGACATCTGTTTTCTTTGTGAATGGGCATTGTAACTCATATGTGGCTTTACAGAAAAGATGCATGTTTTGTGGAAGCATATTAGAGGCCGACAATATGAAGAATATCAGAGCTGTTACAATTTGTATCTTTCCAATCGTCTTAGCCCTGATAATTCCTTGTCAGTGTGCTGGGAATAGTTGGGGTTGCTCGTTTAAAGCTCCTCACCAAAAGTTGAAATGAAGGACTGCTTGGATGAGGGGCTGGGGGGGGGATTTTATTGGTTACTCTGTTACTGAATGATGGTAGCGATATTATG
Organism: Leucoraja erinaceus; assembly: GCF_028641065.1. NCBI lineage: Eukaryota > Metazoa > Chordata > Chondrichthyes > Rajiformes > Rajidae > Leucoraja > Leucoraja erinaceus. The sequence goes on from NC_073385.1 coordinate 50,377,985, forward strand.
TCAAGCCAAGTTAAATGTATTGTCTTGTGCACAGATACAATGAAAATCTTGCTTGCAGCAGCATTGCAGGCATATAGACTCAGACAATACACAAAAACATATGCATTATATATAAAGTATCAAAAATTCTACAAGACAGCAGAAAAAGAAACGTTTGCAAAACACATTGGGATAACAGTCCATGGTAGTGCAGAAGGTAGTCTGTGATATTTAGTTGCTGAGGTAGGTTTAGTATTTTGCAAGTTAGTTCAAGAATCTGATGGCCATAGGTTGTTCCTGATGGTTAGCTATTCCTGATCCAAGTGGTGTGGGACTTCAGGCTTTTGTATCTCCTGTTTGATGGTACTGTGAGAAGAGGGCATAGCCCAGATTGTGGGGATTCTTGGTGATGGAATCCATCTTTGAAGCAGTGTTTCATGTAGATTTAGTTTTGTTTATTGTCATATGTACTGAGGTACAGTGAAAAGCTTTTTTGTTGTGCGCTATCCAGTCAGCGGACAGACTATACATGATTACAATCGAGCCATTCACAGTGTACAGATACAGGTGCACAACCTTTTATCCGAAGATCCAAATAACGAAAACCTCTGAATAGCGACATTTTTTCGGTCCTTGAAGAAAGGTCCTTGAAAACGTTCACCGAGGGCGGCCCGCAGAGGTGACAGCGGAACCTCCGGTCGGTCTTCGAAGAAAGGGGAACTAAATCCCCATTCATAAAAGAGAAGGTGAGGGTATATTGCGCGGGAGGGTTAATAATTGACAATATGCTGCTACCTGCGCTGAGTTAAAAAGTTCCCACGGTAGACTCACGATACACAGTGTATCGTGAGTCTTGCGTGGGAACTTTTTAACTCGGCGTGCAGGCAGCAGCAGATTGTCGTTCCCTTCAGTTTCACCCCACCTACACCCATCTGCTTCCCGGCCATGTGTGTGACCCCTTCCCTCCCCTCTCCAGCTCCCCGCGCATTGCACCGGCGCGGGGGCTTTGTACTGTCTTCAAGTCGGCGATGCTAGCAGCACAGTGCCAGTCACCGGAGACGTCAGGACCAACGGGACACCGACCCCCAGGCCCACTGCAAGCACAGAGATCCCAGAGACCCACAGCCAGCAGCAGCCCAGCCCCGTTCCAACTCCAGAGGAAAACTGCAAACTGGCCGGAGACGTCAGGACCACCAGAAGCCATTCCCCGAGCTGCGCCCCCTCATCGGGACACCGACCCCCAGGCCCACTGCAAGCACGGAGATCCCAGATCAGCAACTCCAGCCCAGCCCCGTTCCAACTACAGAGGAACACGCTCCCCGTATGAGCAGAAGCTCATGGTGTGCAAGGTACGTCTTGTTCTTGGGGTTGCGCAGCTCGGGCTGTGGGCGAACTCCCACTTGTCGCCGTAGCGGCCCATCGGGGAGCGGATTCCTTTGGAGTTGGAGGGGGAGGGGGGTATTGTGCTGTTTGATCGCCCCCTACTATCCCAGGGACAGGGAGACAGGACGTTCACCGAGGGCGGCCCGCAGAGGTGACAGCGGAACCTCCGGTCGGTCTTCGAAAGGGGAACTAAATCCCCATTCATAAAAGAGAAGGTGAGGGTATATTGCGCGGGAGGGTTAATAATTGACAATCTGCTGCTGCCTGCCCGCTGAGTTAAAAAGTTCCCACGGTAGACACGATACACAGTGTATCGTGAGTCTTGCGTGGAAACGTTTTAACTCGGCATGCAGGCAGCAGCAGATTGTCGCTCCCTTCAGTTTCACCCCACCTACATCCCTCTGCTTCCCGGCCATGTGTGTGACCCCATCCCTCCCCTCTCCAGCTCCCCGCCCATTGCACCGGCACGGGGGCTTTGTACTGTCTTCACGTCGGCGATGGCAGCAGGCCAGTGCAGTCACCGGAGACGTCGGGACCAATTGGACGTCGACCACCAGGCCCACCGCAAGCACGGAGAACCCAGAGACCCACAGCCAACAGCAGCCCAGCCCAGCCCCGCTCCAACTCCAGAGGAACACGTAGGGGCAGAAGCTGATGGTGTGCAAGGTACGTCTTTTTCTTGGGGTGGCGCAGCTCGGGCTGTGGGAAAACTGCCACTTGTCGCCATAGCGGCCCATCGGGGAGATGATTCCTCTGGAGTTGGAGGGGGAGGGGGGTATTGTGCTGTTTGATCGCCCCCTGCTATCCCAGGGATAGGGAGACACAGCGGCTTTTTAGACTGGTGGGCAATCACTTCCAAAGTTCTGCCCACACAGTCAGTACACCTCTCCTACACTGCATTTCATACAAACATTTATTCTGCAAGAAAAATCTACATTGAAGACTCAAACTCGCGACCGAGTAACTGCCAGGATCGAGGCGCAAACCCGCGACCTTGCGGATATGAGCCGAGTACTCTACCACTGAGCCAGCCATTAAAATCTACGCTAAAAAATTTCCATTCCGAAGACCGACAAATTCTGAATTACGAAAAGTCTCTGGTCCCAAGGCTTTCGGATAAAAGGTTGTGCACCTGTACAGGATAAAGGGAATAATGTTTAGTGCAAGGCAAAGTCCAATTAAAGATGCATAGAGGGTGCTGGGTCGTGATGGACTAGGCGGAGTCCACCCCAATCTGCATGAATCTGAATCAATATGTAATTGAAAATAGACATTTTTGACTATGTGCAAATGATCTACATTAACAACAGCTCCGTGTCTGCTTGAAAATTTGCTACATCATTTGCTATTTTTAACTATTTTTCTATGGAGAGACATTATTGAGTTAAGTGGGTGAAACTTGCCTTAATTGTTGCTTCGATGGGCAGATGTATTTCAGTTATACTTTATCTGGAGTATTATGCTTAATGTTGGTCTCCTTATTTAAAGACGATAATATATTGGATGTAGTTCAGAGAATATTTACTGTACTAATCAATGGAATGGGTGGGTTGACTCCTGAGGAACATTTGAACAGGTTGGGTTTGTATCTGGTAAAATTAAATAAGTGCATCAACTATTGATTGCATTAAGCGGAGGGATGGATATAACACGGAAATATCCATATATGAAGAAGGATCCCAACCTGAAACATCACACATTAACGTTCTCCAGGAATGCTGCCTGACCTGCTGAGTTACCCCAGTGCTTTGTGCCTTTTATTGGTAAACCAGCATCTGCAGTTTCTTGTTTTGACATATCCAATGTGTTCTCTAAGAGTTAACCAAAAAGTTACTTAAATCACTATACATATATTTTTTAGAAAGGGGGAGGTTTTGCAAGGTCTGGTATTGATGTTATGCTCATGTATTTCAATAGAAAAAAACAATCAGTGACCCTTTAATTATTTCATTGTCATTATTACAATATAATTCAGAGAATATTTGTTTATGTATATTTATCTGCAGTGCAGTGGAAACTGCACTGCAAATCAATCAATGGGAAACTGTTTGCTGCGTTTTAATACTGACTGAGTTGTACTTTAGTCCTGACCTTCGGAGGATTGAACTGGCCTCAGTGCTGCATTAACTGCCTAAGCTCTATACCAGAAATTAGAGCTTATTTGCTGACTGATGACGACGGTGGCACTTCATGCTAGGCGTTTTAACATATACCAACAGCTGTTTGAAGCAAAGACTAACTGATCACTCCCAGCCAACACCCAACCCCTCCTCCTAGTGATATTAATGTGAACGTTACACAGTGGGTCTTTGCAGCAGTCACACACCAATTCGCACGCACACGTACACACCACACATGCACACATAAGCCACGGGCCCGAGGATTGCACGGCTGCTGCGAACATTTGGAAGGAATATTTTGCAATTTTCATCTGTTAAATGTACGTACATGGAAGAAATTGCCTCGTGAATTTTGAGATCACTGTATTTTTATTTTCTTATTTGTGTCAAATACGTAATTGATTTTGAATATATAAAAATGTACATGCTAAAGTTAAACAACCTAACTTAGTAGAATTTCAATATAATTGTTTCAGCGATTTTATTTATAATTATAGGTTTGTGCCTTAACATATTTCTTCTCTTTTGGTTTGGTTGTAATCTTTGCCACCTTTTAGTTTCGACCACATTGCAAACTATTTACCGACTAAGAAGGTGATCGGCTAACTTCTGTTTCGTGTCCCACTGCCAATCTTTCAAATGGCTACCAGTGTGTATGTGATAATGATGTAAGTTAGCTCAGTACTTTATGCATTGTTTCTGACCTTAACAGGAACATTGTGCTTCTGCCTGTGACCTCTGCCATTTAGCTGCTTGAGCTAGCAGTCATATTTCTCCCCTGTACAGCATTGTCTATTCATATGCCCAGATGTAATGCTTGGAGACATTGTGGGTTTTAAAAGTATCAGCATTTTCATATTCAACGTTCTGTTTAAGTTTAAGTTGGAGTAAAGTTAGGCATAGCACTCTCGGCATTGACTTTCAAGATTTCACTGACTTCTAAAGTCTTTAGACCAAATTTGTCTAGAACCCAACAAAAGCAATGCTGGTTCAAGTTAAACGTTTCAATTTGGAGGCAATCTAGTTGTGTTGCATTAATTTTGGGAAGCATATTGCAGTTACTTGTTCAACAAATTTTCATTGGTCATTTTGTTCGATTGATACCATTTGGAGTAAAGTTAGGCATAGCACTCATTGACTTTCAAGATTTCACTGACTGAAATAGTTATCTCAGAAAAATAATGATGCATAAATATCAGAAATGGAATGCCTCCAACAGTGAAAAATTGAAAATGTAGTCAGAATGAGAATTTAGTGTAGAAGAGGAAAGAGATGTTGCTTTTTGCTTCTAATGATGTTAATGGCCCGTGTATACTTGAGTGTCAAACATTTTAAATTCTGAGTTTTTTTTCATGCACTATTTATTTGTGTATTTCAGAATTAAACTTTTTTTCTCCCCCAGAACAAAGTAGAAATAAATAGTTTGAGATTATGGCCATGCAGGCATTTATCTGTATCTGGACTGTGGCATGTTGGAGAATAGTAGACATATTCGGTCTGGGCAGTCTCAATTGGAGTGCCAGTTAAGTCTGTCTGAACTGAATATGTCAATGATAGATATCTTTGCCTTGAATATTTTGGACTCGGTGTTACTGAGCTGGACTGTGTGTTGGAGGTAGAGGTGCATTTTTATTCCATACCTTATAGAGAAAAACAATATCAGGATTAATAGACCAACAATGCACCATGAGTGTTTGGAGATAAGGATACTGACAAATTGTACGCAACCAGTATGCTGGTCACGTCACTTTAGGGTGGGAGGCATCCCATTGTGGGAAGAGGGAAGGGACGGTTCATGCAGTAGTTGAGTGGGATTTCATAGTTAATTATCTTCTGTAAACAGGGTCAACAATCTCAGATGACATGTTGCTTATCTGATGCCTGGGCAAGAAAAGTCTTAAACAAGCCTGATAAGATGTTGAAGAGGATGGGAGAAAGATCATGCATTGTAATTTTGTGTTGAGACTGACAGCATTGAAAGGAGTAGGCAAGAGAGTTCTAAAAGAAAGGGATAAATTAAAACTAAATTTCAATAAATACGGAATGGGAGCAGTGGATATGGGGTTCCAAATAAACATTTTTCACATAAGGAACATATTCGAAAAGCATTGAAAATAACATTGTTTTTTCAGTAACTGCATTCCTGATATTAGCAAGTCTCTGCCAAGTATGGTATCTACTCTTGTAACAATGAAATCAGACCCAGCGGCAGAGTAGATTGGACAATCTTGGGTCACAACAACTTGTTGCTGAGCCACTTACAAATGTGTAGGAGAGATTGATAAGGAGAGAGGAAGAAAGGGTCTCATGACACACCTAGGGTATGCCGTGCTTGTAGGATGTGGTTGCTTAATCAATCAGAATAATATTCTTAGTACGGTCTGGCTTTCCTTCGCTCCATAGTATTCCTTCGCTCCATAGTGTTTCAAAGAAACAGCGGTGCCGAAACGGCGGCGCCGAATGGCACCATTCCGCTGGCTACCATCCCAAGTGATGGCAAATCTCTGCAAGCTTCCTTGAATTCTACCAGCTGCCCCTTGGACCCAGGTGGACATGTGGCTGTTAAAGTGATCACATCTCTCAACCTCTGCTCTCCATGCCACGATTCTGCAGGAGACATTCACAGGACTCCTCATTTGGTCACATACACAGATGTACCAGCCGGGTAATAATTATCTCATTTGTGAGGACTGCAATTTGCATCTAAACATGGGGCAGTAGAACTGTTGCCTCACAGTACCAGAAATGTAAATTCAATCCTGCCCTTGTATGCTCTCTGTGTGGAGTTTGCAAGTTCTTTCTGTGATCATGCAGATTTCCTCGCCCCTGTCAAATATCATGTCATAGTCATAGAATCATACAGCGAAGAAACAGGCCCTTCAGCCTAACTTGTGCATGCCAATCATGATCCCCCATTTAAATTAATCTCATCTGATCTTGTTTGGTCCATATCCCTCTAAATCTTTCATATCCATTTACCTGTTCGTGTATCCATGTAAGCCACAGTTACCAACTTCATAAAGAAACGTGTGGAGGAGCATGTTCCAATGAAAACCATCTGAGTGTTCACAAACCAGAAGTCTTGGATGAACCAGGTCCACAATCTTCTGAGGACCAAATCTGAGGCATGCAAGTCTGACAGCAGATTCATATAGAAGTCCAGGTATGACCTTGATAGCACCATCAAAAAAGCTAAGAGGAGTTTCACTCTAAATTGGAGGATGAGACAGACATTCGACTGCTGTGGCAAGGCTTGCACGCCATCACTTCCTTTGATACGAAACCAAGTGGCAGCTCAAATAGCAGAGTGGCATCACTCCCGGATAAGGTCAATGTGTTCTACGAACGCTTTGATAGGGACAATACAGATATGCCTTTTCAGACTCCCATAGCTCCTGATGGTATTCTAATCTCAGTCACCAAGGCCCATGTCAGAAGATCCTTCAGGTGGGTGAATGTGGACAAGGGGGTTAATTGGTCACAGTAAATTGTCCCCAGTTTGTCGATGAGTGGAACTGTGGGCAATTGATGGGAATGTGAAGAGAATAAAATAATATGGCATTAAGGTAGGATGAGTGAAAATTAATGATTGCTGGTTGGAATGGATTTGCTAGGCTGATGGGCCGGTCTCCATACTTTATCTCTCTCTCACTCTATAAAATCATCATGGATGACACCAGCCATGATAAGAGGGCACTCGGATTTGCTGTACAGACTGCAAAGGTAAAGAGATTTACCCTGAAATGTCTATAATTCAGAATGGTTTCCATTTGTGTAATTCACAATATGAGGGAGAATGAACATTGGATGCATGCAAGAGGTCATAATCCAGCAGTATGCACTATAGGAGGAGGAGGATAGAAACATAGAAATTAGGTGCAGGAGTAGGCCATTCGGCCCTTCGAGCCTGCACCGCCATTCAATATGATCATGGCTGATCATCCAACTCGGTATCCCGTACCTGCCTTCTCTCCATACCCCCTGATCCCCTTAGCCACAAGGGCCACATCTAACTCCCTCTTAAATATAGCCAATGAACTGGCCTCAACTACCCTCTGTGGCAGAGAGTTCCAGAGATTCACCACTCTCTGTGTGAAAAAAGTTCTTCTCATCTCAGTTTTAAAGGATTTCCCCTTTATCCTTAAGCTGTGACCCCTTGTCCTGGATACTGCACATGGACAAATCAAAGATGAGTCTTGCAACTGTTAACTTAGTAAAAACTTTTAACTTTTAAATTATTGATCACTTTCTCTAATTATTCTTGGAGAAGAAAATATTTCAATATGTGTCATTGTTCCATATATATCTTGTCTGTTCATCAGTGAAATGCAAAATTACCCATGGTACATCTGATGACATGATTAGCTAACAAGGGTAACTCCCAGCTGACCTCCCTACTTTAATCTGTTGCAGCTGTTGTCATTTTTGTGATTCTGTTCATTCCCAGACATTGAGAGGAGTGCCAGCTAATCATTTTCCACATTGGCATTTTTACGTTTAGATTGCTGTTTTATCCATTGACATGGATCTTTACATTTGCTTCCTTTTGAGCCTTTTTATAAGTCATTGACTTGCATTATAGTAAATAGAAAGTAATAGAATCATACAGCACAGAAACAGGCCCTTCGGCCCAACATGCCCATGCCTTCCAAGATGTCCCATCTAAAGTAGTCCCACCCTGCCCGCGTTTCACTCGTATCCCTCTAAACCTTTCCTATCCAGGTACTTGTCCAAATGCCTTATTTAATGTTACATCATGTTGTAATACTTGCAATATTACATTTTATGGTTTAGAAAAGTTTAGAAAAGTTTTGCTGTTGCATAATTCTATTGCCAACCATTTGTAAACTAATTGTGAAGTGCACATGTATTATTGTAAATTATTATTAATAAAGGTGCTATTAGCTAAAAGAAACAGCAGTTACAATCGAAATATTACCAGGGTCAGGCAGCTTCTTTGTGGTCAGTGGATACCTACTGATTTGTAAATATTTACTGCATCTGCAGTGTTTTGCTTTTTTAGTGGTTATTGTATGACTACAGTTCCAAGTATCTTCAACACAACTGCTGCATTTTGTCCATCAAGCTCCACAGAGAACAACACTTTGCTAAGTTGGCAATCTTAATTTTTCATATAGTATCACTATATGAATTTACTGGGAAACACTTGTTGTCACAATTTACATTTATGAGATTATAAATTAAAAAAAATTGGAACTAAATTTAGTCATGTTTTGCTCTGATATATTCCCTTCAGATTGTAGTAAACATCTAGTATTCTAAAAGCACTTTAGAATTCTAAAATTCACAAATTCTAAATTTTGGAATTCCCAAAGAAACCAATATTCTACTCACATGCGATTTTTCAAAATGATACGAGGGTTGACAGAACTTGTGAACCTCGAGAAACTAGAAAAGCTGATGTTATTCTCTGTTCTCCATAGAGCAGAGAAGTGTAAGGGCAAATTTGATGGCATATTCTAGCAATGTTACAAAATTTTGAGATTCAAAAAATCAAGTCTGCAATTTATCCCATCAGATAAAGCATAACAATAAGTTTAATTTGACACCTAATTCACTTTCATATCTCAAGTAATGTTATGGCCATTTTCATACTCGGAAATTAGCATCTTGTTCCCTATTGATTTTCTATGGACATAACAAAAGCTGTGATCGTGGACAGTCAAAAGCACATAACCTTCTTAAAAATTAAGAGAACTGAATGAAATTTTCAGTTATCATAGATTGAACCATTCTGAAACAAATATAAAATAATCTAACTTGGATGACCTGAAATTAAAGCATATAATTAGTTAGTTACCCAATTGTAGCTAATTTAAAACTTCAATTTACTAGATCTAAACATCTATCCATTTCTTAATAAATGATTAACATTTTTAAATAGCCCAAGTGTCCAAATAATATTCACAAATAATTCACAATAAAACATGATTTTTAAATCTCATTTACATCAATTTATAGGCCAAATGGAAGGAATTTAGTGTTCAATTGCTGTAAATTAAAGTCAATTTAAATCGGCTTTCTAGTGGGTTCATGTGGAACGCGCTGGTTTAGAACGTTCACATTGCGCTGGATTTGTGCCCTCAAATGCCCAGAAAAATACTGCGGGATATAAAGAGCCCAAAATGAGCTACTCGCTATAGAAAACTTTAATAACAGGGTTATATACATGCCCCATTTAATGTAAAAATAAGGTACATACCTTTAATTGTTTGCTTTATAAAACCCTGGGGCTGCGAGAGGTTGCGAGTTTAGAGAGTGATTTTTAAATTACTCTAACTATTTTACAAGGCCATAAAAACTAATAATACCTTTTCTGACGGGGTCTTTCAGCGATTTTCCGTTAATGATTTACTAGGCTGAACATTTTCGATTGCAACAGCCTAGTAAAAATCGCGTTTTAAACCCGCCCCTCTAAACAGCGCCAAAATTACACACAAGGGGTGGGGCAGATACTCAGCCACGATTCAGGTACGTTTTGTAACATACCTACATATTCAAAATTATAAAGTTGATGAGTGTGGATTTAGGATGAATGTATTTCCAGTGGGGGAAAAAGCCCAGAGTATTTTTTTTTTCTGAGGACATTGGTTTGACTGAGGTCAAAGTAGATATTGTAATCCTTTTAAAGGGAAATTGGTTAAGTGCTCGAAACAATATCGCTGCGTTAATGGGGATAAAAGCAGGTAAGTACAATTAATTTGGTAGGGCTTGTCAATGAGCCGGCATGGTTATGATCGATGGAGTGACCTGCTTCTATGCATTATCATACTATGGTGTTGGAGCACAATATTAGATATGATAGGATCATCATTTTGTTAAAGCAGGCACTCTGTGTATACCTGGTGAGCCACAGCATTGATGGACAGAGGGACCTTGGGTTCCAAATCCATCGCTCCCACAAAGTGGCAACACAAATAGATAGAGTGGTAAATAGGACATATGGTACGCTGGCCTTTATCACTTGAAGTACTGAGAGTCAAGAAGTCATGTTGCAGCTTTTTTAAACTTTGGTTAGGCTACATTCGGACTATTGTGTGAGATTCTGGTCACCTGATTATAGGAAGAAATTGAAAGCCTTGGAGAGGGTGCAAAAGAGGTTTACCGGAAGGGTACTGACCCGAAATGTCATTTATGTTCTCAATAAATGCTGCCTGACCTGATGAGTTACTCCAGCATTTTGTGTCTTTCTTTAAACAGAATGCTGTCTGTATTGGAGGAACTGTTCCTAACTTGTACTATTCTATTTCTGTTAACCACCTGTGTTCTGGAGAACCACATGGTTCTGAAGAAAGACAAGCTGTACACTCCATCCAGTAACATCTGCCTGGAGTTCAGATGCTCTGATTGAGTAGGCTGGGTCCCTGATATTTGTAGCTGGAGTGGGAAATGGCAATCTGTCGACTGGCTGATCCCAGGAGGTGTAATTACCTTCGTTCCCAGATCTTTTTGCCCACTGGTTGCGAGAGAGCTGGTCTTAATCCAGCTTTCAGATTTTAAAAGCTCGGAGTAACAGCTGCATGCACCATGCCTGTGATCTGACAGCTAGGCTTCTGACTGTCCTCTTCCCAGTTGTTTCCAGGGCTCGGTGTCCTTCAGCCTCTCTTTTGCTGAATTTCAGCTGAAGAAGGTCACGCATAAATGTGGGGTTTTTTTCAGTCCTTGTTGTGTTACGTGGTCCTCCCCCAGCAGTTGAATATATTCTTTAAAGTGAAATGTGAGACATTTGAATGAAGTGATTAATAGCACGTGATCTGGTGGCAACTCACTATGTATCTGCCGTTCCCCATGCATGATGCTCTTAACTATTAATGCGTTCTTCAACGGTTGCCTATTAAACATAGCGTTCCCATCACATCTGACAGAGTATCCCCATGTTTCACAGAACCAATGTCAGTGTTTATATAGATTAGTTACCCTTTGATTTGTGACAAGGTCAGCACTGGAGCTGCTGGGTCAGAGAATGCAACTGAATATGGCATTTTCTGACTTCTGGGATAGTACAGAGTGGACCACAGCAACCCATCGGATCAAAATGGAGACACATGCCGATCCTGGTATCTTAAGCAAACAGCAAAGTGTTGAAGAAGCACAATGGGTCAGGCAGCATCGGTCGAGGGAATGGACAGCTGACATTTCAGATGGGGACACTTCTACATACTGATGGAGAACTGGACGGAAAGCTTGAAAAGAGATCTTTTGACTTTAGACTTTAAAGATACACGCCCTTCAGCCCATCCTGTCCGGAGCGACCAATGTAAAAAGGGAGAGCAATGGTGGTGGAGTGTAGCAGGGCTGAAATGTTAATTCTCATACACTGGGTTACTTTTGCTATTAATTGTTATTTATATTTGCATTAACATGTTATATCACAGTGCAAAAATGCAAAATCATATAAAATACTAAAGAAGTTGTTTCACCTGCTGAGTTTCTCCAGCATTTTTGTCTACCTTTGATTTTCCAGCATCTGCAGTTCCTTCTTAAAGAAATAACTTGTCTATACCAGTAGCAAAGTAAGAATAAGGCTGTGTGATTCAAAATCTCATGTCTATTATCTCATGAATTTGTGTTGGCATCTAGAATCTGTGATAAATGTGTCTTTGTAGCACCTGTTGTTTAAACGATCTGGGAGCTGATGTTTTAGGACATTTTAGATCAGTTTGGACCATTTGCATGCAAACACACACACAGACACACAGACACACAGACACACACGCACAGCCACACACAGACAGACACACACATACACACGGTTTCTACCGTTAGTCTGATTACTAAATGTGATAATGCCTGCAATGCCTGTACATACTAAAGGTATGCAGAGCAGGCGGATCATGATTGTAATGCGTGTACAATGCTAATTTGATCCCAGCATTGCCAAAACTGGTCATGAGGATTGCAGCTTCCATTTCTTCAACTTGAACAGAGAATCCTGCATTTAGCAGCAACCGACTGCGCTTCCCTTCCTCCCACCACCAGGTACCACTAGAAGTGCTATTTAAAGGACTTATCAATTATCTGTAGGTTGGTGATTGATTTGTTGAAGTGCTGGTTGTCAAGTACCATCAGATTGTGTGCAGCAGACGTTGTCAAAATATTTGAATATTTATGGAGGTGAGTCAGAAGTTCAAATTATGTCCTGACGTAAAGGCTTCAGTGAAACGCTGTCACTTCCAGCAGTGGGGACCTGGGCGGTAAGTTTTCTTGGGGTTCATATGTTTGCATGATGAGCACCCAAAGAACAGGTTAACCAGTAAGGGAGGAGGAGAAGGGAGAGAACAGGCCCCAAGAGATAGCCCTGTCAACTAAGGTACAATAAAGTGGAAATGTAGAGCGATCTCCCTCGGGCCCATATTAAAGAGGTAACTCCTCAAAGGAGGTTTTCAACAGCATGCACTGCATTCTTTTCACAAATTCCTGTGCAAAGTTGAAGCTAAACTACCCTGTGCTCCTTACTATTGTACACACACTTCTAGTCTGCCAGTGCATTAAGCATTTTGTTCTGTGTCTTCCCCAGCTTTTTAGGATGCTCCCTCAAATCCTTCATTTTATTACTTTGTGGAAGATGTGCATCCAGTTGCTGCCATGCGGATTATGATGGCACAGCAGTCAACACTGCTGCTTCACAGCTGCAGGGACCTCGGGTGCTGTCTGTGTGGAGTTTTACATCATCCTAACTTGGCTGCATCCCACTCGTTCCCAGTGATTCATCCTGATCAGAAGAGATAGGAGCAGAATTAGGCCATTCAGCCCATCAAGTCTACTCCATCATTCAATCATGGGTGATCCATCCCTTCCTCCTCACCCTATTCTCCTACTTTCTCCCCATAACCTCTGACACCCGTACTAATCAAGTGCATTCATCTTGTACAGATTCACCTTCTAAACTGATCTCTGTAGAACGATGCTGTGCGTGTCAGACTGAGTGATGTCTACCTTCATTATCACTCTCTTGTGACCGTCACTGCTCCTTGGTTGGGTGACCTATCTGAAAAGAGCAAGGCAAAGATGAGATTGAAATAACGGGAGAATGAAACATGAGAAGCAGGATTGGCTGTGAGCTCATCCTCACTTCCACGGAGTCTGTGCCTCTGCTGACGATGTGTAATGCTGCTCCAGTAATGACAAGTATACTCTGCTCGCAGAGTTAAATCATTAGAGCTGTGGGTTTCTTTGGATTGCTGCAATATTACCAAAACCCATTATTCAAAACCATCAACTAACTGCAGTGTCTGTGTACAATAATGGAACAAGAGCTATACTAGATGATACAAACTATTCTGTACATGTTATATACACTACATTCATTGCCAATTTGCTACTTTTGGTGTAGGAAGGAACTGCAGATGCTGGTTTATACTAAAGATAGACATAAAGTGCTGGAATAACTCAGCGGGTCGGGCAACATCTCAGGAACAAAAGGATGGGTGACATTTCTGGTCGAAATGCTTCTTCAGAGTCTTTTGGCCCTGGTTAAATGTACCATTATACAACAAAATAGAGGGAACTGCTTCAATGACTGTCAGGCTATATATCGGCTGATGTGCAAACTATGGTTAAATAACTTGCAATATTACATAGCAATAAGATTTGCGTGTGAGGCTTGGATTTATAAAAAGTGCATTAAGTGCACCTTTGGTAGATGGGTGAAGAGAGTTGCACTGACTAATGTGTGAAACTAGGTACTGGTTCAATTGATGGATTGATGATAAATGCAGTGATCATGTCTCTGTGTGTGAGTGCACATTTACTGGAATTCGAGTGATCGAGTCAGATAGCATGGAAAAATGACTCATCTATGCCAACCTACTCATCTAAGTGTTTTTGATCCATATCCCTCTAAACCTTTCCTATCCAAGTATTTGTCCAAATGTATTTTAAATGTTGTTATTAGTTTACTGCAAGGAATTTTTTTTTAACAGCATCTGCAGTTTCTTATGTCTACTTTCTTTGTTAGCTTGTTCCATGTATTGATCACACTGTGTGACAAAGTTGTCTCTCACGTTCCTATTAAATATTCCCTCTTTTACCTTAAACCTTTTCAGACTTTAGGGATACCCAGTGGAAACGGGCCTTTCAGCCCACTGTCCACACTGACCAGCGATCACCTCGTACACTAACACTATCCTACAAACTAGGGACAATTTTTACAACTTAAAACCAATAAACGTACAAATTTGTAGATATTTGGAATGTATAAATTCCATACAGACAGAACCCATAATCAGGATTTAATCGGGTCTTTGGCGCTGTAAGGCAGTAACTCTACCGCTGCACCATTGTGCCGCCCTAACCTAGGCCCAATAGTTGATTGATTCCACATCTTCAGGGAAAATGCTCTGTAATAATATGCATTATTGATTTAACTTTTTATTAGAGGGTTTCCTGCTGCAACGGGTGATGGACCATGTCCTTCTTTCCACCTCATCTACCAAGGCCTGCAGTGCCATGCTGGAAACTGTCAGTGCCTTCTGTTTGCTCCTTCAACCGTGGTTTCCTGTGAGCTCTCAGGGCCAGTGGTGCTTACATTATTTATTCAGGCACAAAGCAGTAAAGACTGTCTTTAATCAGAACTGGCCAATTTGAGTTTGTGTCAAGGTATGCCTACTTTGAAGAAGTTCCCCGCCTCTCTCCGATGGGAATTCTGTGAGACCCTCTCTCCCTGACCCCCCCCCCCCCCCCACCACCGTGATTTCTGCTGCTCTTCTGCACTACGACCAGGTTCACTACGACCATGTTCTGACCTGGGGACATCGCTACCACAACCACATGTAGAAACTAGAAATTGCAGACGTGGATTACATAAAAGGAGACAAAGTTCTGGAGTAACTCATTGGGTCATGCAACAGTCCTGGAGAACATGGATAAGTGACGTTCTGGGTGGGCACCTTCTGGGTTGGTGTCAGCCTTTCAAAATGGCTTCAGCCTTGTGTCGGTGTGCTATGGTCACCAGTGGACTGTCTGGTGCCAGCAAGTTGCTGCAAGCATGGTAATGGGCTCTCAGCAGGAATTTTGAAGACAGATAAATTCCCTGGGCCTGATGGTCTGCATCCCAGAGTACTCAAGGAGGTGGCCCTGGAAATCGTGGATGCATTGGTGATCATTTTCCAATGTTCTCTCGACTGGATCAGTTATTGTGGACTGGAGGGTTGCCAAAGTAACTCCACTTTTCAAGAAAGGAGGGAGAGAGAAAACGGGGAATTATACACCAGATAACCTTACATTGGTGGTGGGGAAGATGCTTGCGTCGATTACTAAAGATGTAATAGCAGGACATTTGGAAAGCAGTGTCAGGATCGGTCAAAGTCAGTATGGATTTATGATGGGGAAATCATACTTGACTGATCAACTGGAACTTTTTGAGGATGTAACAAGTAGAATGGATAAGGGAGAACCAGTGGATGTGGTGTATCTGGACTTTCAAAAAGCCTTTGACAAGGTCCCACACAAGAGATTAGTGTGCAAAATTGGAGCACATGGTATTGGGGGTAGGGTATTGACATGGATAGAGAACTGGTTGGCAGAAAGGAAGCAAAGAGCATGAATTAACGGGTCATTATCAGAATGGCAGGTAGTGATTAGTTGGGTGGCGCAGGGTTGGAGCTGGGACCCCAGTTATTTACAAAATATATTAACGATTTATTATATATTATATATTAGACGAAGGAATTAAATGTGACATTTCCAAATTTGTAGATGACATAAAGCTGGGTGGCAGTGTGAGCTGAGATGAGGATGCAATGAGGCTGCAGAGAGACTTGGACAGGTTGGGTGAGTGGGCAGATGGATGGCAGATGCAGTTTAATGCGGATAAATGTGAGGTTATCTACTTTGGAAGGCAGATTATTATCTGAATGGTGTCAGATTAGGAAAAGAGGAGGCGCAACAAGACCTTGGTGTGCTCGTACATCAATCATATAAAGTAAGCATGCAGGTGCAGCAGGCAGTGAAGAAAGGTAATGGCATGTTGGCCTTCGTTGCGAGAGGATTTGAGTTTAGGAGCAAGGAGGTCCTATTGCGGTTGTACAGGGCCCTTGTGAGACCGCACCTGGAGTATTGTGTGCAATTTTGGTCTCCTAATTTGAGGAAGGACATTCATGCTATTGAGGGAGTGCAGCTTAAGTTCACCAGTTTAATTCCCGTGATGGTGAGACAGGGGTACAATATGATGAAAGAATGGGTCGACTGGGCTTGTATTCACTGGAATTTCAAAGGATAAGAGGGGATCTTGTAGAAGCATATAAAACTCTTAAAGGATTGGACAGGCTAGATGCAGGAAAAATGTTCCCTTTGTTGGGGGAGTCCAGAACCAGTGGTCACAGTTTAAGAATAAGGGGTACACCATTTAGGACTGAGATGAAGAAAAAGTTCTTCACCCAGAGAGTTGTGGATCTGTGGAACTCTCTGCTTCAGAAGACAGTGGAGGCCAATTCAGTGGATGTTTTCAAGAGAGAGCTAAGGGCCTGTCCCACTTTCACGACCTAATTCATGACCACTGCCGAGTTTGCCCTTGACATACACGCAACATGGTCGTCACGAGGTTGTAGGAGGTCGTAGGTAGATCATAGCAGGCGTGATGCTAGTCGTAGGTATTCGTGGCATCAAGTAGGTCGGGGCGATTTTTCTAGCATGATGAAAAATGTTCACGAGTAAAAAAGGTTGTGAATTATGTCGTGAAAGTGTGACATGCCCTTTAGATTTAGCTCTTCGGGCTAAAGGAATCAAGGGATGTGAGAAAAAAGCAGGAAAGGTGTACTGATTTTAGATGATCAGCCAAGATCATATTGAATGGCTTGAAGAGCTGAATGGCCTACTCCTTTTTCTTACAGAGACTGTTCCCAAATCCAGGTGGGTTTTTTTAACCATGCACAAAGCCCTTTGGTGTTTGTGTTTATTGAGGGTGGTGCAATTGGCAGTGTTGAAAAGTGTCCAGGTATGTTGGATTCACAAAAGGCATCACTGTTTTGTGACAGCCTTCGTCCTCCCATCCCTGCTGGTGCAGCAGTGTTGATGCTGCTGCCTGGCAGATTGTCAGCCTGGTTTGCTGCAGCACATCCACAGATGGTACAGTCTGAAGTTGATGTACCTAGATCCTGATATGTTCAGAGTCATCTTCCAAGGTAATCTGGAGTGTCTTTGAACAAATGTCAGCAGAACTTCTGCCAGCTTTGAGCAGGATCACAGAGAAGTCACAGCATTAAAGGAAAGGTGATTTGTTCATTATTATCTGCTAATTGATTGATTGATACTTTATTATCACATGTAATATGTCACAATATCATACATAAGGTATGCAAAGATTCGCCACTTATTGGGAGTCGACAATGTTACAAAGTATTCCTTATCATCACCAATGGTCCCTCTTTGTTCGTGGTGGCCTCTCCGCACCGGATGCCCCTTTGTTCTCTCGGCGCCCGTCCCCGCCACAACGCCAAGTCCCCCTTTGTTCTCGGCAGCACGTCCTCGACTGACCTCCGGCACCCACCACGGCCATGTCCGACCTCCGGTACTCATGCTGGTCCGGCCTCGGCCGCTGCTGCCGGGTCCGATCTTGGACGGCACTGCGGTGCTCACCGGGAGCTTCCGAAAGTCCATCTTGCTCTCAGCAGTTGCTCGCGGGTCCTTCATCGCTCTTGGGTCATAGGTGCCATTGGCGGGCGAGCTGGGCCCACCGGGCAGGTCCAACGTACACACAGGAATACAGGCACGGAAATCGCTATCAAAACATGGGGGGGACCCGGGGGACACAATTTCCTGGCGGAATCAGTCTGAAGAAGGGTCTTGACCCGAAACGTTGCCTATTTCCTTCGAGCCATAGATGCTGCCTCACCCGCTGAGTTTCTTCCAGCATTTTTGTCTACCTTTGATTTTCCAGCATCTGCAGTTCCTTCTTAAACAGGCAGAGTTGAGCTGGGTTTAGCTCTGCTTCTCTGTGCTGGCTGTGGGCCTGGGGGCACCGCTACCGTCTGACTCCTGATGCCTCTGGCCGGGCGTGGGGGGTGGGAACTCGGTTGGGAACGGGGATGGTCCAGTGGCAGCTCGGCAGCGATTGCAATGCCGGAGACCCGGCCGGGATCGATCCTTGCTGCGGATGAGGCGCAGGTCTGTGTCCAGGGCTGCCAAGAGTGTTTTTTGCTTGTGACCTATGACCTGGGCATGCGATTCGAGCTCCGCTCTGTGATCTTTGCTCCACTAGGACCTCCCTCCTCCAATCACCACGCTTTATCCTTAGTCCCACCCCCCTACTTCCGCCTCTGACCGACACCTCCCTCCAATCATCGCGCTGAATCATCATGTCCCGTCCCCACTGCCTGCTGACCAACGTCTCTCTCGTCCAATCGGCGCCCTCCCTCGATCATCAGTCTCACCCCCACTGTCTTGTGGAAAACGGATTTTAAAATCCGGATTACAAAAAATGGGGGGGGGGGGGATCATCCCCCACCTCTAAAAACAGGGGGGTATGTTTCCGCCCCTGTAGGAATAGATCGGGTAAACGCACAGAGTCTCTTGTCCAGAATAGGAGAGTTCAGAACCAGAGGACATCGGTTTATGGTGAAGGGAGATAAATTTAATAGGAATCTGAGGGGTAACTTTTTCACACATAGGTTGGTGGGTGTATGGAATGAGCTGCCAGAGGAGATAGTTGAGGCAGGGACTATTGTTAAGTTTAAGAATTTTTTTTACAGATACATGGATAGGACGGGTTTGGAGGGATATGGTTCAAATACAGGCAGGTGGGACTAGTGTATGTGTGACATGTTGGTTGTGTAGGGAAAGTTGGGCTGAAGGGGCTGTTTCCATGCTGCATAACTGTGACTATCTTTGAGATGTGTGAGGAAAGCAGAGCACCTGGAGGAAATCCACATGGTCACAAGGAGAACACGTAAACTAGCAATGTTACAAAATTTTGAGATTTTAAAAATCGTCTGTAATTTATCCCATCAGATAAAGCATAAAAAGAAGTTTAATTTAACACCTAATTCACTTTTCATATCTTCAGTATTAAAAAAGTTATGGCCATTTTCATATTCGGAAATTAGCATCTTGTTCCCTATTGCTTTTAATTGACTTAACACAAAAGCTGTGATTGAGAACAGTCAAAAGCCCATAACTTTCTTAAAAATTAAGAGAACTGAAAGACATGTTCAGTTATTATAGATTGAAGCATTCTGAAACAAATATGAAACAATCTTACATAGATTACTTAGATAATTGTAACTAATTACAAAATGCAATTACTAGATCTAAACATTTATCCATTTCTTAAGAATAGATTAACATTTTTAAATAGCCTAAGTGTCCAAATACCATTCACACAAGAATTCACAATATAACATAATTTTTATATCTCATTGTCATGGGTTTATAGGCCAAATGGAAGGAATTTAATGTTTAATACCTGTAAATTAATGGCCATTTAAATCAGCTTGCGAGTGGGTTTTTCTGGAATGCGATCAATTGGAACGTTGCGGTTGCAGTGATTTAGACCCCCATATCGGCAGCAAAAACACTGCTGGTTCTTACGGGGGAAAAAAATCACCGTTTCGCAACTTAAAATGTGAATTAAATGCATCTTAAGAAACACTTTTATACATAAAAATAAACTACTTTCTTTTACCTGTCCCCTACGTAAAATCCGTCCCCATTGTCAGCGTTGACAGCTTCAGAAGCTGAATTAAAAATCACTCTAGTGATTAACTTGTCGGGTAAAAACACACAGAACGGCCGTCGGAACGGTTCTTCAGCAAAAGCTTGCACTTCAACAAAATATAATCCAGGACCAGGTCGGAGAAAACCGCGTTTTAACCCCCCCCCCCCCCCCCCCAAACGCGCCAAAATCGCGCACACGGCCAGTGGCAGAATTGCAGCGCCGCTGAAAGTAAGTATTGTAACATACCTACGTAAACTTCATACGAGGAGCAACCAAGGAATGGATTGAACCCAGGTCCAGTTATTACAGGTGCTCAGTGAGTCAAGCTGATTTGGAGTCACTGGGCTGTGTGGAAAATTCTGATTGAGAAGAATGCTCTTTACAAGTCCTTTAGACCTTCAATGCAGCACAGCTAAAAAAATGGCATGATGGGACGAAGCCCCCAATTGAGTCCAACCACGTTACAAAACAACTTATGTGGATGTTTTACACTCTAATTAGAATGCTTTGCATGTGAAATGGGGACTGGAAAATTGATTTTACTGGGGATCTGTTTTGCTTTGGAGAGGTGGTATTGCAGTGTTACTTATCGGGAGAATACAAGTTGTGGGATCGAGTTTGAAGGAAAAAGAAGGTCCCTGGCTTGGTTGTCAGCTAGAATGGATGCTCTTCTTTCTCTTCATTCTCCAGCTCCTTTACTTGTCATTGTGCTTTTGGCAAGAGCTATCATCTTCTGATGGTGAGTCTGTGCATCTTGATCCCTGGGATGGCAGGACTGTCATATGAGGAAAGATTGAGAAGATTAGGCTTGTATTCACTGGAGTTTAGAAGGATGAGGGGGATCTTATAGAAACATATACAATTATAAAAGGACTGGACAAGCTAGATGCAGGAAAAATGTTCCCAATGTTGGGCGAGTCCAGAACCAGGGGCCACAGTTTTAGAATAAAGGAGAGGCCATTTAAGACTGAGGTGAGAAAAAATGTTTTCACCCAGAGAGTTGTGAATTTGTGGAATTCCCTGCCACAGAGGGCAGTGGAGGCCAAATTACTGGATGGATTTAAGAGAGTTAGATAGAGCTCTAGGGGTTGGTGGATTCAAGGGATATGGGGAGAAGCAGGCACGGGTTATTGATAGGGGATGATGAGCCATGATCACAATGAATGTGGCTCGAAGGGCCGAATGGCCTCCTCCTTCACCTATTTTCTATGTTTCTATGTTAACACTTTAGAATTTAACATTAAACATAAAAACATCCTCCCCACAGCGGAATCACCATTTCCCACTGTGAGGGAAGGCACCAAAGTTGAACAGACCCCGACCACGGGTGAACAGAGGAAGAGGACTGAACTTTGAAAGTTCCTCTTCCTCTGTTCAACTGTGGTCGGGGCCTATTGAGGCCTCTGCAGTCGCCGCTACGGCTCAGAGCCTCCGAATCAACGACTTCCCTACCAGAGACCGAGCTGGGCCGAGATTCAACGCTGGCGACCCCCGTGATGTTAAAGTCAGCGCCGCCCGCGGCTGGAAAGTCAGCGCCGCCTGCGGTGGAATCCAGTGCTGTGCCGCCGCTGCTGAAGCTAGCTAACGTGGAGGGAGAGCGAGGCAGCGTCAATTACATGGGCTGAGCCTACTCTTCCTCCACTGGGCTCAAGACACGCCCCCTTGTGAGGCAGATGTGATCGCTGCCTCCCCTGGAGCTTTTTCATTGCAGTTTTATGATGAGACCAGCGAGCACAAATTTAATATATTTATATGTGAAATAAGCCACCTGGATTATGGAAGATGAGGACATGTAATGAAGGGGTTTACAAACATTACATTGGTGACATACATAGAGATAGTAACAGGCACACGCTTATTGCCCGCGCTCCATCCAGTTTCTGAGGGGTTGCGCAATCAGAGGGGAGGCTCAGCTCATCGCCGCCTCACCTCTTATCTCTCCCTGTATTTGCAGCAGAGCTGCACAAATTTGGCGATTTTTACTATAAAAAATGATTAGATTCATATAGAAATGACATTTATAACAGATCAGTGGAAAAATCTTTATATTTATTTTATTTTATTATTATCTTTCTTTACTTTTCTTAACAGCTATTTTCATTGGGAGTATGACAGGTGAGCCTCTGCCTCCCCTGACCGCACGTCCCTGGACCATATGCACTCCTGAGTCCTGCAAGACTTCTCCAGAGTAGTCCAGTCATTAGGATCATACTCAAGGTTTGCTCTGCCATTAATGTTTGGAAGCATGTGATCGGCTGCTTCCATGTGGCTGGTGCTTATTTGTGTTAAAGTCATTTAGTCGATAGGTTAATAATGGCATTTAGAGAAAGAGAGAAAATAATGGAACACAAAAGTTGCAAAATGCAGAGTTCTATGAAGTGCTCAGCAGATCATGTCAGCAGAGTGAGAGAGAAAAACAAACTAATGTAACAGATGGATAACCTGCAGAAGAACTATCTACCTCATTGGAAACCCTCGGACTTTGATGGGACCTTAGTGGACTTTATCTTACACTAAACTTTATTCACGTTATTTCCTTTATCATGTAACTGTGGATGGCTTAATTGTAATCATGTATTGACTTTCCGCTGACTGGTTAGCCCGCAACAAAAGTTTTTCACTGTACCTTGGTACATGTGACAATAAACTAAACTCAACTCAAGTTGGCAGTTATGATATGAACAGAAAGTGAAGTTGTGGCAATTGATATGGAGTCCAGATGGCTGTAATGTGCTCAGAGAACAGATGTACTGCTATTCTCCAAGCTTATCGTAGAGTTTTTTTTATAGCAGTGCTAGGAACGCACAGATGATTAGGGATTAAAATATGCTGGAAGATTAGAATGGCATGCAGCAGGAAACCTCTGGCTGTCCCTGCCGACAATGCAGAGAGGACTGTATTGTGAACACTGAGGTGAATTGCTGTTGCACCTGGAAGGTCTGTTTTGGCGCCTGGACGATGGGAAGGGAGAAGATAAAAGGACAAGTATTATACTTCTTGCACGAAGAAAGTGCTGAGAAGGGGTGTGGCTGGTGGCAACCAGGGCGTTTCAAAGGGAGCCCTCCCTTCAGAATGCTGAAAGGGGAGGGGAGAATGTATCTTATGATGGAATATTGTTGCAGGTGACAGAAATTGTGAAGGATGATTGTTGAGTGAGGATTTAGAGGGACATGGTCGGCGGGGGCTGCCAAGATCATGGAGGGACACGACGATGGAGGGACCATCGGGACTCTAATGAGTTCCTTCATAACTTTACCAGCGCCAGATTTGTAGACCTTGCATCAATACTGAAAGGGGCCAGGCTGGTAGATGATGGGTGAAACACCAGAGGTAACTGTGCAGGAGAAGAAGCCTCTGAACATAATTGAAGGGTTAAGAATAGATTCAGGATTAGATCCCAGCCTACTATGTGATGACAGAGGTATTGCATGAAGCCAGTGTGTGCCACATCGAAGTCTACACACAAACTGCAGAGGATCAACGTTAGAGAATTTACTACTAAGGTTAAAAACCATGTTGGTACAGGACATGGCTGGAAACTTACTAGTGGGGGATTAAAAAAAAAAAAGCCTTTTTCTTTGGAACTATGTCAAAAGATCGGAAAACCCCCCCACAAAAATACTCAGTTATTGCAGTATTTGCTCCCCAACTGTTGGAAGATATTTTACTTCATTTTTTTTAAGATTCCTTGAAGTTTAACATCCTCACTGCCTATTGAAAGTCTGCCTGATGATCATTCAAAGCTTAGAAAGAGTGTTGAAAACCTGGTGGTTATGCACACAGATATCCTGCACAAGTAGCGACCGGAGCATTGCCCTCGTAAACTACCCATCCATTGTTAGCCACCTCCTATCCTATCCATGGGACTTTCTGCAGCTCCTGCATTGGCCTTGATAGTCTCCTCTGAACCCATATAACTGAGGTAAAACGGGCAAACTGGATCGAGAGGAAATGCTATTTGGAAGACACTTATTTGTGTTTTTGTCATTAACTTGAGATTTAAGTTGAAGGAAATCCATTCAGAATATGTCAAAGTGCAATTAGAATGAAAGGGACAGGTGTTGCATCTTTGTGATAGGTCAGAGTCATAGTCATATTGTATAGAAATGCACCCTTGGGCCTGATACACCCATACTGATCAACATATCTCATTTACACTGGTCCCACTTTCCAGTGTTTGGCCCTAATCCTTATACCTGTCCTATCTGTACAGTATGTACCTGTCTAATTACTTCTTAAACATTGCAATAGCCCCTGCCTCAACTACCTCCTCCGGCAGTTTGTTCCATACACACACCACCCTTTGCGTGGAAAAGTTACCCCTCTGCTTTCTTTAAAATCTTTCTCCTCATCTTAAACCTATGCCCTCTGGTTCTCGTATCCCCCACTCTGGGCAAGAGACTCTCTGCGTCCACTCGATCTATTCCTTTCATGGTTTTATACACCTTGAGAATATCCCCCCTAGTCCTCCCGCACTCCAGGGAATAGAGTCCTAGCCTGCTCAACCTCTCCCTATAACTCAAACCCTACAGTCCCAGCAACATCCTTGTAAATCTTTTTTGCACCATCTCCGACTTAACAACATCTTTCCTATAACATGGTGCCCACTACTGCATACAATACTCTAAATGTGGTCTCACCAACATTGTGTACTACTGCAACAAGAGTGGGATGGAAGAGTCAAATAAGGAGGCGGTCAACAGGAAGCTCATGGGCGCAGGTGCTCTGAGGAGAATGGTTGAGATATTACTTCTGAAATGACTTCTGTGGAAATAATCAAGCTGGAATTGCTCTCCATTGAGCAATGAATATTTATGTGATATTTAATAGAAGAGTAAGTACATGATTAGAAGGAGTTCCGGTAGATTAAGTAAAGAGAATCTATTTCCACTGGCAGTAATCGGAGAATGCAAATTTAAAGAGCCATTTGGACAAATTCTCTTCCCCACTGGGGTAATAATATAATCTTGGAAATATTGCTTGAAAAGGTGGTAGAAGCAGATACAGCAGCAACTTTCAAAGTTGAACTTGATACGTACTTAAAATGTAGAAAAATGGTTTAGTTAGTTTAGAGATACAGCAATGAAACGTGCCCTTTCGGCCCACCGGGTCCGCGCTGACCAGCGATCCTCGCACATTAACACTATCCTATTACGCACTAGGGACAATTTTTACATTTATCAAGCCAATTAACCTACATACCTGTACTTCTTTGGAGTGTGGGAGGAAACCGAAGATCGCGGAGAAAACCCACGCAGGTCGCGGGGAGAACGTACAGGCAGCACTGCATTAGCTGTCAGGCAGCAACTCTACCACTGCACCACCATGCCACCAAATAATGTTGGGCTTTGGGGAATGAGCAGTGGCTTGGAAAACAGGTGTATGAAGAGTTGACGCAATGGTTAAAATGGATTATTTTTGTGCTTTGTGGCTACAATAAAGAAATCCAGCTCAACTGAGAAAATGTTCTGAAAATAAATACAAAATATCGAAGCCAAAATAGTTACACTTGTGTCCTTGAAAACCAAATAAATCATGGAAAGCCAAATATTTAATAGTGAGTATTTAATGGTAAAAAATATAGTGTTTATTTTACTCTTAATAGAAAATTTCCAAGGACTTCAGTATAATCTCTAATTATCTCATTATTCACAACTATATGGAGGCGCAAGAGACAACATATGTTGGAATTCTGAATGAAAAACAAACTGCAGGAGTAATTTAACGGGTTAGGCAGCATCTGTGGAGGAAATTGGACAGACAATGTTTTAGTCAAGGACCATTCTTCAGTCTGATGGAAAAGGGGGGAGATGGTTGGTAGAGAGACACGAGGGTAAGGGTTGGGGCACTAACTATCAAGTGATAGGTGTATGCAGGTGAAGAGGAACTGATTGGCAGATGATTCAGGTGGGGGTGAGATGGGTGAAGATAATAACTAAGTCTGCAGATGATAAGTGGAGAAGACAAAAAGGGTGCTGATTGTGGAATCTGATAAGGAAGGAAAAACGCAAGTGAAATGTAGAACCGATGGGAAGGATGGTGGGTGATGGGGAGGAGTGTAGGGGGAGTGGAAAGTCAAGTCTACATGAGTGGGAGGGGCGGCTCGGTTGATGAAAAGGAGATGAGGAGGAATATGTTGTGCTGTAGCCTCACTCTGGCAGTGGAGGAGGCAGAGGGCAGACAAGTCAGGACAGGAATGGGAAGAGGGATTTAAAGTAGCTTGCAACCGGGAACTCTGGCACAGCTGGGGGGCAGGAC
Source organism: Leucoraja erinaceus (assembly GCF_028641065.1). Classification (NCBI taxonomy): domain Eukaryota; kingdom Metazoa; phylum Chordata; class Chondrichthyes; order Rajiformes; family Rajidae; genus Leucoraja; species Leucoraja erinaceus. The sequence goes on from NC_073385.1 coordinate 50,404,397, forward strand.
ACATGTATACGCTGAAGCAGTCTAAGCTTGCTCTCAGTGCTGTGGAAGGGCACAGCGAGAGCATTGGATGCTGTAGAAGGGTATAGAGGAGAAGCAAGTTATTCCTTGTCTCACTTGAAAAGGGCTTTAGGGTCCCCAAATGGAGGTAAGGAGGGAGGGGTAGGAATAGAGGTTGCATCTCCTGTGGTTGCAGGGAAAAGTCTGTGGGTAGGTCGGGGATGTCCAAACCAAGAATTCACGGAAAGTCTCTCCATTCATACTCAAACTGGAAGAACTGCACCTCATTCAATTTGAAACATTTCTGCATTAAAGTCATAAGAGGATTTCACTGAGATTAACCTTTAAAAAAAAATAATCTTTTGCATTTTAATAATTAATGTTTATAGAGATATTGTTGTAACAAGCCTTGTTCCCTCTATCTGCTGCTCTAATGTTGGCTTTTGTGCTTCTCTAGGGCACATCAATGTCATGCATTCCCATCTCTGAGCCATCTCAGAGTTTTCTAACAGTTAGCAGGCCCACTCTGCCCATTCTACCTTCAGATACCTATCTTTGCAATTCCATTTTTCAGTGCTCTCAGCTCATAGCCTTCTGTGCCATGACACTTGGACAATCTATACATAACTAAAGCTCTGATCTTGTTATCTTCTGGTTTGCGCGGTCTTTCTATTTGCGCCAAAACGGTATACGATAGCGGCACGATTTTTTGCCAGCTTACTCTCCGTTCTCCTGAGCTGCGATTGCACCATTTTGTTCCGATCGGTGGTCTAATGTAAAAGTCAGTGAGGTTTGAAAAAATCTTATAAACCGCGCGTGTGCAGATCGATCTCCTCTCTTGCAGTTCAGCGTCGCGTGGATTGGTCTTTTCTCCTGTCACTCCGCAGGACGGTCCGCTCCTTCCTGCGCCATGGCGCCTTTACTGGAGCTAAGAGAGGCTCTGGATGGCTGGCGGACATCTCCAACCGGCCACAATTTTTGGAGGGAGATTGGGTCCGAAACCCAGCCTAGCGTCGGAGGCCCAGCCCAGCCCAGCGTCGGAGATGTCGCCAAATGGAAAGCGGGGACTCTGATCCCGTCGGAGGAGAACGACCAACACCCGCTGTGAGTCCCCATCGCAACGTCAGCTCCAGACTCTTCCCCTCTGGTCCCCCATGTTGGCTCCTGCCCCCACAACCCCTGTCTTTTTCACCGAGCTCTCTTCCCGCCCTTGCCCCCCCCCCCCCCCCCACCCCCCCCCCCCCCCCCCCCCCCCCAGCATCCAATGATGAATTGCTAACCGAGGCTCATATTTCCAGCAACACCAAAAATGAATAAATGTCTCGGCATAGTTCTAGGAGATTTAGTTCTACCTTTTCACCAACTGTAACTCGACGCAATCCAGCTCTAAACCATCAGCATCAGCAGGAAGCTAAGAGAAAGCAGGAGTTTATGAAACATTAATATTTACATGATTTGAGGTGGATTTTATGGACAAATTTGAAGGAGCACGTGCACATTTTGTATACACGTGTGACTTATCATTTCTGAGAAACATTGCCAGAGCTGAGGTTGCTCTGTAATATGTCTGATTTCTCGTTGCTTCATTCCCATGGTGACCTGATTCCCATGATAGCTTGTCAAGTGTATTTATTTATGGAATGGTGTTATGTGGCTGTAACAGTCATCGGAACCAAATGTCCAAAGAGGATTATTATGTTTGATTTATTAACGGAACTGCAATTCTACTTCCCGGTGGAATATCAGTTCTGCTCTGTTAACCATGGTATTTGGGATGAGACCAAAAACTGGTTTGGTTCTCGTTGCTGGAGAATCAAAATAAGGAATAAGCTGAAATATCACAATACTTTTGGTATTCACAATAGTACACTGATTAAATGTGCCACTCTTCCACTGCATTGATATCTAAAAGGATTATTAGTGGTTGATAAAAATATTTCCTTGATGTTCAGAGAAGTCTAGCTACTGTTGTCAGTCATCATTTGTGTTAATGCATAGTAAACCAGAAACTGAAATATCATCATATGGAATGCATTGACATTAGGTATATGATGGAATCCACATCATGTTAATGCCCATATTAAAAATCATAAATCTCCCCATTTGGAAGAAAATGACTCGAGTTGTGTAAGGGAAACTATGAAGCATGTCGTGGGGTAGACTGATTTCCCCCTCCCCCCCCCCCCCCCTTTCTGTCGGCGGGTTTCCCATAAAGAACGAGCAATTTGATTGGCTTTAGCCCATCGCACTATTTAAAATGGCAATGTAACTACAGTACTAATGATTCCATTTGCCATTCATGGAACCAAAATCTGCAGGTGCTGGAAATTCAAAATAAAGCAAACAAATATTTTAGAAGTAAGTATAAACCATGAGAGGAAAATATAAGGTGAATACATAGTCTTTTCCCCAGGATATGTTATTCGAGAACTAGAGGGCATTGGTTTAAAGCAGGGGTGTCAAACTACCGGCCCGAGGGCCGCATCCGGCCTACAAAGGGGTTCAATCAGGCCTGCGGGATGATTTAGGGGAAGAAAGTATTCCCATGCAGATGGTGTGATAGGTAAGACACGGCGGTGGTCCCAGCACCGACCCCTGAGGCTCACACCTCCCACCCTCACCTCCGGCGGCTCTGTGTCCGACGACTGTTCTGTCCGTACCCCATGGTGATGTTTCGGGTTGAGACCTTTAGACTGAAGAGGTTGAAAACCAGCCATATAGATGTAAAACACAATGACTGGAGATGTGTGTTATCCAACTAAAGGCAGAAATCAGAATCAAGTGTTCATCTTTATTGACACAACACCATAATAAATATATTACAGAAAAAATAATTTAATGGGGTGGCACAGCGGTAGAGTTGTTGCCTTACAGTAGGTATGTTGCAAAACCTACCTTAAGCGTCGCTGCAGATCTGTCCAAGCCCGTGTGTGCGATTTTGGCGCCGTTGAGAGGGGGGCGGGTTTAAAACGCGATTTTCCCTAGGCTGTTCAAATCGAGCTTGTTCAGCCTACTTAGTTGCTGACGAAAAATCGCTGCGAGGTCTGTTCGCTGGAGCTATGTTTACATTTAGAGGGTTTATTTAATTATTATAGTAGTTTAAAAATTATCCTCCAAACCCGCGACCGCCGACCACGGGCCGGATCTCATACAGGGGACAACGGAAGGTAGGTTGTTTATTTTTTACATTAAAAAGCGCTTCTTAAGATCCCTTTATACAAAGTTTTATGTTGCGAGTAGCTAATTTGGGGCCCCATTAAATCCCGCAGTATTTTTTTGGGCATTTGGGGCACAAATCTACCGCAATGGGAACGTTCTAAACCAGCGCGTTCCACAGGATCCCACTCAAACGCTGATTTAAATGGCCTTTAATTTACAGCAATTGAACACTAAACCCCTTCCATTTGGCCTATAAATTCATGTAAATGAGATTTAAAAATAATGTTTTATTGTGAATTCTTTGTGAATGTTATTTGGACACTTAGGTTATTTAAAAATGTTAATCCTTTCTTAAGAAATGGATAGATGTTTAGATCTAGCAGTTTGTTGTTAATTGAAGTTTGGAATTAGCTATAATTGGGTAACTAACTCATTATATGCTTTAATTTCAGGTCATCCAAGTAAGATTGTTTTATATTTGTTTCAGAATGCTTCAATCTATGACAACTGAAAATTTCATTCAGTTCTCTTAATTTTTAAAAAAGTTATGGGCTTTTGACTGTCCACGATCACAGCTTTTTTGTTATGTCCATAGAAAATCAATAGGGAACAAGATGCTAATTTCCAAGTATGAAAATGGCCATAACTTTTTTAATACTTGAGATATAAAAGTGAATTAGGTGTCAAATTAAACTTCTTTTTATGCTTTATCTGATGGGATAAATTGCAGATTTGATTTTTTAAATCTCAAAATTTTGTAACATTGCTACTTACAGCAGCACGGACCCAGATTTGATCCTGACTACGGCTGCTGCCCGTACAGAATTTGTACATTCTCCCTATGACCACATGGGTTTTCTCTGGATATTCCGGTTTCTCCCACATCCGAAAGAAGTGCAGGTTTGTAGGTTAATTGGCTCCTGTAAATTGTCCCTGGCGTGTAGGATAGAACAGGTGTATGGTAGATTGCTGGTCAGTGTGGACTTGTTGGGCCGAAGGGCCTGTTTCCATATATATGTTTTACAAATATATCTTAATTTAATTGAACCATATACATGGTTGAATATGTGGCATTATTTTTGTCTTGTTTCTACAGTCAAAGCGTAAGGTTGATTAATTTATTTGTGCAGAACAGTGATGGAAGTCCAATTCCTTTTGCCTTGTTTCTATATATATATATATTACTAAAGGTCTGTTCTTGACCGGTTTTGGCCATCTGTGCTGCGATTTCCGAGAGAACGCCACCACCTACGGCCGTCATTTTTTTGGCCACCTTGCTCAGAGCCCCCCTCCGCCGAATGTGTGCCGAGGATTTTTCCCATCGATTAAAAACGACATGATGCAAAATTGGGGTAACATTGAACTAGCGTATAGGGGTTAATGGTCGTTGTAGGCCGCAGGGATATTTTACCCGCTGCATGTTTAAACTTTAAACTCGAAACCATTGCATTTTATAGCAGAAAGAATTAATGCCAATTAGTTTAACCACAATACATTTGAGAATGACAGCAGCAGCAATACACATTTATTCACTTCATAGCTAATAGTTCTCCATTCTTAACTCCAGTTCACTGAAGCCACATATCTTCCTTCAGCTGACAATCATCTGACTCAACTGCTCCCTGCACTTAAAATGAAATTTAGTTAATAATTAACATGTTACTACTTTAGTCCATTGTCCAAACTAGATTTTATTTCCAGGTTTCATGCTGACATTGCAGATTGGCTGAAATCCTTTTTCACGGATGTGTGAACTAACCCAAATAGGTCAATCCTTGCTTTGTGAAATATTTGAGACAAATTTTAATACATTAATGCAAATCAATGATTTTAATCTCCCACAAAAAATACAGTAATCTCTTTGATAGAGTCAATGAAACTAGATTTGATGACATTTTAAAATAGAGCAGATGGACTGCTCTGGGATAATGGGTTTGTGAGTTAAACATGTCTGTTATTTTCTGGATTAATCTCGGCACCTGTCCTCACAATGTTTGACTCAATCCATCGATCTATTGAACTCATTTATGCTATTTACCTGATTGATTATTTCTGCTAACATGCTAGCAATGGGATTTTGTTTTTAAAGAGGATCTCACTATGGTTTATTTATTTATTTTTACTTGTGACCCTGCCATTTGAATCTTTCAGGTTCTTGAACAATTACATAATTTCATATTTCCTTACAGCAAAGTTAGACTTCAGCAAGTCTGTGATTGCTCTCGGGATAATCCCATTTCCCCACATTTCTTTCTGACCTATTACTTCTCTTTCATGCCCATTAAGTCAAGTTCCTTTTCACATGCAAGTCTAGTGAGTTATAAGTGCAATGAAAAACTTGCAGCAGCAGGTTGCAGCACAGGCACATAGACTCAGACAACACACAACAACATAAATCATTCATCAATAAGGGAGTGTAAGATGTGACAATAGAACAAAGGGAATGGAGATCAAGGAAAATGTGACAAAGGGAATGGATTTTTTCTTGATCTCCATTGCCTTTGTCCTAATGTCACCTTATACTTCCTTGGTGGCAGTGTGAACTGTGAAGAGAATGCAGGGTGACTTGGATAGGTTGGGTGAGTGGGCAGGTGCATGGCAGACGCAGTTTAATGTGGATAAATGTGAGGTTATCCACTTTGGTGGCAAAAACAGGAAGGCAGATTATTATCTAAATGGAGTCAAGTTGGGAAAAAGGAAGTAGAACAGAATCTGTGGGTCCTTGTTCATCAGTCAATGAAAGTAAGCATGCAGGTACAGCAGGCATTGAAGAAAGCAAATGGCATGTTGGCCTTCATAACAAGAGGAGTTGAGTATAGGAGCAAAGAGGTCCTTCTGTAGTTGTACAGGGCCCCAGTGAGACCACACCTGGAGTATTGAGTGCAGTTTTGGTCTCCCAATATGAGGAAAGACATTCTTGCTATTATGGGAGTACAGCGCAGGTTCACCAGGTTAATTCCCGAGATGGCGGGACTGTCATATGTTGATAGAATGGAGTGGCTAGACCTGTATACTCTGGAATTTAGGATGAGAGGGGATCTAATTGAAACATATAAGATTATTAAGAGTTTGTACACACTAGAGGCCGGAAACATGTTCCCGATGTTGGGGGAGTCCAGAACCAGGAGCCACAGTTTAAGAATAAGGGGTAAGCCATTTAGAACGGAGATGAGAAAAAACGTTTTCACACAGAGAGTTGTGAGACTGTGGAATTCTCTGCCTTAGGGCGGTGGGTGCTGATTCTCTGGATACTTTCAAGAAAGCACAAGACAGAGCTCTTAAAGATAACGGAGAATGGATATGGGGAGAAGGCAGGAACGGGGTACTGATTATGGATGATCAGCCATGAGCACATCGAATGGTGGTGCTGGCTCAAGGGGCCAAATGGCCTACTGCACCTATTGTCTATTGTCCATTGTCTTATCTCTATCTCCCTCTCCTCTGACTTCAGTCTGAAGAAGAGTCTCGAACCAAAAAGTCACCCATTCCTTCTCTCCAGAGATGCTGCCTGTCCCGCTGAGTTACTCCAGCATTTTGTATCTATCTCCAGCACTCTTTGTGTTCGAGGAAGGAACTGCAGATGCTGGTTTAAACCGAAGATAGACACAAAATGCTGGACTAACTCAGCGGGACAGGCAGCATCTTGGCAAATCGAAATAGAAAAACAGGCAGAAATATTCTTGGCAAATAATCATGGAAAATTGTCCAGGGAGCATTGTGAAAGGCTCTAAATAAAGCACTGCTCACGAGTCCACCTGTGAAGGTGAGAAATGCTGATGATGCTTTGTTTCTGTTGCCAACAATTGTTACATATGATAGGTACTACTTTAATGAAAATAAAATAAACTGGCATCATCTTGTCACCTCAGTCTGTGCTTCGACACTAGGATCTGTGCACTACAGCTTTAAAAGCAGAGCAGAAAAGGATGTCCTTTTGTTTTTCTGTGTCTCAGTGTGAAAGGCAGCAGAAGGCAATGGTATTAACTGGCACCACAGTTGTCTGCAGTCAGCAGAATATTCAGTGCAGCCTTTGATAAATACCAGGCTGAGCATCAGCATTTACATGAGTATACATGCATTAATTTTGCACATCAAACAAAAAGTATAATTACCTTCCCAACTGATACTTAACTTTAGGTTAGTTTTGAGATACAGCATGGAAACAGACTCTCCAGTCCACCAAATCCACGCCAACCATCGATCAGCGGTGGACTAGTTCTATGTCCTGCAGACCAGGGGCCAATGAACCTACAGACCTGCATGTCTTTGGAAATTAGGAGGAAATCAGAGCACCCAGAGAAAACCCACGTGGTCACATGGGGAATGCTTAAACTCCAAACAGAGTGCACCCGTAGTCAGGATCAAAACCGGGTCTCTGGAACGGAAAGGCAACTTTACCGCTGCACCAATGTGCCACTCCTAAGTTTAGAGATACAGTGTGGAAACAGGCCCTTCGGCCAACGAGTCCATGCTGACCATCGATCATCATTCATCCTAGTTCTATGTTATTTCACTTTTCCAACCATAACCCACACATTAGGGACAATTTAAAGAGGCCAGCTAACTTATTAACCCTTAAGTTCCAACTGTTACTGTAGAGTAGATTTCATTTAATTAGCAGTGAGTGAGTTGGTTAGTTCAAATTGTACATTTGGTTCATGCTGTTACCATGATGCATAATGATAATAATCTTTAAACCCAAATTTTAACACCCTCCACAATGGGAAAAATACACAAAGGTGAATTGTAATTTGGGTGGAGAGGGCAGGGCTTAATAATATATTTACCTCCTCTGTCACCCAACCCAACTAAGAGGCAATAGGTGTGCTGGCTGTTGATGGCTATATTTCCATTAAAATGCAGGTTAATGCCATTTTTCCCGCCTTCAACCCAAACCAGAGCTACCTGGCTTGAAAATACATTCATGATGTGAAGGACAAAAGGAGGCAAGATGCATTATGAGAAGCTAAACTAGGGCAGGACATGCAGTAAATATGAGGAGTGTTGGAGAACAAAGTGATGTTGGGTACACTTGTATAATACCCTGAAAGTGACAACAGAGGTACGCAAAATGGTGAAGAGGGCGTTTGGCATGGGGCATTAAGTATAAGAGTTGCAATGTCATGTTACAATTGTATCGGTGATTGGTGAGACTGCAGCTGGAATAGTGTATGTGGTTCCAGATGCCATACTGTAGGGAGTACATGATTAAGCTAGAGAGGGTGCAAAATAGATTCACAAGGATGTTGTTGGGACTTGAGGGGTTGAGTTTTTAGGGCGTGCCTGGATAGCCTGGGACCTTTTTTTTCTGGAGCAAAAACATTTAGGGGGTCTTTATAGAGATTCAGAACATTATGAGGGCTTAAATGAGGTGGATACTCGCTGTCTTTTTCCCAATGTAGGGAAGTCTAAACTAGAAGGAATAGGGTTAAGGTGAGAGAGGAGTGATTTAAAGGGGATTTGAGAGCCAGGTTTTTCACAGAGAGGATGGTAGGTGTATGCAACAAGCTGACAGAAGGTGATGGATGTGAATCCAATAGCATTGTGTACAAAATATTTGGATTGGTTCATGGATAGGAAAGTTCTAGAAGGATGTGAGCCAAATGCAAGCAAATGGAATTCGGAGCTAATTCCAATTGCTTGCAAAGGCACCTTGGTCGGCAGAGACAAGTTGGACCAAAAAGCCCATTTCTGCGCTGTATAACTCAATAACTCTATTTTAAAAATCTGTGCCATATATGGTGTAAGCCCTGTAGAGATACCTAGGACATCCTTTGCTCAGAGCATTTCAGTTTCTGAATCCATACTACCTCCCGGACAACACTGACCACTCACAACCCATTGGTTCACAGTGGCGCAGCGGTAAACTTGCTGCCTTAGAGTGCCAGAGATTCTGGTTGGATCCTGACTTTGGGTGCTACCTGCATGGAATTTGTACACTCTCCCTGTGACCACGGGTTTTCGGTTGGGGCTCCAGTTTCCTCCCACATTCCAGAGACATGCGAGTTTGCCGGTCATTTGGCATTTGTAAATTGTCCCCAGTGTGTTGGATTGTGTACTGGTGAATGTTGGTCAGTGTGGACTTGGTGGGCCAAAGAGCTTGCTTCTATGCTCTATCTCTAAACTGAACTAACCTAAACTAAACTAAACAATCACCTCACCACAATGCTTGCCTTTTAAACCACTTTCCAATGGCAACCCGCTGTCATCCTAGACCCCACTACGGCCCATTGGTGAGATAATAATTTGAACCAGAGGTGGACAGGAATCTTGCCCTCAACATAGGAATGAAGCACAGTTGTTAAATACTCTGCAAGTTTGTTCCTCCATCTCTAGTTTTGAATCGCCACTTAGTGGGGAATTTGCATTGGTGGATGAGTTCAGGAATGTAACGCAGGAATTTACAAAAAATTAAGCTGATTGTGCAATCTGCATAGAAAAATAATATTTTGCATTTTTGTTCAAAATTATATGTCAGGACATGATGCTTTTAAATGACCCCTTTGTTTATGAAATAAATAGAATCCCTGACTGGAATATTCAGCAAATTAAAAAATAATCCATTCAAAACATAATTTAAAGATATTTTACAATGTTTCAAGTCTGCGGAGTCAAGTAGTTAGCTCTGTCATTAGTTGGATGTGCCATGCTGATGTTTTGATAGTCATGGATGGTGGCGAGGCAGGGTTAGATGGTGCAATGTAGATAAATCAGCTGGAGAGGACAATTTGTCTGACACACAAAACGGGGAAAAAAGTTTCAATAGCAAAATCATGCAGGCTTCTTCAATGCTCTGGCAGATGGCTGCAGGCTGGTATTGCAAGGTGCTAAAAAACAAACCACTTCCAGCTTCTCATTCAAGAACTATATACTTTTCAGGAATTTCACAAATATAAATAATCTGAAAAAGGAGGAGCATTAGTCCTATACAGCAATGAAGCAATGCAAAATAATTTAACTCTATAGTCCATTTCTGATTGTGATTTGTGTGTGTATACAAGCTGATGGCATGACATATATCGCATGATTTCTGTCATTTATTTCATGATTACAATGATTCCTGTGATTTAGTTAAGGATTACAACAGACACACCATCTGTCCCTTCTCAGTGTTGTTTGCGTTTATTTTCCGTTGCACAACTAACCAAGGTCCCAAGATTTATTGGCAGATGAAAAGAACGGGTACAAAATCGGAAAAGCAAACTTAAGGACTTATTTCCAGGAAAAAAATACTTGGAATAGGCCAGCAAAAGTATTAGAATGACTCTCAAAACAAAATGAAATATGACACGAATGAGTAACCTAACCATACGTATTTTACATTCTAGACACATCAATGCGTGTTTGTTTTGCAAATCTTTGTCTTTCAGTCCAAACGGCCTTATTGTTTAGATTGGCACTGTCATTAGTTTCCTGCATATTCAGTAAATCTGTAGTCCATGGTTTCAGGTAACAATTTATGAAAACCAATGGCAATTTTTCCAGATGAGCATACCTTTGCAGTGATCCCTACCTACGGAAGGAGTAATTCTGGGAATTTAAATCTTAAAATGGATATTTGAAAATTCCTGATTAAAATATCTGGAATGACAGATGTGGCATCAGTAGAGTGAACAAAGCAGTTTAAACTTTTAGATTTTAGAGATTGGGTGCAGAAACAGGCCCTTTGGCCCTCCGAATCCATGCTAACCTGTGATCACCCTCTGCACTAATACAATCCTACACTCTAGGGACAATTTACAATTTTATCAAAGCCAATTAACCTACAAACCTGTGGGTTTTTGGAGTGTGGGAAGAAACTGGAGCACCCAGAGAAAACCCACGCAGTCACAGGGAGAACGTGCAAACTTTATACGGACAGCACCCGTAGTAAGGATTGAACCTGGGCCTTTAGCGCTGTAAGGCAGCGGCTCCACCGCTATGCCACTGTGCCACCATTGAAGTTAAGGGGCTGCCCCACTTGGGCGACCTAATTGGCGAGTTTAGGAGAGTTTAAGAAATGTCATGGTGAAGACCTGTCATGTTGAAGACCTCCTTCGACTATGTTGAAGACTAGCTTCGTCTAGCTACGACTAATTTCGGGTAAATTGGACACCGAATAGTGGAGTGTAGACGATCTCCTTCGACCTCCCTTTGACCTCCCTTCGACTATGATGAAGACTATCTACGACTACCTTCGACTACTCTCGATTACCTACGACTAACATGCCGACCAACTACGACTAAACCTACGAGTAAAAAAAGTATCGATTTTTTTTTACTCGTGGGCATTTTTCAATGTTGAAAAATACGCTGTGACCTAGCTGAGGCCTCGAGTACACGGGGACTACTCTCGAGCATGAAGGAGAGTTACAAAGACCTCCTACGATCTTGTGTCGAACATGCAGCGAGTATGAGTCGATGGCAAACTTGCCAGAACTCGCGGATTAAGTCGCCCAAGTGGGACAGCCCCTTAAAGTTGTAAAAGCTCTGACTGCCTTGCTCTTATATATTTACACAGGAAACCTATCACCTTACCAGGTATGGCCAATATGTACTTCAGTACCACACCATGTTGGCTATTAATTGCCCTCTAAATTGTTAGGCACTTGGTTGCATCAAACAGTGGAAACAAATAAAATCAGGCTGCCTGCTTAGTTAAACAAGCAAATCCATTACTTGAATGGCTTTTTAAATTCTGGCATTAAATAACAACCACATCCACAGTTTTAACCATGCAAATTAATAAAAATAAAAATAAAAAGTCTGCAACAATTTGAAACGTAAGAAGAAAATACTGTTGTCTTTTGACCTGTCTTGAACTTGGATTCACTTTTCACAGCCTGGAATATAATATTTGCTAGTTCCCATCAGATTTGCTGTGACCAAGTCCTGTAGTTGTTTAAGAAATTGTCACTTGAGTAATAAGATCACACCAGTGTCGATGTCCTATTCCGTATGTACAATTAAATGCTCTCCCAGCTCTCCTTTATTTAAAGGGAGAGTTGTATATATTTGTAAAACTATTTGGTTCTATTAATAGGTTGAGTATTAAGAACTCAAGTGCAATATATTTGGCTTGCAAACTACTTTCATTCACTTTGGACACAAAGTGGTGGTGCTTTTCTGTTTTAAGACAGATATGTAATTGGGTACATGGCACTATCTACTCCAATGCTACAAGCAGATTAACAAGGATGAATCATTGCATAATTTCAGTGACCAAGTGAATGAATGTTTCAATGTTGATATTCTCCATTTGACGTTCAAGGACTGGGATGGTCGGCGGCAGTTGCTGACATGGCAGTATGTGTTATATTTAAAGTCAGGAGGCAGGAATTCAGCAGCTGGTGTGACACCAGCAGTCCAAGACTGGCGAGAGTCTTGTTCTATGTGAAATTGGTCTTTATGTGCAGCTCTAATTGTGTATTTGGAATTTTACAGTCCTTCGACAGCTGGTCGCTTGAGATATTGTGCATTAGCAGTTCGTTCAGTGATACCATTATCAATGAACCACACAGTTAAGCAGTTTCTTAGAAATCCTAAATCGCTTGACTTTTATCGTACTTCCAGAAAGCTTAATTACCAGAGTACCCGCTGCTGTTGTGACTCATGGGAGCAGTTTTATATCTTTACATTTTGTATTGAAGAATGAAATATATAATTTGTGACATGTCCTTGGTGGCTTATTATTTAATTACATCATGATGCGTTTATAAACCTTTGGAAAGGACATCCAATGCACAAGTAGTTGTCTGACCCTATCTTTTGGGTAATTATCTTTTGCAGTCAGTACTTGTGATACAGTCGTAACTACTGAGCCTCCTAGCATGTCCTGCCCTGTTAAAAAATTTACCAATGAAAATTTGCTTTAGGAATTCAAACCATCACGTGTAATTTGTACAGTTTCAATATCTCCTTTTCAACGCAGGCAATAGGAATGTGTTACAGTCCAACTCTAACCTTAGAATTTCATTCATCACTACTTTTACAAGGTAGACAATGACTGTTTTATTTTCAAAAATACTTTTTATACCTTTGTGTATTTTGCTTTAACCTAATCCAATCTGCATTATTCCTTTAATAAAAAAAGGATGCAATCTGACATGGTTCCTTTCACAATTCATTAGTGTTGGTTCAATAAAATAATTCCTATGACTTGGAAATTTTCTCCTGGTAATCTGGGAAAAAATTGCTCCATTCCGTGTGAAGCCTCAATGTGACAGTGAGACAAGCTCATCACTCATTCTGGGATAAAGTTCGGTTGCCATCTCATTGTAAAAGTGCAGTTTAAACTATTATTTACCCTTTCATAGGGTAATATCATATTTGGATTTATGGTAATTTCCTGAACATATAAAAAAATGTTCACAATGAGGATTTTGAATCATGAGGTTTTTTTTCTTTTATTTATTCAAACTGTTTTGCTAATTTTTGTTTTAATTATTAAGGTAAATCATGATGTCTGTTACCAGCACTCTGGTAATATTCCACTGGAATGCAGCATACACATCAACTAAATTTAGTACCATAAGATGTCCTCAATGTTTCCATGCCATGGTTTCTGTATCCCTGACTTTCAAAGCTGTTATTTCCCATGAGCATGCTGGAATAACATTTGGGAATGGTGTGATGTAGAAAAAAACACAACATTTTTAAACTATTTTGTTTAAATCCTTGGGTTTCTCTTTTTTATTTTCCCTTTGCAATTTCTGTTCGTTGATTTTTTTATGTGCATGGTTGGTTAGACTCATTCTTATTTCGCTTTATAGTTTTCATTTAATCGCTCCCTTTCTTTGCTGGCTGCGAGTTCTTTCTGCAACTTCCACTTTACTCTTCTTTCCCTTGCTTTCTGTGATTTAGTTGCTGGGGATTTCGTTCCCAGACCTCGAAAATTGATGATATCCCATCCAGTTACTTCAGTACCTCATGCAGGTGGAATTTTTAGTTTGGGGAGCTGCTATGACTGCTTTGCCTGCCATGCATCGCTCCGAATGGAAATTGTACAGTTCCATACATGGATCCAACTACTCCATAGACATGTACCACATTATGTGATTGGTGTGTATCTTTTAACTCTGTGCCTTACAATTGTCCTCTACAGAATCACCAGCAAGCCGTACAATGTGGGCTGTACACCTGTTTGCTTTGCTGTTTCCCAGTCAGTTATTGTAGTTTTAAATCAAGCTCTTCATAAACTGTCAAAAATAAGTTCAACTCATCATTTTCTGCAAGAAGTCCTGAATACTCACTAATTAAACAAATGAGTTCAAATTTGTTCAAATAGTGGCTTGGATAATAATAATATTAGACATTATTTTAACAACATTTTTGACCAACTATATAATTTTACTTTAGAGTCCTTTCATCGTGTTCTTTCCCATAGTCTCTCCAGGTGCACGTTCTCCTGCTGTTGGAAGGAGAGGGTGACTTCCAACATGTGTTTGATTGGGTGATCCTGTTTAACATTCATGGAGGCACAGTGGTGCAGCTGGTAGAGCTGCAGCCTCACAGTTCCAGAATCCCAGGTTTAATTCTGACTTTGAATGCTGTCTGTGTGGAGTTTGCATGTTCTCCCTGTGACTGCGTGTGTTTCCACCCAGTGCTTCTCCCAAATTCCAAAGCCGTGTGGGCTTGTAGGTCAATAGGCCTCTGTAAATTGCCCCTGGTGTGCATTGAGTGGATGTGAAAATGGGATAACTGATATGAGCGGGTGATCAATGATCAGCATGACCTCGGTGGGCCGAATGGCCTGTATCCAAGCTGTATCTCTAAACAACCATTCATTTTCATCAAATGTGAATGTATCTTAATAGCTGAACACTAACTGAGCACCTGGCAACCAACATCCAATATTTCAGAGAGAGAAACATAACTTTGATCTAATGAGCTCAGAATAAATGATTGCATCGGAAGATAAACACAAAATGCTAGAGTAACTCAGCGGGTCAGGCAGAATCTCTGGAGAGAAGGAATAGGTGATGTTTCAGGTCGGTTCTCTAGCAAAATGAACGCTGGAGTTCATTATTGAAATGCTGCTACTGTTCCCTTCCTGAAAGGCATTTTCAGTTGTTGAACTGCATCATCTGTCGATGTGTCTAAATGGGGTGATGGTCAGATGCATTCAGTACAGCAAAACCAGTCAGGTCATGTGAGCAGCACAGCTGGTGTTACGGGCAGCGAGAGTACATGTGTGCCATGAGTTTATTCTGATACACAAATGTGGATGAGTGAGTCATCTTAGCAACTACAATATATTGTTCGCAGCAGCTGTGTTTTGTTCGATCAATGACTCTAGGTCAAGTCTGTAGCTTCGAAAGACTCCTCAGAAAATAAATCCCAAGCCTAATTTATTTTTATAAAACTTGGACACACATAGCAGTGTGAAAAACTTTTGTTTACTTGCACAAATATATTTGCCAATTAATAGCTTGTTGTATGTAGCAGTTTATCCATGATGTCTCCGTTGGACATTGCTGGGAGTGAGATGCAGATTGAACATGCAAGACCTCCATCTACTGGTCATAGTGGGTTGTGAAATATCCAGAGATGCTTGCACCATTCTTGCTGCATTATTATCACAGCCGCTGAATGCCTCCAGTGAAAAGAAATGTATTGTCTTTTCCCAAAGCTACCTGAAGTAGGAGTGATTAAAATGTAGCCCCTAACTTGCTGGGTGATATATTTGCTCAAGAAGCCCTTCACATGCATTACAGTGATTTTTTTCCCCCTTACAGATAGGCCTCATGAGAGAGAGAGGAAAACGACAGGAAAACCAGCATAATGACATCGGCCACAGATTTTGATAATGTTGAGATACAGCAGCAGTACAAACACGTCAATGATCGGTGGGAACTCTCTGATGAAGGTGAACTCGATAATGACAACAGCTCTGCAAGATTGTTTGAGCGTTCCAGGATCAAAGCTCTTGCGGGTAAATGTGGCTGAACAGTTTCCTTTTGTTTGTTTGGATATTGTTCCAGCTCTCGGCTGTATTAGTTTATGTTTTACATTGCGCAGGTATTTATAATGACATATATACTTTTTATACATGGAGGTAATTTCCTTAAGTATTTAAGTAGGACATTTTCTTTCTTGAGGTAGGGAAAGAAAAAGATTTACATATTTTGAACTCCAACATGTATATTTAAAATTGTTTTAAATAACATGTTTTTAAAATATAATTGTGTGTTACTAGAATTTCAGTTCCGACCAGAAGTGTTGCAGGCACCCTTCATTTACAAAAACAATTTTTAAGTAAGTAATGTCCAAAAGATGATTTTTTTTTTATGGCACTTTTTTTTTCTGTTGGTGTATTTGGGACCCAAAGTAGCTGCACTATTTTGTCTCTTGCAGTATACTGTGCATATTAGATTTTTGTAATAACTAACTCGTTATTCTACTTAACATCCTTACAAAAAGGTAGCCCATTGAAAAGATATAAAAAGCATACGCAAAAATTTGAATGGAATTATCAATCGTTGGCTATTGTGATTTGCTATTTAAGACGGTAATTTTCAAATAGAGAAAATTAATCATGTGGAGTTCTGATCTGAGATCGCATATCCTCTCTTGAAAAACTGCAGTCAAGATAAAATGCCCCGTTGCAAGTTGTCACACATTGACCTCAGTCATTGATCAGTCATTTTGATCGCTCCCCCAGGGAAGTTTCTGAGCTTTTGGATGTGAATGGGTATACAATCTTATGAGCAATGTCTTATTTTGGTATATTTTGCCTTATCAGGTATATTTTAATAAAAATGTGATAGATTAAAACCAATCAACAAAATAAGTGCCTTCCAAATGGTTAAATGTTTATTCTTTAAATCCGAGATTTGTAGTAGGTTATTTCTGACTTTTCCATAATATAAACTTCTTTTGGAACTCGCCAACACTTTCAGTACACTGATGATGTATTCAAGTGAAATTCAAAGAATTAATTTGGTTGTCTACTTAAGTTACGGATTCGGATATTTTACTGTTTTGACACATTTACTCTGCAAAGTTATGGTCACTATCAAGTACTCTTCTGCATTCCATCAATTGCTCTTCTTGGTCCTTCTTAGGCTACAAGTGTAGTGGTGTCATTGGAATAGACACACAACTTTCCAGGCTATGAGTTAACTTATAGGCTCTTTGACATGGTTCAGATATCCCAATTGTGTCCAGTCTAGTCTTCCCCTGAGATCAAGTAACATCTTGATAAGCATCACACGTGGACATTTGAAGGATTGATGTCAAAGCATATTGTAAACAGCTTTTCTGGTATGGGACTGTAAGGCTGTTATTGCCCCATGTAAGGCTGAACTCTGCCTGGTCCAACCATGTTACCTTTGAGGAAGTAGCGAATGAAATATATCAAAGCCTTAACCCTACCGCTGCAAGCCAATCAAGAATCTAATCCCCATCCCCCTGCCCACACACTGATTCAACCTTAAGGTCCTCATTTCCTTCCCACACATTTTGCTGAATTTACCTACCTTTGTCCTTCACTCACATACCTCACCCCACCATCACCACAACCATCAACCAACACCGCCCCACCCCCAGAACCCCAAACTCTCATTCCCTTGAATTCTCTCATGCAAACCACCAACTGGTTGTTAAGTGAAAAACTCAAAGTGCAAGAAGAACTCAACAGGTCGGGCAACATCTGAGGAAGAAATGAACAAATGATATTTTAGGTTGGGACCAATCTTCAGACTGTTAGTAGTTGTGGGGAGAAAGCTGTAAAAGAATGGTGGGGGGCAGGGCAAAGCCTAGCAAGTGATAGGTGAATACAGCGGTGGGGGGGGGAGGGTTGGGGGGGGGGGTAGGTTTGGTTGGCAGATGTATGGGGTAAGTGAAGAAGACGAGGTGAAAAGGTGTCAAATAAGTAGAAGGAGTGAAATGTAAAGCCAGAGGGAAGGATATAGGTG
Organism: Leucoraja erinaceus; assembly: GCF_028641065.1. Taxonomy (NCBI): domain Eukaryota; kingdom Metazoa; phylum Chordata; class Chondrichthyes; order Rajiformes; family Rajidae; genus Leucoraja; species Leucoraja erinaceus. The sequence continues at coordinate 50,422,450 of NC_073385.1, forward strand.
GAAGGCGACTGGGGAGGGGAAAGAGGAGGGATAAAAAAGAAATTAAGGGTTTGAGGATAGGAGGAATGTACGAAGGTGGGGAAAGAGGCACGGGTAACATTTACGAGAATGATCAAGGGGATGATTGGGTTGACGTGTGATGAACATTTGAAGACTCTTGGCATTTGAAGGATGAAGAGGGACCTCATTGAAACTCACCAAATAGTGAAAGGCCTGGATAGAATGGATATGAAGAGGATGTTTCCATTAGTGGGACAGTCTAGGACCAGAGGGCACAGCCTCAGAATAAAAGGACTACCTTTAGAAAGAAGATGAGGAGGAAATAGTGGGGAGAAAATGGTCCACAGTGGGGCGAGAGGTAGTGGCACACGGAGAAGAGAGAGGGATGGGGGTTAGTACCTGAAATTAGAGAATTCAATGTTCATACCATTAGGTTGTATGCTACCCTATGAGTGCTGTGCCTCTAGTTTGCCTGTGGCCCTGCTCTGCAATGGAGCAGTCCAAGGACAAAAATGACTGGGCATAGGATGGGGTGTTAAAATGGTTCGCAACCAAGACATCCAGCAAGTCTTGGCAGACCAAACGTTTCGAAAAATGGTTGCTTAGCCTACGCATGGTCTTGCTGATGTAAAGGAGGTCGAACAAAGGGTGGTCGGTATATGGAATAAGCAGCCAGAGATGGTATTGAGGCTGGGACTATCCCAATGTTTAAGAAACAGTTAGACAGGTACATGGATAGGCCAAGTTTGGAGGGATATTGACCAAACACAGGCAGGTGGGATTAGTGTAGCTGGGACATGTGGGCCAAGTTGGGCCAAAAGGCCTGTTTCAACACTGTATCACTCTATGACTCTCTATAAGATCACATTGGAAGCACCAAATGCAGTCGATGAGTTTAGAGAAAGTACATGTGATCCTCTATCTCACTTGGAAGCACTGTCCTTGGATGGAGTTGCGGGAGGTGGTGTAGGGGCAGGGATAACATCTCTTGCCATTGCTGGGGAAAGTACTTGGGAAAGGAGGATGGATGGTGGGAATGGTTGAGCGAACCAAGGAGTTGCAGAGAGAGTGGACTCTGTGGAAAGCGGAAAGGGGTGGTGACAGGGAGATGTGACTCTGGTCAGATCATTTTGAAAGTGGTGGAAATGTCGAAGAATGATGTGTTGTATGCGGAAGGTGGTGGGGCGGAAGGTGAGGGCCAGCTTTTTCCAGTTCTTATTGAAAATGGTACTGCAGTACAAATCATTCCTAATTTATTCGGCATTTTGCTGAGAGATCCATTAAAAAGTTAGTGAAATTCACAATGAACATAAAACTCTAATAACAACAGCTTCCCTCACTTTTGTCCCGCCGTTGGGGCAGTTGAACCATCTGTCGGGGCAGTCGAAGCTCCCGCAGCTGGCAGTCGAAGCTTCTGTGGTTGGTGCTTCTGATGTCGGTCTCTAACCAGGGACCGCAAGCTCCATGAAGTTAAAGTCCGCAGTCTTCCACGGTTGGTGCTCCCAAATCGATCTCCAGCAAGAGGCCGCCAACTCCTCGATGTTAGGCCGCAATGCGGACGGAGATACGACACAGAAAAAAGTTGTATCTCCATCGAGGAAAGAGATTAAAAAAGGTTCCCCCCCACTCCCCCACATAAAGCTAAAGAACTCTAAAACATACATTTAACACATACTATTAAAACAACAAGGAAGGAAGGGGCAGACAGATTGTTGGCGAGACGGCCATTTCTGGCGCCACCCGGCGGTTTGAATGCTGGACATAAGTTAACAGACATTAAAATTAGAACGGAGAGAAAAGGCGATCCATATTTCATTATCGCTCAGATCTCATGTTCATAAAGAAAAATGTGTCTGATTTTAGCATTTTAGCATAGTGATTAAGATCCATGTAGTTTATTTTGTAATGAATGTTTTTCTGTGGCATTAAGCTTCGAAGATTTATTGAGTGAGTATCAATTTCTTGATCTCTAGCTCATGCTAAAGATCCATCAATGTCTCATCAGCCAAGTGACTACGAAGCAGAGAGGATTGTGGGCTGCAAGTTGACAATGACTGAGAGTTTTCCTGTAAACTGCATTTTGTTCTGAATTTGCAAAATGCAAAATAATTAGCTGTTTTACTGGCTATTAAAATCAATAGTGCTTTTAAAGGTCATTGGAATTACCATTACATTTTTAATGTTATGTAATCAAAAGCTAATAAAAAGTTTGTATTCATTAAAATGTGTGCCTTCAGCTCAATTGAATTATGTTGAAAGGAAGATCAATAAAAAGATTACCGAAGATAATGGAGATACAGAGCAGGTTGAGAAGTTTTGTATAGGAATTCTTGGATGGATAAAAGACTACAAAGTACTGTATGATGAGTGTGCTCTCAAAACACCATGACCTGATATATTTTCACAGCTATTGAAATAGAAAACAGTTGGAAACATCCAGGCAGCATCTGTAAAAAGAGAAATAGTTAACGTTTCAGGTCAGAGATTTTACAAGAAATGGGAAAGAAAGAAAACATGCTGGTTTTAAGTTGCAGAGCTGAATGGAAGGATGCATAGGATAAATGGAAGATCTACGATAAGGCGAGACCTGCTTCGTCATGGGGAGAAGATATAATAAGATCAGCTGGTTAATGAAGGCATCTGAAGAAAGAGAACATGAACAAAGGAAGGTAAACAAAGACTGAGTGCTGGAGTAGCTCAATGTGTCAGGCAGCATCTCGTGAGAACATGGATAGGTGATGCTTCAGGTCAGGGCCCTTCTTCAGTCTGACCCTTCTTTTGTACACCGGCATCTACGAGGCCAAAGCATATCAAGCGAGCATGCCTTAATGAGCACTGTCCAGTAGCATTGACAGTCACCATCAAGAGGCTGTTCATGGTGTACATTAAGTCCAGGACAAGGGGTCACAGCTTAAGGATAAGGGGGAAATCCTTTAAAACCGAGATGAGAAGAACTTTTTTCACACACAGAGTGGTGAATCTCTGGAACTCTCTGCCACAGAGGGTAGTTGAGGCCAGTTCATTGGCTATATTTAAGAGGGAGTTAGATGTGGCCCTTGTGGCTAAGGGGATCAGGGGGTATGGAGAGAAGGCAGGTACGGGATACTGAGTTGGATGATCAGCCATGATCATATTGAATGGCGGTGCAGGCTCGAAGGGCCGAATGGCCTACTCCTGCACCTAATTTCTATGTTTCTATGTTTCTAAGTCTAGCCTCTCAGGCAGCCTTGATCTACTGTCAAAATAGGTTCAAGGCACACACTGGTTCCTGGTCCTTCACTCATCCCTGGAAATCATGGGTAACAAGGACACCTTATATTAAACTCCTATGTATTGACAGTAGCTGAATTAATGAATGAATGAGTTTATTGGCCAGGTATTCACATGCAAGGAATTTGCCTTGGTGCTCCGCCCACAAGTGAAAACATGACATACAGTGACAGTTAAGAATGATAAAACATTAAACATGAATAATAAAACATTATTGATTAAACATGTGAATTAAATAAAATACCAGAGCAAAAGGAGGCTACAGATTTTTGGTTATTGAGTAGAGCTACTACTCGTGGAAAAAAGCTCTGCCTTGTGTACTTAATCCCAACTAAACTCATCTCCACACTCATGGACCTGGGAGTCAGCACCTTCCTCTGCAAGTGGATCCTCGACTTCCAAACCCAGAAACCGCAATCAGTGAGCATTGGTGACAAAATATCCATCATAATAATTCTCAACATCTGTTCCCTGCAGAAATGGGTTGCCAGCCCATTAGTATGCTCCCTGTGCAATCACACCTATGCAGCCAAATTCTGCACCAACTACATTTACAAGTTTGCTGATGATACTGCCAGAATCGGCCAGATCTTGAACAATGACGAGACAAAGTACAGGGAGGAAATAGAGAGCTTTGTAACATGGTGTCAAGACAACCACACCTCTCTCAACATCAGCAAGGTAAAGGAACTAGTAATTGACTTAAGTGATTGGGAAATTGATCCCCAACCAGCATCAATTGTGCCAACGTGGAGATGGTCAAGACCTTCAAGTTCCACAGCATAAATATCACCAACAATTTGTTCTAGATCAACTAGATTGAAGCTACGTTCACAAAAAACACACAGACATCTCTACTTTCTCAGAAGACTATGGAAGTTCAACATGTCTCTAACAACTCTCACCAACTGTAGATCAATCACCATTAGGTGATGTGATCCATGTCTGGTTTTACTGTTGTACACCTGATCCGTAATCCAGTTCAGATCTTTACACCGGTGAAGGAGCCGCTGGTGCTGATGCTGAAATCACCTATAAAGTCACCTGTGATGTCACTGTGAAGTCCCGTGCGGAAAAGACTTTTGCGAAACCAGTGTTGATTGAACTACCACCTGCAGTGCTGTTGAGAATATGTAGACTTGGGGATACTTTAGGACTAAGGTTTAAGTATTCTGAGTTAAGTTTTAATTTCTTTATTTTGCCATAATTTAGTTGTTTCATTATCTTTGCTGTGACATATTTTTTCCTGGAAAACATGTGATGTTTATGTGATGTTTAATGCTATTGTAATTGTCTTAGATATATTATGCTGTGTATGATTGTAATTGGGTAGAAAGATTGTCCCCACCAATATAACCATGTGATAGTACAGTTATTGGTCTAGAATCACCACCCTTTGTAAGTTACCTCCCACTGTATCAACTATATATATATATATATATATATATATATATATATATATATATATATATATATATATATATATATATATGCTAATTTCTTTGTTTGAGCACATGTGTTTCTCCGTGATCCACTGGGAGAGCTTTCCGGGGTGGTACAGAGACACCTGGTCACCATGGTGAAGTAACGGATGATTTAAAGTATTCTAGTCGGTGTTTTCACTGAACGGACTAAGCGATATAAATACCAGAATTATCACTGTCACCTGCAAAGAGTACGAATATTCTTTGCAAGCCAAACCCCAAGACTGTGTTTGGACACTTATCACAGCTTTAATTGATTGAGGTCTTCTTCATTCCTCACATTGTATCTTGCTCACTTCGTATCCTCCATTGCTTAGCTGACGCTTACATCCCTATTTTGTGATGTTTGTAGTTGTAATTGTATATACTTTTATTTAGTTGCGAGCTTATGCTTAAGAAGGAGGATGTAGATCAATCACCATTAGTTGATGTGATCCATGTCTTGTTTCACTGTTGTAAACTGATCCATAATCCAGTTCCGGTCTTCCACTATGTCATCTAGTGTGCCAGTTCGGCAGTTCTTTAGATTCATCTTGGAGTTTGAACCTACAACAGTTATGTGTATTCGCTCTATATGTTTTTGCTAATAAAGAACTTAATTACGAAGCTGAACGACTCGGTGTTTATACATCTTTGCACACCAACTTCTACAGATATCAAGACTCAAGACTCAAGAGCCACATGCACCAATTCGTGCAGTGAAATTTGGGGTCACCGTATTTGGGGATATGCCGTGGAAAGCATTTTATCTGGATGTATCGGATGTATCGGAACTTGGTTTGGCAACAGCTCTGCTGAAGACCAAAGAATTGGAAAGAGTTGTGGATGTAGCCCAGTCCATTTGAATCAAAAGCTGGCAGATGGGTTTGTGTACATAGGCTAGTATCGTGGCTAGTATAGATGAGGTCACTGAAGGGGTCCATTGCATGCTGTATGATTCAATGACATTCTGCTGGACTTATTGAGTGTTTCCAGCATTTTTTGTTTACACTTCTGCTTTTGATTATTTGCAGTTTTCTTATTTTCCTAATAGAGATTTTGTTTGACATATATTTTAGTATTTCCTACCTTTGTTTGATATTTTCCGTAATTATACTTTTACCATGCTTATGTTATAGTGAATATTTGCAAAAGGATAATGAAAAAGTTAAAGTAGTAGTTTTCTTAATGATTGATTCCCTTTGTTCTACATTTTACATCATTTGCTTGTTTATTAATTAGCCTGTGATTTTGATATTTTATATTAATTGCAATTCCCAAAATACACATTCTAATGCTCCTCAATATTTAGTAGACGGAAATGGGAATCCTCAAATTGACACCTGTCCTAGTGGGATTCCCTGGCCATTGAAACTTCTCTGTGCAGAATGATGAACAATAAGGGACAATTGAAGTCGAACATCATCCTACAATAAACCGAGACGTTAACACTGCAATTTTTTCTGGGTTGAGGTGTTGTCAATGAAATTCAAATCAAATCAATTTTAGTGAATGTACGATATAGAAGTGAATAATCAAAGTTGGAAATCTTTTCTTAATATTTTCCCCATTGGCAGTATTTCCTAATTGATAATGATTACATTTTGATTGATTCCTGAGAAGGTGTAGGTATTAGACTAAAGGATAAAAAAATCCTTCATGTAATTTTCAAAAGTTGCCTACAAGTTATTAGGCCTTGTAAGGATGGCCGATTTATCGTAAGCTATTCGGATAATAATAGGAATCAGACGCAGATCCAGTTTATAATTGTGCTTTGTATTACAATATTTTCAATTTATCCAATGTTTGAAAGTTTCAGTATGTGAAATTAATAAGAATAGCATTTGTTGGTGATGCATCAATTTACCCGAGTTCTTATTCTGGCAAGTAAAAAAGGGAATTCATCAATAAGAGCACAAACAATTTGCTGTGGGAATTCAGAGGGACGATCGGCATCTGTGGGGGAAAGGAATTGCTCAAGGGTGTAGGGTTTTCATCCAAAATGTCAGCAAGTCCTTTCGCCCCCCTTGGGTGCTAAAGAACCTACTGGCTTCCTCCAGCTGATTTTTAGTTTAGTTTAGACATACAGTGCGGAAACAGGCCCTTCAGCCCACCGGGTCCGCGCCGACCAGCAATCCCCGCACACTAACACTATCCTACACACACTAGGGACAATTTTACATTTCTACCAAGCTAATTTAGCTATAAAACAGTACGTCTTTGGAGTGTGGGAGGAAACCGAAGATCTTGGAGAAAACCCATGCAGGTCACGGGGAGAACGTACAAACTCTGTACAGACAACACCCGTAGTCAGGATCGAACCCCTTCTCTCTGGCTCTGCATTCACTATAAGGCTGTGCCACTGTGCTGCCCATAGCGCCATCGTGCCGCCAATCGTTTACTGCTCGATTCCAGCATCTGCAGTCTTTTGAGCCTCAATTCTTCAAAGGATTTCTGTTCAGAGATAGTCAGGTGTAGCTTGTCTTTAGAGATTAAAAGCACTGAGATTAGTTCCAAGCGTTTTGAAGTTATTACAAGATTACATTCGCTCCAAATTACATCTGCGATGGCTCAGTCACAGCACTACAGACCGAGTACTGAAGGACCAAATTGCCAGATGAGGTCTCTGGCAGGTAGTGAGCAAACCAATGTGAATTGTTGAACCAACTTGACCTTGTATCCTACCTGCCGCAGATACTTGTGTCCACGACAAAGACTTGCACAGGTACATGGACAGGATAGGGTTAGAGGGATATGGGCCAAATGCAGGCAGGTGGGACAAGTGTAGATGGGACATGTTGGTCAGTGAGGGCAAATTGGGCTGTGGGGCCCGTTTCCACACTGTATAACTCTATGACTTACACTTACGACAGCCCTGTGAAAATCCCCATCTTCAATCCGAGGACAACCTCCTCATGTTGTATAGCATTACAATTGTACCAAACGGCACAGACTGGGAGAAGGCACTATTCTGGCTGTAGTACTGTAGTACTGAAGTACTGCTGTCAAGAAATATTTGTGCCTCTAGGCAAGCTGTCCAATACAATACAACACTCAGCTAGGCTGTTCCAAGCAATGTGGAAATTTGCTCAGATCTGCTCTGTTCCCAAACGCAGAACAAATCCTGTCAGTCTAATTAGTGCCCAATCAGTCACTCTCCATTATCAAAGTGATGAAAGTTGACAATGATGGCGTGATCATATTGGATTTGCTTTCAAATAACGTACTCCCCATTGCCTAGTTTTGGTTTGACCAGGACTATTTCACTCCTGACCTCATCATTGGTTTGTTCTAAACTTGGACCAAAGAGCTATATTCCAGAGGTGAGGTGTGTGTAACTGCCCCTGTCGGCAAGTAGCACTTTCATAAAGAGTCACAGTGAAAACAAAGCCAGTGGGCACCATAGGGAATTATTCAAATGATTGGAGTCGTATCAGGTACAAAAAAGTATTGTTTTTGTTCTTGACGTTCAAGCATTCCTGCCTCAGAATATCACTTCAGCTGTTCCTCATGATAATGTCCACAGTCTAAGCATCCTCAGCTGCTTTATAAAGGATCCCTGTACCATCATACAATCAGAAATGTGGGCTATCATTACCCTCGACATCGATTACCTTCATTGGAAATTGTCTTTTCATTTATCTTTTTGCCCCAAAATATCAGCAAATGCAATTAGCTTTGCCAAACTCTTACTGCAGGTTCCGGAAATAATGGAAAAATGTTGGGGAAATAATGCTGCATTATTTCCAGTTTCTGATCTTAAATATTTAATGTTATTTGACAACAGTGAAATGAGTGGGAGCCTCAGAATGGGTTCAGTTTTAGTTTAATTTAAAGATACAGAGTGGAAACAGGCCCTTCGGCTCAACGAGTTTGTGCTAACCTATGATCACCTATACACTAGTTCTATGACACTCACTAGGGACAATTTCCAGAAGCCAATGAACTACAATTCTGCATGTCTTTGGAATGTTGGAGGAAACGGGAGCACCTGGAGAAAACCCACATGATCATAGGGAGAACATGCAAACTCCAGACAGACAACACCGATAATTAGGATCGAACCTGGGTTTCTGGCACTGTCGGGCAGCAATACTCCAGCACCACTATGCCGCCTGCCCACTTGCCTCAGGCCAAGTCATCATTTGCTGCATCTTTGGCTTTGTAGGAGGATACTAAGATGCAGAGCGTCAGCTTGGCAGATGGTGAGTGCGGATGGACATTCACCAGGCGCTGCGAGTTTGATCAGTATGATCCGGCACGGTGGATAAAAATGGAGAAACATTTTTTCTGAAACTGATAGCCCACATTGCTCCTTGGATACCCATAGTTTTGAGCTAGTTAGTTTTGATTTTGAACCATTATACATGCGGCATTGGCCTGTACCAGAGTGGAGTGCGTTCTTAATGAATCTGGATCCATTACAACTATCTTTTCTACCAAGGTTATTGTGGACAGATGCATCTGTAGCAAGTACAATTAAGATTAAGTAGGTTCATCCTTTGGAATGATTCTGTTATCGCCTGCCAGAGACTTTGTCCTTCAATTATACCCTTCAGAATTCAGCCAGCTTGTTGGGTGATGGATAATGATGACCTATACTCAGAGTACATTCTGTGCCTTGTGCCAAAATTTAAATTGTGCAAAAGAATATTAAAGTAGAAATAAATGAATTACTGAACGAGATAGAGTTAAAAGTAAGAATAATGGGGTGTGACAGAAATGGTTGTTTCGGGAGTCTGATGGCAGTGGGGAATAAGCTGTGCTTCAAGTTCAAGTTGCATTTATTGTCACATACACCGAATGGTGCAGTGAAATTTGAGTTACCATGGTTAAACAAATAAGATAAATACAACACTATAGTGTTTAACATAAAACATCCCTCATAGCTGAATCAATGTTTCCCACTGTGAGGAAAGGCAACAAAGTTCAGTCATCTTCCTCTTGTTCACCCGTGGTCGGGGCCTATTGAGGCGTCCGCAGTCGCCCCAATGGCGGCCCAATGTTCAGGCCCTCTCGCTGGGATGATCGGATGATCGGAGCTCCGGCGTTGGAACGGAAGAACACTCTCAGCGGCTTGGAGTTTCCTAATCGGCCGCTTCCTACCGGAGACCGCGGCTTCCGAAGTCCACAGGCTGAGCTGGGCGGAGCTCCAACACTAGCGATCCCTGGTGAAAGATCCCAGGCCTCCGCGATGTTAAAGTCAGCGCCACCCGCAGCTGGAGGCTCCGCAGACCACAACTCCACGGTGTCAAAGTTGGCAGGCCCAACACTCCGGAGCTCCAACAGAGTGATCCCGGTATGGCATCGCCCGCTCCGCGATGGTAATCCAGTGCTGCACCGCTACTGAAGCTCTGGCCGGTCTCTGGCAGGAAAGGCCGCGCCAATCCAGATGGTAGGCCGCGAGGGGGGGGGGGGGGGGGGGGGGGGGCGGCGAAGATGCGGCTCGGAGAAAAGACGCATCCTCGATCAGGTAGTGACTGAGAAGACGGTCCCCCCCCCCCCCCCCCCCCCACCCCCCCCCACACACCCACATAATAAAGACGAAAAGACCTCCAAAACAAAACTTTTAGACACACTAAAAATAACAAAAAAGGATGAAAGGACAGACATGGACTCGCATGCTTAAGTCCAAGCATCCGGCTCCAAGATTTCAAATTCTTGTACCTTCTCTCGGAAATTAGAACAGGGAAAAGGGAATGGCCAGAAGGCATTTTTGAAGATACTTCCAACGTTCCTCATGCATTGCACAGTGAAGATGCACTGGATGGAGGTAAGTGATTGAGCCTGTAATGCGTTGGGCTGTGTTCATCAGTCTCTGCAGGTTCAGATGGTGAAGTCCAGAGCAGTTGCCGAGATGCATTTTGTCAGACTATTTTCTGTTGTGCATTGGCCGAATCTTCACAGATGCTTAAGAAAGTAAATAAAATGATGGGTATTCTTGATCACTGCATAAGTGTGCAGGGACCAGGTTAGGTTGCTGGTGATATGGATGCTTGGAAGCTTGAAGCTGTCAACCATCTCCACAATAGCCTTATTGATGAGAATATGGTTGTGTTCTCTCCCTCACTTCCATTGTCAACAACCAAACCTAATGGTATTGGCTTGGTTATTGTCCTGACACCATGACACAAAGTTCACGATCACTTCCCTGTGCTTCAACTCATTGTTGTTCTCGATCCAACAGTGGTAGATTCAGTGTTTTTTTTAATTGAGTTGGCGTTGTACTTGGCTACACAGTAATGGGTGTACAGGAGTAGAGCAGGTGACTGAACATACAGCCCTGAAGGGCACGAATGTGGAAGGTCAATGTGATGGATTCTCTGATTTTCTGGCTGGGATCGTGCCCAACTATGATCGTGTCCTTTTGGTTGGGGACTTTAACATCCATGTGTGCTGTCCTGATAAGCCGTTAGTGAAAGACTTTTTCAGCCTTGTTGACTCTTTTGATTTTGTCCAGTGTGTGTCTGGTCCCACACACGAACATGGACATACACTGGACCTTGTTCTCTCTCATGGCTTGTCTGTGTTGAATTTGGAAATCTCTGATTGTGTGTTTTCAGATCATATGCCTGTATTGCTTGATGTCAATTTCTCCTGTGAAGCAATTTTGCCTGTGGTGTCTGCTCGGCGCTGTCGGACTTTTAGCCCTTTTACTGCTGGCAAGTTCTCTGCTGCTTTCGATCAGCTCTGCGTCCACTCCTCTTGGTACGGAGGAGATTAGTTCGTGGTTTCATTCTTCATGCAGGACTATACTGGACTCTGTGGCTCCGTTAAGATCGTTGAAGCAGTGACTCGTGCAGCATGACGGGAGTGTCGTAGAGCTGAGCGAAAGTGGAGGAAGGACAGGCTACAGGTTTCACTTCAAATTCTCAGGGACTGTTGGCGTCACTACCAAAACAGTGTTAAAAAGGCCAAGAGAGAGTACCTGTCAAAGTTATTGTGTCAAAGTGTAACAACCCTCGTGTGCTATTTGAAATCATTGACTCTGTTCTAAATGCCCCGCAGCCTGTCTGTCTGGATTACACCTGAAATGTGTAATGACTTCCTGCACTTTTTTGTTGATAAGGTTGTTTCCTCAAGGGCTAACATTGCAGCACCTGCCTCTGACCCTTCTGTTTCGGTCCCTTGCCTGGTGGTATTCGACAAGTTTGAGCCTGTGACTATATCGTATTTAAAGGATGTGGTTTCCCATATTAAGCCATCGGGTTCTCCTTGTGCTGCGGTCCCTCCACATCTTTTTAAGGAGGTTTTCTCTAGTATAGGGCAGTCGGTTCTTACCATTATTAACAGCAGCTTGTGTTCTGGGGTTGTCCCCGTGAGTTTTAAACATGCGGTAGTGCAACCACTACTTAAGAAACCTGGCCTGGATCAAACTGTTCTGGCCAATTTTAGACCCATCTCGAAATTGCCTTTTATTTCTAAATTACTGGAGAGAGTTGTTTATGCTCAGCTAAAACTATTCCTGGAGGAGCATGATATTCGGGAGATCTTCCAGTCTGGATTTAAAACCACGCACAGCACGGAGTCAGCATTGCTAAGGGTTTTTAACGATATCCTCCTGGCTAATGATTCTGGGGATTGTGTGGTTCTTGTCCTGCTGGACTTGTCTGCCGCCTTTGATACGGTGGACCATAATATCTTATTATCTCGGCTACAGCAGTTAGTGGGCATCTGCGGCAGTGCCCTGGGATGGTTCAGGTCCTATCTGGCGGGCAGAACCATGTGTGTTAGCCTTGCTGGGTTTGAATCCTCTTCCGCTCCCCTGTCATATGGGGTTCCACAGGGTTCGATTCTGGGGCCCCTGCTTTTCTCGCTGTACATACTTCCTCTGGGTTCCATCCTTAGAAAGCATGGCATCTCCTTCCACTGTTATGCAGATGATACCCAGCTTTATTTGCCGCTGAGGGGGGAAGATGCCTTTTCTGTAAAATCGCTTCTGTCTTGTCTTGATGACATTAAGTCCTGGTTGGCCCTAAACTTTCTTGGATTTAATGAAAAGAAGACAGAGGTGATTTTATTTGATCCCAATGGCTGCCGTGAACCTCCATTTGTTGATTTAGGTCCATTGTCAAGGTACGTGAAGTCAACAGTTGTGAACCTGGGTTTTAGGATGGACAGTGACTTTAAATTAGATCGCCAAATATGCGCGGTGGTTAAGTCCAGCTTCACTGGCTTGTCTCCAGTTGGTTCAGAATGCTGCTGCTCGCCTTTTAACAGGGACTCGAAAGAGGGAGCACATATCGCCAATTCTGGCCTCCCTACACTGGCTCCCGGTGCACTTTCGGGTTCATTTTAAGATACTGTTATTTGTTTTTAAATCTCTGAATGGGCTCGCCCCGCCTTACCTCTCTGAGCTGCTCCACCCATACGCTCCTGCCCGGTCCCTCAGGTCAGCTGCTCCTGGAGGTACCGAGGTCTAGTCGGAGGCTCAGAGGGGATAGAGCCTTCTCTGTTGCTGCTCCGGCACTCTGGAACACCCTGCCGTTGCACATCAGACAGGCCCCCTCACTGTCCATCTTCAAATCCAGTGTTAAAACGTATTTGTACTCCCTGGCTTTTGACCATGCCTGAGGCTTTGCTTCTGTTTGTGGTGTTTTTGATGTTTCTTTATTTTACATGTCTTTTCCTACTATTTCTTTTGATTGTTATTTTTGGTGTGTATTAACTTTTTTGTCAATGATTAGTGATGTACAGCACTTTGTTGCAGCTATGTTTGTTTTTAAAGTGCTCTATAAATAAAATTATTATTATTATGGAAATGTCATGACCAATTCTAACCAATTTAGGTCTGAGTTTTGAGTAGGTCCAGAAGTCAGTTGCAGATGGAGGCCCCAGTGCCAAAGTTCAGAAGTTTAAGGATGAGCTTCTTCCAGATTAGGATGTTTGAGCTCTAGTCAATGAATAGCATCCTGACACGGGCATTCTTATTGTCCAGGGCTGAATGTTGTGCAAGATAGATGGCATCCTCTGTAGACCTATTTTCCTTGTATGCCAATTGATTGTCTGATTGTCCAGAAGACTGGCACAAACCAGCCTTTCAAATCATTTCATCATGGTAGGCGTTAGAGCCACTGACTGGAAGTCATTAGAACAAATCACTTTATTTTTTTTGGAGACCTGAATGATGGAGAATTCCTTGAAGCAGAAGAGGACAGAAGAATGTCGAAGTGAAAGGTTGAAGATGTCGGCAAAGACTCTGGACAGTTGATTAGCTCATGATTGCAGGAAACGTCCTGGGATTCCATTCGGTCTTGTGAGAATTTCTGAGGTCTCACTCCTGCATCCAAGATGTGTGGGACAGAGCCAGGAGGGAATCTGTGGCTAAACCTCTGTAGATCTTTGTTTGTTTGTTCAGAACGGCTGTAAAAGTAATTGAATATTAATGGCATGGGGACATGATTTCATTATCGTGGCCTGTTTCAGTGATATGCGGCAAATATCTACCAGTTATTAGGATCATAAATAGAATCAATTGATGACAAAATATTGCCAATTATTTATCACTAATTCAGAAATGTACTTTGGAGGAGGATTTAGAAATTGATCAGCAGTGTAAAGGGCCACTTGATTATAGGTTTGATCTCTATCGGTCTGATCTTTTAAAAAGGAGCTGTATTTGCCTACATTAAAATCACAGTCACTGCCTTAGTTACTTTGGTTTGAAATTTACAACTGTTTTAATTTTGCCTTTTCATGTGGTGCAATATTTACTGCTGGCAATATTCTTTATTTGATTTAAAAAAAAAAGATATCCCACTGCATATAATATATATTTGAACTGTTAGCATTGTCGAGTTGGTGGGCTATATGGGTGTTTCAAGGAATGGTTGATTTGGGCAGAGGCACTAGGTTTGCATCGGTGGTGTAAGGTGATGGGTTACTAGTGTTGATAGGTTAGTGGGAATTGGCAGAAGATTGAGTCGTATGGTGTGAATGAGCTTGGGAACGAGCAGGAGAGAGGGAAAGATGCTTCAGAAACAGAGTTGTACATATAATGGCATTATCTTGTGCATAACAAGCATAGAAGTTGAATAGATGGGCAGGGGAAAGGATGACTCCAGGAAAAGCACAGTTGAATTTTTTGAAAAATACCAAATCCATTGAAAATAATAATAATAATAATAATAATAAATTTTATTTTCGGGCGCCTTTCAGAGTCTCAAGGACACCTTACAAAAATTAACAGAAGAGAAAAAAAACATATAGTCGGAGAAAAATAAATAATAACGACATCATCAATACACAAATTAAAGATAGAAATCGCTCCAAGACACAAAATCAAAAAATCAAAAAACACAATGTGAAGAGAGAGCAGCGGCAGCTAAAGCGTGCCAGCGTCCACTCTCCCTTCCGACAGCCATCCCCTTGGACACAGACTAACATGTTAACTTACACACAGAAAAATCATCCCCCCACAAAATAGTTATCATCACGTTTCCCTATGGGCAAATGCAATACTGAATTGTACACCTCAGACAAAATCCTGTGCTGTTTGATTGAATAGGCTATTGTGGTTTCACTGCAGATGAAGTAGACATTTACAACAAATCAAAACACAACAGCATTGAGCAGCATTTGAAAAATAAAAGGAATACGGCATTTGGATTGGGAAGGGGAAAATAAGGATAAAACGAAACGAACAGCTTCAGACAAATTAGAAGGCACATTTTCCAACTGCTTTCTGTTTATTACTATATCTTCATTGTTGAAATGTTCAGTGTGCCTAATGTAGTTCTGCAGATATCCAAACAAGCAACACTATTTAATCAGTGAAACTCGCCTCTCGACAGTACATGAAACTCCACTGGCTTGCGACTGCTCTAGTGGAATATTTCCAGACGATAATATATGGATAACAAAATGTTGTTTCAAATAGAGTTAGGATTAAACATTAACTAAAGACTGTAACTTATTAGTCAGTGTGAATATGCTTTGGATTTGAAGTTTTCATTGGAAGATGGAAATTCAGACCGTTCAATTGGCTGATGTCATATATTTGGCAACAGCAGTTAGTACCTGACCAATCAGTGCTAAGTTGCAGTGGCTGTTATGTTCCACGATATTGTCATACTTTTATTTGGCACACAACACTTTATTTTGTTTAGCTATTAATCATAAACAGTGAAACTGTTGTGAATATGAAACTTGAAACAGGATGTGAAATCAATTTGAGATGAAAGACTTGGTTTCTGGTTGACAAATGTGTGATTTTCTGGCTGAGTGAATGATAGATGATCTGTCCAGTAGTTTTGGTTGAGGGAGGTTTTGAATTTTAACCTATCTCAGACTTCCCAATTTCCTGCTTAGCGTACCTTTAAAGGCACGTGTCTGCAGGGTCATTCAAGTTTTATAGTTTTGTAGCCTCTTCCAATTCACTCCTTTTTCCTGTAGGAAGAGTAAAGTTAATTTCAAAAGTAGGCTTGAGATGCAATTAAAAAAACCCCCCTAAGTTCCCACCCACAATAGTTGCGTTCTATAAGGAAATAAACGTAAATCATGCCAGTTCAATTGCAGTTGTCTTCATCTTTGTAGATGCTTTGCATATGTCAAGCTTTTAGTATTTCAAAGAAAATGTTCATTCATTGTCCAATTTTCCGCGAACTCCGTTCTGAATCTTTGGTCCATTCTTTTTTCCCTGATCTGTTTAGGTATCTGTCCTGCCATGACCTTTGTGCATCATCTACGATTTATTTTGTATTGTTGTTTGCATTAGCACATGAAGCAAAACATCCTCCTATTAAAGAAAGTAATTCTTACTGGATGATACTGTTTGGTACTATATCGAAGTTCTGTCACATTGTATATTTTGTTCTTAAAAATGTACATACACTGATATACACTCACTTTGAATCACAGTTGATTCTCCTCCAATGCATACTGCAGCTTTTAAGCGACCACCCGGCACCAGCTACTCAGTGATGTTGGCGAAAGTGATTTGCTTTGGAGTGCATGTAACCACACCACTGCGATCTTTCTGCTGAATTACATTGA
Source organism: Leucoraja erinaceus (assembly GCF_028641065.1). Classification (NCBI taxonomy): domain Eukaryota; kingdom Metazoa; phylum Chordata; class Chondrichthyes; order Rajiformes; family Rajidae; genus Leucoraja; species Leucoraja erinaceus. The sequence goes on from NC_073385.1 coordinate 50,439,177, forward strand.
GTTTGTCTTTAATATGAAGTCTCTAAAGTGTGACAAGGATATATTTCTCAATACCATGTTTAGTGATTGTTGCGTTCTTGAGGGGAGTTCACCTATTGGACAGTCACACCAATTTTTAATTTGAGCTTTTGAAAATGGTGGAGTGGGCTACTCATGATTCTGATTGCAGAGATTTGTACAAAAACTTTGTGCACCATTTTGGAAAAACTGTGCTCAATTTTCTTTCTCTATGTTCCTTGTGCTTAAAATTAAAAAAACAGATGTGGATTTCAGATTTGTTTGCAGATGGGGCAGCATTTTGCTTACACAAGGTGTGGAAACCTTGATCCTGTTTCCATGTGTTATTTCTTATTGTGCACTAATTGGCTTTCACCCTCACATTTTGATGCCAGGGTGAGGGTGACTTGTTCTCATTCGAATTGATGTTCAAATTATTTTTATCTTTACACTTTCTCTTGTGATTTGGAGCCTGCATCTTCGGAGGCCTGTGTAAACATTCTATTTAAATAATTTCTGTGGGATTTTAAAGAATGGGAAGTTGTAATATGTGTTGTCATATAATTATAGTGGTTGCTTCATGTTTCAGTGACTTCTTTAGAACATTGTTATCACAATAATTATTACTGGTGATAAATCTTCATTAATACATTTGAGGATGATCATACCCAGCATCTTGTGCAATGTAATGATGTCAGGTGTTGGAGAATGATGAAGAAACAGGAGTGTACAGGTTGCTTTATCCAATATCATTTCCATTCAGTGAAGGGTGTCTGATTCATGTGCATCGAATATGTTCAACATACAGGATTTTCCCAGCTGACAAACGTTCAGGTTATGAGCAATTCATAGGGACAGAATCGGCTTACATGTACAAAACAAGCATTTCAGAGATTGGTGGGATGGTTTTGCTGGTTGCTGCACGGTTTTGGGCATCTGCAGACAGGTGCCAGAGGTTATGGGGAGAAGGCAGGAGAATGGGGTTAGGAGGGACAGATAGATCGGCCATGATTGAATGGCATAGACTTGATGGCCCAAAAGGCCTAATTCTACTATCCCTTATGACCTATGATCCTCTGCCACGTGGGAACTTGATTTGTGTCGCATTCCCAACTTGTGAACTGTTCAGGTTATGAGCAATTCATAGGAACAGAATCTGCTGTCACATGGGGAAGACCTTAGTTATAGAGATACAGTGCAAAAAGCCCTTTTGGCCCACTGAGTCCGCACTGACCAGCGATTTTACCCCCCTCCCCCCTCCCCCATACACTAGCACTGTCCTACATATTAGGGAAAATTTACCGAAGATAATTTACGTACAAACCTGTATGTCTTTGGAGCGAGAGAGGAAACCAGAGCATACGGTAAAGACACACACGGTCATAGGGAAAACGTACAAACTCCATACAGACGGTACCCGTCGTCAGGATCGAACCCATGTCTCTGGCATTATAACACTGCGCCACCGTGCCACCTTAAAATAGGTGATTATCCTCCAGGTAAGTACAGATGTAACATTCCGTGTCAGTGCCAGCTCCCAGTATATCCAGTTCCCCATTAATTTCCCTGCAACCTATTTTCTCTCATATGCCCATCAACTTCACCCAATTTGCCTATCATCCATTGACACGAGGCTGCAATTTACAGTAGCCAATTAATTAACCTACCAGATGTCTTTGGGAAGTGAGAGGAAATTCGAGCACCTGGGGGAAAACCCATACTGTCACACGGAGAATGCGGCAAATCCACACAGACAGCACCAGAGGTAATGATCGAACCAACTACTCTGGTTTGTTTGCATTTGTGATCATAAAGACAATGTAACATGATACGATTCAATACACAAAAGCTACATTTTCCTCAGAACTGTACAGTAATTTGTAAATGGATCCATTCCGATTGGACATCTGTGAGCATGTGTACATAAACACGACAAAATGTAATCAGGAGTGGATACTTAGAAAGAAAAGTGAAATCTCTACCGAAATGGAAAAGATCTCGGCGATTCTGCGTCTGGTTTCGGCGTTGCAAGGAATGAAAGGAAGAAAGGCGGCCGGCAGCCGGACGGACGCTGGACACCGGCAGGCACACAGTTTTATATAATAGATAGATGGATGACTAGGTAAAAGAATTGAAATTGTGACAAATCAATGATTTTGGCTTTCAAGCAGTTTGCAGTTTTAGCAGTTTGTTCTCACAACAGTCATCACAATTACTTCAAGCATTGGATGTTTGCATTTGGGTTAGGTTAAATATAGAACATAGAATAGTACTGTCCTCGAACAGGCCCTTCGGCCCACAATGTTTGTGCCAAAACTGATGTCTAGCTGAATTGATTTTATCTGCCTCCAAATGTGCATGTGCCTCCAACTTCTATGTGCCTATCCAAAAGCATCTTAAATACCACTATCATATCTGTCTCCACCACCATCCCAGGCAATGCATTCCAGTTCCCCACCACCCTCTATATAAAAAAAACTTGCCCTGCACATCTCCATTAAACTTTTCTCCTCTCACCTTACAGCTATGCCGTCTAGTGTTGGACATTTCCTCCCTGGGGGAAAGGTTCTGACTGTCTACCTTATCTATGTCTCTCATAATTTTAAGTACTTCAATCAAATCTCCCCTCAGCCTCCGATGTTCCTGAGAAAACAATCCAAGTCTATCCAACCTCTCCCTGTAGCTGAAACCATATAATCTAAGCACCATTCTGGTAAACCCCCTCTGCACTTTCTCAACAATTTATATCTATTTTCTCCACTGTATAACAAAATGTGATCAGAAAATGGTATTGTTGTAGGAATGACCATATTGATCAAGAAAAGCTGATAAAATCTAAAATCCCCCAAGGATCCTGACTTAAGCACTAGAAATGCAACAGCAGATAATAACATGATTGATTTAAAGATGCAACATGGAAACAAACCCTATAACACACTGAGTGCACGTCGACCATCGATCACCCTTTCACACTAGTTCAATGTTATCCCATATTCTCATCCACTCCTTGCACACTAAGGGCAATTTACAGAATTCAATCAACCTAGAAATGTGTACGACTTTGGAATGTGGGAGGAAACTGGAACACATTGGAGGAAACCCACGCGGTCATAGCGAGAAGATGTAAACTTCATGTAGTTAGGATCGAACCTGGGTCTCTGGCTTTGTGAGAATATTCCTGATTATGCACAACTTTCTTTCACATTATGAATTAGCATTTGTATTTAAATTTTTTCTGGACAGGATTGCTAAGATGGAAAATAATAAAGGACCATGCAAGATCTGTAGGATATTTGAATCTGGTTGTGAGATATTGCTTGTGTTAACTGTGGTGCCATAGACTAAGAACCTAATGTCTAACTATCATGCAATGAGTTGAGAATAATGAACGCATATGATTAATTAGCACCTGGTTCAGACAAAGATGTAAAATCTGAACCCATCAAAAGTATAAGCGATGATCTGAGCACTCTTCTGAAAATGAGTTAGAACTCCATCAATGCAAGTGTTACTAATCAGAATATGGCAATGCTCAAAATAACTTGTGATGTCAAATTTATTGTGATATATACAAGTAGGTGATGCTCATATACAATGAACAGCAAGCAACATCACAGGTGCATAAGTTCAGACAACACACAAAAGGTAAATTATACAGACGTGAAACAAAGAGTGAAAAGAAGAATATTGCAAAAATAAAACATTAGTGCAAAATACAATTGGTAGACCAAGTTGATGGAAGTGCAGGAGGTTGTCTGTAATGTTCCATTGCTGAGATAGTATTAGGGTTCAGCAGATCAGTTCAGGAACTTGATGGTAGCTGTTCCTGAACCTGGTGCGGGCAGGTGGAACTCGTGTAGCTGGGACATGTTGGCCGGTGTGGGCAAGTTGAGCTGAAGGGCCTGCTTCCACACTGTATCACTCTATGACTCTATGGTGATTTAGGACTTCAGGCTTCTGAACCTCTTGCCTGTCAATAGCAATGAGAAGAGGGCATGTTGTAGCATCATTTAATTTATGCACTTAACTTTTCCTTCCTGCCCCACTGTTTCATTCGCCTCTTACATTGAACTTTGTTGGAACATTGAAAGCTCAAGAGGCAACATCCCTCTACAGACCTCTGATATCAACACTTAATTTAGTTATTTGTTTTAGATGAGGAGCATCTTCAGTCTTATTGCGTTTAGAGGACTGTATGAGCATGTCACCATTTGTTTGTAGGGCTCTTTTTGGCAGGGGCTCTAGGTTTTGATTTATCCTGTATGTAAACATTTTGAGTTGGATTGCACCAGATGTACTTTTTGCCCCTTCACATCATTAACTTTAAACGGAACAGCTGAAAGATAAGCAAGAAAATTCAAAACCCAGCATGAAATATTGCTGGTTATTTCACAGCATGAAATATTACTTGCTGAAGTATAGAACAACTATGCACATTAATGGGGATGGGGGGGGATGGTCTATACTTATTGAACATTTCATGAAGAAAGAACTGAACAAGCTTGAGTCTTGTTTAACCTAATTTCATTTTGGGTTGCACAGAGACAGCACAATCAAAACTCATAGTAGGAGCAGTGCTGTGATAGACTTGCTGTCTTACATTAACCATATAACCATATAACAATTACAGCACGGAAACAGGCCATCTCGACCCTTCTAGTCCGTGCCGAACACTTATTCTCCCCTAGTCCCATCTACCTGCACTCAGACCATAACCCTCCATTCCTTTCCCGTCCATATAACTATCCAATTTATTTTTAAATGATAAAATCGAACCTGCCTCCACCACTTCCACTGGAAGCTCATTCCACACCGCTACCACTCTCTGAGTAAAGAAGTTCCCCCTTATGTTATCCCTAAACTTCTGTCCCTTAATTGCCAGAGACCCGGGTTTGATCCTGACCACGGGTGCTATCTGCATGGAGTTAGTTGGTTTCTGGCCAATTCGTTAACTGTTAATTGGTTTCTGTAAAAATTGTCTCTAACGTGTAGGATAGAACTATTTAAAGGGTGGTCGATTGTCAGCATGGAATCGGTGGGCCAAATGGCCTGTTCCCACGCTGTATCTCTAAACTAAAACTAAACTAAACTCTAATCGCAAAGAATAATTATATCTTTACTTTAGACTTTAGATGTACAGTTCAAAAAAAGACCCTTTGGCCCACCGAGTTCATGCCGACCAGCTATCCCGTACACTGCCACTATCCTACACACTCGGGTAATTTACAATTTTACCGAAGACAATTAACCTACAAACCTGTACGTCTTTGGAGTGTGGAGGGAAACCGGAGGACCTGGAGAAAACCCATGCGGTCACAGAGAGAACTTACAAACCGTACAGACAGCACACATAGTCAGGATTGAAACTGGGTCTCTGGCACTGTAAAGGGCCTGTCCCACTGTACGAGGTAATTCAAGAGCTCTCCCGAGTTTCCCCTGATTCAAACTTGGAGAATTATGGTAATAGCCGTTCGTAGGTACTCGGGGCTCTTGTGGACATTTTTCACAGCGTTGAAAAAACTTCACGAGTTGCTGCGTTTCCCGAGTACCTGCCGTTAGCATTACGAGCTGCTACGGGACATCCATGAGCTCCGACGTAGCCGCTACGTACATTCTACGTACTTACCACGAGTTTGATATTTTTTCAACTCGGGAGAGCTCTTGAATTACCTCGTACAGTGGGACAGGCCCTTAAGGCAGTAACTCTGCCAATGTGCCATTCTGCTGCCCTAATTTGCCTTTCCCAATGCAGTTTGTACTCACATGTTTGTAGGTAGCAACTCAGCAGAGATTTTCAGAACTATGAAGTACTTGAATGTAATTGTTAAAATTTGACGTACATGTAGATGAACCAATATTTGCTAGCCATGAACCACATCTAAGTGGTGAAACACTCGATCACCAAGGTGGTGGCCAAGGTGTATCCAGTGATAACTTCGGAAAATATAATGGCAAATCCAAGCAAGTCTGCGGAAGAAACACACCTTTGAGATCAGCTGTTGGACCAAACTGTCCAAAAATAAATTCAACACCGAAGTCAGTAAGGAGAGCAGGAGGACTCTGAAATACAATTTCTAAACTTAATGTATAGTTGTTGTTCATGATCACGTATACTAGTGAGTATGGCCTTGTAGAAATTGGGACGGCGCACAAATGGCTACTGCTGAGTTGTATGTAGGGGAATTATAGTCATAGAGTTAATGTGTGATGCAGCACGGAAACAGGCCCTTCAGTCCACCAAGTACATGACACCTTCAATCACCCAATGGCATTAATCCAATGCAAATTTCATTTAATCTGCCATATTCCCATCAAATCATCCCATATTTCTACCATTTGGCCTCAAACTAAGAATCATTTACAATGACCAATTAACATAACCACCCACAAATTAATGTTGCAGTATCTAAGGTGTTCCAACAGTCAAGGCAGCCGCAGGATTGGCTTTGCCTGTAACCGCTACATGATTGTATCAGACTAAAACCTGGTTGTTTATTCATGCTGCCTGTGTTATAAAACATTTACTGAGCATCCATGAGTTCTGAGTTATTGGAGCACAAGTAAAATGCCTTACAATCTTCTGGAAGGCAAATGCTGCCCCTGCACAGAAGCACATTAAAATTACACCAAGGACTCGTATTGTGTAAAAGCTAAGAACCTTTTAAAGAAATTGAAACATTTCTCTGCCATATAAAAAATATTAGAACCTCTGCACCCTAATTTTGGAGACAACATTTATTGTTGTTTCCTGCCTCTGCCTGTTCCCATGGCTCCAAAATGTATAACCTGATGGTATATTTTCTCTGAATGTAATTTTATGTTACATTTTTGCATGTCATTGGGAAGATAAATTGATTTTATGATAGTTACAAGATTTATTGAATCTCCATCACCAATTCTGCATACAGTTATTGTCATTGCCTTAAACGAAAATAAATCCCTTTTTAGTTGTCATGTTATAAGATTACATTCAGGGAATTCATTTAAACAAAGGCGAGTGATGCAAGCTGCGATATTTGTGCTTGTAGTATTCCATCTGGTGTCTCGTGATTTTTGGAGCATTACCTTTTTTGCCACACGCTTCTGTGAGCAAACAGAAAGTGACATCACTTAGTCTGCTTATTACCATTGGGCCGGGGTCAAATAAAAGCCTGTTTCACATGTAACTTTTCGAGTGCATGCACTGGGTTGAGTCGAGCTGATAATGGAGCCTCTGCATTGAGCAGTCAGTTCGGTGGATTAAGTTAACCCCTCTGGAACTCATTCAAGCAAAGCTGGAACACTTTTAACCTGGGAGAGAGGATTTAAAAACCAACCCACAGGCTCCGCCCAACAGTGCCGTGGAGTGCCTTTAACATTCTGCAGAACAGCTTGTGGAGCTGCCCAGTTCACCTACCCACCTCATCGGAGGTGTGTAAGGCAATATTGTATTGGTAATTGAATTGTTTTGCTCATGTCTGCCTTGCCCGGAATACGTTCTGGTTGTAATGCATCACATCAGAAGCCGTACAATCTCACCGATGGGCGTTTTAAACAATTGCAAGGTACAATCCATGCTGTTTTCATTGCTTGATTGTCATCTATCTACTGTAGTAAAATGAATCCAAAATACAGATTCACAAGAGCCTCTGAACATAGAGAGCTTGTTTGTATCACATTGAATTGAAAGTAATTGTCGGCTTTAATCAATAGCCTTGGCCTTATGTAACTCATTAATTGTGCTTGATAACAAAGCATTTATATCAATGGATTAAAAAAAATGAAAAGATAACTGGTTAGAGTAATAAATAGTGATATGTGTTAGACATCTAAAAAAGTTTACTGAAATGTAATGCTTCTGTTGGCAAGGAAAAAAATTAAATATGTCACAGATTGCTGAGCATAAAAAATTGCATAACCTAAATCATTTTGAGACTGGAACCAATTCCTGCAGCTGGGCAACAGGCATAGTCGGAACAGCGTGTATTTCAAGAATAAAATAAAGAAGGTTTCAGTGAGTTGTGTACCAGGGTCATCAGCACCACGAGTACTTTGGACTGTACGCTGAATACATACTGTATATATCAGCATTGAGCTGCTGCTGGTCCAGTCGCAGAATTACAATTTGCAGAAATACAGGTTCTTTGCATTTTCAGTTCTCCTTCAGTTCAAGCTTGAATAATCATTAACTCGATTCCTTGTAGACACAAGGAACTGCAGATGTTGGGTTACAAAAAAAGCCCTGCACAAAATGCTGGAGTAACTTGATGTTTCTTTCTAGTGAATCTAGGTGTCTTTCCAGGTTACTGGTTATTCAATGTGGCTCATCTTGAAGGTAAGCAGTCATGTATGTTAGGCACGGGAATGAATAAACGGAATAGCACCTTTACATCCTCTTGAGAATATTAGTTTATTTCCACTGATGTACTTTTGAAATTCAGCAATTTATATGCAGCAAGCTTTCATAAATAGGAATGTGGTAATGATCAGATGCTTTATTCGAGCAAAAGAAGACCTAAGTGTTGGAGTCGCGCAGCGTCTCACGAGAACATGGATAGGTGATGTTTCGGAACCCTTCTTCAGATTCTATTAGCAATGCTGAATGAAGGTTGAATATTGGTCAGGCCTTCAATAGTTTGGCTGCTTTCCACAAAAATGCTTTGAGACCTTTGACATCTATTGAAGAACAGAGGGGCCTCAGTTTAACAAAAGCAATGGCCCCCATCTGAAGTGGATGTAAATCTTTCTGGTAGCATGGTGATTAGAACTTACGCGGTGTACTATCGGCAGTGCTACATACAGTTCTGGTCGCCATGTTGCAGGACCAAAAATAGCTATATTTAAGAGGGTGTTAGATGTGGCCCTTGTGGCTAAAGGGATCAGGGGGTATGGAGAGAAGGCAGGTACAGGATACTGAGTTGGATGATCAACCATGATCATATTGAATGGCAGTGCAGGCTCAAAGGCACCTATTTTCTATGTTTCTATAGGAATGTCAAGAGTCAAGAGTCAATTTAATTGCCATTTGGACCCCTTGAGGTCCAAAATGTGTCCTAGGGCTGGAATATTTTGGATATGATTGGTAAAACTAGAATTGTTTTCTTTGGAACAGAGAAAGCTGTGGTGGGGCAATCGAGGTGCGTAAAACTGAGAGGTCTCAAGACATATCTTGTTAAATAGAAGAATCAAATACTAGTGATATTGATTTATAGTATCCAGTAGAAGTTAGAAGGGAGATGATAAAAGGATTTTTTTCACTCAGACGGTGATGGGAATCTGAAATTCACTGTCATTGAGGGTGGCAGAGACAAAAACCCTCATCACACTTAAAATGTATGCAGTTTCGCTTACTTTAGAGAGACCGCACAGAAACAGGCCCTTCGGCCTACTGAGTCCATGCTGACCATTGATCAATCATTCTCACTACTTTTATGTTATTCCGCTTTTTCATCCACCACTTGCACACTGGGGGAATTTTACCGAAGAAAATTTACCTACAAACTTGCATGTTTTGGGGATGTGGGAGGAAACCGGAGCACCCAGAGGAAACACACACAGTCATGAGGAAACTCCACACAATATTGTCACCATAAAAAGCCATAATGTGCAGGACCAGTTATTTTTCAACCGATACAAACAAAATAGGCAGAATAGCCTTCCTTGTCGTAAATGTGTGATTATCAGAGCATCAGCTTGGGTTTACTTCTGGAGTGGGACACAAAGCCATAATCCTCTGACATCGAAACAAGTTAGATGTTGTAGTTCTTTTGTTTCAAAATAGAAAACAAAAGTTGTATTCTGATTATTTTATTTAATCATCACTTCAAAACTAATAAATAAACCAAAGACCTTTAGGTTTCTGGGCACACACATTATGTGTGTGTCCACCAACACCACTGCGCTGGTCAAGAAGGCACAGCAACGACTGTTCTTCCTAAGAACATTGAAAAAGACTGGTCTGCCCCAACAGCTGCTGACAACCATCTATCACAGCACCACAGAGAGCATATTAACGTATGGCATCTCTGTGTGGTATCTCAGCTGCATGGAGGCGGAGAGGAGAGCTCTTCTGCGCGTCGTCCACAGGGCGCAGAAGATTATTGGGACACAGCTACCAGCCTTGGAGGGCATCTACTGCACACGGTGCCTCAGGAAGGCCGTCAGCATCCACAAAGGCTCCTCTCATCCTTGTAATATTCTGTTCAAACTCCTACCTTCTGGCAGATGTTACAAGGCCTTCTATGCCCACACCTCCAGACTCAGGAACAGCTTCATCCCCAGAGCTATCGCTGCTCTGAACCGGCCCTGCTGAGTGCCCCCCCCCTCCCCCACCTCCATGAACTGTATTCACGCACATCGAACCGGCACATACATATTTGCACTTTAGACTGTTTTACTGTTGTTTTTTTTTTATAAATCATGTTTCTCGGGGTATCTAAATTTTATTAGTTGTTTAAGTTATGACTATCGGATGGAAGCCGCATACCAAATCTCGCTGCACCTATGTGCAATGACAGTAAAATATATTATTATTATTATTATTATTAAAGCATTTGTTCCCACTGCTATTATAGACAGCGTGCCGTTATAGACAGGGAAGATGGGAGAGACTGAAAAGTCAAACCTGTTGTGAAATGTATTTCCTTCATTGTAGGACCAAGTGGAAGATTATATGGAATGAGCTGCCAGAGGAGGTAGATAAGGCAGGTACTATCACAATGTTTAAAATACATTTGGGCAGGTACATGGATACGATAGGTTTAGAAGGATATGGGTCAAATGCAATCAGGTGGACCTAAGGTAGACGGGGCATGTTAGTGGCGTGGGCAAGTTGGGCCAAGGGTCTGTTTCCATGCTGTATAATTCTATGACTATAACATTTCTATGATAGTCTGATGTACTATGACAGAAATGTAATTTAATTACAATAGATGTCTGCCAAGTGTTTTTTGCAATATTTGGTACGTTTTTGATAGGTAACACGGGATTTATGAACTAACAGCTTTCACATAGGAAAAATAATTATTGGATTGTCGCTTAAATGAAAGTTTTTGGTCCATATTATACATTTTTGTAACTTTTGCTTTTTAGTTAATATCCAGCAGTTAGCTAGCTTGGCATAGAGATGTAAAAGCTTTGACAAGGTGATACCTAGAATAAAATAAAAATTGCTGGAAATACTCAGCTGGTCAGACCACATCTGCAGGAAGAGAAACAAAACCAAGGTTGCACATCAAAGAACCCTTGTCAGTACTGGGAAGGAGACAAAAGAACCTTAAGATGTAGGGAGGGGGACATTTCCGATGGGGGCTGACCATGGGCAAAGCTGTAAACAAGGTGATGTGATCAGTGACTGAATGGGAGCAGTTCGAGTCTGAGAACGTAGACGGACGAATGTGGAAGTTGTGCAAGGTGGAGCAGAAAGACAAGACTGATATGTCAGGCTGAGCTTGCCCTGCCCTCCCAGTGGGGAAACAGAAAAGAAAGGGGAAAAATACCCAAACTGAGTCAAATTCAGGTGAACAACTGATACAGAGAGAAATCAAGTTACCTGAAGTTGTAGAATTCCACCTCGTCCAGGTCAATGCAACATGCCCAGATGGATGATGAGGTGCTGTTCCTCAAGCTTGCATTGTGCCTCATTGTAACAATGAACAAGGTCAAAGGCTGATAGTTTGGAGTGGTGTGGAGAATTAAAATGGCAGGCAAAAGGAAGACTAAATTAAACGCAAGTGTTTCGCTAAGTGATCACTCAATCTGTTTTTGCTTTTCCCAATGTCGTTGCGATACCACTAGATTGGATGAAGTGGAAGTGAATTGTTACTTCACCTGGAAAGACTATTTGTGTATCTGGACAAGTGTTGCATCACCTGGCGTTGCAAGGGAAAGTGACATTAAAAGGGGAGTGGTTCGGGGGAATGGAAGAGTGGAATAATCCATAAGCAATGCTGAAATAGCAAGAAAGGATATGGGTCTGGACAAGGAATCACTTTGAAAATGGCGGAAATTGAAGAGAATGATCTGTTGAATGCGGAGGCTGGTGTGATGTAACGTGAGGACCAGGGAACTCTATCCTTGTTCTGTCTTGGTGGGGAGAGAATGGGAGCATTGGAAATTACCTGGGCACATTGTAGCATTTTGGAATCATATTAAATTATACAACTTCACATAAAATTTCCCCCTCAAGGTGTCTCGTTTTCTTTTTGTCAGTAATATCTTGAATAGTTCTGGTTACTTTTAGCTGTGAAGTTATGAAAATCCTGGAAGGAATATAAAGAGGGAGAACTAGAAAACAAATGCTTGGAATTGAAGATAATTTATTCAAATGTTAATTTTGTGAGAGCATGCTTTAAGATTGCATTATAAACTTACACCTGAAATGTACTGCATACGTTATATTAAATAGCTACTAATACAAGAAAGTAAATCCATAACAATACTTCACATTGCATTTTATTTGCATAAAAGGGACAGATTAAAACTGAAAAATGCTAAAATTGCATTCCTAGTAGGTAAATTGGTAATTATGATTGAGTGAAATGGATTTGAAGATTAGTAAATCTTAAACTCCCCAGGCACTAATTGCTGTGATAGACGAAAACTGTGTGATGTGTGTGCACATATTCCTTGAGCAAGAAACAAACTGTTGGAGGAACAATACGGGTCAGGCAACATCTGTGGAGGAAATGCATAGGCTACAAAATGTACTGCAGTTACTCACCTGGGTTATTTTGACAGCATCCTCCAATTGCACAACTTCTTTCACCATGAACTTGAAGAAGGGTCCCATCCCAAAATGTTACCAGTACCATGTATTTCCATGCACAAGTGCCGGGCCACAGTTCCTCCAGCAGTTTGTTCTTTGCTCAACATTTCAGCATCTGCAGACTCTTGTGTCAGCATTTATGTTTTGTTTGTTTTATTACATCGCGCTTACATAGCCCCTCAGGGATGTTGTGAGATGCCACAATATTTGATGATTTCTGATTTAATTTCAGCTGCAAGTGCAGGATTGTCCCTTAAATAACAATTAACTCAATGATTTTAACACGGCAGAAGATAGAGATCACAGGTCCATTCCAGATCACACTGCTTGCTAATGGTGTGAGAATGTAACTAGGTTCCCATTCCATTGGCTATTTGCCACTTCAGTGATCATCTCAACATTAAACATTCGAATGTCACGTGAATTTCCAAAGAAGTGTTTTTTCATGTACTTTGTCTATTTTCAGCCTCTGCATTGCAATTGAGTGGCTTTACATGTCCCTGTCACATTTCTCCACTGTACCCCTGTACTTTAAACACTAATCGTGATTGGATCTTTTACTCTTGCCTCAGTCTAACAAGTTTTTTTAGCTGCACGGCACAAAAAGGCATGGAGGCAGCTTAACATATGCAATAATGTCAGTTGCACACCCACAATCTGATATCTGACAATACATGCATGGCATTTAATACAGCACACATGTATTTGTACTAATGTCATTGGCCTTGAATAGTTAAGTAGGCACTCATCTGAGGTGATGTGATCTCTTCAGCTCATGATCCTTGCCCCACAGGCATACCTACAAGACTCCAATGTCCTATTGGCCTTTGGAGATGCACATTGATGTGCCTTTTATCACCCTCATCCTCTCAATGTTACCAAAAGCGCTAAGGAATGGTTGATTCAAAACTTTAACTCCCATTTTTTCCACATACAAAACAATTATTTGCATAAAGTCTCTGAACTGAGAATGACCCAAAATATCAATGAATCTTTGCCAAGATCTTTAGATCACTAGTTACAGCTTGACAGGTGGCTTAGTTAACATTTATTGCACATATCTATTTTTAAGATATCTCTAAATCACTTTGTAGCATGAGAATCTTGTCTTTGGTTTTGCAGTGGCATTCGAGTGGTTAAGGGAGAAATGGAGTGGTCCAAACCCCACTTATGAAAGATTTGCTGGAATACAGATGGAAACACTGAATCCCCAATTGTTATCCAGCAGGTAACTTGTTAGTTGTAGGTTACTCACCAGATAAAAGCTGTCCAGGGTCTGACCACTCCAGAGGAGCATGGGTGAAGCTCACAGACTTCGTACTGGAGTTGGGCGTTTCAATGCCACCATGTGGAGTTGGGGGCTCCGCCAGAGCTCAGCCTGTGAATTCGGAGCAGAACAACAGACAGCCAACCATGTCATCTCTGGGTGCCCACTCTACCACCCACCAAATGGAGCTCTGGCCCTGGCAGACATTGACGCAGAGACAACAACCCTGCTGCTCAACACCTGGCTTGAGATCTAAATATTCCTTTGGTTTATGTTTCATTCTCAAGAAGAAGAAGAAGACTCCCTCCTGAGGAGCATGTTCATCTGCCTACAATTTCTCCCACTCTTTATTCACATGGGAATGATTATAATGAAAGGACAACAGCAAATCATTGTAAAATCGTGCACATGGTTTTAAGGTATATTTAATCTGCACATATATATCGAAGATTTGTAATGGCACAGGAAACATTTTCCCATTGAGCCAATGGTATACTCTTTTTCGGCTAATATACATGTACACATACTTGTATTTCATTAAGGTACATGATTATTTAGGGTCCATGTTTCTCATTGCCCACTGTCACAAATCCATGGTAATCACATTAGTGGTGAATAGTGTGTTTCCTAGCTCAAATGGACACGAATAAAGTGGGAAAGAGTGCCTCTTTCTAGTTGTAAATGTTCTCAAGGAGACAAAATATATGTGTCAAGTCAAGAGAGTTTATTGTCATGTGTCCCAGATAGGACAATGAAATTCTTGCTTGCTGCAGCACAACAGAATATTGTAAGCATAAATACAGAACAGTTCAGTGTGTCTATATAGCATAGACCATTTATATACACATAAATAAACAGATAAAGTGCAATAGGCTGTTATAGTTCAGAGTTTGTTTGATGGCGAGTTTCATAGCCTCATGGCTGTGGGGAAGAAGCTGTTCCTGAACCTGGATGTACCAGATTTCAGGCTCCTGTACCTTCTACCTGATGGCAGCAGAGAGATGAGTGTGTGGCCAGGATGGTGTGGGTCCTTGATGATGTTGGCAGACTTTTTGAGGCAGCGACTGAGATAGATCCCTTCGATGGTGGGCAGGTCAGAGTCGATGATGGACTGGGCAGTGGTAACAATGACACAGATTCACCACCCTCTGACTAAATAAATTCCTCCTTAATTCGAGGCGTATTCTCTTAGATTCCACAAAAAACTCATTGGGTTACAGGTGGCATTCATGAAACAGTATTTGTTTTCCAGAGGTAGTTGTTCTGACTGCATTATGAATATATTTTTCTGTATGGAATGGTAAATGCATGTTGACTTAACTAATTAGGAATGGTCTATTTCATCATTTAATGATTATATGTGAACTAATTGACCTTTTGCCAGGGTACCTAACAAATTATTGAACTTGGTTTAAGTTCCCAATCTTTGTGCTGCTCGTCCAGTATTATAAATAATCCATTAGCAACTACATGGTCTCAGTTAAATCTTCCTTCTACAATAATAATTTTGGGATTTTCTTCATCAGATAGTTCTGAACTACACATAGATTTGACGAAGATTAGTCATTTTAAGGCAGGAATTATTTTAGGCTTTAGAGAGACAGCTCGGAAACAGGCCCTTCGGCCCGCCACGTCCATGCTGACCAACGTTCATCCCATACACTAGCACTATCCCCCGCACTAGGAACAATTTTACAATTTTACCGAAGCAATTAATCTACAAACCTGTACGTCTTTGGAGTGTGGGAGGAAAAACGGAGCAACCGGTGAAAACCACATAGTTACAGGAAGAATGTACTGACTTTGTACATACAGCACCCGTAGTCAGAATTAAACCCATGTCACTGGTGCTGTAAGGTAGCAACTCTCTTGCTGTGCTACTGTGCTGCCCCCTTTTACCTCTGTTTAACGTACCACTCACTCTTAAACAAACAAACTTGATCTTTACACCATTGTCCAAAATAGGTTTTGGTGGAACAATAGATGACAGATGAGATGCTTTGTGTCAACAGGTCAATTTTATTTCCCAATTGCTTTGCATGCATCATTGCAAGTGTTAGTGTTGGTACTTTTGCTATGAATCGCCCATGCGTATGAGCTGACACTAGCTGATGTTTGAAGGATACACCTTATCTTGGCATAAGTTTTCATTCACCTCAACATGTGGCAGTCAGTTTGTGCTGTAAGTCCATTTATTATCTTTTGTTTAAGAGAGCAATGGGCCAAATGCAGGACCAGCTTTGATGGACAACTTTAAAGTCTCTAGGTTGTTCAATTCAACATTGTATTTTTGTACGTTGTAATGTAATAACTTTTTGGAAAGGTCAAGGAATTGCATTCTAATCTTTCAAATATGAATTTACCAACGTGTGTGTGTGATATATGTAGTATTTATGGAATTCAATGCTGGTTAGATGTGAATAAATCAATAATATCTGTGCACCACCCTTTATTACAATCATAGGCAACATAGTGACACAAGATATTTCTGAATATCAGAACTCTGTGGACCTTGTTAAGTACTAGTTCAGTATGGATATATTAAATAATACAAACTGATTCATTCATTTTTGGAGACACTTTCAGGCAGGTTTATGAAAGGAAAACATCAAGCCTGAGCCTGATCTGATTCAATAATGTATTGGTTGCAATTTAGTAGAGATGTATTTCTGTGCTTTTTATCTGCAAATATATTTATATGAGTTCATATCAATCCTAATCCCAATATTATTGAACACATCAATTTCATTATCTTTTCGCTCTCCAACTATGATTAAATTTGACTTAATTCAGTGAACTTGTAAGCAGATTATTGGCTGATCGACAACGTGGTGGAGCTTTTGCCATCCATGAGAGGTTTTATCCCAGTGGTTACATGGCTGAGATGAGAATCTGCGTGTATAGTTAAACTCTGATATAAGATGGTAACATTTAATAGATTGTATTAAAAATGACGATACTCTCTTTGAACATAACATTTTGTACTTCACCATCTCCACAATAATTTAACTTTGGATTACCCTTATGTCTCTGAGTGTCAATAAGAGATCATGTTGCCAACTCCCTTCCACCCACTTCATTACCAACAGTGAGATTAGCACAAGAAGGCATTTGCCAATCCAAGCCTGCCTCTGTTCAGTGCAATTTTCAGCTCACTAGCCTTGCGTTTCACATCATGGCATATTTTGTACTTGAGGCTGCCACAGCAGAATGTAATAGAGGAGGGACTTTGGCATAGAGACTGGGATTTGACATCAACCACCAACTGGTTCCGTGTCACAGACCATTAGTTTTCAGCCACCAGGATTTAATCTGCCACATCACACTAGAGACTTCTGAACCATTTCCAGAATAGGCAAGTCCTCTGTGTGGTCAACCATTATCATTGGGCAGTCTTAAATAATCTAGCCAACAGTGGCAATGCAGATCAAACAATTGCACGCATTGGGGATGAGAACCCACTCACCTATTTCAATGTTGGACTGTAGCTGGGGCATGCAATGGAAGGAACGTACTTCACTTCAGGAACTATGGCTCCGTAACTCCAGGAACTATGGCACTTGGTGGAGGCAGGTTCGTTTTTATCATTTAAAAATAAATTGGATAGTTATATGGATGGGAAAGGAATGGAGGGTTATGGTCTGAGTGCAGGTATATGGGACTAGGGGAGAATACGTGTTCGGCACGGACTAGAAGGGTCGAAATGGCCTGTTGCCGTGCTGTCATTGTTATATGGTTATTGGCTTGGAATACAATATATGTAAATGCTCAATCTAAAACTCATTAACCTTCCCTTCGATTTTTGCAACTGGTTGAAGACAGGGCAAAATTAATAATGAAGCTGCTTGAAAATATTTTCTGTCTGCTGCAACATGCCTTAAATTTGAAACGTTTGTTGCTGTGATAATGCATAGTTCAAACGGCTACCTGATCTCGGTTATATATAAATATTAAGACGTCAAACATTAATTTGATTAATTAATTGTTTTACAGATGAACGCGAAGTTGTGCAGAAGAAAACCTTCACCAAATGGGTGAACTCACATTTGGCACGTGTAACGTGCCGTATTACTGATCTGTACACCGATTTGCGAGATGGCCGAATGCTGATTAAGTTGCTGGAGGTTCTTTCAGGGGAGCAACTGGTATGTTCCATAATCTGATTGATTTCATGGTTTGTGGTTTTGACTGTAATTAAGTGTTGATGGCTGATTTTGACATTAGAGTAATTACGATCAGAATCACACAGCAAGATTTCATATAATCTATGTCGCATTCCAAAACTACATGAAAATTAAGAGGATTTGTTCAACATTAGATAAAAAAATGGTAAAATAACCACGCAACATTAACACTGAATGGTTTGTATTTTGAAAATATAACAGCTCCACACATTCATATCACAATGCTGTATTGTTGCTTTAGTCTTATCTTCACAAAACATGAAAGAGTTAGGTGCTGTATTATATTTTCCACCTCTTTTTTAAATAACCGGCTTAAGGAACTCTAACTTATGCAGCATTATGAAAATTTTGTAGAAACAAAGAACTACAGATGCTGGTTTATATCAAAGATAGGCAGCCAAGTGGAGTAACTCAGCGGCTCAAGCAGCATCTCTGGAGAAATAGGACGGGTGAAGGAGGGTCCTGACCTGAAACGTCACCCATCCTTTTTCTCCAGAGGTGCAGCCTGACCTGCTGAGTTGCTCCAGCACTTTGTGTCTATCATGAAAGTATTTATCCTCAGTGTTTAAGGAGGGTTCGAGAGGGTGCTGGATTCTCGATATTGCCAAGGACACAGAGACCTTGTTGAATTTAATGGGAGGATTTTGTAATATGTTTATTTTTGCATTTCTGCCCAGCAGCTGGCTACGTTGATTTGCTGGTCAGTTACCATGCAGGAAATCATACCGTGTGAAATGCCTTCAGCAAATGGTGGAGAGGAGAGAAGTGAGAGATATGGATTTGGCAGAAGGGAGGGAGACCTTGTTGCACCAACAGCTCATATTTCCTGCATTCCAATGCTGTTTAAAATTGCATTAGTAATTATTTGTGATAAATCAGGCTTCCAATTGTGTTAGTTGCTGATTTAAATGTGTTGAAGAACTATCTATTGCAGGACGTACAAACATGCATAAGAACATCACCATAAAAATAACAGTGGATACATGTTTGGCTGGATAAGATTTCCCATTTTAAATTCCCTGAATTTTCCCTTCCTGCCATTGGGAGGAGTGTTTAAGTTGAGAGGGAAAATACAAGTTGTCGTTTTTCTAGAGGTGAAACGATAAGAACAATGGTTTAAGAGTCAGAAATCAGCATTTTGTGACTGAAGATAGACACAAAATGCTTGAGCAACTCAGCGGGTCAGGCAACATCTCTGGAGAAAAGGAATAGGTGACGTTTCGGGACCAATGGATAGGTGACATTTTTGTGACCCGAAACATCAGCTATTCATTTCTCCGGAGATGCTGCCTGACCCTTTTACTCCAGCAGTTTGTGTCTATCGTCAGTATAAACCAGCACCTGCATTTCCTTCCTCCATAATTTGTGACTGCTTGTGTTTTTAGCTTTTATTTAAAGTTGATTAGCTTCAAAATGTATTGCTTCTGTGTATGTTTCTTTGTACTAAAAATGTTGTTATGAACCTAATTAGCCAAAGCCAACAAAAGGTCGGATGCGTATACATTGTTTGGAAAATGTGGACAAGGCTCTCCAGTTCCTCAAAGAACAAAAGGTGCACCTGGAAAATATGGGGTCTCATGATATCGTTGATGGGAGCCACATGCTTACACTCGGTCTCATTTGGACCATCATTCTCCGTTTCCAGGTAACTAGGAGTATACGAGAACTACAAGGACTATTTTCCACCAGGTGTGTCCGTGGGGTAGAATATCGGTCTCTCCAACTATCAGTGGGAATTTACCAAGATTGTTTTTTTTTCCTGAGTTCTGCCATTAGCATCGTAGAAGGAACAATTGAAGCAATGCCAGTTGTAATTGGCCCATTTTTCTTACAATCCTACCTCCCAAATTTATATCATCGCTTGCTGAGGGGATCTTAGAAAAATCTAGAATTTAGAAGGATGAGAGGATATCTTATTGAAGCATAAAAGATTATCAAGGGTTTGGACACGCTAGGGGCAGGAAACATATTCCCAATGTTGGAGGAGTCCAGAACCAGGGGCCATAGTTTAAGAATAAGGGATAAGCCATTTATAGACAATAGACAGTAGGTGTAGGTACTCTCTCTTGAAAGTATCCAGAGAACCGGCCTCCACCGCCCTCTGAGGCAGAGAATTCCACACTCACAACTGTGTGAAAAAGTGTTTCCTTGTCTCTGTTCTAAATGGCCTACTCCATTTGGCCTCAGAGGGTGGTGGAGACTGGTTCTGTGGATGCTTTCAAGAGGGAGTGAGATAGAGCTCTTAGGGATAGTGGAGTTAAGGGATATGGAGAGAAGGCAGGAACGTGGTACTGATTGTGGATGATCAGCCATGATCGTATTGAATGGCAGTGCTGGCTCGAAGGGCCGAATGGTCTATTCCTGCACCGATTGTCTATTGTCTATTTAGACTATTTGCATTTTGCTGAAGATCCCAGCATCTGTAGTTTATTGGATTTCCAAGTTGTGATGTATGGTTTAGGGGAAGTGGGTCAGTGGAGATGTGGAGTTTAAGGAACAAGGTTCGAACTGGAGAAACAAAGTGAGATGGATGAGAAGGTTCATAAGATCATAAATAATAATAGAATTAGGCCATCCGGCCCATTAAGTCTACTTCACTATTCAATCATGGCCGATCTATCTCTCCCTCCTAACCCCATAACCTCTTACACCCGCACTAATCAAGAATCTATTTATCTCTGCCTTAAATATATCCACTCACTTTGCCTCCACAGCCTTCTGTGGCAAAGAATTCCACAGATTCACCACCCTCTGACTAAAGAAATTCCTCTTCCTCTCCTTCCTACAAGAACATCCTTTAATTCTGAGACTATGACATCTGGTCCTAGACTCTCCCACTAGTGGAAACATCCTCTCCACATCCACTCTATCCAAGCCTTTCATTATTCTGTATGTCTCAATGAGGTTCTTCCTCATTCTTCTAAATTCCAGCGAATATAGTCCTGGCCCAGTGCTGTCAAACACTCATCATATGTTAACCTATTAACCTTCTGGGATCATTCTTGTAAAAGGTTGTTGTGAAAGGGTCTATAGATTGTGAGATCCTCTTCAACATGCTTGCCTCTTTTGGCTGTCATTTCAAAACTAAACTTCCTTTTCTGCACTCTCCGTTTCTCCTTGTTTTTTCTTTTTTCTTCCTTGGTGACCTCCTGCCTCTCCCTCATTCACTCGTTCCCAGATCATCACATTACATTTCCCCTTTCCCTTACCTTCTGTTCCCATTATCCCTCATTCTGCGTTCCTACTTTCCTAAATGTGTTTCCTAAATCAGTAGTTTTCACCCAATTCCTCCTCGTAACACAAGTTGCTGACTTTACAAATGCTTTCAATTACAGATTGTAATACTGTAACCGGAGCATTCATTTTAATTTTTCAGATCTTTGAGTGGAGATTAGTGTACAAATTCAAATTGTTAAAACACAATAGATCGGGTAGATGCACAGAGTCTTTTACCCAGAGTAGGGGAATTGAGGACCAGGGGACATAGGTTCAAGGTGAAGGGGAAAAGATTTAATAGGAATCCGAGGGGTAACATTTTCACACAGAGGGTGGTGGGTGTATGGAACAAGCTGCCAGAGGAGGTAGTTGAGGCAGGGACTATCCCATCGTTTAACAAACAGTTGGACAGGTACATGGATAGGTTGGGTTTGGAGGGTTATGGACCAAGCGCAGGCAAGTGAGACTTGAGTAGCTGGGCCATTGTTGGCCGGTGTGGGCAAGTTGGGCTGAAGGGCATTTTTCCACGCTGCATTACTCTATGACTATGACATAATTATTTTTCTTTCAGGAGTTCTCGTAGTTCCGTGTCAAATGGGTTTTTTTTTTATTGAGACCATTAATTTGTTCTTTAAGATTCAGGATATCACCGTGGAGACAGATGATTACCATGAGACTCGGTCAGCAAAGGACGCACTTCTCCTCTGGTGTCAGATGAAAACAGCAGGGTAAGTTACTGCTGCTGCTTCACTTCTCTTTTAATTAACCTTTAATACAAACAGCTGCAGCCTTTGATCTGAACTTGCGTCAAAGATCAAAAATCTCAAAATAAAAGCATACCTTTTTATTTTTTATAATACCTAGATATCCTAATGTAAACATCCGAAACTTCACTTCAAGCTGGAAGGATGGGCTGGCATTTAATGCCCTTATTCACAAACACAGGTAAAAGTTTGATTATTCCAATTGTATGCAGGCAAGCTAAAGGGCCTGTCCTACTGCGGCGACCTAATTTCTTCCTTGGTGACCTCCTGCCTCTCCCTCATTCACTCATTCGCAGACCCTTCTCCCCCCTTCTCTCCCATTCTCTCCCCCTCTCTCCCCTTCTCTCCCCCCCTCCCCCCCCCCCCCCCCCCCCCCGCGCTCTCTAAAGGACTTACCGTACACTGTGCCAGACGTCTTTTGCCTTACTATTTATCGCGGGTGTGAATTTCAGATAGCGCTCCCCCGCTTTCCCTGGCCCCCGCCTTTGCGATGTGGTTGTGTGCGTGTGTGTGTGTTGACGGTCGATCCAGCTCACGGTTTCATCGCTGACGGTCGAGGTCTTTCAGGCGAGTGCCCTTGAGCTTGAAGGTCGAAAACAGTCGCTGAAAAGTTGCGTTAGTGGGACAGGCCCTTAAGAATGTGTCGCTCGTAATAGACTATAAAGCTAAGTTCCCTGTTCTGTTGTTCACAACACATTCACATTGAACGGGAAGCAAGCGTGACAGCCCCAATTAGAGTTGTTGAGTCATGCAGCATAAAAATAGGCCCATCAGCCCAACTCGTCTATGCCAACTAGGATGCCCCATTTACGCTGGTCCCATTTTCGTTTAGTTCATTTCCCACTAAACCTATCCTATCACGTTCACAAGTTATAGGAGTAGAATTAGGCCATTCGGCTCATCAAGTCTACTCCGCCATTCAATTATGGCTGATCTCTGCCTCCTCATCCCATTTTCATGCCTTCGTCCCATAACCATTGACACACGTTCCAATCAAGAATTTGTCTATCTCTGCCTTAAAATTATCGATTGACTTGGCCTCCACAACCCTCTGTGGCAATGAGTTATACAGATTAACTACCCTCTGACTAATGAAGTTCCTCCTCGCCTCCTGTCTAAAAGAGCACTCTTTAATTCTGAGGCTATGGTCTTAGACTCTCCCACCGGTGGAAACATTCTTTCCACAACCACTCTATCTATGCCTTTCCTTATTCTGTAAGTTGCAATGAGGTCCCCCCTCGTCCTTCTAAACTTCAGCGAGTAGAGGCCCAGTGCTGTCAAACGTTCATCATATACTAACCCACTCATTCCTGGAATCATTCTTGTACCTAACAAAATGTACGCCTCAAGCCACCACGTTTGGTCACGCTAGATGCATGCAATCGCATGCTGGTGGGACAGGCCCTTTACATCCCCTTCATGTGCAAAGATAGAAATTCTATGTGGTGAGTGGTGAAGTGTATATTAATGAGCAAAAATCACTTTTCATGTGCTAGATTTTCATTTTATTTCTCTCACGGAACGAACTTAATGTTATGTTTTTCTTCGACTTTCTAATCTCAGAAAAGGCAAGATAAGGTTTCTGGTTCCAGTTTGGTTTAAACCTCTTCTCATTAGTCACAGTTGGCAGCAGGGTGCACGATTTTTAGTTTTAAAAGCCAGTTATTGTGATTGTGCAGAGTGTGGAAATAACACAATCAGATTGGTTGAAAGTGGACTGGAACTTTTTGTTGGGCTTTTGGGGGGAAAATGGCCAAAATGTATGAAAATTCATGTTTAGTTTTATTGGATAATAAAAAGTAGAACATCAGAAATACTTTATTTCTTTCTTCAGGCCTGATCTGATTCAGTTCGACAAGCTGAAAAAGTCCAACGCCATGCACAACTTGCAGCATGCCTTTGATGTATCTGAGAAAAATCTGAATGTGACCAAACTGCTGGATCCTGAGGGTTAGTCAATATCATTGAAGTTAAAAGGGTCTCGACCCAAAATGTTACCCATTCCTTCTCTCCAGAGATGCTGCCTGTCCCGCTGAGTTACTCCAGAATTTTGTGTCTATCTTCAATGAAGTCAAGTCAAGTAGAGTTAATTGTCAACTGTACAGGTAGGGCAAGGTACATGTGCAATGAAAATCTTGCATGAAGCAGCATCACCGGATTTACCACCTGATTGTAGTAAAAACCCACCTTTTTCACTGATATACTTCAAGGAAGCAAATATGTCATCCTTACTCTGAGCTGTATGTGAATACAGACCCTCCAGAATGGTTGATTCTTAACTACTTGTTCACTTCAGAGGCATCTAATGTTACCATTTCTGTGTGCAACACATCCCATGACTTGTTTCTTAAATCACATCATACTCAGACAACACACAAAACACAAATTACACATAAATGATACATAAATTGTGCAAATTATACATGTGCAGGAAGAGGACAATAGTATTAACGATTTAATAGTTTAACAATAGTACAGACATTTGGGACAAAGTGCCTGTTCTTGTGGTGTTCTATATTACACATTATTCCAAGTAAGTCTGGGTAGGTACCACCAAATAAACCTTGGAGATGTGATGCTCGCGGTGGAATAGCAGACTCTAAGGTAAATCCTCCATTTTTTTTATCACAACAAACGTCGCACTGAAAGGAAGGCAAACATGGGAAGCCTTAACCCTCTGACCTGCATCCTTTCATGTGCAAAGAGCGGAATGGTGTATAATTCGATGAAGACAGTTAGTTTAGGATTGCTGTAAGATTGTTTGCAGTTACAATGTTGAAATAATGTGATTTAAATTTGTTTTGCATTGAGTGCCATGTGAATAAGCTGCAAAGTATAAAAACTGTGGCTACAATTAGAGCAGCGTAGTGCTTAACTTTCTGGACGAGCAGCCAAAACTCTTGGCCATGAATTTGATTCCAAACATGGCAGTCAGGGAATTTTAATTCAACTAGCAAAATAGATTTCAAAATATGAAGCAAGTTTTAGTAATGGTAAATAGGAATCCATCTGATTGTAGTAAAAATCCACCTATTTCACTGATGTGCTTCACAGAAGCTAATGTGTCACTCTGACTGAGCAGTATGTGAATACACCCTCTCCAGTATGGTTTATTCTTAACTACTTGCTCACTTCAGAGGCATTTAAGACTGCATGATAAATGATGCCATTTCTCAGCGCAACACATCCCATAAATTATCTTTTATTTTTAAATCACTGATTCCTTGTATTGGTTGACATACAGTTTGGTCTTTTTGCAAAATTCTCAATAAAATGCTTTTCCCCCACTGTTCACAAAAATAAAAAAGGGTTTGTTCAGTTTTACCTAAGAGATGTGTGCTTGTAGTTTAGCTAATCATTTTGATTAAAATCAGGTGGGAATATATAGATTCAGGGCCATATTCTTCCCAGCAGTAATCAGGCAACTGAACCATCATCTCACCAACTAGAGAGCAGTCCGGACCTCCCATCTACCTCACTAGAGACCTTTGAACTACCTTTAATCAGACTTTATTGGACTTTATCTTGCACCAAACATCATACCCTTTATCCTGTATCTATACACTGACTGGATAGCACACAACAACAAAGCTTTTCACTGTACTTCGGTAGATGTGATATTAATAAAATAAAATGAACTACAAACTAAGCAAGACAGCTTGCATGGTTGTGTGAGTTGCAACAAATTGTTGTGACCTATATGAATTTTCTCCTTAACAAGTGATTATTGAGAAAAATTTAGACATTCTTTTTTTCCATTTTGCCTCCATCCAGATGTGTTTACAGAGAATCCAGATGAGAAGTCAATCATTACCTATGTGGTAGCATTTTACCATTACTTCTCCAAGATGAAGGCATTAGCAGTGGAGGGGAAAAGGATTGGCAAGGTATGTGTTGTCAAGAATTGTCTGTTTAAGTAATGTTACATCCAAGAGAGTACTGATAACAGAATATAATCCTGAAGTACTGAAGAGAAACTGAAAAAAATAATCCCACATGAAACATCCTTCCAGCTAAACTCCAGATGGTGGTTTCTACGTCCCAATGAGTGTGAAATATTTGTGACACACATTGTAGAGGAGTGTCTCAATGCATTATTAATCCAGTATATCACTGTTTCCTACAGACAGAATCCCACAAATGTAATTTCCATTCTGCTGAGTTAAACTCTATCCAACTTGAGTAATGATGGTCTTGTGAAATGTTCTCCTTTGTTTTTCCTCTTATTGGAATGTTAACCTTAAGGGCCTGTCCCACGAGCATGCGACTCCATGTGGCAAGCGCGACCTAAAGCCCGCAGCCGCCTCGACGCCGTACGCACGGAGGTCGAGTGAGTGACGTGATGTTCGAGCGAAGTCCTACAGGCGTACGGTGTCGAGGCGGTACGTACGGCCTCAATGCGGCTGTGGGCAGACAGGCCGTTGCCGCGCGGAATATTTGAACCCGGTCAGTTTTTCGGAGACTCGTGCGATGTCGGGACCAGCTCCGCACAACTCCATACGGCTCCGGCGATCAAAGTGGGACTGCCCCGGCGAGGCTGTACGGCTCAAACGACCACGTTAGGTCGTGCTTGCCGGCTGCAGGCGTATGCTGGTGGGACCGGCCCTTTAGTTCGCGCTTGTCGCATGCAGGTCGCAAGCTCATGGGACCGGCCCTTAAGGCTCCGGGAATATTGAAACAAGGCTTTAATTCATCTTTGCAAGTCTGTGAGTTTTGTGCTTCTATGTAGTATAAGTCTCTGTAGGTAGTTGAATCATGTTACTATGATTGTATACCTCTTGGTAGGTTTATAGTATATGGTTCCTCTATTCATACACCCATGCTTACTCTTATTGTTTATCTCACTGTTTGTGAAAATCTGTCATTTCCATTTGCAGGAAAGAATAAGATGAATCAGTTTCACACAATTAGATTTGCTTGTTTTGATTAGACTGGATCTTTTCCAATGTCTCAGAACATTGAAAGAGCTGGAGATATACATATATTCATTTGAATATTGTACTTTTCCCAGGTGTTGGACAATGCAATTGAAACCCAAAACATGATCGATAAATACGAAGAACTGGCATCCGACTTGCTAACTTGGATCGAGCAAACCATCATTGTCCTCAACAGTCGGAAGTTTGCCAACTCGTTGAGTGGAGTGCAACAACAACTACAGGCCTTCAATACTTATCGCACAGTGGAGAAACCTTCTAAGTCAGTTGTAGAAATAGGGACACCATGTGTTTTAGCTTACAGTTACTAATTTTTATTTCAAATATCTGACAAGCTTGGGTGATATCAGAGCTGTAACCACCTTGTGGAATTATTGAATATGCATTGTTTCAAAATACCACTGCTACACTAGTTGATAACCAGACTGAGCAATCCACAGATCACTGTGCAAAGGAATTCACCAGGCAAGATTGGCGAGGGGAGAGCCTCAGAGCAGAAAGGAG
Source organism: Leucoraja erinaceus (assembly GCF_028641065.1). Lineage (NCBI taxonomy): Eukaryota > Metazoa > Chordata > Chondrichthyes > Rajiformes > Rajidae > Leucoraja > Leucoraja erinaceus. Next base: position 50,466,791 of record NC_073385.1, read on the forward strand.
AAAGATGACAAGTTGGGGACAAATAATGTAGTTGGAGAGAGCAAGATTAGCAGTCAGGATAGGCAGATTCATGGCAAAGTGGGAGGAAGGACTGATGTTTACTGCATTTATTTTTCCAATGCAAGAGACTTAACAGGTAAGGAGGATGAACTCAGGGCATGAATTCACCTGGATATTATAACCATACCAAAAACATGGTGGAAGGAAGGACAAGACTTGCAGCTCAATGTTCTAGGGTGTAGATTATACGGATAAAAAGGCTGGGTGGGGGTGGTTGCCCTTCTGCTCAGGCAGGGCATGTATAGTGCTTAGAGAGGATATAATCCTCCAATATCCTCATATATCAATATATGGGTAATATCCAGATAGCCCAGTGAGCCTTCGTGGATGATGGGACTCTATTATAGGCCACTCAAGTAAACCAGAGGAGCAGTTGTGTAGGGAAGATGTAGATAGCTGCAAAAATAATAGGGTAGTATATTCGTGGGAGATTTCAACTTCCCTAATATTGTCTGGATTTTCCATAGTGTAAAGGGTATAGACAGGATGGAATGTGTTAAATGCATTCGAGAAAGCTTACGATCAATATAAAGAGGGCCTTACTAGAAAGGGCACAACACTGTATCTCTTCTTTGGGAAAGAGTGAGGGCAAGCAACTGAAGTATCAGTGGGTGAATACTTTGGGACCAGTGACCATAATTCTATTAGAAAGATTGGACTGTCCCACAAGTTAAGGATTCATACTGCTGGGGTGTGTGCTGCCCACAGCACTTCATATTTCGCTTGGGCAGCTGACACCTCAGCAGTATGAATATTGACTTCTCTAACTTAAAGTAACCCTTGCTTTCCTTCTCCCTCCATCCCTCCCCCATCCTAGTTTTCTGAACAGTCTGACTGTCCCGATTAAATTTTATCTCTGTTTGCTTTTAGCTAACAATCATAAATTCTACATTTTCCTCTTCCTTCATCAGCTTTGATGTCTCATTTTCAAACCTTACACTTCCGTATCTATGCGTCTCCCTCTCCCCTGACTCTCAAGACTGGAAACGTCACTCATTCCTTCTATCCAGAGATGCTGCCTGTTCAGCTGAGTTACTCCAGCATTTTGCGTCTATCTTCGGTGTAAACCAGCATCTGCAGTTCCTTCCTACACACCCCAGTCATTCTATCCTCTCCTCTCTCCCACTGGGCAGATACAAAAGCTTCAAAGCGTGAAACAACAGATTTAAGAACAGCTTATTTCCTGTTGTTATTAGACTCACAAATAGACTTTTCATATGCTAAGAATTAATTGCTGACCTCCCAATCCACCTCTTTGCAGCCTTGCACTTTATTTTACTACACTTTCTCCATAGCTGCAACCATGTATACTTCACTATTTTTCTCTCTTGCATGGCCATGATGTACTTCTGCATGGTATGATTTGCCTGGGGAGCACATAAAATAAAGTTTTCCACAGTATTTTACGACACATGACAATGCTAATCCAATGTCAATGCATTTCTATATGTTGAGATATATCTACTGGTTTACATTTTTAATGTCAATTAATTATAGTAGCTGTCAGTGGAACTTGAATATTACTTACAAAGACCTATAAATAGATGTTAGCAATAATAAAACCTAGCTAGACGAGCTGCAAGGCATTGCTTTGGCATCTGTGGCATCTCTCCACATGCTTTTATGATTTTCATCTACGCAGTACTGACAATGTTTAATTTTAAGCGTCAATGCCAATTTTTACAATGTAGTACTGAGGTTCCATTTGAATTGCAATGAAGCTTATCAAAGCTGCTGTCTCCCAACAGGTTTCAGGAAAAGGGTAACCTTGAGGTGCTGCTGTTCTCCATCCAGAGCAGGATGAGGGCAAACAACCAGAAAGTGTTTACGCCGCATGAAGGAAAACTTATCTCAGACATTAACAGGGTAGGAAGTTTCTTCTCTCTTTATTTCCCTCAGTTTGAGAAATCCATTCATCTTTAACCCTATTGTTTAACGGTTTTGTGCGAGTGTCTTATGTGCCGTTTCCCTGGGTGAGATATTTCCAATTACAGTGGTTTTATGACACATCATCTGGTGGATGTCCGTAGTGGACACTTCATGATTATTTAAGTAAATGTGTAGTGGGGATCAGGTACTTGCTATGTGCACTGCAGAGATTAATGAACCATTTAGCAGTGTTCCGTATAAAATAAAGGTCTGCATGCTGTGAAACATCAGATAGTATTTAGTTAGAAATTAGCTTAATAGTTTGTAAAGATTTATTTTTACATTTCTGTATTTCATTCAGAGATGAAAGTGTCCAGTGCAAAGTAAATCAATATTCTATCTTTTTGAAAATGCTCTCAATTATTAAATACTTTACTCAAGCTTTCCTTACATTTTCCTTTCCAATTCTGTAGAACAAAAGGCTTTGCTTTTATATGACATATATGGTATTGCCACAGGCATCTCTAATGCAGCTCATGCAGTGAATTACTCTCAAGAACAACGAGCTGTGAAATGTAGGCAAAGGTGGTTATTGGTGTTGCAGGTAGACCAAAATGCTGGAGAAACTCAGCGGACGAGGCAGCATCTATGGAGCGAAGGAATAGGTTGATGTTTCAGGTCCAGACCCTTCTTCAGACTGATGTGGGGGTGGGGGGAGGCGGGAAGAGGAAAGGAAGAGGCGGAGACAGTAGGCTGTGGGAGAGCTGGGAAGGGGAGGGGAGAAAGCAAGGACTACCTGAAATCGGAGAAGTCAATGTTCTGGGGTGTAAACTACCCAAACAAAATATGAGGTGCTGCTCCTCCAATTTGTGGTGGGACTCTGGCCATGGAGGAGGCCCAGGACAGAAAGGTCGGATACGGAATCGGAGGGGGGGTTGAAGTGCTGAGACACTGGGAGATCGGATTGGTTAATGTGGACTGTGCGGTGGGCGAAGCGATCGCCAAGCCTGCGCTTGGTCTCACTGATGTAGAGCAGTTGACGCCTAGAGCAGCGGATGCAATAGATGAGGTTGGAGGAGGTCCAGGTGAACCTCTGCCTCACCTGGAAAGACTGCTTGGGTCCTTGGAATGAGTCGAGGGGGGAGGTAAAGCGACAAGTGTAGCATTTCCTGCAGTTACAAGGGAAAGTACCAGGGGAGGGGGTAGTTTGGGTGGAAAGGGATGGATTGACCAGGGAGTTACGGAGGGAGCGGTCTCTGCGGAAAGCCGAAAGGGGAGAAGATGGGAAGATGTGGCCAGTGGTGGGATCCCATTGGAGGTGGCAAAAATGTCAGAGGATTATCTGTTGTATGTGATGGCTGGTGGGGTGGCAGGTGAAGACAAGTGGGACTCTGCCCTTGTTATGAGTGGGGGGATGGGGAGCGAGTGCAGAGTTACGGGGTATAGAAGAGACCCTGGTGAGAGCCTCATCTATAGTCGAAGAGGGGAACCCCCGTTCCCTAAAGAATGAGGACATCTCCTATGTCCTGGTGTGGAATACCTCATCCAGGGTGCAGTAGTGGCGCAGACGGAGGAATTGGGAGTAGGGGATAGAGTCCTTACAGGAAGCAGGGTGGGAAGAAGTGCAATCCAGATCGCCATGGGAGTCAGTGGGTTTGTAGTAGATGTCGGTAGGTAGTCTGTTACTTGCAATGGAGATAATGAGGTCAAGGAATGGTAGGGAGATGTCGGAAATGGTCCAGGTGAATTTGAGTGCCGGATGGAAGTTCGTGGTGAAATGGATGAAGTCAGTGAGTTCTGCGTGGGTGTAGGAGGTAGCACCAATGCAGTTGTCAATGTAGCGGAGGTAGAGGTCGGGGATAGGACCATTGCCTTGAACAAGGAATATTCAACGTACCCTACAACGAGGCAGGCATAGCGAGGGCCCATGTGCGTGCCCATAGCTACGCCTTGGATTTGGAGGAAATGTGAGGAGCTAAAGGAAAAGTTGTTGAGGATAAGGACCGGCTCTGCTAGGCGGAGGAGAGTATCGGTAGACGGTGATTGGTTGGTTCTGCGATCGAGGAAGAAACGGTGGCCTTTAAGACCCTGCTGGTGGGGTATAGAGGTGTAGAGTGACTGGACATTCATGGTGAAGATGAGGGAGTGGGGGCCTGGACAACGGAAGTCATGGAGGAGACGATGTTGCACATTGTCCACTGGCACCTCTCTATATCAGGCTATGTGGCCATTTTGAATTCATGAGATTAACCAGTCTTCATTAGATAGTTTCAACAACTGCTTTGGAGCATCATCAGTTTTGATCAGACACGTCATTGGTAATGCATAGACGCTGGAACATGGATAACTTTTTATCCACCAACTTCAAATCTGCAGACACAGTAATCCTTTGTACATTTACAGGGAGATCTTGGTTTTATTTTTTATTGTTTGGGCAAACCAATAAATTGAACATAAAATTAAATACCATAACAATTTTTAGTATTATGTGAAACAAAATTGACTAATTCTCTCCATACTTGTGGATTCAACAGGATATAGATTATTGTAAATAATGCCCCTGTCCCACTTAGGTGATTTATTAGGCGACTGCAGGTGACTAGGCTGTCGCCACATGGTCGCCGGGGTGTCGCCTATATGGTCTCCTCAGTCGCCCAAGGAGTTTGAGCATGTTATTGCAAAATTACAAGCGTGCATTTTAAATAAGCATAAATCAATTATTCATGAAACATTGTACTACAATGTATCTTTTAAAATAAAAAAAAATCTCAGTGTCTTCTTATCTACAATTGTGAGTAGGGCTGGGAAGGGCTGGAGAAGGCAGAGCATGAACGTGAGCTGGCTCTCAGGAATGAACTCATCAGGCAGGAGAAACTGGAGCAGCTGGCCCGCCGTTTCGACCGCAAGGCCTTTATGAGGGAGACCTGGTTGTTTGAGAATCAGCGGCTCGTCTCGCAGGTAAAGCAGCAGTCTGTTTTGTTATGGAACATGTATAGACGTAAGCAGGCATTAGTGACGTGCACTGTTTTCAATAATGTTCAAAGAGACTTCAACTTTCACAATATATAAGATGAGGAGATTGATTTTTTTTTTTCCCCTTGGCAACAACCACTCTCTCTCTAATTATAGTATGAAAACTATTCTTATAATTGCGCTTTCTTTAAACATTACTGTTTTTGGTGATTCCCCGATCCCAACCTTCACTGTTTGATAACAGGATATAACTAATGTATTCCCTGCATCTTTGAAATCCTTTAAACAGCTGATGACCAAATGTGAAATATGGAAAAAAAAACTGGGAATGCTACAAATCTGAAATAAAAGCAGAAAATGTTGGAAAGCCTAAGGCAGTGTCCATGAGAAGAGAACAAGAGTTCATAGTTCAGGTCAAAGTTGAACTATCTGAATAAAAGGTCCCTACCACAAACAACACTTATCCATGTTCTCCAGGAATGCTGCCTGATCCACAGAGTTCTCCAGCACTTTGTGTGTTTTTTTACCGCAAAATCATAAATCTGAAATTAGTTTTAGCACTCGAGCGAGAATTGTAATCATTAAAAAACACACACAGAAATTTCACATGTTACTTACTTTTAAAATTGTAAATCTGCACTTCGCCACAAGCATAATATTTATGGGAAAGAAGCCATCTCCTACATCTTTGCTCATGTGTATATGACTGGAAGGTGGTGACAGCTCTCCTGTTGATTTTCAATTACCAGATACAAATGTAATTCTGAAAGAGCTAGAATTGTCCTAAAAGGTGTTTTATGGCATTGTTAATGTCTCCATCCACCGCCAAATATCTCACTGTGAGGGAAACCAGTTATGTCACAAGTGATAGCAGTAGATTTAGGCCATTTGGCCCATTGTCTACTCTGCCATTCAATCATGGCTGATCTATCTCTCCCTCCTAACCCCATTCTCCTGCGTTCTCCCCATAACCTCTGACACCTGTACTAATCAAGAATCTATCTCTGCCTTAAATATATCCACTGTCTCCAAAGCCTTCTGTGGCAATGAATTCCACAGATTCACCACCCTCTAAGTAAAGACATTTATCCTCATCTCCTTCCTAAACGAACATCCTTTAATTCTGAGGCTATGACCTCTAGTCTTAGACGCTCCCACTAATGGAAACATCACTGTTGATCTCACTGTGAAGGAAATCAGAATTGATCTCACTAGGGGGTGATTCACAGCTGATCCATGCAGATTGTGGGTCACCTGTAATTAGTGCTTTTCTCAGGTGAACACAGGGCAGCCGTGCAGTTGTGTATGGCTGCCCTGCCTGTAGCTGTCCCTCCTTTCACTTTTTATTTTATTTTTAGTATGTTAAAAAGTGTTGTTTGGAGGTCTATTCTTTTTATGTGTGGGGGGTGTGGGTGGACAAGGGGATGGGGACTGGACTCACAGTGGGAACAATTGTGGGGGGATGCTTTTATGTTTTATGTTAAATTCTTCTTTAATGTTGTGTATTCTTATTAATGTGCTGCAGTGGCAACTTGAATTTCACTACACCAATTGGTGTATGTGACAATAAATGAACCTTTGAACCTTTGACCTTTCAAACGTTTCTACGGACTGAAAGGCATGAAATTATGCATTCTTGCCACCTGAAAGGTGGTTAGAGAAGCCTATAATACACATTTCAACATTTCAACTCCCCTTCCCATTTCCCATTCTGACCTTTACTGGGCACCTACCACTGTCAGAATGAGACCACATCAATTAGTGGAACAGCACGTCATATTTCGCTTGGGCAGTTTACAACTCAGCAGTATTAATTTTGATTACTCTCATTTTAAGCAATTCCTGCATTTCTTCGCCCCCCCCCCCCCCCATTTCTCCCCCACGCAAATCATCCAACTAGTTCCACTGTTCGCATGCTTGTATCCCTATCGATAGCACAACTTCCCCAGCCAACAATCACCCATTATGGACTCCACTCTTGCCGAGGTCATCTGTTGCTGGCCCTGTTTTGTTCTGGCCTTCTCTATTTTTCAGTCTGAAGAAGGGATCCAACCCTAAAACTCACATATTCCTTTCCTCCTGAGATGCTGCCTGAGTTACCCCAGCATTTTGTGTCTATCTTCAGTATAAACCAGCATTTGCAGTTCTTTCATACTTTTAATATACATAATGTGTTTCAAACACAACAAATGTACCTGCTATCAAATTGCAAACAAGTGATTTGTGGAAAATCACCCTTAATTTATTATATATGTTACTTAAAATCTTCTGTCTTGGCTGTGGAGTAGGCATACATGCAAACCATTAAGTGCAGCTGAGTGGAGGATTTTCACAGAGGAACTCTACTGCTGCGCCACCGTGCGTTTGAAGGAAATGTGTTATCGATGTTCTTCTGTTTTGATTCCTAACCATTTTCCGAAACCCATCAGTCTTGCCTTCCTCCTACCAAAGGTAGATGACTGCTGCGATGAAAGAAGATGGGTGTGTGGAACACAGCCATGTGCAGATCAGCTGAAATTAGCAGCTGCATTGTTCTGCCCATTGTCACCTGACAACATGGTTTGATCATCAGACATTATAAAACTAAGCAAAAATACTTGTTGGAGAACAGTACTATAACAAATCTTTGAAATGACTCTGTATTACTTTTCTCAATGTTGAAGAGAATAACTCCTTCATCAGTTTAAGATCATATTTTAGTTTTCTTTAGACACATTTTCATCATAGTCGAAAAGCAGCAAAATATTTCAAAGAATATGCATGGAAAACTTTCACATTGCGTAGTTTATCTTCACCGTTTAACATTTGTTTCAGTAGCTTAGATTTGTTAATAGTGAATGCCTTCAGTATTGTCTGCTTTGATCCAGTGTTTTAATCCATTTATTTAAAGTCGACATTATTGTCTTGCCTTTATCTCTTTGTCCTCACCCAGAGTTTTTTTCACTACAAATATTGTTCTTGTAGCAGCAATTCAGGACGGTGAAGGCAAAGTATTAATAAAGTTCTTTGTCAGTTTTACTTAAGCTCTGTTCTGCTGTACATTAGTAGGTAGTTGGTTAGAATTGACCAATCTGATTGGCCCTACAGGTGGCATTCCTAACATGAATCACACAAGGTAGACACAAAATGCTGCGTAACTCGGCGGGACAAGCAGCATCTCTGGAGAGATGGAATGGGCGACATTTCAGGTCACCCATTCCTTCTCTCCAGAGATGCTGCCCGTCCCGTTGAGTTACTCCCACATTTTGTGTCTACCTTCGATTTAAACCAGCACCTGCAGTTCTTTCCTACACATGAATCACATGAGATTGCATAAATGGGTAGATCTTGCTGGATCAGGGCATGGTGTGATGCATGCCACGAGTTAACTTTTTCCTCCACCCTTCAGCTGAAAACAGACCTGCACAGACTGCATGAGTTGGCAAGGCTGTAGTGAGGACCAAAGGGTATCTTGAAGGCCAAGAGATGTTTTGGTGGATGTGTGCATGCAGTGGAGTAAACAGCAAGAGCATGGCTCACCCTCACTAAATCACTTAGCATATTTAGAGTATGCAAGTATGTCAAACTGACAAAAGTAAATTCTGGTGCACACATTATTGTGATCATTAATTGCTCATTAAACTCTTTTGATTAGATTTTCTCCTCATGATCCCTCATTCCTTACCTCCTTATTTTTTTCCATTCAATATATCACCTTAACCACTGAAATTTAAAAACAAATATGAATGGGAAGTAGAGGAATGATAGGGTGTGGGCAGGACTTGGGATAATGTAGCGGGAGGGTGAATTTAAATCAAATCAGCTCCAGGATGGAAAATGCAAGAATGAAATTGAACAATTTAAATTGGTTTCTTTGGGCAAGAACACTGATCACATTGTCAAGAAGTGTTCTAAAGTATTGGAGTTCTAGGATTAACTCTCTGTGATTAAACCAATGAACAAGTTATGTGGAAATCTAGCAAACAACCCATAAACACCAGGGTAGGTTGAGGGATGAGCTGTCATTTATTCCTATAGGTTTATTCTCAAGTTCTGGAACTTTGCATAATGAAGTTCTGTGAATTTGCCAGATGCTTTGCACTTTAATAATGTGAAATTCATGGTTTAATATCTGTTAGCTTTTCCAGCAATATCTGGCCCATTGGGCTTTCAAAACACTTTTAAAACAGTCATGGCATTACAGAGACTATTTAATATTCCAAACCGATATGAATACATTCTAATGCAACTATCTACTAGAGGTTATATTGTCTGGATATACAAGCTCTATTCTGGGCATTGGGATCTGGAGCAGGTGATGGCATTTGGGTGTTGAATGATGCACTGATCAGCTGTCCTTCATGTTCCCACTACAGAATCTGTTCATTCAGACCCTATAACCCGGATAAAGGTGCTTTGTGTTTTTTTTTGTTGTTGTTGCATTACATTGGCTGTGATGCTAAATGCATATATTTAATCATTCAGGTTATACTTGAAATAGAAAAGCTTTTAAAATACGTTCATCTTGCAGTCGATGTTGTGTTTCGTAGTCGTGCTGAATTCTTCCTTGAGCCAATTACTTCTAATGGCTGTTTCAGTCTGCTGCTGTATCTGGCTTCTGATGCCTTGCTCTGCACGCTACTATAAAACGGCAAGTGAAAGTAACGCGCAAAAGCTTCAGAATCTTGTCATTCTACTCTAGCACCAAGCATGTTGCCAAAACATTGCCATCCAAGCATCTTCCTCCTTGCCTGGAAAAGTTACCATGTCCATGTACGCGCTTGCTTTTTCTAGTAGGATACAGTCATTGGAATGAGTCTTGTCCCTGAACTGTTGCAGTCACTTATGTACTTATTGTTTCATTTATACAATTTGTCTGCAGGATAACTTTGGCTATGACCTGCCTGCTGTGGAAGCAGCAATGAAGAAGCATGAAGCAATTGAAACTGACATTGCAGCCTATGAAGAACGTGTGCAGACTCTTATGGATGTGTCACAGGAACTGGAGGCCGAGAATTACCACGACATTACACGTATTAATGCCAGGAAAGAAAACATCCTGCGACTATGGGAATATCTTCTGGAGTTGCTCAATGCCCGGCGAGCAAGGCTGGAAATGAACCTGGCCCTTCAGAAGATTTTTCAGGAGATGCTTCACATCATTGATTGGATGGATGAAATGAAAGTATGTGTTGAAATAGTTTTTTATGTATCTGCAACAGACAATTTTGTGTTCTTTTTCAAGCGAAACAAAGGCAAAATAGTGAAATTCGAATAATGCAGCATTCAATTGCTTCCCCTCTCCCCTGACTCTCAGTTCGAAGGAAGGTCTCGACCTGAAATGTCACCAATTCATTTTCTCCAGAGATGCTGCTTGACCCGCTGAGTTACTACAGCATTCTGTGTCCTTTTGTGTAAGCCAGCATCTGTGGTTGCTTGTTTCTACTACTTGGAAATTCTGATGGCCCAGTGTCTGACTCACTGTTAGTCTGTAATATAAACATGGGGTCCAGAGTACAAGTTTGGTGGATGGCCAGAGCTGTGGATCCAGAGCACAGCCCAGTCTGGAATACAGAATGTGGGCATAGACTGAGGATCAGAACTGGGGTTGGATTCTGAATCAGCAGGGGTTGAGAACATGAGCAGGTTTGTAGCCAGGAACAGACAAAGAATGCTGGAGTTACTCAGCGGGTCAGGCAGCATTTCTGGAAAAAAGTATTAGGTGGACGTTTCAAGTCGAGACCCTTCTTCAGACTGAGAGTCGGGGAAGATGGAAACTAGAGATATGAAAAGGTACAGATCAAATCAGAGACAACATCAATGATCAAGGAAAGGTTGAGCCCACAATGGTCAGCTGTTGGCTGTGACGGATGTGATAACGAAGGGATACAAACAGTGAAACTAGTAGGACAACGAGGATGCGGGGTGGATAGTGCGAGTGGTAACGCACGAGTTACTTGAAATTAGATACATTACTATTCATACCGCTGGGGTGTAAGCTGCCCGAGCGGAATATGAAGTGCTGTTCTTCCAATATGCGTGTGCCGGGGATTGGGTTCAGGGTGGCTGTACATCTCCCTTTGAGCTCACTCTTTTATTCCACCTTCTTCTTCTGTTGCCAAATTCCTATGAGTGGTGGATTATCAGAATTTTTAGATTATACTTATTGAAAATAAACTTTCATTGAGTCTGAAGAAGGGTTTCGGCCCGAAACGTTGCCTATTTCCTTCGCTCCATAGATGCTGCTGCACCCGCTGAGTTTCTCCAGCATTTTTGTGTAACCTTTCATTGTACCTGTTAGTTCCTTTTATATTGATCATATTATAAATGTTTCAAGGTTTCAAGGACAATATATTATCACATGTCCTAATTAAGGTGCAGTGAAATTTGAGTTACCATACAGCCGTATTAAATGAAAAGCAACCAGTCACACAACCACATAAAAGTCAACATAAGCATCCATCACAGTGGATTCCACATTCCTCACTGTGATGGAAGGCAATAAAGTCTAATCTTCCTCTTGTTCTCCCACGGTCGGGGCAGTCAAATCATCAGCAGTCGGAGCGATCAAAGCCCTCGCAGCTGATGATTGAAGCCCTCATTGGGGTGATCGAAACTCCCGCATCGGGGTGGTTGAAACTCTCTCCGTGGCATGGAGTTCCCGTGTCAGCCTCTTCTTACCAGAGACCGCAGGCTTCATGATCTTAAAGTCCACAGGCCCTGTGGCTGGAGCTTCGATCACCGCTAAAAGGGTCGCAAGCTCCGGGATGTTAAAGTCCCGCAGACTCCCGCAGCTTGGAGCGCCCGGCGGTCTCCAGGAAAGGCCGCCAACTCCACGATGTTAGGCCCCAGTGGGGATGGAGTTATAATACTGAAAAAAATTGCATCTCCGTCGAGGTAAGAGATTGGAAAAATAAAGTTTCCCCCAACCCCCCCACACATAAAACAAACTAAGGAACACTAAAGCATACTTTTTAACACATACTAAAAATAACAAACTTTGCAGCTAAGGCTCCATCTTTTGATGACACCAAAAGCATCCCGGACTTCCCAAGTGCCACAGCAAATGCATTCCATAGATCTGAGACCTAGATCTGAGATTCTAGTTATGAGTACAAATTATCTTTTTAAAAACTCCTATTATAGATTATGTAATGTTTTACTGACGTGATTGAACTTACAGTTCAAATACACTGAGAATCTGCCTTTAAAACTCAGCGAGCTCCCATTTCCTCTATTTCCCCATTTCCTGTTGTTAAATAAAGTGAAATGTTTCCATTGGCAGAAGCATCAATAACTAGAGGACTCAAATGTCAGGTGATTGGAAAAAGAAGCAAAGAAGATCTGAGGATAAACAGTTTCTTGACCTGGAATGCACTCTATTTGAAGATGTTGAATGTTGATTCAGTACTGGCTTTCCAAACAAACTGGATAAATATTTGAAGATAATAAGTTTGTAAGGCCACAGTAAAGCGTCCATGAAAGGAATTAACTCAACAGACGGCACCAGAGGTCAGGATTAAACTCTGGTCTCTGGGTGCTGTGAGGCATCAGCTCTACCAACTGTGCCACTGTGTCGTTGGTACGGTCATTGAAAATTAAAGTTAAATGGCCATTGAAAATTCCCCTGAATATATAGCGAGTGGGTCTGAGTGGAACAACATGGAACTAATTAAAATACAGCATTTTTATTGAGCCATAATTAGTCTGTTTAGAAGTTTTAAGATCTTTGTGTGCATGGATATTTAAATGACATATTTAGGAACAACGATATTCTGATAATATGTGTGAGTTTTTACAAAATCATGTTAGTTTAGAAAGCTAATAGAATTTTTTTTAATTTTAGATACGACTCTTATCACAGGATTGTGGTAAGCATTTGATGGGTGTGGAGGACCTTCTGCAGAAACATGCCTTGCAGGAAGCTGACATTGTGGTTCAGGCTGACAGGATGAAAATAATCAATGCAGGAGCACTCAAGTTCACTGAAGGAGAAGGTGCATATTTATGTTCCTGTGATATCCTCCTCCTCTGCACCATCCTGCACACATTACCCTCATTGTAAGCAGCTTGGATTACAAAAAAGGTGCTATGGTATAATAGCTCTACCAACGGCACAGTGACACAGTTGCTGGAGCTGCTGCCTCATGGCGCCAGGGACCCAGTTTGATCCTGACCTCTGGTCGAGTTTGCATGTTCTCCCTGTGATTGTGTGGATTTCCTCTGGGTGCTCCAGGCTCCTCCCACTTCCCAAATTACCCCGAATATGTAGCTAGTGGATCTGAAAGTGGAACAACATGGAACTAGTATTAACAGTGGATCGATGGCCAGTGAGGATTCGGTGGCTACAGGGCCTGTTTGAATGGCGGTGCTGGCCTGAAGGGCCGAATGGCCTACTCCTGCACCGATTTTCTATGTTCTCACACTGACCCCAGAATTCACACAACCAGGACTATATCATAATGTGCATCAAGTGGTTGATGGCAACAATGTAATTGTTTGTACAAAGAAAATCTTGCAATTGCTGTCGGTTTCACAGAATAACAATGGTGAACGCTGGCGGTGTTCTACTATCCCTATGGCAGAAGCCGATCCATTATGAGCAGAGAGTCTGATCATGAGGATGAATTGCTTGGTTTCCATTTGCCCATCAGACTCTGGCCCCTGTTGTGCTTATTACCGATATATTGCCCATGCATCAAGCAGTTTTTATATTCTTAAAATGTTGCATAATTTACTACATTTCCATTGCGGTATCACATCATACCATGACATTTCCCTGTTTGGTAACAATGATTTAGAGGAGGTTGTGTCTAACTAAATATTTTTTTCCCATCTCTTTGGGAGACAAAAATTAGGTTACACGTCAGAGCGTCTTCGGCAAGAAAAGCCATTGATTCCAGTAATCCTCTTTTCCAGGTTACACACCCTGTGATCCCAATGTTATCAAAGACCGTGTCGATCATCTGGAACTGTGTTATGAGGAGCTCTGTGCGTTGGCAGCGGAAAGGAAGGCACGCCTTGAGCAGTCACGTCATCTTTGGACGTTCTTCTGGGAGATGGACGAAACGGAGAGCTGGATTCGAGAAAGAGAGCAGATCTTCTCATCGCAGGATTACGGGAAAGACATTACCAGCATTATGATTCTGCAGAGCAAGCACAAGACCCTGGAGGATGAATTAGGTAGTCTCAGGAATCATCTGCAACAGACTATTAAACTAGGCAATGACATGGTTGCAGAGAACCACTTTGCTGCACCAGAGATCAAGAAAAGAATAGAGGAGGTCTTCTCCATGTGGAGGGATTTGGAGGAATTGACTGCTTTCCGCAAGCAAAATCTTCTGCATTCACAAAGCTTCTTCCAATTCCAAGTGGATGCAGATGATCTCAAAACTTGGTTAGAGGACACTTATCGTCTTATGTCTTCAGACGATGTCGGCCACGATGAATTTTCAACACAGACACTGATGAAGAAACAGAGAGATCAGATAGATGAAATCATGAAGTCTGGGACAGCTATTGATGGTCTAAATAAGCAGTTTCAGAGTCTCCCGGAAGAATTTAGAAAATTGCCAGATATAATGAACCGGCGGAGGGAGGTAAAGGAGCAATATGCAGATCTCGTGGCTCTATCTGATCTACGGAAGCAACATCTCCAGGATGCTCTCGCTCTCTATGTGATGTTTAGTGAAGCTGATGCGTGTGACTTGTGGATGAATGAGAAGGAAAAATGGCTGGAGGGGGTAGAGATTCCAAAGAAAATGGAGGATTTGGAAGTGGTACAGCACAGGTAAAAGCTGATTATTTATCGTACTTTTATTAATACAGGTCTGGTGAAACCCATCATTCTCACAGTATTTAAGTAACATTTTCAAAACCCTAAATATTTGGCAAGTGCGCATAAAGCAATTGATTGGCTCTTCATAATGCATGAAAAATTGGATTTATAACCAAAGTTATTAATGTTGTACAAATGAATTGGCGGGGAGAAAGCTATTTCAGAATTGCACTGCTCGTAATCACCCTAGTTTGTCCTTATTAAGAGCGCAATCACAATCATGATCACAATCATACTTTATTAGCCAAGTGTGTTTTGCAACATACAAGGAATTGTTTTTGCCAAGTCAGTCATGCAAATAAAAAGCAAAGGAACACGCAAAATACATTTTAACATAAACATCCACCACAATGACTCCTCCACATTCCTCACTGAGATGGAAGACGGAAAAACAGTTAAAATCTCTTCCCTTCTTTGCTCTCCTGCAGTCGGGGGCCTCGAGGCCTCTGTTGACGGGACAATCTTTACCCCCCTTAGCCGGAGGCGCTTTGGCCCTCCGCATCGGGGCGATCAGCTCCTTCATCGGGGGGGGAATGCGCTGTGTCAGCTCCCCCGCGCCGGGTTGGTCGACCCTCTGCGTCGTTGGAGCTCCTGACTAGCCTCTCCCGAGACTGCGAGCCCTCGATGTACTATCCGTTGGAGCGATCCCAGGCAAGGGATCGACTCCGATGTTAAGTCCACGCCCTGCGGTGGGGCTCAAAGTCAGTCCGAGGTGGCTTCCAGCTCCATCGATGGTTGGCCGCAGAGCAACCGGAGAATGTGACCTGGAAAACAATCGCATCTCCGGCAAGGTAGGAAACTGGAAAAAAAAATTCCCCTCCCCCTCCCCCCACATAAAACAAACCGGAGAACATTTACACAGATTTTAAAATGCACTAAAAATTAAAAAAAATACGAAAAAACAGAGACTGTTGGCAGGACTGCCAATCATGCGGCACCGCTGGAGGACTAGATGATTGCTGCATATCACAAACTATTTCCATAAGTGTCTTACTTTAGTTTACAACATCATCTATTTAATTTCATGGGAATGCAAGTGAGTAATACATTCATCGCATGTGTTTGGGAGCATAAAATTGCATCATTATCCAATATAAACAGCTGTGATTAGGTTAGAGCTTTCATCTGAACATGAACATTGCTATAGCCGGTATAGCCTTCAATATTATTGTTCATAATGCTCTGTTGAGATTTTATTCATATTCGATTGGGGGCATTCTTTGATTATTACAATAGTGGAAATTCCTTAGGGTATTCACTGGAATAGAAATGGTTCAAGTGGGAACGAATGGAAATTTTCAAAATTATGATGTGTGAAAGGATAAGTAGTAAACCATTATTTATCCAACCGTTAGAACGTTTTGCCTCAAAATGCTTTTAAAGAAGAGGCAATTTAAACAGAAATATGATAAGCATTTGGTGTGGCTGCATTAAAAAGGCTGAAAGAAAAAAGATTTCAAGGAAAGGCCCTTGGCCACCTTAATGTAGCTGCAGAGCTTATATTGAAAACGAACATGGAATGAGTATTTTAAACTAATCTACTTGATGGGAAACCTACAGGTGTTCCACTCCACCCAATATCACTGTTAATTAAATAATGGGAATAAAATCATTTTGGATGTAAAAATGGCATTATGACCAATTTCATCCATTTTCTCATGGGTGAGTTGAGTTGTTGCTCCCTGTGATGTCTATTTTTGTAATTTTTATGTTTTAAAGATTCTATCTTAAATTTTTGTTAATTGGCGAGAAATTATGATATGATAGAGATTTATCTATTGTTAATCTGCTGCTAAATTATTGCTTACATGCAGTGCATATTATGTAGGCCTAATGCGTAGTTAAAAGCTGGTGATTTCATTCAAGGATTCAGAATGTTTTAAGAATTGTCACAGAAGTAATCTGTGCTTTTCAAACGTTATCAAAGCAACCGCCATGATATTACAGCTTTGTGTTACGCATTCATTTTTACAGGTTCATGACCAATAATGAAAGGCAGTTTGCCACTGATTAATGACACACCAAGCTGTTCCACAGCAATTTTATTCAATGATGTTCAACATAACTGTGGCATAAAACTGAAAAGCATAATAAAAGACTAATAATGCTATACAGGTGCACAACCTTTTATCCAAAAGCCTTGGGACCAGACAATTTTCGTAATTCAGAATTTTTCAGCTTTCGGAATGGAAGATTTTTAGCGTAGATTTTAACGGCTGGCTCAGTGGTGCTCGGCTCATATTCGCAAGATCGCGAGTTTGCGCCTAGATCCCGGCAGTTACTCGATCGCGTGTTTGAGTCTTCAATGTAGTTTTTTCTTGCAGAATAGGAGAGAATAGGGAGGGTTAGGCTGGGATCATTCTCTCCGAGATGATCTTAGTGCGGGAGACAAGTATAGGAGAGGTGTACTGACTGTGTGGGCAGAACTTTGGAAGTGATTGCCCACCATTCTCAAAAGCTGCTGTGTCTCCCTGTCCCTCCAACTCCAGAGGAATCCGCTCCCCGATGCGCCGCTACAGCGACAAGTGGCAGTTCGCCCACAGCCCGAGCTGCGCCCCCTCATCCGCAACCCGGGTTCTTCTGGAGTTGGAGTGGGGCTGGGCTAGAGTTGTTGCTGGCTGTGAGTCTCTGGGATCTCCGTGCTTGCAGTGGGCCTGGGGGTCGGTGTCCCGATGAGGGGGCGCAGCTCGGGCTGTGGGCGAACTGCCACTTGTCGCTGTAGCGGCGCATCGGGGAGCGGCTTCTGGTGGTCCTGACATCTCTCAGCTCCTGTCCAGGGTGATGGCCGGAGACAGCCCGAGCTGCGCCCCCTCATCCGCAACCCGGGTTCCTCTGGAGTTGGAGCGGGGCTGGGCTAGAATTGCTGCTGGCTGTAAGTCTATGGGATCTCCGTGCTTGCAGTCTGTGTCCCGTTGGTCCTGACGTCTCCGGTCACCCCCCTGGAATGGAGCTGAGACTGGGAACTGTACCGCCCTTGCCCCCTCCCTCTGCAACTGCAAACAACCCCACAGTTCCCAGTCTCAGCTCCTGTACAGGGGGGTGGCCGGAGACGTCACAGCCCGAGCCATCAGCTTTTGTCCCTACGGGGACAGCGGAGAGCCTGTTCCTCTGGAATTGGAACGGGGCTGGGCTGCTGCTGGCTGTGGGTCTCTGGGTTCTCCGTACTTGCAGTGGGCCTGGGGGTCGGTGTCCCGTTGGTCCTGACGTCTCCGGTGACTGGCACTGGCTCCAACGTGAAGACAGTGCAAAGCCCCCGCGCCGGTGCAATGCGCGGGGAGCTGGAGAGGGGAGGGAAGGGGTCACACACATGGCCGGGAAGCAGAGGGGTGTAGGTTCTCACGAATTATCTGTGTATCGTGAGTCTACCGTGGGAACTTTTTAACTCAGCGGGCAGGCAGCAGCAGATTGTCAATTATTAACCCTCCCGCGCAATATACCCTCACCTTCTCTTTTATGAATGGGGATTTAGTTCCCCTTTCTTCGAGGACCGACCGGAGGTTCCGCTGTCACCTCTGCGGGCCGCCCTCGGTGAACGTTTTCAAGGATCTTTCTTCAAGGACTGAAAAAATGTCCGCTATTCGGAGGTTTTCGTTATTTGGAACTTCGGATAAAAGGTTGTGCACCTGTAATGCTATATTAGGTATTTTAGCAAAAAAGTGCATTCTTGTTCATTATAATTTCCAAAAGGATGTCATATTCTGCATTACTGAATTCTACCTAATGCTGCTTTTAGATTTGAAACCTTGGAACAGGAAATGAACAACCTGGGGTCTCAGATCAATGACGTAAACCACGCAGCAAACCACCTGATAGAGAGTGGCCATCCTAGCACACAGGAGGTTAAAGCATGTCAGGATCATGTGAACCAAAGGTACATCTTTCATTTGTTGCCTTTCACAGAGAGAGAGACTTCTAAGTCGCAGGGCAGCTGGTGTAGCTGCTGCCCCACAGTGCCGGAGACCCAGGTTCAATCCTGACCTCAGTGTGGAGTTTGCATGTTCTCCCTGCGACTGCGTAAGTCCTTCTTCTTATCAAGTCCACATCACAAGATTAGAAATTGTTCAGCCAGAACTGAACACACTTCTCGGCATCTGCATACAATTGTGGCTTGCGCTTCTTGTGCTTCTTGTGCGCGGTGGTGGAAAGATTAGTGGAAACAGGGCCGCGACGTGAACATTCTTTCCTTGACCCCGCGTAAGTCCTGGACCTGCCCAATATGGTCTGAGTTCCCCTCCACTGCACCATCTCAAATGGCCCTGTTTCAGAAATGGCATCAATGACACACAATGGGATAGAAATTCCCATCTGCCAGTAAGAGTGGGTTGAATTTTCGGGGTGATGTGAAATGACTCCAAAATAATCATTTTTAAGTATTAGTTGCACAGTGCTGAAAGGGGGTAGTGTTATGCAGCAGACTTTGTAGACAAATTTGGCTTAACAAACCCATTACACTTGGAGACTGTGAATAACCATTCTATCTTAGGTCTTCTCCTTAGGGAAGCGGTCCAGAGTTTGTTATTGACAGGATTAGTTATGTTGGCATGAGGTAGTTTCACATGGAAACTCAAAAGTATGGAGGCTGATCTTGGGCATGTGTTGCAAGAAAGGAAATGGTTTGTGGACATGGCTAAGTCATTGCACTCAGTGAGATGATGTCTGATTCTTGACCCCAGGGTTCTATAAATTGGGAAAAAAACATGTCTGCTGCTTCTGCCCCACAAGCTGCATGAACAACACACTTATTTTCACCCCGTATCTTCCTTGTCTCCCTTTATCTGCTATGGGGTTCCAGGGAGGGAATGGTGAACCCAAATGCCCAAGATTAAACGAGTAAAGGAATTTAATTTGGGGAGTGCCAGCATCATCTTAAAGCCTAGCTGCCTTTTGGAGTGGTTGACTGCCACCCTTTGCTCATCCTCTAAGTGCTGAAGCACAGGTTGTCACTGTTGGTATTGGTGTGGGAAGTTGGGCAGATTCCTGTGAGTTGGTTTAGATAGCAGGTTTTTAATGTAGACTTTAAAAATGTTTAACATTTTTATAATATCTTGATTTTACTGGGGCTAACATTCCAAATCCATGAATTAAACCTTCTCAATCCAGGAATTAGATTGGTGACTATCTTCTGATTCTCTGAACGGTATGAGCTGTATACTTTGCCATAAGATTTGTGTTGATACTGTTTGCAGATGGATGATATTCCAGAAGTTAGTGGAGATAAAGAAGAACAATATGAACTCTGCGTTAAGTCTTCAGAATTATTATCTCGAGTGTGATGAGACGAAAGTCTGGATCTGTGAGAAAACCAAACTCATTGAATCAACTCAAGACCTGGGAAATGACTTAGCTGGTGTAATGACCATTCAGAGGAAGCTGTGTGGGATTGAGAGAGACCTGGCTGCCATTGAATCCAGGCTCCCAGAGTTGCAGAATGTAGCCCATACATTAGCAGATGATTATCCTAAGCATGCCTCAGATATCCTGAATAGGCTCAAGGAAACCAATGATGCTTGGGATGAGTTGAAATACACTCTTCAGGGTCGTGAAGAATCACTTGGTGAAGCCAGCAAACTGCAGAAATTCCTGCAAGATTTGGATGACTTTCAGCTGTGGCTATCCAAAACTCAAAAAACCATCGCTTCTGAAGATGAACCAAACTCCTTACCTGAAGCAGAAATGCTCCTCCGCCAACACAACGCCATAAAAAACGAGGTAGATCGTTATGAGGAAGATTATCAGAAGATCAGAGATGGCGGACACGTGATAACACAGGGAGAAACAGACCCACAGTTTCAAATACTAGAGCACCGATTGGAAGGATTGAACACTGGTTGGAATGAACTTCATCAGATGTGGGAAAACAGAAAGGATCTTCTCTCTCAGTCCCATGGATATCAGCAGTTCCTTAGGGACAGCAAACAAGCAGATAGCATTCTCAGAAACCAGGTATGTTGTTATCATCACCTGCAATAATACTACGGACTCAACGACAGTGCAAATGCTCTCATCTATTAAGTAAAGCTAAGTATGTGTAGTAGCAATCAAATGCAAAGATACAAAAATGACTGAACTAAAACTAAATTAAAACGTTTTATTCTGTTGATATTATCACGTTGATAACTGATGCGAGTGGCAGATTCGGCACTTGTACAAATATAATCATTGTAAAGGGCCTGTCCCACTTTCCCGAGTTATTCATCAAATCTCCCGAGTTTTCCCCTTGATTCAAACTCGCAGAATGTTCGTAATGAGTCCGTAGGAGGCCGTGGATATATCGTAGCGGCTCCTTATGCCAGCCGTAGGTACTCAGAACTATTTTTTTAAATTGTGGACATTTTTTTTCCGGCTGGAAAAAATGTCCCAACTTACCTGATGCCTCGAGTACCTACGGCTGGCATAACGAGCCGCCACGATATATCTACGGACTCGTACGGCATCCTGCGGACTCGTTACGAACATCCTGCAAGTTTGAATCAAGGCGAAAACTCGGGAGAATTTGTGAATAACTCGGGAGAATTCGTGAATAACTCGGGAAAGTGGGACAGACCCTTAAATTGACCCTCCTTGATCCAAGGTTAATTTTTTAGAATGCGTCATCCTTATTACGAGCTTTCTGAACAGATTTTGGGATTGCATTGATAATTTATTCTGCTTCTAATTGAAAAATATCCTTCCAATATATCATATTCTACAATTTATACCAAGGTAAATTTAATTTAAGGCACAGTAGAATAATAGCATTTGGGATGTTAACCTGGGAATATATCTGAAATCCTTTATCCATTGACTATAACGGCACAGTGGGGCAGCGCTAGAGTTGCTGCCTTACAGCATCGGAGACACGGGTTCAATGCTGACTAAGGTGTTGTCTGTACGTTGTTTGTACATTCTCCCTGTGACCGCGTGTGATTTCTTTGGGTACTCTGGTTTCATCCGACATTCTGAATACATACAGGTGTTTGGAGGTTAATTGGCTACAGTAAGAATTGTAAGTTATCCCTAGTGTGCAGGATAATGCTAGTATATGGGGATCACTGGTCATCACAGACTCGGTGGGCTAAAGGCCCTGTTTCTGCACTGTATCTCTAAATTAAACTAAACTAAACTGTAAAAGAATGAGTTAGTTAATTAAACACTGTAACCATGTTGACTTTCTTCTGTTCTCTGTAATAGAGAGTTTGGTCTCATCTTGAGAGCTAAACGTGAATGTTACACAGTTTTATAAAAAGCTGCAAATGAAGATTAAAATAATTCTGTTACATGTATTGCATCATCTAAAAAAGTTTTTGATTACATATCGATTCCATTGATTAAACGGCAATTATTTTTGAGAATCGGTTATGACATATCAATGAAGTCAGAGAATTTTTATATTCAGAATTAATCCATAGTTTTTGCAAGACAGAATTGAACAATTAATGCGTGCACTTATGAATGGCATGTATTTGTCAAAAATGTTTAGGAAAAAGAAAAATCACCGGAGTAAGAATTAAAATATGGTCAGATGCATGGGCTGAGTTGGAGAGATGTCACCGTCCAACTCTCCAACAGCTGTTATATACTTTTTATCACCTTGCTAGATTCATAATCATAATTATAATCCTACTTTAATAACCAAGTATGTTTTGCAACATACAAGGAATTTGATTTGCCAACAGATTGTGGCAACAGCAAGGCCTGGGAATAAGGAGCTAATCATCTTCAATTTCCATCCTGGGATAAATAAAGTTCTATTGTATCGTATCATGATTCGTGAGATCATAAAAGATAAGTAGAATTAGGCCAATCGGCCAATCAAGTCTACTCCGACATTCAATCATGGCTGATCTGTCTCTCCCTCCTAGCCTCATTCTCCTCCCCATTACTTCTGACACCTGTACTAATCAAGAATCAATCTATCTCTGCCTTAAATATATCCACTGACTATGCCTCCAAAGCCTTCTGTGGCAATGAATTCCACAGATTCACCACCCTCTGAGTAACAAAATTCCTACTCGTCTCCTTACAGGGCCATAGTGAGACCACACTTGGAGTAAGACCACACCAAGATAGTGAATTGTATTGAGAGTAGAGTGCTGACATGGATAGCAAATTGGTTGTCAGAAAGGAAACAAAGAGTAGGGATTAACGGGTCCCTTTCAGAATGGCAGGCAGTGACAAGTGAGGTACGGCAAGGGTCGGTGCTGGGACCGCAGCTATTTACAATATATATTAATGATTTAGATGAAGGGATTACAAGTAACATTAGCAAATCTGCAGATGACACAAAGCTGGGTGGCAGTATGAACTGTCAGGAGGATGCTATGAGAATGCAGGATGACTTGGACTTGGGTGAGTTGGCAGATGCAGTTTAATGTGTTTAAATGTGAGGTTATCCACTTTGGTAGCAAAAACAGGAAGGCAGATTACTATCTAAATGGTGTCAAGTTGGGAAAAGGGGAAATACAATGGGATCTGGGGGTCCTTGTTCATCAGTCAATAAAAGTAAGCATGCAGGTACAGCAGGCAGTGAAGAAAGCGAATGGCATGTTGGCCTTCATAACAAGAGGAGTTGAGTATAGGAGCAAAGAGGTCCTTCTGCAGTTGTACAGGGCCCTAGTGAGACCACATCTGGAGTATTGTGTGCAGTTTTGGTTTCCAAATTTGAGGAAGGACATTCTTGATATTGAGGGAGTGCAGCGCAAGTTCACAAGGTTAATTCCCAGGATGGTGGGACAGTCATATGCTGAGAGAATGGAACGGCTGGGCTTGTATACTCTGGAATTTAGAAGGATGAGAGGGGATCATATTGAAACATATAAGATTATTAAGAGTTTGGACATGCTAGAGACAGGAAACATGTTCCCGATGTTGGGAGAGTCCAGAACCAGGGGCCACAGTTTAAGAATAAGGGGTTAGCCATTTAGAACGGAGATGAGGAAACACTTTTTCACACAGAGAGTTGTGAGTCTGTGGAATTCGCTGCCTCAGAGGGTGGTGGAGGACGGTTTTCTGGATACTTTCAAGAGAGAGTTAGATAGGGCTCTTGAAGATATGGGAATATGGGGAGAAGGCAGGAACAGGGTACTGATTGTGGATGATCAGCCATGATCACATTGAATGGCGGTGCTAGCTTGAAGGGCCGAATGGCCTACTCCT
This sequence comes from Leucoraja erinaceus, assembly GCF_028641065.1. Classification (NCBI taxonomy): domain Eukaryota; kingdom Metazoa; phylum Chordata; class Chondrichthyes; order Rajiformes; family Rajidae; genus Leucoraja; species Leucoraja erinaceus. Next base: position 50,490,645 of record NC_073385.1, read on the forward strand.
GCACCTATTGTCTAAAATAATGTCCTTTAATTCTGAGGCTATGACCTCTATTCGTAGACTCTCCAACTAGTGGAAACATCCTCTTCACATCCACTCTATCCAAGCCTATAATTTTGCATTGTGTACAGGGTCTTAGGGGAGAGATTGAAGGAGAACAGCATGTTTAATCAAGCTTACGGGAGTGAAATAATGTGTTCCTGCAAATGTTAACTATTCAAAAAGGTCATGAGCAATACTTTTGGGTAATATTATCATATTCCCTGTAGGAATACAGCTTGATGCATGTTGAAATGCCAAAAACCTTGGAGGCAGCTGATGGTGCAATGAAAAAGCAAGAGGGTATTATGACAAGCATGGATGCCAATGAAGACAAAATCATTGGGACAATCGATGAAGGAGAAAAGCTCATCGCAGATGGAAATATTTTTAAAGACAAGATGCGTGACAAGATAAAATCTATTGAAGAAAGGTAAGAAGTAAACTTTTAAAGGACTGAGCATATTTGTCAAAGTAACGGCTACGATTAAAGCTTTCTTCTACTTTTTAATATTCTGGTTCTAATATGATATCACCACTATTCTAGGTACAAAGAAAATAGGAAAAAGGCAACAGAAGTAACTGAACATTTAAAAGACAACCGTGATCTTCAACACTTCCAACAGAATTGCCAAGAGGTTTGTGATTCTATCAGATTAGGCCAATATCTTTTCATTCAAAATTTACGTACCTTAGCTCGAGCACTTTATTGAAACAACTGCAACCATATTCTTATATTCATGTGTTAAAATTATTGTTTTGGTTGGTGCACAAAGATCATTGAGCCGTGAATGCTCATAATGCAAACACGCCATGCAATGGTGTGGATGGCTGTTGATTTGGACCGAGGTTTTCAATGTGATCAGGTTTTGACTCATTGTGTTGCTAAACTGGCAGATAGGCAACATTCCAGCTTCTTTTCATAAATCATGCAAACTGCCAGGATCCAACGCAACTAAATCAAAAAAGGGGAATTGATAGGATTATACTCTAGTCCTTCCACCCAAACGGGAATTAGAGGAGCATATATGAAAGGAAATCACGGAAGGTGCATGATTATGAGTTCTAGATGATTTTAACTTCCCTAATTTTAACCAGGATTGCCTTGGTGCTAAAGGATTAGCTGGGGCAGAATTTGTTGAGTGTGCTTGGGAGAGTTTTCTGAAGCAACATGGAGACAACCCTATTGGAGAAGAGGTTACACTCAACATCCTCTTCGGTTGTGAGGCTGAAGAAGTGGTTGCTATGTCAGTGCAGGAACACTTTGGGACCAATAACCAGTTTCAAGATAGCCATGGACAAAGATAGGACTGTCCCTCAAATTAAAGTTTAAAGTTGAGGGAAGGCTAACTTTGAAGACATCAGACAGGAACTCTCAAATGTTGATCGCGAGGGGCAGGTAAAGGGGTGGCTGGCAAGTTGGAGGTTTTTTATGCGAGTTAAGAGTTCAGGCCAGCATGTTCTTGATAGAATGAAGAGCATGACTAGTAAGATCAGGAAACCTTGGTTGACAAGGGATATTGAGGATCTGGTTGGGAAAAATAGGAGCTATTGGCAGCTGAAATCAAGTGAGTCCCATGATGAGTATACGAGAAGTGGGATACATGTAGGAAGGATGTTAGGAGGGCAAAATGGGGCCATGAGTATAGAAACATAGAAATATAGAAATTAGGTGCAGGAGTAGGCCATTCGGCCCTTCGAGCCTGCACCGCCATTTAATATGATCATGGCTGATCATCCAACTCAGTATCCCGTACCTGCCTTCTCTCCATACCCTCTGATCCCCTTGGCCACAAGGGCCACATCTAACTCCCTCTTAAATATAGCCAATGAACTGGCCTCAACTACCCTCTGTGGCAGAGAGTTCCAGAGATTCACCACTCTCTGTGTGAAAAAAGTTCTCCTCATCTCGGTTTTAAAGGATTTCCCCCTTATCCTTAAGCTGTGACCCCTTGTCCTGGACTTCCCCAACATCGGGAACAATCTTCCTGCATCTAGCCTGTCCAACCCCTTAAGAATTTTGTAAGTTCTAGAGAGTATCTAGTGGGGAGTCTAGTGGGGAGTCTAGGACTGGACGTCAGGGCCTCATAATTAAAGGACGTTCCTTTTGGAAGATGAGAAATAATTTCTTTAGCCAGAGGGTGGTGAATCTGTGGAAATGTTTGCCACAGAAGGCTATAGAGGCCATCAATTGATATTTTTAAGGCAGGTAGATTCTTTATTAGTACGGGTATCAGGGGTTTTAGGGAGAAGGCAGGAGAATGTGGTTGGGTCGGAAAGCTAGATCAGCCATGATTGAATGGCGGAGTGGACTCGATGTTCTGAATGGCCTAATTCTGCTCCTATGACATTATGACCTTATGAGATATTCCTGACAGATAAAATGGAGGAGATTCCTAAAAGATTCTATAAGAATATTAAGGGGAACAAGTAGATAGTTTTGTTGATGTGACAACACAGGTAGACAGGGTGGTGAAGGAACATGGCAAGCTTGGCTTCATCACCCAAGGTATCAAGTAAGAGTTGTGTGAAAGCAATTCTGGTCATCACACTACAGAAAAGATGTGATTAATCTAGAGACAGTGCAGAAATGGTTCACAAGGAATTTTGGGCAAAATACAAAATGCTGGAGGAACTCAGTAGGTCAGACAGCATCTAAGGAAGGAGTGGACAGATGATGTTTTGGGTCGAAACCCTTCATTCTCTTGTGTCTCCTTTTTTTCCAATTTGCCTGGATTGGCGGGCATGAGTTACAAAAGAGATTGGATCTGTTTTCCCTGGAGAAAAGGAGCGCGAGCGGTGAGGTGGTAGCGGTATATAAAATTATGACAGAAGTAGATAACCCAAGTCTGCTTCCCATGTTTAGAGTGTCTATAATTACAAAGCTTTAAGGTGAAAGGGAAGAGATTCAAAGTGGATTTGAGAGACATATTTTTACACAAAGAGCAATTATTATTTGGAATAAGCCCAGACAGAAAAGGTGGTAGAGGCAGGATCAGAAACAATATTTACAAGGCATCTGGCCAACTACTTGGATGAGCTTGGCATAGAGGGACATGGAATTATTTCAGATAACTGAGATTTGTTTAAGTACAACATAGACATTGTGCTCAAAAGGGCCTGTTTCTATGCTGTACGTAGTTGACTCTAACTTTACAAATGACATTGGTTTTAGAAGAGGGGGGGACAGATTTAATGGGAGCGTAAGTTTTTACAGAAAGGGTGGTGGGTCTATGGCACCAGCTGCCAAAGTTGAAGCAGGTACTCTATCAACCTTTAAGAAACATTTAGACAGGTATATGGATAGGGTAGGTTTGGTGGGATATGGGATGGGGGGGGGGGGCAGGCAGGTGGGACTAGTGTAGATGGGGCATGTTGGTCGGCATGGGCAAGTTCGGCTGAAGGACCTGTTTCCACACTGTTAAGACTACAGGGTGAAGAATGAAAACTGATAAAATTTCTAGTGAGGCAAAGCACTTTGAAAGCAAAAATAAAATTGATGGAACTATTGAAAAATTTGGCAACATTTGTGGAGTGAAATGGTTAACATCTCAGGCTGCAATGATAAAATCTGAAGCGTCTTATCAAAGTTCTCTGGTCCTTCCCTAGCTCATTTCAAAAAGCAATTCAACTGAATTGAACATTAATCAGAAATGTTTATTATTTCTGGACTGGTGCTCTTATAACTGTTCAATTATCTATATCCACTTACTTTTATGCAGCCATGTCATTTGGCAAGAATTCCTTCAGCTCTCCTCTCTATTAATGGAAAAGATACCATTTAATGTTCTGATCGCAGTCATTGCTGTATATTTATTGGCCTCTATGAAACCGGAAAAGGAAAATCACTCAGTCCTTTCTGCTCATGAATCTAACTAATGCTGGTTAAATTAAAGTATTCAGTTCTTTGATGCCTGTAGTAGGAAGTATAATCAAATCAGAAAATATTTCTTGAAAAGATGTTTCAGAATTCAATATCCAACCTCTTATTATGCTGTTATCCATCCTATCACCCTTGGTTAAATCCCTCCCCACCTATGTTCAAGAGACCTCAGACGCTCTCCGTCGTCTCCGCGCATTCCATTCTCTAGGCCCTCACCCCCTCATCTTCACCATGGACGTCCAGTTACTCTACACCTCCATCCCCCACCAGGATGGCCTCAAAGCCCTCCGGTTCTTCCTCGACCAGAGAAGCAACCTATACCCAGCCACTGACACTCTCCTCCGCCTAGTGGAGCTGGTCCTTACCCTCAATAACTTCACGTTCGACCACTCCCAGTTCCTCCAAATACAAGGCGTAGCTATGGGCACACGCATGGGCCCCAGCTATGCCTGCCTATTTGTCGGTTACGTCGAGCAATCCTTGTTCAATACGTACCAGGGCCCCATCCCCGACCTCTACCTCCGCTACATCGACGACTGCTTTGGTGCCACCTCCTGTGCCCGCACACAACTGACTGACTTCATCCACTTCACCACTAACTTCCATCCGGCACTCAAATACACCTGGACCATTTCCGACACTTCCCTACCATTCCTTGACCTCACTATCTCCATTGCAGGTGATAGACTTCTAACCGACATACACTATAAACCGACTGACTCCCATGGCTGTCTGGACTACACTTCTTCCCACCCTGCTTCCTGTAAGGACTCCATCCCCTACCAATTCCTCCGTCTACGCCGCATCTGCTCCCTGCATGAGGCGTTCCACACCAGGACATCTGAAATGTCCTCATTATTCAGGGAACGGGGTTCCCCTCCTCCACCATAGATGAGGCTCGCACCAGGGTCTCTTCCATACCCCGCAACACTGCTCTCTCTCCCCATCCCCCCCCCCCACTCGCAACAAGGGCAGAGTCCCCCTAGTCCTCACCTTTCACCCCACCAGCCGTCACATACAAGAAGTAATCCTCCATCAGTTTCGCCACCTCCAACGTGACCCCACCACTCGCCACATCTTCCCATCTCCCCCCATATCTGCCTTCTGCAAAGACCACTCCCTCCATAACTCCCTTGTCAATTCTTCCCTTCCCTCTCGTACCACCCCCTCCCCGGGCACGTTCCCTTGCAACCGCAAGAGATGCAACACTTGTCCCTTTACCTCCCCCCTCGACTCCGTTCAAGGACCCAAGCAATCGTTCCAGGTGCGACAGAGGTTTACCTGCATCTCTTCCAACCTCATCTATTGCGTCCGCTGCTCTAGATGTCAGCAGATCTATATCGGTGAGACCAAGCGGAGGTTGGGCGATCGTTTCGCCGAACACCTCCGCTCGGTCCGCAATAACCAAGCTGACCTCCCGGTGGCTCAGCACTTCAACTCCCCCTCCCACTCCGTCTCTGACCTCTCTGTCCTGGGTCTCCTCCATGGCCACAGCGAGCAACACCGGAAATTGGAGGAACAGCACCTCATTTTCCACTTGGGGAGTCTGCATCGAACATCGAATTCTCCCAATTTTGTTAATCCTTGCTGTCTCCTCCCCTTCCTCAGTCCCCCTGCTGTTTCCTCCCATCCCCCAGACTTCGGGCTCCTCCTCCTTTTTCCTTTCTTTTCCCCACCCCCGATCAGTCTGAAGAAGGGTTTCGGCCTGATCAGTCTGAAGAAGGGTTTCGGCCCGAAACGTTGCCTATTTCCTTCGCTCCATAGATGCTGCTGCACCCGCTGAGTTTCTCCAGCTTTTTTGTGTACCTTCTTATTATGCTGTAATTATTTCAGACCACACTTAAAATGAAAATTGTGTATTGCCTATTCCCGCTTCTAGCTTACTTTTTGGATCAACGAGAAGATGCTAACAGCCCAGGACACTTCTTACGATGAAGCTCGCAATCTTCACACAAAATGGCAGAAGCATCAAGCATTTATGGCTGAATTGGCATCAAACAAGGAGTGGCTGGACAAAATCGACTGGGTAAATAAAGCAGGATACAGGAATGTGAATGAATACTACAGATTTGTGACAATGCCGTCTATCAGATAAATTTTCCTTCCCCTCAATTCTTTGCATCTGTTGTTAATTATTATGTAATAAGTAATGATATACTTTAATATCTTGTTTGAATATTTTCAACTAAAGGTTATTTTTTGTAATGCAGTTTCCTGGGATTAAGTCACTGCACGGAAGGTTAATAGACATGACATCTAAACTTCATCACTCTTCAACACAAATTGTTACAGCATTGCAGACTAGATTTTCTAGTTTTGTGACTATCAGTGATCCAGGCAAATTGTACTGAGTATTATGCTTGTTTTGTAAATTGAGGCTTTTATTATACATTAAACTCTTTCTTGAAGTAGCACAATCGGAAATGTTTTAGAATACTTATTTTCTTTTTTTTAACTTAAAAATCATGATTTATCTGAAAGTCACAAAAATATTATTATCCAATGTCTTATCCACTCCTGCAAGTGATTAATTTTAAGTAATTGAAATCGGTTTTAAAAAATGTGTCCAATTACTGGATACTTAAAGTAAATTGAAAGCTATTTAAAAAAGTTTAAAGCCTTTTCCAAAGGATGCAATCTTGCCATGGTGATTAATACAATCTGGGTATACAGCTATTGGAAATAATTTATTCTGTCTTGTGCACTGATTTAGCCAATTTGGAGCAAGGTATGCGCAAAACAGACATACTAAAGATTAGAAATTCATCATTTCATCATGTGCTAATCATGTAATCTAGAGGCAGCTGCACATTGCGCACTGTTTCTGCCATGTAGTTCCATTGAAGTTCATTTGTTTAGTAGATGCAACCAAGGTTGTATTTCTGTTCATAAATATTTCAACTCAGAACACAGTGCCTTTAATGAAAATACTTAAAATGATTGAGACTATTAAGCTGGATTTTATTACTGAATTTGAAAATAATTATAGTGTCTATTTGTAGAGGGTATGATCTCCATTGTTTGAAAGTCCAGCTAAAGGTAAATCACAATGTTTCCTGTGATTGTCCCATTTCCAGTCTAAATGAGCCACCTGTGAATTTTATATTTAACCAAATGTCACGCCTTATGAAGACATCCCTGAGATTAAAAAAACGAGGATGTTCCCTTTTGTAAACCAGGAATTACCAATTAGGGAATCACCATAGATATTCATCGTCTTTAAATTTAGACAATACAGGTTCTGAAATATATTTACAATAAAAAATACCATTTTGTGTAGCATTTTTATTTACGTGATATGATAATCTTTTGCCACTTTATAAGAGAGCTATTAAACAATTTAGGCAGTGATCCACACGTGTGTATACTTCACAATCACAATAATACTTTATTAGCCAAGTATGTTTTGCAACATACAAGGAATTTCATTTGCCAAGTCAGTCATACAAATAAAGAAGATAACGAGTGTTTTATAGATGGAGGCAAAGACAGAAAGGTTGAGGAGGGGGATTTGAGGGAAAAAGGCCTTAGTATTAAAGGCATGTTTAACAAAGGTGAGCACAGACAAAAGGTTGGTTGAATGCATGTATCTCAAAACTCTAATGTGCTCAAGGAACTATTAGAAAGAAAGACTATTGAAGAAACTTGAAAATAATAGTGAAAGTTGTAAAATTGAAGTGTTACTTAACAGTAAGTTAATCCTGACCCTGAGATTTGTCACAAGTTATCCACTGAGAAAGTTTCCTGATAATCACAATAATAATTAATTTCCTTTAAGTCTCATGAAATCACGAGTCAATCTGCAAATCAATTGGTTGACACTGTAAATGGAAAGCATATTATTTGTTTTTTACTGGTTGACCTAATGTAATCTGAACATTAAGTATGTGGAGTGGCCAAGTGACAACTCATCTCCCACTTCTGACATTAACCACAGCTTGTATTCAACTTTCACTTTCGTTAGTTATCCTACAGTCATTATAAGTAATATCCTAACATTGACACTGGCATATTTCTTTGCAAACATATACAAAACAGTTTGCCCTTTTGCTCAACTTTTGAAGAAAAAAGGTAACATTTTCAGTTGGGAGAATTCAGATTATCTAAGCAAACAGTAAAATATACATATGGTGGATTCAATGCCTTTGAATCATACAGTTTTAATGTAGCATTTAAAATGGATCCCACTATATTAAAACAACAATAACAAAAATCAGTTTATAGTAGTGTGACACTTAAATAACCTTTTAAAATTAGCGTAGGCTCTTCAGGGATTTTTTTTTCTCCAGCCTTTGGGATTGTTTTCACAGTTCCAGGACCCCTAGATTAAATTCCTGTTGGGCTACTGACTACCATCCAAATGGATTTGACTCTTTAATATTGCAGGACATAGTTTGCCTTAAAATTAGTGTTTGAGCATCTCTTTAGCATTCTTCATTAGACATATATGTTTTTGTACTGTACCATTATCGATTATCAGTAAATGTCAAAACTAAAAGCAAAAGTAATTGCAGAGTTCACAGACCAGCATGCAGATACAGTTGTATCATTGTCTTGCCTTTTCAACAGCAACTTTAAAATTACATTGTATGACAATTAGTAGTTACAGCTTGTGTGATGCTAATGCATGTCATCTTCATGTTGTCTGGTGATCTTCTCATGATTGCAGGAAGGAAAGCAACTGATGGATGAAAAGCCAGAATTTAAACCAGTTGTCTCAGAGAAACTAGATGAACTACATCATCGGTGGGAAATCCTGGACTCGACCACTAAGGACAAAGCACATCGCCTGTTCCAAGCAAACCGGTCAGAGCTGTTCTCACAGGGCTGTGAGGACTTGAACAAATGGATGGATGAGCTGGAATCACAGCTGCATGCTGAAAACTTTGGAAAGGATTTAACTAGTGTCAATATTCTGCTGAAAAAGCTACAGGTTATCATTCTACTCATTCTACTCACTGTTTCTCTATCTACAAAGGTGGTGCCTAATGTGCTGAGTACTATTGTTTCTTGTTTGTGATGAAATTAGTTGAGAGGTTCAATTTTATAAATGGGCTTGAAATTAATGGCAAGTGCTGATTGTCAAATTAATATTTTTTTCCTGGCTAGATGAAGAGCTGGGATTATCTTAAACAAATTTAATGGCCACATTTAGTAGTTGAAGCATCACACAGGAAAGAGGATAAGCCACTTTGTCCATCAATCATACTTCACCATTCAGTGAGATATGGCTGCTCTATGACCTAAACCCACACATCTAGCCTTGGTCTATATGCTTTAATAACATTAGTTAACAAAAAACATAAATCTTAAAAATCAGTCATTTATAGAGCTTTCAACTAAAGATCAGGAAAAGCATTTCTGCGATATTTTGCCTATGAGAATACCATTTGCCTGTGAAGCCTGTATTCTGCTCTTTCCATTTATGGTGAAATGGTAATTAACTAGAAGCAGCTCTGGGTGCTATGGAGAGGCAGGAAAACTTGATGACAAAGGTGGATGTCATTGAAGGAAACTTCATTATGATATTCCATGATAATCAATGATACTTGCAGAATTGCCTTCCAAACTTTTACCCAACTTTTGTGTGTGGGAGTGTGTCGTGACTTTGCTTCTGATGGGCCTGATGGGCCTGTCATCTATCTCTATCTCTATTTCTCTCTCTATCTCTCTCTCTATCTCTATCTCTCTCTCTCTCACTCTCTCTCTCTCACCTCTCTCCCTCCCCCCCCCCCCTCCCCTCTCCCCCCCCCTCTCTCTCTCTCCTCTCTCTCTCTCTCTCTCTCTCTCTCTCTCTCTCTCTCTCTCTCTCTCCCTCTATCTCTCTCTCCCTCCCTCTCTCTTTTTCTCTCCCTCCCCCTCCCCCTCTCTCTCCCCCTCCCCCTCTCTCTCTTTCCTATTCAGCTCTTTCGATTTGGCAATTTCTTCATCTTATTGCAGGTGTCCTGGGATTGAGGAATTATTGCTGCCACTCCAGTTCTTTGGGTTCTGAGATAACTGATTTTGGAAGTTACATATTTAACCACAGCTGTGGCTTGAAATATTTGGCAACACACACTTAAATAATGATTTTCAAACTACCTATTCCAAAATCTCACTGCCACAGTTTTGACTGTTGATTATTTTGTCAATGTTAATTGGTACAATGGCAAATTACAGCATTCATCTTTAACGGATAAATAGATTCACGGAATAAGGACACTGCAGTAGTACCTCTAGTAGAGCTGCTGCCTCATGGCCTAGCTTCAATCCTGACCTCTGATGCTAGCTGAGTGGAGTTTACATATTCGTTGTGACTGTGTGGCTTTCCTCCAAATGCTACTATTTCCACCCACATCCTATAGAAAATAAAGGCGCTGATCATGTACCTATGAATCTCTATCAAAATGAGTGCATAAATGCAAACAGAAACAACTTAGAGGAGCATAAACATTAACTATAACTTAAAAACAAAAAAGTGTGACTGTATAGAAAATAGAGAGGGTTGAAGGCTCACACGTCCCTGTGGTGAATGTTGCAATTTATAATTGATCACGCTGCAAAATTAGCAGACAGGAATAAATTGTACAAAACATTTTTCTAAGTATTAAACATATCCAAATTACACTTAACCATTTCTAATATTTAGTGTAAATGCACACTAATCATCTGAAAAACAAAGAGATTTTTTGTTGGGTATTTGAAAAATCAGTCTGAGAAATGATGCAAATTGACAAGATGTTCTGCTGAAAATCTGTTGGAGAAAGTCAAACACTGCCCACTAGTGGACAAATGATGCACACAACCAAAAATTGTTTCATGGTGATCAGTAATCTAATGCTGTAATGTTGCAGTGGAGTTATACGTATTTTCAATAGTTTTTTTCAAACCCCTTTCAGGTGTTTATATTTGCTTTATTCACACTAGTTGTTATAGAGATTTATAGGTGCATTAACAAAGACTTTATTTTGTAATGTTGCAACTGAGTTATCTGTTATGGCAACTAGCTTTATGGATTTGCTGAATGAATATTTATCTAACATTTGTCAATGATCTGCTGTGATGCTTCAAAACACTTGGACATTAAACTACAGACCTCTTCAAATAAGAATTACATTAAAATATTCTCCATTGATTTTTCTGATATAGATTTAGAAAAAGCCCTCAGGAATTCATAACTTTTCAGAGCAGAATTAGGCCATTCGGCCCATCAAGTCTACCCCACCATTCAATCATGACTGATCTATCTTTTTCTCTCAACCCCATTCTCCTGCCTTCTCCCCCGACACCTTTACCAATCAGGAATCTGGCTATATTCTCCTTAAAAATATCCATTGACACGTGGCCTTCACAGCCATCTATGACAATAAATTCCACAGATTCACCACACACTGAGTAAAGAAATTCCTCCTCACCTCCTTTCTAACTGTATATCCTTTTATACTGAGGCTATGGCCTTCTGTCCAAGACTTTCCCATTAGTGGAAACATCCTCTCCACATTTACTCTATCCAGGCTTTTTCAGGAATTGATTGATGTGAATTCCACTTGGCCTTCTGTTGATAATCTCCAATTCTTCCTGTCATCTCTTATCATATGTAAGAATGCCTTGGGATCATTTATTTTTATTCAAGCCTGTTTTTCTGAAAGTTCTACAGCCCTATCTGTTATTTCAGTATTTCTGGCATCTGTCCTTTTAAAATTATGAAAGAGCTAATGATTTTCACATAAAATTTTCAATTTATGAAACATTAAAATCTGATGGAAAATCAATGCAATATTTGGAGAAATCTAACATTTTTTGTTGCATCAGAATCATCCTTCCCTTTTATCCTATCGGATAAATGAATAGATTGCTTTTGTTATGAACAGATGGTGGAGAACCAAGTGGAAGTGCGAGAGAAAGAGGTGGAGGAACTTGTGGGTCAGGCCAGAATTCTCTCCGAAGAAGGACAGTTGGTGACAGATGAGAAGGAAAATGATATAGAGAAGAGATTCTTGCAGCTGATGGCCCCCCTGCAGAAACGCCGTCAAAATCTTCTCATGTCGAAGATGAGTTACCAGTTTTACCGGGATCTGGAAGATGAATCTGTAAGGAGTTACATTTAAACTTCTCTCAGAACAGATTAATTAAAACCGTGCATTGTACAGAGATATTAAGTGATCTTGTGAATATTTTATCTTCTCATTATCCCTTAGCTTTGGGTGAAGGAACGAATGCCTTTAGCCACAAACACAGACCATGGCCACAATCTGCAGGCAGTGCAACTTTTAATGAAGAAGAATAAGGTGGGTCATATTAATGGAAAACATCCATCAAATATTTCAATGCAGTTCTGTACACGACTCCAAAAATATCATCTGTTTCCGTCACTTGCTTTCAAAATGATGATGGTTATTTTAACCAATATATTGATCGTACAGAGGTGTACATGAGTGGAATAGATCTGGAAGAGGCACAGTCTTTTTGCCCAGAGTAGGGGAATCAAGAAACCAGAGGACATAGGTTTAAGGTGAGGGGAGAAAGATTTTTGTTTAAGAAGGAACTGCAGATGCTGGAAAATCGAAGGTCCCCAAAAATGCTGGAGAAACTCAACGGGTGCAGCAGCATCTATGGAGCGAAGGAAATAGGCAACGTTTCGGGCCAAGATGTTGCCGATTTCCTTCGTTCCATAGATGCTGCTGCACCCACTGAGTTTCTCTAGCATTTTTGTGTACCTTCGGGGAGAAAGATTTAATGGGAACCTGAGGGATACCTCTTTCATACAAAGGATGGTGGGTGTATGGAACGATCTGCCGGAGGAGGTAGTTGTGGCAGGTAGTATTGCAATGTTTCAGATACATTTAGATAGGTACATGGATAGGGCAGATTTAGAGGGATATGGGACAAACACAGGCAGGTGGGACTCATGTAGAAGCGATGTGCTGGTCAGTGTGGGCAAGTTAGGCTGAAGGGCCTGTTTTCACACTGTTGTGAATGCAAGATAGACACAAAGAGCTGGAGCAAATCAGGCAGCATCTCTGGAGAAAAGGAACAGGTGGCATTTTGCATCAGAACCCATCTTCAGACTCCTCTATGTCTGAATAGAAGTTTTCCTTGCGGAAGATTAGACACTGAACTACATAGAACTAAGGATTACTGTTTTATTTCATCATTGTGTGCGAGTTGCTACACCTTGTGTGTTACCGGAGAGCGGAGCCTGGTGTCCCAGTAATGCCGTCAAATTGTCATGTAAAGGGAGCACAATCCCTTGGTAGTTGTAGCCATTATTGTGGAATTGAGACAGAAAATTAAATAGACAGAAAGTCGTGTCTTTACTGCCGTTCCGTAACTCTCATTCCACTGGATTAAATTACCTGAATCTTCCACAGACCAGCTCTCAAACCTCTGGATCTGATTGATTGGTAAGGCCCAACATGGCACAGGCTTCTTGCAGTTGTTCACGGCACGTCCTCTGGTTTATAGTGCCCTCCATAATGTTTGGGACAAAGACCCATCATTTATCTATTTGCCTCTGAACTCCACAATTTGAGATTTGTAATAGAAAAAAATCACATGTGGTTAAAGTGCACATTGTCAGATTTTATTAAAGGTCATTTTTATACATTTTGGTTTCACCATGCAGAAATTACAGAAAGTCAAGGCTCTGGCTGGGCCACTCAAGGACATTCCCAGACTTGTCACAAAGTCACTGCATTGTCTTGGCTGTGTGGTTAGGGTCATTGTCCTGTTGGAAGGTGAACCTCTGCCCCTGTCTGAGGTCCAGAACGCTCTGGAGCAGGTTTTCATCAAGGATCTCTCTGTACTTTGCTCCATTCATCTTTCCTACGATTCTGACTAGTCTCCCAGTTCCTGCCACTGAAAAACATCCCACAGCATGATGCTGCCACCACCATGCTTCACCATAGGTATGGTATTGACCAGGTGATGTAACGCTTGACATTCAGGCCAAAGAGTTCATTCTTAGAAACATAGAAAATAGGTGCAGGAGGAGGCCATTCGGCCCTTTGAGCCAGCACCGCCATCCATTGTGATCATGGCTGATCATCCCCAATCAATAACCCGTGCCTGCCTTCTCCCCATATCCCTTGATTCTACCAGCCCCTAGAGCTCTATCTAACTCTTGGTTTCATCAGACCAGAGAATCTTGTTTCTCATGCCCTTTGGCAAACTCCAAGCAGGCTGTCATGTGGAGTGGCTTCCGTCTGGCCACTGTACCATAAAGGCATGTTTGGTGGAGAGCTGCAGATATAGTTGTCCTTCTGGAAGGTTCTCCTATCTCCACAGAGGAACTCTGGAGCTCTGTCAGAGGTACCAGCAGGTTTTAGGTCACCTCCCTGACCAACAACTGGAAAACAGTGGTAATCAACTGTGAGAAAGTATGGGGCATCTGCAGAAGGATTTGAGCCACCGTTTAATTAACATTTGCAAAGCTTATCACCAGCGAAAGTTTATAATTATTGCTTTACTTCAGCAAAATACTTCATTTTTTTTGTCTTGCTCACTTCTGAGAGGATCCTACTTAGACTTCATGGCCAAACCCACTTTGTTGCTGACATGATTTCTCTTTTTGGTTCTACAGACATTTCAGAAGGAAATTCAAGGTCATCAGCCACGTATAGATGATGTGTTGGAAAGGGGAGAAAAGATGATTGTGGATCAGAGACCAGATGCAGGTACTATCAAGGAACAATTGAAAGAATTAAATGGATTGTGGGCCAAACTGCAGGAAGAAACAGAAGAAAGACAGAAGCGCCTGGAGAGTGCAAATGAAGCCCAACAATATTATCTCGATGCTGCAGAAGCTGAAGTTTGGATGAGTGAGCAGGAGCTGTACATGATCTCTGATGATAAACCAAAGGTATTTAACTTTAAGCCTGTAATTCAATCTCCTATGATTAAAGGATACTAGATCAGGCCAAACTATATCATTTAAGGTTTAGGCAGCTGTAATTGTATTTACACCATATGTTAGATTATTTTTGCAACGTCATCAAGTATAAATATTATTTTTTTATGGCTATGTGTTTACAGTCAGTGTTAAACTTGGTAAAGTGTAGCCTGCAAGTGGAATATTAGTTTTAGTTAATTAAGTGCAAGAGTTTTAAATTTTTAAATAAAAACAAAGCGTCTGCTTTATTCCCAGGCAGTTTACTTGAGCCAACTGGAATATTTCATGTTTTGCTCATAGACTTCTCCATAACTATTTTGGTTTTGTTGCTAGGTCTATACACTAACCTGTGTTGGAGTATTGCATGTTCATGTGCTATTCCATCCAATGGGCAAGCAGGAAGCATGTACATGTACACTTTTTTAAGTCCACGTGATGTTCTAATATCAGGTTGCATGCCGGCGTTGTTTCTGTAGCTACATTTAAGAAGCTCACTTTCGTGTTCGTTTTCTAGGTCTGCACAAAACTTCAGAGTCTTTAATTTACAACAGAAGTCTTTAATGCTTTAGTCAATGCTGGCAGCAAGACAACTCAAAACGGACACACGCACACACACGCACACGCACACGCACACACACACACACGCACACACACACGCACACACCAACACCGCCCCCCCCCACCGGGAGTAGCTAAGGGTCCTCCCACCCCACACAATTCACCAAACATCACACTCATTAAACATTATTTGGCTCAACTACACTCGTCTTTGGCGTGCAGTAATCACCAGTCGCAGAAGCTTGAAGAGCCTTGCACTGATGTATAATATTTAGAACATACTCATCTATGATAGCAATCTCCAATATATGTCCAACCTTCACATTTTCTCTAGGATGAAGATAGTGCGACCTCAATGTTGAAGAAACACCAGATCCTGCAGCAGGCTATCTTGGATTACGGAAATATGATTCAAGAGCTTGCCAACAGGGCCCAAATACTTCTGGCTGCTGAGCACCCGGAGGGGTGAGTCTTAACTCCTCAAAAGTCTACTCAAATGTTCCTTAGGTGATGCTTATCATTAGTTAACGTGCCAAAATTGTTCTAATTTTATTTATTTGTTCTATTATTGATGAAATCCACTGGTTAGTGGATTTGAAATTTACAATTAAGCAAAAAGAAATTAAGGGAGTGAAATGTACAGGTGTGCACGACTGTTTATCTCAGCTTTCAGAGGATGACACATAAAGAACCATATTATCCAACATTTAATAGGTGAAGAATGAATACTGGGTTCAATGTAAAAGAAAACGGTGAAGAAAAGTAATCATGATTTACTTTTAAAAGAAACCCCTTTCTACATTTGATTGAATAATTATAATCAATCGCAGTTCAGTGAGATCCACGAGCAGATTAAAGGTCCTGGTAATCACTGTCTTTTGAAGTGTTAGACATTGCTTTACAGAGATACATTGACAAGGATAGACACTGGAGTAACTCAACAGGTCAGGCAGCATCCCACGAGGCCATGCATAGGCCAGTGAATCAAATGAAATAACACCCTCTAATTTTAAATATTGAAGTGCACCTAGACAACCAGTAGAACTCATTTCCACTGAAACCTGAGGACCATTGTGTTTATTTCAGGGAAATATATACCATTAAGCCGCCTTTACAGTGGCTATATTATATACTCCAGAGTGCTGTCATGTTATTCTGGTTAAACCAAAGGGCAAGAATGTGCTTGACCTTGAGCAGGGAACATAGTGGAATTAAAGTCATGTTCCGTTTGTTTTTCCACCTGCCCCACCGTGCAGAAGCCAAGCCTGCCATTAACTGCACACCTTAGATACCTGGATACATCAAATGAAGAATTGGTTATCAAAGTGTAATTGGAGGAACAGCAGGACCCTGTTTTGTACGTTGAGCCAGCGGCATTATTTTTAGTGATGATGAATTCCCATTTGTCTGCCTTTCCTTCTGCTCCATGCCACTTGCCATATTTGTCAAAATTATATTAAAGAAAATGCTGGAAGCACGCAGCAGTTCAAGCAGGATCTTTGGAAAGAGAAGCAGCGATGATGTTTCTAGTCAGACCCTACATCATACCATCTGCCAGTAAGTTATATCCAACCACATTGAGTCTGTAGCACAGCAACAAGCTATTTATCCCAACGGCCATATAGTCGCTTTAATTCACCGTCTTTGCCTTCCTGCAAACATCTCCATCAAACCCGCTCAAGGGAAGAAATAAGTGAAACAATCAAAGAGCTGAAAAATGGGAAAACGCCAGGACCAGATGGTTTTAATAATGAATTCTACAAAGGTTTCCATAAGTTAATAGTACCACGGTTATTTAAGTTATATAAATATGCTTTTACCGAAAATAAATTACCAGAAACATTAGCCGAATCCACAATTACGTTAATACCTAAAAAAGATAAGGATTTAAAAGAACCGGGCTCATATAGAGCCATATCACTCCTAAATACAGATCAGAAAATTTTAGCAAGAACTTTAGCAAGAAGATTGAGTAAATATATTAATAAATTGATAAATCCGGACCAAACGGGGTTTATACATAAAAGACAATCATCTAACAATTTGAGACGCCTTTTTAATATAATGTATTCATACAAAACGGAAAAGGAAGACTTGTCAGTTATATCTCTGGATGCAGAGAAAGCATTTGATCAGGTAGAATGGCAATATTTATACAAAGTACTCCAAAAATGTAATATGGGAGAGAATTTTATCAGATGGGTTAAATTACTATATGATAAACCAATGGCAAGAATACTAACTAATAATATGTTATCTTCAAAATTTCAATTATCGAGGGGCAATGGGCAGGGCTGTGTTTTATCTCCCCTGCTATTTGCACTTATGATAGAGCCGCTTGCTGAAAGGATACGAAGGCATCCGGATATTCAGGGATATAATACTAAGGATACTATTAATAAAATATCACTATATGCAGATGATATACTTTTATATATTACAAACTCCCAAATGAGTATCCCGAATCTATTAAATCTAATAGAGGAATTTGGCTCTTTCTCAGGTTATAGAATAAATTGGAATAAAAGTGAAATTATGTCATTAAAACCCCAGAAAGCGAATCACCTATTAAAATTTCCATTTAAAATCGCAACGGAAAAATTTAAGTATTTGGGTATTCAAATTACTAGAAGATATAAATCATCATTTAATGCTAATTTTATACCATTATTAAATACATTTGATTCACTGATTAAATTTTGGAGAACGCTCCCACTGTCACTAATCGGCAGAATAAACGTTATAAAAATGATAGCGCTACCACAAATAATATATTTATTCCAATCTATACCGATATATATACCAAAACACTTTTTTAAAATTAGACTCAAATATTTTTAATTTTATTTGGGATTATAAAGCACATAGAATTAAAAGAAATCACTTGTGCAAACCCAAAGAGGTGGGGGGGTTTGCATTATTATTGGGCAGTACCTAATTTTCTATACTATTATTGGGCAGTACATATTAAAAATATAATTTATTGGTTGGACAGTACTGCTCAACAGTTGGAATAGATAAAAATGGAGATGGTGGTTGACTTCAGAACGGAGGGCGGGAGCGATCATTTTTTTCGGAGCAATAAAGCTGCAGCATATGTTATATATGAAGACGTCCACGGCCAACACCAATCCAATTATACAAAATACAATACGAATCTGGAAACAACAAAAATTAACTTACAGCATACAATGTTGGTTCCAATTATACAAAATACAATACGAATCTGGACATTAAGAAGAAATTTTTCAGTGTTAACACCAATAGTGAATAGCCCAGTATTTAAAACCATCTGGTATGGATAAAACATATAAACAATGGGAAAAAGTGGGAATTAAAAAGGTAGGTGATTTGTATCAGTTGGTAAATTTATTGTCATTTCAACAACTAAAATCCAAATTTAAATTGGATAACAATGAATATTTTAAATACCTACAGGTCCTGTGACTTTATGAAGAAATATATACCAAGATTCCAAAGTATAATTTTAGACCCACTGGAAGAAGTAATGAATATCAATGCGGAGTCAACAAAATTTAATATCATACTTGTATAACAGTATTTTTTAAATATAGAATTACCATCAACAGAGGCAATTAGAGAAGACTGGGAAAAAGAATTAATGATAAAAATCTCAAAATAAACATGGGAAAAATATTTGATACATATACATAAATGTTCGATCAATGCTAGACATAACTTAATTCAATTTAAAATATTACATAGATTATATTATTCCAAAACTAGGTTGAATAAATTGTATCCAAATATTTCTCCCATTTGTGATAAATGTCTTTCTCAAAATGCCAATATTACGCACTCATTTGTCTCTTGTTCAAAACTTTATAAATTTTTGTGTGATATATTTGATATATTCTCAAAGCTATTTAAGACAAAAATGGAACCTAACACTGAAATTATTATATTTGGAGTAAGTGGAGATGGGAACAAATTAAATACACACCAAAACTCATTTTTCAATTATGGGTTAATAACAGCAAAAAAACATACTTAAATTTTGGAAAAATTTTAATATACCAACATTTAAAATGTGGATTAGTAATATGCTGGACACAGCACATTTGGAAGAAATGAGACTCCTCCTAATAGACAAACAAGACCTATTCTTAAGGAGTTGGTCCCCATTTATTGATTTCTTGGATTCATGTGGTGACATAGTATCATGAAAACCAACAGTTTCAGGTATGGGTGAAAGATGATTTAGAATATTAAAAAAAAACATCTCACTGTGGCAATGGAATAATCTCCCTCCTGCTTTCCTTCTTCACTTATTCCTTCTCTTTCACTTTTTCTTTATTG
This sequence comes from Leucoraja erinaceus, assembly GCF_028641065.1. Classification (NCBI taxonomy): domain Eukaryota; kingdom Metazoa; phylum Chordata; class Chondrichthyes; order Rajiformes; family Rajidae; genus Leucoraja; species Leucoraja erinaceus. The sequence goes on from NC_073385.1 coordinate 50,510,312, forward strand.
GTTTTTCACCCACGCTCACTAATCTATTCTTCACTTTTCACAACCTCTTTTTCTTCTCTCCTTTCTCACTTCTCTCTTTAAAAAAAAAAAGGAAGTTGTACAGAGAATGTAATATGTTAACATCGTTTTTGTACCAATGCATTGTACTCACTTCTAATAAATAAAATATTAAAAAAAAATAAAATAACCTGCTCAAGGCAGTCTCAGGCATCGTGCAGGAGGAGGTGGTGGTACAGTATGCAGCACATCATTCCTCATGCTCCCTACCACCAAACCTCCCTCCCCACACCCATTCCCCCTCCACCTCTGACCCCACAGAATCATCAACCTCATTAAGTCACACACAAATGTGTTTGTTCGCTCGTGTGTCAGACGACGTGTCGCTCGCTGTTGGCTGCTGTCGTCGTCCAACATGTTGACAGAATTGGTCGCCCGACGGGTCACAGAGTGCATCGTGTTGACGTTTCTGGGGATCGCCACGACGAGGCTTCTGTCACGATACCCACACAAATGTGTTAATAGCGGTTAATACATATGATCAAATATGTTGCTTCTATTCCAGTTTTAAGACCCTTGATCTTTTCTCTGTGGCTGTTATCTTTGTCCTGAAAGGCATTTTATTGCATCATGCTGAGGAAACTTGTTTAACCTGGATTCTCCAGATGATGATAAAGCATGTTCATATTAACAAGATGTCGAACTTCCATTTCAAATAGAAATCGCAAAGATTCAGTTGGAATCAATTAATAACTGATAGTTTGATTCACTTACAGTGAGCAGATTATTAGGCGTCAAGGACAGGTGGACAAGCAGTATGCCGGACTCAGAGATTTAGGAAATGAGCGCCAGAAAAAACTGGACGATATGCACAATCTCTTCCAGTTGAATCGTGAGGTGATAGATCTGGAGCAATGGATTGCAGAAAGGGATCTAGCAGCATCTTCACAGGAATTAGGACAAGACTTTGACCAAGTTACAGTGAGTATTTCATCTTTTTTTTTTTGTTGCATAACCATGGGACAATCTTAATAAAGTTTATCTGATTGTAAAATTTTCAGCATTGTAGGTTTCTTGTTTAGGTTTCTTAGCCTGGGTACAATTTAGTTATTTTAGTTCTGTTTCTTTACTTGGTGGATATTGTGGGCTCACAGGTTGAGATCAGGACAAACCTGATGGAGTTTCACAGAGTGGAAACATCAAAGACCAGACTGCATAGCATTGAGGTGAAAGCAGCAACGTTTAATGAACTGCAGATGCCGGTTTACTAAAAAGGACACGAAGTGCTGGATTATCTTAGCTGGTCAGGCAGCATCTCTGGAGAGTAAAGACTCCTGAGATTTTGGATCGTGACCCTACTTTGGTTTAAAGGAGATGTGCAGGGCAAGTTTTTTTTAATACTGGTGGGTGTAAACACACTGGTGGTGGAAGAGGTAGATACGATGTTGGCATTGAAAATGCTTTCAGATCGGCAATAGACGTGCAGGGAGTGGATGAATGTGGATTACGTGCAGGCAGAGGAGATTAGTTTAACATGGCATCATGATGGGCATGGACATTGTGGGCCAAAGGGCCTGTTCCTGTGCAGTGCTAATCTATGTTCTATGCAAACATTACAGAAAACTGGAGGTGGTGAAGCAAGGGAAGAAGAAATATATTTTGAGCAGCAGTGGCACATATTTCTATCGCTAAAATAAAATTGAAAAAGAAGCTTTGTAAATCTGTGACATAAAGTTGGTTAGAGAAAGTTAATAAAGTGAACAGTTCTAGTGGTTACCACAGATTCTGATCATAAAATTCTAGCAGTATTTTCAGAACTTGGGCAGAACCCAGGCCAGATATGCCGAAGACAACTATAGTTTAATTAGTAACAAGCAAAAGCCTGCTCACTGTGTTTAATTATTATCTTTATTCTGACTTCACCAGACTTTATCTTGCACTACACATTATACTTTTATCCTGCATCAGATCATCTTTATTCTGACTATAACATATAACAATTACAGCACGGAAACAGGCCATCTTGCACTGCCGAAATTTTTTTTCCCCAGTCCCACCTGCCTACTCGTACCATAACCCTCCATTCTCTTCTCATCCATATGCCTATCAATTTAGATACCACTGTGGACCGCCACCACTCTCTGCGTAAAGAAGTTCCCCCTCATATTACCCCTAAACTTCTGTCCCTTAATTCTGAAGTCATGTCCTCTTGTTTGAATCTTCCCTATTCTCAAAGGGAAAAGCTGTCCACATCAACTCTGTCATCCCTCTCAAAAGCTATTTTCACTGTACCTCGCTGTACATGCGTGAAAAGCTTTTCACTGTAATAACACGTGACAATAATAAAATAACTAAATTATCCGCTTTCAGATGCTGAGGGAAAAGTTCCGTGAGTTTGCCCGAGACACTGGGACGATTGGTCAGGAGAGAGTGGACAGCGTCAATATGTTGATTGACGATCTCATTGACTCGGGCCATTCGGAGGCAGCGGACATTGCGGCATGGAAGGACAGCTTGAACGAAGCCTGGGCTGACCTGTTGGAGCTGATAGACACCCGGACACAGCTGCTGGCCGCCTCCTATGAACTCCACAAATATTTCTACGATGGCAAAGAGCTTTTGAGCCTGATCCAGGAAAAGCACGAGGAATTGCCAGAGGAACTGGGCCGTGATGCCAACACAGCAGAATCTTTCCACAGAATGCACAACACGTTTGAAAGAGATATTCATTCCCTGGGTGTAAAGGTACAGCGCACTGTTACAAACATATGATAGAAATAAATATGTAGGCACTGTTAAGTAGTAGCAGAATGACAGCGTGAAAATTATATCAGTTTCACTCACTTGATACAATCTTATTTTGGGGCAGTGTGTAGGAGTAATTTGAGATGTAACATATGGTGAGTATAATCCACTTGTTAGAACTTGGCTCCCAAACCTTGCTTGGATTTGAGGGTTTGGACATATTGGAGTTGGGTCTGTTACAGCCTAATTGAGGAGGAGTGGTTGCTATGATTAGTCAACAACTCCATTAGTTTCTTCCAGCAATTTGGAGTGTGCATGAATACAATCAGGATTGAAGTAACGTTTTATTTTGTTTACTGTGTTGTATGCTCCTATTGTAACAAAGTAAAGTTTTCTACACAAGGCAGTAAATACATTTTTGATGCATATTTATATTTTGATTCATAAAATGCAACTTGTACATTCAATTTATGTTCTAACAATTTATTTTGTGTGTTTGGTTGTGATGACTGGGCGAATTTACTGCCTGGCAATTTTTTCTATAAACAAAACGCTGAAATTTTAGTTCTTAATTTGCTAACTCCAGTTTATTATTTTGGAAATTGATTGAAACCTTATTCAATGCGCATTTATTTTACCCTCCCATGGATTTTTACCAAAACTCCCTTCATTGTAATTTAGTTATCAATAGTATTGCTTCATTTAATGAAAGACCATTATGTACAATTTAACAACGGTAGAGAGATGTTAAGCAGCATCTGTCTAGAGTTTAGGTGATTCAAATTGAATTGCCCATTTATAGTTAGAAAACTGTAAGGTAGGCAGAATATAAAGTTGTGCCTTGACTTTATCTTGGCTACATAATACAATAGATTTTTGTTTTAATAGGTTCAGCAGTTCCAAGATGACGCAGGACGTTTGCAGACAGCCTATGCAGGGGATAAAGCTGCAGCAATCCAGAAACGAGAGCAGGAGGTGGTTGAGGCCTGGAAGGCACTTTTGGATGCTTGTGATTGTCGGCGTACCCAGTTAATTGATACAGCTGAGAAATTCCGCTTTTTCAGTATGGTCCGGGATTTGATGTCATGGATGGAGAGCATAGTAAGGCAGATTGAAACAGAAGAGAAACCACGGTAATTTGGAATTTCTTTCTCATTGATGATGGGGCTGTATGTGGCTCCAGCAAGAACCTTTATAGTTTAAATTAAAGATACAGCATGGAAACTGACCCTTCAGCCCACCAAATCCGTACCAACCCATTCACACTAGTTCCACATTATCCCACCTTCTTGCCCACTGCCTACACAATAGGGGCAATGTACAGAAGCCTATTCACCTACCAGCCTGCACGTCTTTGGGACACGGAAGGGAACTGGAGCACCCAGACAAAACCCACATGGTTGCAGGTAAAACGTGCAAACTCCACACAGATAGCCCCAAAGGTCAGGATCGAACCAGAGCCTCTGGTGTTGTGAGGCAGCATCTCTACCAAGTGCGCCACTGTGCCACTTGATCTCGACCTTTGCTCCCAATATTATTAAATCTAGAGTTCTACAACTTTAACACGGCAGTTGCAAAGAACCAGCTAAGTGTTACAAGGCAGGATGCTGTAATGTGGACAATACCTTATGGGTGATGTTTTCCAAATGCAGTTTATACCCATGTCTTTCCAGGTAACAAATCACCATCATGTGAGATGTTGATGACAATGGCTGCAAGTTTAAAAGTTCAAAGTAGTGTTTGTATTATGGGAAAGAAATACAATACAGGACATAAATCACATAATATTAACTCAACATATGCATTTTTAATAGAAATTAATTGTTACTTTCCTTGCATCACTTTTATAGGGGAGACTATTTTCAATTGTGAGAAAATTAGAAAGAATTAGTAAATTTAAACTATTGATCACCTCACTTTGTTGGCAGAAAATGCTGCAAACACTCAGCCGATAAGGCAACATCTGTGGAAAGAGAAACCGAGATAATGCTTCACATCTGAAACCCTTCAATTTAACTTCTAATGAGGAGTTTCAGATCTGAATGTTAACTCATTCTCTTTCTTCAGCTGCTGCCTGATTTACTTAGTATTTCCATCATTTTCTGTTTTGATTTCAGAATTCAAACTTCCGGGGGTTTATTTATTATCATTTTCTGCCTTCCGTGGTATTACTTGCTCCAGTACATTCAAGTGACCTAAAGAACTGGTTCAAATTAAAACTGCCTCTGCCTCCAAGAAATGCACCATTTTTTGTTTTAGTCAAATACACATCATACTGTAACTGAGCATGCTGGAAAGCAAAAACAAAAATACTGGGGAATAAAATATTTGAATGTAACAAGCAAATATAGGCAACATATGTCCAACTTTGGACTGACTTTTTTCTGCAAATCTTCATGTGCACTTTTAATCTCTGGGCTAAGAATGTGCTGGTGTGAATGGTGTGTTGTTTTCTGGCCAAATAAATGACTGTTAGTCCGAAGAACAGTATGTCAGTTGGACTTTGACCTTACAATAAACTAATCTTTAGACTTTACTTTAGACTTTAGAGATACAGCACCGGAAACAGGTCCTTCGGCCTACTGAGTCAGCGCCACTCAGTGATCACCCCGTACACTAGCATTATCCTATACACTGGAAACAATTTTTTTTTTTGTTGCTAGAGCCAATTAACCTACAAACCTGTACATCCTTGGAGTGTGGGAGGAAACTGGAGAAAACCCACACAGTCACAGAGAGAACGTACAAACTCCATACAGACACCACCTGCATTCAGGATCGAACCCATCTCTGACGCTCTAAGGCAGCGACTCTACAGCTGTGCCACTGTGCTGCCCTAATCTATTATAATCAAATGCCCTAATCTGCCCTATAGTTCTCTGTGCAAGAATAATTTTGCTGTCTCAATAGAATAAATTGCTGCAAGATACCTAAATAATATCATATCAGCTCAATCATTTTCTAACTTTAAAAACATTTAATAATGTGTGGGGTTTGCCTCTTGTTTCCAAGCCCAATGTTAATTGTTCATCCCATATTGCCCCCGAAAAGAGGGTGTCGAACCCCTTTTAGCAGATCTTCTCCTGAAGGTCCCCCCAACAACGAATTGAGGCTCAAGAATTTAGACCCAGCAATGATGAGAGAAAGACAATATTAATCTGGAAATAAGATGATGTTTAACTCCTGTGAGGCAAATTATTGTTTAATGGTACGTTTAAATGGTTTTTAGTTTATTTTTCATTTAATTTAGAGATAGAGTGCAGAAAACCCAATAGATAAAGTTCCATTTGTATGATATTTTCCATCTTAGATCTTCATCGTTTTTTGTTGCTATTGGCACTTGAATAACATCATGAAAGAAGCTAGAGATGTACAATTCATTCTTATTTCACAATGTATTGAAAGACTAAGGTAATTAGTCTTAGGTAAAAGGTAAAAGAGCGGCACAGCGGCAGAGTTGCTGCCTTACAGCGCTTGCAGCGCCAGAGACCGTCTGCTGGTGCTGTCTGTACGTAGTTTGTATGTTCTCCCCGTAACTGTGTGGGTTTGCTCCGAGATCTTCGGTTTCCTCCCACACTCCAAAGACGTACAGGTTTGTAGGTTAATTGGCTTGGTATCTGTGTAAATTGTTCCTAGTGTGTGTAGGGTAATGTTAATGTGCTGAGATAGCTGATCAGTGTGGACTCGGTGGGCCGAAGGGCTTGTTTCCGCTCTGTATCTCTAAATGAAACAAAAAATAAATTTAATTAACCGCTACAGGTAACATGCAGTCATAAAGTGTGGCTCATTCATCGTTCTGTAGTGCCCTTGTTAGTCGTACATCCCTGGCTACGTGTCAGGAGACAAATGTCTACAGAAATGTGCTGCTTTAGTTCTCAAGATAGGCCGAAGGGATTTTCCTCTTAGAGGCTTCCCTGTGTGGAGCTAACAAAGAAGTTGCCGTTTATTGGGATCCAGGGGCTTGCAGGAACAACAGCAAAAACACCGGTGGATATAGGGAGGATCAAGCCCAGGAATGTTAGCAACAATAGGATCCTGCCAGACATTAACAATGGGAATAAGGGTGCAGGTGCATGGGCAGGATATGTAAAAGGATGGTGGATCTTCAGCAGTCGGGGGAGGTGGGAGGGTGGGGGTGCCAGTTACTGGGATTGTAAACCTAGGGATCACGAGGGAGTATGAGGCAGATTGCACTAGAGCCCATTTTCAGGTAGAATTGGGAATTAGTTCATTTAAATGCCCAGTCATGTCTCAAACTGATAGAAGCAGTTTGGAAGTGTGGGCAGGAATCAGAAGGAAATTAAACAGACCCAGGAAAGGAATGGTGGTTTTGACATGATATTGGGTGTGAAGTCTCATTTGGTTGGATCCCACAGAAGTGGGAATTATGAGTGGGACCACTGTGGAGAAAGGGCATTGAGGACAAGGGTTGGGAGTGAATTACTTGTAAAACAATGGAAGCCTTGCACATCATAGCAGCACACTGTGATTATGACTGAGGTCTCTTGAAACAGTGACAAAGCAGGCTTCAACTCTCATGGTTTCAACGTGAATGGCGTATGCTGTTTGTGAGCCTTGTCAGCACACAAACCTTTATTGCATACTGGCATCTTCATGATACATCTTCATCAGCTTGCATGCTTACATTTATTATTTGCTCTTTTAAAAAATTAAAAATAATTGATTGGATGCAAAAGATTCTGACCCAATGTATAAGCATACGATTCTAATCTTTTTCTGAAAGAATAGTTGCCCAGTGTTCAATGTATTAGTTAACTTAAGGATACATACATTATTTAATTATTTCCATGTTACTTTTGCAGTAAGTTCTTGCTAAATTAAATGTTATGTTCAATTGTTATGTTAAATGACAGGGATGTCTCCTCTGTGGAGCTACTGATGAAATACCATCAGGGAATCAGAGCAGAAGTTGACGCCAGAAACAGGAATTTTGTGTCCTGTATTGACCTGGGCAAGATGATGTTAGCCCGCAAACATCGTGCTTCTGATGAGGTGAGGACAGGCAGGATGTTTACATGGATTTCAAACTTGCTATCGTTATTCTTTGTTGATGCATAGTGGATTATCTTCCAACATTTGCTCTTGAAGCCGAGTGAACAAACCAATCTGTGTTTACTGCTGAACAGAAAAGAAAGTTATTGCATGCAGAAGACATACAGGTGCTAGATGTAAGCTAACACATGGTAAACTTTTGCAGTTTGTGTTTGTGGTGAGTGCATCATCTGCGTTCACTGTTAGTAAATGACTGACTGTGGTCTATGGTAAAATATGCAGTGAGTGTGAAGGCTACAGTATGCCACTTTTTAACATAGAGGCTGATTTGTGCTATAGGATGGACTTTCAATTTGCCCTGATCCAAATGCACTGTAAGTGAAATGTCCTTAATATCTAACAGCTAACCTCTTGGATTATTCTGTTTATCACCACATTGAAAAAATAATTTTAATTATATATTAAATCAAGATAACTCAAAATAGTATTTTGCATGGAAAACCATTTTCTAACATCCAAATAATTCAGCAAATTTCTCATTTGCTGCCATGCTGCTAAAATACTGCAGAGCATAGAACATGGAGCAGTACAGCACAGAAACAGGCTCATTCTCCCACAATATCAATTTGTTAAACTAATTAAATTTTTAAACGTTTTAAACTAATCCCATCTTAGTTTAGTTTAGAGGTATAGCTTGGAAGCAGGCCCTTCGGCCCACCGAGTCTGCGCCGACCAGCGATCACCACTACACTAGTTCTATCCTACACACTGGGGATAATTTACAGAAGCCAATGAACCTACAAACATGTACATCTTTGCAATTTGGGAGGAAACCGTAGCACCCAGAAAAAACTCATACAGTCACAGGGGAGAACGTGCAAACTCCATACAGACAGCACCAAACCCGGTTCTCTGGCGCTGTAAGGCAGCAACTTTACTGCTGGGCCACTGTGCTGCCCCAAATCCCTGCAAATGGTTGTTATCTCTCCATCCCTTATCTGTTCATGTGTCTTATCTTAATTGTTATATTTCTAGTGCCTCATTGTTGTGGTATCAATCCATAATCTTTAAAGCAATATGTGGTATATTAGAGTTTAATGATAAGAAATGCATGTAATGTACCTGAAGTGGACATGTGTCAGTAAAGCGACTAGGTGGATAATGCTGGTCAAAACATTTACTTTGTGAACAGCGTCTAATTTCATTGCCCCCCTTCAAGCTAAATAAAGTTCATTAAAACTTGTTTCTGTCATAAGGTTTCAAGGCTTATTTCACATCTGCATGTTTATAAAAGTGCATTGACATTATTTATCTGTGATATACAAGAAACTGCAGATGTTGGTTTATTTAAAAAAACACTATGTGCTGGAGTAGCTGAGCGGGTCAGGCAGCATCTCTGGAGAAGATGGATAAGTGACGTTTCGGGTGGGGACACTTCGTCTGAAGAAGGGTCCCCCACCTGAAATATCACCTATCCATCTTCTCCAGAGATGCTGCCTGACCTGCTCAGCTACTCCAGCACTTTGTACCATTTTTTCTGTAAACCAACATCTGCTTTTCCATGTATCTTACAGACAAAGTAATGTCCATGTATTTTTTATAAACTAGCAGATGTGAAATAAGCCAAGCTTATTTAAAAAAAAAAGTAACCTCAGCTGCTCCAGCACTACTTTACTATTTAATACTACTAAACAAAAATTCTTTACTTTTCTGTGTATAGATTATAAATGTCATGCTTGAGTGTTTTCTACTGCAAGGTGTCAGACTTAAAGTTCCAGGTCTCATCAAGAAGCCTGATTATATCATAGTCTTGCATGCATCTTGCACCCACTTTCGTCTCACAGCATAATCTTACCTTCAAAATTCATTTTATAAAATCAGATGTCAAAATGTGCACTGACGTATACAAAACTAATTTTTTTCCTTAGATCAAAGAGAAGTTGATACAACTTACAGAGAACAGAAAATTGATGATGGATAAGTGGGATGAACGTTGGTACTGGTTACGCCTCTGTAAGTGAAACATTGTTCTCATGTCAGTCCTCCTTTGCCACTTCAATGCAATGAGAGATCATTTCACTGTTGAGTGTGTGCTGTCCTTTGGATGCAATGCTAGAGCTTGTCTGCTCTCTCAGGTGGATGTGGTGGGATATTGGACACTATTTTGAAAAGCAGCAAAGGAGTTCTCTCTGAGTTACAGCCAATACTAATCTCCAGCTATCACTGAAGCTGAATATCTAGAGTCTATCAAGAAATTCCAATGTCATTGAAATTTCAACAGGCTTACTCATTCCTTATCAACTGCTATATTTCACTGCATAACAACTGGGATTACACATCCAAAGTGCTTAATTTCTTTCTTTTTTTTAAGTGCTTAAGTAATTTAATTGAATTTCACATTTATACCCACAGTGGAAGTTCTCATGTCATCCATGAGTGTTATATCGTTTCCTGTCAAATGTTGGAACCAAAGATATTATGAAAAATTGAGGCCGATTTGTTTCATCGCTTCATAATTTGATGCATGCACTTTTCCCAAATGGCACTAAACACTAGGTTGAATTACCAGTAGTTGCGTGAAAGAACAATTTTAATACCAAAAGACTAATGTGGACAGGCCACATACCCTCTTTTTGAAACTACCCAGACAATCTATGCAATTTAAATCTATTAGCATTTGGGAAAACATGGTTGAGGCGGAATATTTTCCTGTAGCATTTTAAACTCTCTGTCACCACCTAGTGTGCTATCACATAATCTTGAACTAAAAGAAAGCTTCAGTTATACTACTCAGGAATTTGAAACTGCCTACACCTTGCAATGGCACAAGATGATCAGTTCAAAAATGACTACCACATGTAATTGAGGTTACAATAATGATTGGTAGTGCTGTTGAGGAAAATGTTCCATCTTTTTTTCAATCCAATTCAAGCAACTTGTTCCTTGTTCAACTTAATTTTGCTGTGAGCATTTATAGAGCACAAGGTTGTTAGGCTTAATCTTGAAACTCGATCCAGAATTGGAGATAAAAATAATCTATGTATTTTTATATGTGATTCAAAAGGTTAAAATATTTTGTATTCTGAAGCACTTCAACATTGAAATCAAGTAAATATACACAATCTAATGAGGTAGGTTCAGTGAAATGCTTTGTTTTGGATAGAACCTGGTAGAATTAGGTGGCAGACCTCACCTGGGCAGTACACAAGTGTTGCCATTTTGTGGCATGATGATTGTAGGAACCTCGTCTCACAGAGGTTGGTGAATTTCTAGCATTCTCCATTTGAGGCTTGTGAAGGGTAGATAAATGAGAGTACTTAAAGAGGATACCAGACACACTTTTGAATGATCAGGGAATTGAGAATGTTGGGGAACTAATACAGAAATGTTGAGACCTGGAGCAGATCAGTCATGATCACGTTGAATGGCAGAGTTGGCTTGAGGGCCACATGAGCCACACCTCAGACTGAAGAAGGGTCTCGACCTGAAACAATACCTACTCCTTCTCTCCGGAGTTGCTGCCTCACCCGCTGAGTTACTCCAGCATTTTGTGTCTAGCCACTCCTCAGATTTCCTTCTGCTCTTATGCTCCTGTCCTAGCATCTCTGCATGATTATCAATATTCCACTGTCGGAACAAGTTATATGTGCATACCTGTAAATACCACAAAATAAATAACAGATGGGAAAAAGAAATGGATAAATCAATTAAGGCCCTGTTTAGCTGTGTAAATTGGATGGCTGCTGAGCCAACCATGAGATGGCTGCTTTACAACTATGAGAGAACAAATGGAAGACATGATAAATCCATCAAATAATCTTCTGTTCAATTAGAAGAGTAAATTACTTAAAACGACCCAAACGTTATAATGGATCAGAGCACAGTTTTTCCAAAATGTATTTAATTTGAATTTGTTTTGAATTTTAGTTGAGTCTGTACCTGATTTTGTTTTTATCACAACCCTAACCCACCCAAAGAGTTTTTTTCACAAGTAAATACAGGTATACCCAGTCCTGGTTAATGGCTGTTACATTAATTTATAGTTTGCCCAGCTTGCTACTGCTTATTTGTTGTTATATTCCTTTGATGGTGAGCATTGCTGACATGGCCACAATTTCTTCCCCATTCCCAGTTGACCCTTGAACTGAGTGGCTTGCTTGGCTATTGTGGAAGGTAGTTCAGGGTCAATCACATTGTTATGGGTCTGGAGTCGCATACAGGCCAGACCAGGTAAGGACTGGAGATTTGGCTTCCAGAATACTACTGTAGTAATGTAACGATTAATGGCTTGTTACTCTGTGTTCATGATCAAAATGAATATTCACAAAATCATAATTTAAGTTTTTTTACCTATATTAACTGATTAAAATTTCAAATCATGTTGGTCTTTTGTTTTTAGTGCTGGAAGTATGTCAGTTTGCAAGGGATGCTTCAGTTGCTGAAGCGTGGCTGATTTCTCAGGAGTCCTATCTCAGCAGCCGTGATCTGGGCAATAATGTGGGTGAGACTGAAAAACTGATCAAGAGACATGAGGCATTTGAAAAATCAACAGCTACATGGGACGAAAGGTTTGAGGCACTGGAAAGACTCACCACTGTAAGTGAAAACCTAGTGAGGCATTCAGCTTCATTCAAATAAACATATCTAATTTTGGCAGTCCATTACTATTATGCTGCACACTTCATTGGCAGTCCATTTTGATGAAGGAGTAGTGATTTTGGAAATTATATCTCACAGCAGTGAGAGCACTGTGATCCAGTACAGGTCCATCACCCATTTTCCAGCAACTGATCGCCCGGCACTTCCTTTAATCCAGCCAAAATTATGAGGGCCGAAACCCTTCTTCAGACTGATGGGGGGTGGGGGGGAGAAGGAAGGAGTGGAAGGAGAAGGTTTTCCTTCCTTCCCCCCCCCCCCCCACCCCCCATCAGTCTGAAGAAGGGTTTCGCCCAAAACGTCGCCTATTTCCTTCGCTCCATAGATGCTGCTGCACCCGCTGAGTTTCTCCAGCAATTTTGTGTACCTTCGATCTTCCAGCATCTGCAGTTCCTTCTTGAACAAAAATTATGAGGGCATTGTGTGTGCCGCACATTTTCAAGGTGTGTGCCTCTGCCCTGAAAGAGTTACTTCTTTGTTAATTGTTAATTCTTTAGTTACGTTCCTTGCAGTCAATGGTGCTTTAGAGACACGGGAGGGGTATAATTAGTGGGTCAGAGGTGTATTGTTGAATTATTATTATGACCTCTGTTGGCGTGACCTCAAGATGAATAATTCATCAAGGCTCTGCAACCAAGTGTGCTGGAAAGTTGATGGTGTACCTGTATTTGGATTTAAATGTCACACTACATCTTTGTGAATTTTCATACAGCTATCATACAAGTTTGAGTTTAAAAAAACAGTTGCAATTCACTTTATCTTTGCCCTTTCAAAACACTTGCTGACTTCAACCACCGTGATCACTTTAGAAAGGTGTTGCGTGTGAGTGCATGCGTGAGTGTGTATACTGCATTTGGCTGCTAGAGTTTGGAGGAGGAGTGCATTTACTTTGACCACACATGCAGTCATGGAAATATTTAGTCTTGCTCTCAAATCCTAGATGACTCATTCTTGGCATTGATTTCCTTGGCCAGCTCCTGATAGTGCTGCTTTATCCAAGCTATGGGAGACCTCCTTGAATCCCTGAAACAGATACTACCCCCTGTGCTCATGTAATTGTGTCCTCTTGATCATCCCCAAGTTTAACTACTCCAACTTTAGTAGCTTTGCATTATAACTTCCAGGATAATGGCTTGAGAATTCCCTCCCCAACAAAATGCACACCTCACCACGTTTCTTTCTCTTTTAAAACACTCTCGATATTTAACTCATTCCCCAAACTGCCCTCAGATGTGGCTCACAGTCAAACTACGTGTCACAACAGTGCCTTGGGATGTTCTGCTATTTTTAAAAAGTTGTATAAATGCTTCACTTGCCAACTAAGTGTAGCTCTTGATAATAAACACAGGACAATGACGTTGCTTAACAATCATACTTTGTTGTTAATCACGATTTTTCAAACAAGTCAAAGATTCACAACACAGTTTTAAACAAGACTTGTTAACTATTTAGTTACACTGCTCTACAGTTAGTTGCACAGATTCCAAAACTCGCTACTTGTATTTGGATATTAACTGCTCCAGATGAACTTGGTTGGGGCTCAATGCAGTGATTTTTTTTTCTCTGAGTACATAACTTAGGGTCTTCTGCAATGGTCATTCACCAGAATTGTTTCTCCTGATCATCCTCTGAGGCAGCCTTTTATCCATCTCTTTGCGTGCCTTCCAGTCATTGGTTTTGTTTTATAGCTAATTCTGTGGCTATTACATTATTTTCTCTAAATGGACTTGTTTCCTTTAATTCCTTTTGGCTTAATCACCTCGTCTGCATCTATCAGAGTTTAAGCTTATTCAATTTACCAGACTGTCCCTGATGTACTGCATCCTGAAATATTCTTAACAGCATTCTTCAGTGTTCAGGGATGGTGATGTTCTCAGCTGAGAAAGCTGTCTCAGCTCTGCTCCCTTGACAATATGAACCGATTGTCCAAATGTCAGTATGACAACACTTGACTCAGTCCCACGTCTTGCTTCAGCCTTCCTTGTTTCCAGTTCTTTTTTTTTAATTTCTCTCTCACCTGTCTATTCGTGTTTGTTGGGGCGAAACATCTGAGCTAAGGGGACATCCAAAGGAATGAATATCCCATTTAAATAGTGCATATGTGGCCAGTTTTTCCTGTCCAATAATTGAATGAAAATATTTTTTTATCAAAGAAATTCCTCCAATACTGTTTGGTTTTTTTTAATGATTAATCATTTGTTATTTGTCAGCGTGTTTAATATGATATACACCTATGCTGTTTCTATCTTGTAGTTGGAGTTACTGGAGATTCAGAAACAACAAGAAGCTTTCAAGCGGAGCAAGGAAGCACAAGTAGTGCCGGAGGAACAAGTCGATCATGAGCAAAGAACACCTGTTCCAACTCGTGAGGAGAAGTAAGTGTTGATACTCTGGGTCAGTTTTGTAGTTGCACCAGAGCCAGGCTTTCTCAGAAGTTGGGGTCAAGGAGTGTAGAGTGAGGTTTAAATATGAAAAGTTTTTGTGATAAATTCTGTTAAGGCTGACATTTGCAGACAAGATCTTGATCTGGTCTTTCCTCCTCATGTCAAAAGTGGGTCAACATTAGGTTATTGACCATTAGCAGCTGTAAACCCACCTCAATTTCCTGAATGGTATAACTTGTATATAGCGTCTTACTGTAGTAACATCCTTTGCAGAGGGACCTTATAATGTGGTGTACAGTGGCATTGTTGCTGCTTCCCTAGAAAGCAAAAGATTATTGTTGAAACCGGTAGAAACTGCTTAATTAAAAATGACCTAAAAATCAAAGATCCTATAGCAAGCAACATAGATCAGTCGATGAAAAAGACGTAGTACGGTCATGGGCAGATTCAGTTATCGACCCTAATTCCATAGCCGGCTTCTGTCTGCACACCAAAGATCCCATAGGATACTACTGCGAAGACGGAAGCCGGTTACGGAAACATCCTCGTAAAAATAAAAGTTATTTGGGAAAAATCTTCTCCTCGTTTTCAGAATTATAATTTATTAACACAAACTGTTCCCCCACAACACTGAGTTGGGTCGGGTCGGGTTACGGAAAAGCATGACAAAAGGGCCACGTTCCGTTCCGTTGCGTACTACATGTCAGCCCATTGCATTTAGAAAGAGTGAACTATCTTGCTCCGCTATAAGATCTTTGCTAGAAATGGTCTTTATTCTGTTGCACCCTGAATAAAGGGCCTGTCCCACTTGGGCGTCATTTGTGCGTCACACAGGTGGCACGCGAGGATTCTGAGAATCCCAAAATCCTGGGGCGCTGCACGCTACCGCGCGTCACTGCACACACCACCACGTCTCACCACGTAAATGCACGCCATGCACGCATAATGCACACCATGCGCGTCTTGTGTCATGACGCGTAAATGATGTCGCGTAAATGACGCGCAAATAACGCCTAAGTGGGACAGGCCCTTAACATTAATCAATTTTCTGTGTTGTGACACTAAGAAAACAGAGTAATACAATTGCATTTGTAGACATATCAATCAATCCCCCCCCCCCCCCCTCCATCTGGCTTCATCATCACATCTTAACTCAGTTCATGTTTCTTCCCTTCACTACTCACACTTTGAATTCAATGAATTTTGTAAATTCATCATCAAAACACAGCAATAGATGTAAGGAAAAGGTTGATTGTTAAACACTAATTAAAATGATGTTTGGGAAATTTTAAACCTGAAAACATCCTTTGACAGAAATGTTCCATGGACAGATGATAGATGGATGGTTGATTATATGTGAGAAAAAGGGTGGGGTAGGACAAAGCCTAGCAAATAATGGGTGGATACAGATGTTGGGGATTTGTTTGGTAAGCAGGTGACAAAGGCTTGAGATGAAAAGGAAAGAAAATTGTGCCAAATAAGGATAGGAGGGGTAAAATGTAAAGTCAGAAAGATGAGATATGGGTGGAAGGGACTGAGAAGAAGAGAAAGAGAAGGGATAAACGGGAAATGGGGGACTGAGGTTGGCAGATGAGCGTATAAAGGTGGGGGAAAGGAACTGGGTGACACGGGATGGTTTGGAGATGGTGGGGAAATGGGCACACCGAAGTGGGGGTGGGGGCACGAGAAAGATCAAGGGAGGTAGAAGAAGTTATTACTTGAGGTTGAATAATTCAGCATTCATACCATTGAGTTGTTAGCTACCCAAGAGGAATATGAGGTTCTGTTCCTCCAGTTTACATCTGGCCTTGCTCTGGCTGTGGTGGAGGCCCAGGACAGAAAGGTCTTATGGAAATTGGAAGGGTAGTTAAAATAGTTAGCAATCTGAAGATCCAACAGCCCTTGGTGGACATAGCGAAACATTCGTCTAATCTACATATGGTCTCATTGATATGAGAAGGGGGCAGTTCACATCAGTCTTCGATAAACACCATTAGAGTTGATGAGGCTTAATTAAATGAACGCTGATCACATCAGCACATGAAGGAGTTCACCCTTTAGCCCTTGCAGGTGCTGATGACACCAGACTGGGAGCCGAGAAAAACAGTTTTCCAAAGGTGTGTAGGAAAGAACTGCAGTTGCTGGTTTAAATCAAAGGTAGACGCAAAATGCTGGAGTAACTCAGCGGGTCAGGCAGCATCTCTGGACCCTTCAAGGCACTCGACCCGAAACGTCACCTATTCCTTCTCTCCAGAGATGCTGCCTGACCAACTGAGTTACTCCAGCAATTTGTGTCTACCTTCAGTTTTCAAAAGGCTTCTCTTGTAAAGTTAATTGAGAGTTTATGATGCAACTAATGAGCGTTCAATTCAGTGGACATCAATAGTGAACATTAATAAATTACTGTCCAAATTAAAATATTTAATTCAGTAGATATTTGGATAATTCTTTGGCTCTTTTCGTATAGTGTCAATTTTAATTGAGATTTTTGGCCAACTTTAGTAAATAATACTTATTTTGATAGCTATATAATTAAAAAAGTGAATCTGAACTGCACGCAAACACAATTTATTCAACATCAATCTTTCCGTAGCACTGGGATTTCGTTATTTGGGAACTCCTTTCTGCAATATGATAAAAAAAATCATGGCTATACAGTAGACTTGTCAAGCACTGAATGGGCACTTTGTGTCAATGTCGACCTTTTTGCCCATCTACATTAATCCTATTTGTCTCCATTATAACTGTATCCTGAAGTCTGAGCAATTCTACTGTATTGAGATGGCAAAAACCTTATAAATTAATTTTATTTATTTTTTTTGCAGAGTAGAAGCACAAAATATTCAAAGGTGCCAGAGCAATGTTGATTGATAGTGCTTTCTCCTTTCCCTTAGGGAACAGAAAGAAGGGTGGAAGGTTGAAGACCAGGAAGCAACGGAAATAACTCCCCATGTAACAGAAGAGCCATCACTGGTCAGTTATCAATCTAAATTCTGTCATAGTTCCCGTCGTTTCAAGTCAACTGAAAATGCCAATCAGCGCCCTCTCTGAATCCGATTCCTCTTGTTTTGGTGGTTTGTCTCTTTTATAATCATACACCCATATTTTCTTCAGCTATAGGAGTGCTTAACAAAGAAGATGACCATGCATAGAGAAAAGTAAGGAGGCAAAAGAAATAGGAATTGGTATCTGTATTGAACACAAATGTAGGCAGAACAGGGATTTGTCTTGGATGGTGGCAAAAGCCAATGGCATTGTATTAGCTGCCCATTATGTTCAGTTTCATTGGCCTCCCTGATATCTAGTTTCATTGCTACTTGCTTTGATCCGCCAGCCAAGGTGAATTGCAACCTTGGATATAGCATTGACATTATAAGTGATGAACATTGAAGATTACCTACCCCCCCCTAAAAACTTCTGTAAAATGCATTATGTGGGAGTGCAACCTGGGGAAGCTTTAGCCTGTTTCATACAGCCCCCTCTTCTGAAAATGTACATGAGAATTTCCTAGTTGTTATAAAATGTAGGGTTGGTTTCACATTGTGCCCATGATGGATTTAGATCTTTGTTGCACTGTGTAGGTTTTCACATTTTTAAATTAATGTCCATTATTCATCTTTTCACTTACAACTCTTGAAGGGAGATGGCCTCTCTCTAAATGTCTGCTAATCAACTCAGTTTTAACCAGAGTTCAGGAATATGGGAGAAGGCCCCACTGTAAATCACTTATTTTACCAGGAAGCTCATCTACTGCCAACCCTTGTTCACATAAGCTATTGTATGTGTGTTGTCACAGGCATCACCCCTACGCCCTACCTGTTTGGCCTGCAATACAATTTACCTCCACCCATTGTGCTAAGAGATTTTCTTTAAGCCATGGCTCAGCTTGCAGGAAGTATAAAGCAAATTATGTTTAAAAAATGTTAAAAGACCAGAAACAGAAAAAAAGTTGAAGCTCTTTTAAAAACATTTTAAGTGTTCTAAACTCTTTTATTCACCTTTAAACAACTTTAACCATATATAATAACAACACATATTGATTTGAAGTTCATTCCCTGTTCCTTTGACTTAAATAAAATGAATTTGTAGAAATGGAATAGAATAACTTGCCAATACAACGAAAATTGATCAAAAACCCGTCAACAACTTTTTAGTTATATTTTCGTAATTCTGTTTTTAACCAGTTAGCCCAATAAGAATTCTGCAATGCTTATCACTTTTTTAAATCCCAAATGTGGCTGTGTCTGCAATTTGGATATCAAATTTTGAGATTTGTTAATGGTAGTGGGTGACTAATTTACCTGTATAGAGGCAAACAGTCGGTTAAAGTTGCAGTATTCATTTTTCAGATTTTGGATGCAACAAAAGATGTTTCCAGAGCCTTTTAATATTTTTATGTTTATTTTCATTCATAAGCTTGAAATATCTAAGAATGATGGTGGAGATCTGCCAAGATATTACTCAAAATTGGGCCAAATACATGAGATTACTGTCTAGATGTATATTGGACTTTGATCAATGGGGCGAGGGAGCAAGGTTTCTTTTGGTTGCTGTGTGTTAGTGACAATGCGAATGCAGCATGAAAATGTCACTCTTATCATTTTTTTTGTCATTTCTGTGTCAGAATAAATCAACCTATTCAGTTTACACTCTCACTGAATCAGAGCAGCCAGAGGAAAATTCCACCACCACTCTTAGTTTGCTATGTTAAAAAATGTCATTGATTAAGGGGAGGGGGAAGTGATACTGCAGCTTCAAACGTTACTTAAGTCCAATAAGTATTTTGTCTCTCTGTAAAACTTGTCTTTTACGCGATATATCTGTTAACACAATCGATTGCAAGAGATTACGGGAGGTTGTCCCATTCCAAAACCAATGTAGACCAATGCAGATGAAATGATTTTCACAGTACACTGAAGTAGTTTATTGGATCAATAGGTACAAATAGATATGTGACATAATTATGCTAAGCGAAGGTTACTCAAAATCTTTTGTGCACCAGGATTGAAATGTCTTCATACTTGGTGAGAAGATTTATGGTAGCAACCAAAGTTCCTCTTGAATCAGTACCCTTTGGTTTCCTGCTCTCAGTCTGCCTTGCTTTGTCTTGCATAACAGTCTCCGGTCGTGGGATGGCTTTTGCTCCAGATTAACCAAGTAACATTATCTTTGCTGGCTCTGCTTGTAGTTTTATGAAAACAGAACAGAATAATGAAGAGTTTAGACAAGGTTACAAGTGATGGCTTTACCTGACACTCCTTGTTTGCTCATTTCACTCAGTCATAGTACAGGAGATATTGGAACAAGAATACTGCAGTTATTTGGGGAAAACAATAATTGTCAAGGTGTTATTTAAATTCATTGTCCTTTTACTTCAATTAGTAATCAGGTGCAGACCGCTTTTATGTTCCTCAGTAGGTCACAGCTAATTGCGGATGGCATCTTGATGCAATTTTGTAGTTTGCTTTAAAGATTTCCAGAGATACATCTCATTCATCAATGCATTCTTTTGAATATATAAGATCTATAATTCTGGTATGAGAGATCAGCAGTCTGTCACTAATTCGGAGAGTATTCAACTCTTCCCGAGTTCAGATGGCACTGCACTGGGCTACAGGATCATTGTATCTCTCGGGGGATGGGGCATATGATGGAATGAGGTGGAGGAAGTGTGCATGCTCTTTGGTATTCTCTTTTTTGAAATAGATAAACTAACTTTCAACAGAAGATGCATGGTACAAAATAAGTGCAGAAACAATATTGATGGTTCAGTAATGGAAATGTGCTTGTTTTCCAAAACGTTAATGGGTTTTAGATTTTGCAGGAGTCTTCTGCATAACTCAGCAGAACAGTTCCCTGGACCCTGTTTTCAAACAAAAGCTACCATGGTTATTTATATCTGTTTCTCTCAAAGAAATTCAGTACAGAAATATCTATAATTTCACATACTGTCTGGCTTGGCAAAATAAATAACTTAAGTAAAAAGCCCTTTAAATACATAACAATTAAAGGAGTACACAAAAAAAAGCTGGAGAAACTCCTTTAAATGGAGCGAAGGAAATAGGTTTTTTCGGGCCGAAACCCTTCATCAGATGGTCTAAAGGTGCGGGTCGGTGTGGGCGGGGACAAGAAAGGGAAAAGGAGGAAGAGCCCGAAGGCTGGGGGATGGGAGGAGACAGCAGGGGGGCTGAGGAAGGGGAGGAGACAGCAAGGACTAACAAAATTGGGAGAATTCGATGTTCATGCCCCCGGGATGCAGACTCCCCAAACGGAATATGAGGTGCTGTTCCTCCAATTTCCAGTGCTGCTCGCTGTGGCCATGGCCATGGAGGAGACCCAGGACAGAGAGGTCGGAGACGGAGTGGGAGGGGGAGTTGAAGTGCTGAGCCACCGGGAGGTCAGCTTGGTTATTGCGGACCGAGCGGAGGTGTTCGGCGAAACGATCGCCCAACCTCCGCTTGGTCTCACCGATATAGATCTGCTGACATCTAGAGCAGCGGACGCAATAGATGAGGTTGGAAGAGATGCAGGTAAACCTCTGTCGCACCTGGAACTTGTCTGTGTGTGTTCAGTTCATCCAGAGGTAGAATTATGCCTTTATTGTGCAACAACCAAGTGAGGTGCAGGAAATCGCCTCAACTTATTTTACATTGCTTTGTTCAACTGCAAAAGCCATTGGCTGTGTTAATCCAGATGGACTGTGGAGTTCTGTTTCCAAATTTGGTTGCCCATAGAAATGTCTTTAATCTTACATCTGATGTCATGCAAGTGTGATCTTAATTATTGGTTTCACGACGGATCCAATCTCACTGAAGACTGGTGTCAAGTAAGGTGGCATGATCACCTCAATACTTTTGTCAATTGTTTCCATTGCAATGTTGCACTAGTGGAACTAATGTATTGACCAAATGGGAAACTGCTGCGCCTGTGTCACCTCAGTATCAGAACTCCAACCTCGGCAATCAAGAGTCTCAATGCTGATGATACTTGCATTTGTGCATGTTCAGGGACCAAGTTTAACTCATCATTGACTCTTTCATGGGAACATCTGAAGAAGCATCAGTGAAACAAAGGTCCTTAACTAGATCTGTTCAAAATCACAGTGTCCCCATGATCAGACCTGCAACCGGCAAACTACTGTCCATAACATGGGAGATGCCTCTCAATTAAAGCAGACATCAACAAGGAAATGTGCAATTGCATCAACTGAGGAAAACAATGCCTGAAGATTCAGAATTTGTACCAGGCACAAAAACTCAGGTTTTTTCCACCAGTATTGATGCCTGTCCCCCCAATACTCTTCTAAAAAATTGACTACCTAAGCAGGCTCTTCAAAACACTGGAGAGGTACTACAATACTATCTCTGTAGAAACCTCCAAATCCAGTAGTGGGATAGGCAAAGCAAGTCAACATCTTGTTCCCAGTCAACATCCCCAGCATCCAGCCCTTAATTACACTCAGTTAGATACGTTGTGCAGGCCAGGACATTTGCATACCTGAAGAATCTGGAGGACTATTTAGGATGGTAATGAGAATCTTGTTTCATTTATTGAGAGCCCACAGATGCCACATATGAAGGAGCACACCCAAACAACACCCTTCTTTCATCAGCGGGTAGTTAATCTGTGGAACTCATTGCCACAGAGGGCTGTGGAGGTCAAGTCAGTGGATATTTTTAAGGCAAAGATAGACAAGTTCTTGATTAGAATGGGTATCAAGGGGTGAAGGCAGGAAAATGGGATTCGGAGGCAGAGATCCGCCATGATTGAATGGCGGAGTAGAATCAATGGGCCAAATGGTCTCATTCTACTGCTATAACCTGCATGCCTGCCTCTCCTGCCCTACCTGTATCAGTATGAGGTTCCCATACTAGCTTCATCGGACAGCTCAGAATTCACAGGACTGAAGTGGATCTAAGTAAGCAAATTAAAGATAAAATGATGCATGTGCATGTACACCCCAAGAGTTGAGGCATGGGGCAGGAGAAGCTGGAATTTGTAGATCACAGGACCACTTAACCACAGCCAATGAACAATGTAAAAGGAATACTTTGGTTTTGTTTGCTGCAAGTCTAGGTTCCTCATTGTGCTGTCTTCAGACTTTAGTCATTGCCCATTTTAAGATGTGCTATAAATGTTTCCCTGGATAGTTGCAAAAAACAGTTGTCAATGAAACAAAATTTAAGAAGAGGAGCAGAATGTGTAGCCTCTACTGCTGTTTGTGTACTGAACGGGTGTGAATTTCTAGTAATCGACTCATTGCTGACAGCCTCACTCGTACACATGGATTTGGATGATGTATGTTTGATAGCATAAAGGCATTGGAGCTAACAAAATGTGATAGAAGGAACTGCAGATGATGGTTTAAACCGAAGACACAAAATGCTGGAGTAACTCAGCGGGTCAGGCAGCATCTCTGGAGAAAAAAGATAGCTGATGTTTCGGGTTGGAACCATCCTTCAGACTCAAATTACTGCAGCATTTTGTGTCTATCTTCAGTATTGGAACGAAGGTTTCACCATACGGGTGCCCAGTCAGTCTGTCCACTGAATGGCAGCAGAACCAAGCAGAAAGTTTTGTTTCCCCATATTTTTCTCTTCTTGCGGCAGTGCGGACAAGACTGAATCAGTTTATTCAGCAAACATTTGCTCAAACCGTAATTTCCAAATGTATAGCTGCTATTCACAGCTTTACCTAGGGTTTACCGCACAGAAACAGGCCAATCCGCCTATGTTTATGCTCTGTGCAAGCTTTACTCAGCTGAAGTATCAAGAATCTTACCAATACATTAAATATCAAAATTAAATATTGGAACAGAAAATTCCTCCTTTCAGAGCAGTCTGTAATCCGGTGGGGATTAGAAAGAGTTTAGCCATCTTGCTATTTAGTAAATAGCAAATTAAATAGATTCATAGTAAATCCTAAAATAGACACAAATAGCTGGAGTAACTCAACGGGACAGGCAGCATCTCTGGAGAGAAGGAATGGGTGATGTTTTGGGTCAAGACCCTTCTTCAGACTTAATTCTTCAATTAAATTCTATTCAATTTAGAGTAAGATAAATGGAATGACCAATTACGCCATGGTTATCACTAAATAAATGCATGGATTTCTATCACTCTTTCATTATTGTTAATATTAGACTATCTATTCAGGACAGATAAATAGATTAAGTTTGGGGCAATGATTTATTATCTCTAAGATCATAATCTTTATGTCTAAATTACTGACTAATGGAGAAAGCTTCAGGGAGTTTGGGATTCAAATGATATTTTTCAGCTGAATTTTATCTTCTCTCATGGCTTATAATATGAGTGATGGCATTCAGTCATCACTCGCATCCAAAGAATGGAGCGACTGGGCTTGTATATACTATTGAGAAGGATCGGAGGGGATCTTATTGAAACATATAAGATTATTAAGGTGGGGTCCAGAACCAGGTGCCACAGTTTAAGAATAAGGGGTTGGCCATTTAGAACAGAGATAGAGAGTTGTGAATCTGTGGAATTCTCTGCCTTAGAAGACAGTAGCCAATTCTCTGGATGCTTTCATGAGGAAGTTAGATAGAGCTCTTAAAGACAGTGGAGTCGAGCGATATGGAGAGAAGGCAAGAACGGGGTACTGATTGTGGTTGATCAGCCATGATCGCAGTGGCTCGAAGGGCTAAATGGCCCTCTCCTGCACCTCTATTGTCTTTTGCCTACTTTCCAAAATAACCATTTAGTTCTATTCATGCAAAACTCCTTATCGTTTTCATGCTTAACTAAATGAATAATGAAATAAAAACAGACAAAAACAAGTAAACTACTTATTCAGCTGTTCAGTTTCAAAAATATTCCAGGGATAACTGAAAGTTTGCCATTATTGTTTTAAATTTCCTGAGGGGAAAATACACTTGCCAAAATTAAAATATACTACATTCATGCAGTAATCAGCAGATGGTACTGCAACATAGCCGAATTTCTATATTGACACTGTTTTATTTCAAATGCTTTCTGCAGCCATACAGCAGAATGGGTATACAATGAATTAGCTTATGTACTTATTTTGCATCAAAATCAATTAGATTTGAGATAAAGATTTGCAGGAGCGATACTTAAATGAAATATCTTTGCTTTTACATAAATTAATATCAATGTTTTACTATTGAGTGAAATGCACAATAGGATTATGCAAACAATATTCACAGCTTAAAAGTCTAACTTTAAGAATAAACTTTAAGTTGTAGCTTGCTGCTTAGACTTTTATTACTTTTGAGTTTGATCGATGTCACCAAGATCACAACTGTTTGATTTAACCCTCTTTGTCCTTATCACCTTGTCAGTCTAGTCTCCTCTCTTGTACTAGTCCATTGTTTTAGATTTATTAATTTCAAAAATGATTGACTTGATTAATTATAGATTATTATTAATTAAATGGACTTAGTGTTTTTATCCCCCCCCCCCCCCACCCCCTCACTGAGTGTGAATGGGAGAAGAACATTTCTACCAGGCACCTTGCAACTCTAACGTGAGCTTCAGTTGCACAGCTTTGTTTAACACAAGACATTAATACAACACAAAAATATTCGCTGAATGCATTGCAGACTGTTGTGTGGTCTGGGAACTGAGGCTGTAAATTTGTCCGGATAACCTTTCAAAACATATTCCTTGTTTTGAATCGTTGTGCTCAAAAAGCAAAAAGAAAACAGTACATGCTGGAAATTTGAAATTTATTCAGAAAAGGCTATAAATATACTCAGCAAGTCAGACATCATTTGTGGAGAGAGAAACAAAATTATAATTTCAGGTCAATGACTTTTCATTGGCTCATCTGAACCTGTTATCGACCCTAAATATTGGTTTCCCTCCCTATAGATATTGCCTGACTGGATGAGTATTTCCAGCATTTTCCCTTATTATTTTTTGGCTACAAGAGCTTGATTTGGTCCTCCATACACAGGCAATCACACTGTTCAATTATCTCTTCTGTACCCGCTTATGATTTTGTTATTCATTCTGCTTTGTTATTGTGTTTTTATTTTGGTATCTTTCTCAATTGCTTTATCTTCCTTGCATTCTGATATGTGTACTTGCAATCCAGCCACACTGTTCTCAGAAATGATTTTCCTATTCTTTCCTTTCCTCCCATGATTTTAAATAAAAGTCTTGTTTCATGACCTGTTTTCATTGAAAATGTGTTTATGTTGCTTGCCTTTTTATTTTCATCTGCTTTTGTGCTGTTGAAACATAATTTTGTCACCTGCATATTTCCTTCAATTTACGCTGGTATAGTTCATTTCATTGACACTTGTGTAGGTTATAGATGTGCATAATAATTCAAAAATCAAAAGAAAATGACAGACAATCAATTATTATCAACTGCCACTAATGTAGGGGTGACCACAAGGGCTCGGAGCCGAAGGACCTGTTTCTATGTTTTATCTCTTAAACCCCCCACCAAAATCAATAATTTAACAATTGTCTGTGACTGAAGACCTATCCATATGGTTGACATTCAAAGTCTTCTTACCTGGTCTGGCAAGCTGCTCAATTCAAAGCAAAGAGGATTCACAGTAAACTGGCACAACCAACTGCATTCATACCCACTGAATATATTTTAAAGTTCAGTCGTGATCAAGGACAAAAATCTTTGATAAACATTGTGCTGAGAAATTTAATCCTGTTGCTTTGTTCTTTCATGCTTGATTGAAAATGACTTGGAACACGAGGATGCCCATCAGATTGTTTTGCCTCTATACATACATTTGACCGACCACATCCCAGCATTAATAGAACTTGCACATCTGATAAGTCTGCCATGTATCAAATGGCGCTGCTCGTCATGGAATGCTCTTTTAAGAATATCATTGGGAAAATTAGTTCTTATCGTCACTGATCACTATGGTGGGATTATACTTTTAGGCCTCCAAGTAGTCAGTGGATTTGGAAGAACAAATCTGTAGACGTTGCAATCTATTGTAAATTCTGCCCATGTGTGTTTGTGAGGGGTTCATATTTGCATCTTCTTGCCGTTTCTTTTTCACATCCCTACAAAAGCTCTTGCAGTCTATTGTTTCTGTTACTCAGTTGTTTACTCTCCTATACTATTTGCCTTTATCAATTCCTTGAACCTCCTTCACTGAATTTAGAATGCTCCCAATCCGCAGGTCTACACTACTTCAGGCATCTTTAGAGCTTTCTTTGTTTGATTTCACATTGTCTTTTAAGACATCGAGTTACTCCCAGAATTAGGCAGGATAAAATATTATTGGTGCAAGTCAACTATGAACAAAACGGATTTTCATATCCTAGCATGATGATTGTAGCAGGGTGCAATAGGGTTTTTTCAAAGTAATTAACAAGTTTGAGTAGGTAAAGAAGAAGAGTGGGATGACAGGAATCATCTGCGGTTCATAAAATCAACCTCTAAGGTAGTCCAGCCACACTTAAAGATAATGTTACTGCAAATAGATACATACCCAGGTTTCGATCCTGACTACGGGTGCTGTCTGTATGGAGTTTGTATGTTCTCCCTGTGACCGCATAGGTTTTCGATATCTTTGGTTTCCGATATCTTTGGTTTCCTCCCACACTCCAAAGATGTACATGTTTGTCGGTTAATTGTCTTGGTTAATGTGTAAATTGTCCATCGTGTGTGTAGGATAGTGTTAATGTGCGGGGATCGCTGGTCGTTGCTGATTTGACGGGCCAAAGGGCCTGTTTCCATGCTGTATCTCAAAACTGAACTTAACTAAACTAAAAAAGAAAATAGAAATTCCCATTCATTGGATGTTACAAGGAAAATATATTTCACTGGCATTGTCATGGATAGTCTCAACTTTTGGACAGTCTGCCTCATTCTTGGATTCCTTATCCATTAACACAAATTTCAGATGTAACACATAAAAATTGTGTACTCAGAAAAGTTTGTGTGGAATAAACAGTTGGTGAATAGATTATGATTGTCAGTGAAACAATCAGTTCCCTTTGAACTGTGATAGTTTATGAAATTAGACCACGCGGTAAGGAACATTGAAACAGGAGAGGACCAATCTGCTCCTTGACCTTGTTTGCCACAATTCAGTAAATAATAGCTTATCTTAGCTCAACTCCATTCATCTGTTCAGTTTCATTCTTCCTAATGTTCCTTATCTAGAAAAAGAAATTAACTTTGGTTTTGAAAAATTAATTGATACTGAAATTGTATTGTAATGAGTGGCAATGGTCTGGTATAGGCAGCTTTTAGAAACTTCAACATTTTCAGCTCCTCTTGTGAGATGATATTTATAGATTTTGCTGCTGAATAGTCTGTTCCAATTTTAATCTCTGGTATTGCAAACTTAATAGGTTTGGACTTCTTGAATACTAAAAGAAAGGTTGTTCAGAAATTCAGGTGCCCTGATTTAAAATTCCAGTCCATGGTTCAAAAAATGGTCATGAAACATCTTTCCTTTGCACCATCTCAGTGGTGTTAATTTTGGTGTTGGCCAGTAAGGTTCAACATTCAGCACAGACCTCAACCTACTCTAATCCACATATCAATAGCACAATAAACTGCAGCAACAACCCTATAGACCATTGGTCTTCAGCACTCAGCAAAGAAGACTACAAGTCTATGTTAAGCCCTATGCTGTTTAAAACTGTCACATACCCAGATGAAGACATGTTGAAGCACCTTGCCTTTGAGCTAGAAGAGGTGACTGAAGTTGAAGAAGTACATCTCTGCAGCAACTCTGGTAAGTATTCAATATGTGAAGTTGTCAACTAAAGTTTAACTAACATGAAATGTAGCCTATGAAGTGAGTTGAGATAAGGCACTGTTGCCATGTAGCTACTTAAGGCACCGGAATAATAGTTTTGACTGACATATCTCATCTACGGGATCAGGCAAATAACTAGATCCTCATTTCTCCACAGAAAAACATGAGGTATCTTGAATTCGGAGCCTATTGACGCTTTCAATAATGTGTACACACATGCACAGCTGCGGTGTTGATGCAAAGATGCTTCAATAGCCACATCACATTAAATCACTGCCACTTAAGCACTCATTCCATAAGGGTAGCACCTCTGCATGTGACAGACACAAATGTTACATTGCATTAGACTGACACAAAATGCTGCAGTAACTCAGTGGAACAGGCAGCATCTCTGGATAGAAGGAATGAGTGACGTTTCGGGATGGATCTCGACCAGAAATGTCACTCATTCCATCTATCCAGAGATACTGCCTATTCCGCTGAGTTACTCCAGCATTTTGTTTCTATCTTCGGTGTAAACCAGCATCTGCAGTTCCTTCCAATGCAGTGTATTAGACTGATTTATGGCATTGGTCATTTCAGATGTAAGATTGACTGCACCGCCAGTCATTAGGGAAAGAATATTATCTTGTGTTGATTGCAATGTAAGCCACCTTGACTAATAAATAATGCAGGGCACAACTTTAAAAATACAATTACTGTTGTGTCTGAATAGGGATCCACTATTTGCAGAATCGAGTGATCAACTGTTTGGAGATCTAACCAGAAATGGTTTAATTTGTTTGTTAGGGAAGTATTTGTGGAGGGGATGTTTTGGGTAAACACTTGGAAAAGATCAAATGTTCACTTAGAGGTTATCTGAGCAGATAAGCAGATGGTAACAGGTTTAAAGACAAATCTTCTCCTGTTAAAATTGAAATAAAATTAAATGTGCAGCTGGCATGCAAATACTCAATTTGCAAAAATGCAGTGAGCTGCAAGTTTCAATGTTTAAAAGAGAATGAACAACAAGTGATGTAATGCAACTATGTTCTAAGTAAAAGAAAACATTGTGATTCTTGATACATCTTTGTAAATTATAATATAAAGATGTTAATGCAAGATATGACCGTTTATGTATTCCTTGTACTGCGTATAACATCGTAGTACATTTCTTCACAGTAATGGGGGAAAAGTAAGTTATCTTGGCTTCAGGAGAAATTAGCCAATTTTTTTTCCTGTTAAGAAATGCTAATTACATGCAATTTGCATCTCCAGATGGAAGAGAGTGAAATTGGTTTTGGCATAAACACATTGAATATTGATGAAAACAATTTTATTTTTAATGTTCCCTGTGTGATAAAGTACCCTTCAAATTATATTCCATCCACAATAATACTCTCTGTTGAAGCAGCCACCGGATTAAAGTTTGTACTTTGCCATCTTATCCTTGGTGAATTAATGGAGCATTCTCATAAAAGTGTAGGTACTGCTCTTTTTGAATTATACGGTAGGTGCATGAGTATGCCATTAGTTAGACTTAATATACAGGGGAAATATTTCAGAATGAATGTGAATTTTTATCTTTTTTTTAAATTTTATTTTGTTCATGCAAGGAATTTGGAATTGATTTTGGGAAGGAAGGGACAGAGAAACAGCAATAAGACAAGTTAAGGGGAATCTCAAGAATGTAATGCATTTGTCTACTGAGGACGAAAGGTGTTATTTCTGTTGCCAGTTTATACTGAAATTGTAATTCAATGTGCGGCAATGGTCTGATATTGGTTGATGCTAATTTTGGTTCCAGAGTTCATCGAGTCTACTGTATTCTATGATAAATTCCATATTTCATGACTTTGAAATGGATTTGGGTGGGAAGAAACAAACCTCTGGAATTTACTTGGGCAAAGTATTCAAGTTAATATCCTCTTACGCTGCCAAGTTTCCTTCCAGGGGGATCTAAGTCCAAAGCATAAAAATAAAAATAAAATGAAAATGTTGATGATAAAAAAATAACATTAATACAAATATGTTCTAGCAAAAGGGCATCAAGTGAAAACTGAAGATAAATCAAATTCAAAGATGTAAATTCTTTATTGATCCCCTATATCCTGATTTGATGTTTTTTGATATTGCCTATTTCGATATTTAAGATAACTGCAGGAACAGTTATCTGTCCTTTCTCCCACCCTTGTATTGGAGCAGTGGCAAAATGTGTTCATGATCTGGAAACACTGATTCAGGCAGCTTACAAAGTCTTTATCTGAACACTTCCTGACATGCTTCCAACTTGTTCATTCAATTCGTCACTTGCTCAAGCATGATGTTTCCACTCATGGGAGAGTCTAGGACTGGAAGTCACAGCCCCAGAATTAAAGGACGTTCTTTTAGGAAGGAGATGAGGAGGAATTTCTTTCGTCAGAGGGTGGCGAACCTGTGGAATTCTTTGCCACAGAAGGCTGTGGTGGCAAAGTCAGTGGATATATTTAAGACAGAAGAGATTCTTGATTAGTACAGTTGTCAGAGGTAATAGAGAGAAGGCAGGAGAATGGGGTTAGGAGGGAGAGATAGATCAGTCATGATTGAATGGTGGAGTGGCCTTGATGGGCTGAATGGACTGATTCTACTCCTATTGCTTATGATCTTATGATTCTCACATACACAATGTTTATGGCTGGTACGGATTATTCGCCCACTGGTTGTATTGAGTGCTGAAGAAGCCCTGTCCAAACTCTCAATTATCTCTGCATCGCAGGAGCACCAATGAAAATAATGGCTCATTATTTATGTAGAGGCCAAGACGGTTGGAAATCTGCCTTGAAGGAAAGAGAATGCAGACCAGGGAAATGGGTGTGGAGACCAGACTTGGATGAGAAGGGCTAGAATTCAGCTTTGGGGCAATTTGGAGGGAGAGGATTTGGAGAGTCAAACGGCATGAAAACAAACCATTCGGCCCACAGTGTTCTTGCCAGTCATCACGTATCTATCTATACTAATCACATTTTCCAGTAAACAACTCAGAGTCTTGCATGCCCTACTCATTAAAATACTTCTCATGTATTGTTAGTGTACCTGCCCTCACCACTGGTGTATTCCAGATTTCAACCATCCTCTGTGGGAAAAGGTTCTTCCTCAGATCCCCTTTAAATGTTCTACCTATTTCCTTAAATCGGTGCCATCATACACAGATACCTCTGAGAAGAGGAAAGTTTCTGATTATCTACATCCCTCATTTTGTATACTCCAATCAGCCTTCTCGGGAAATGATGCCACAGACCTCTAGTCCAGTAAATAACCTTCCACTATCATCCAATGCTTCCTTCCAATGAAGTCAAATCTCTGTCCAGACAGTCATCTCTCTCTGGATCCCACGCAATCTAACCTTCCATAGCAACCTACCATGCACAATCTTATCGAAGGCCTTGCTGAAGTTGAAAATAATGAAGTTTGTGGAAAGAGTAGATTGAAAGACATTATTCTCATTGTTTGAGGGATCATGAAATAGAATGGAGGTGATTGTTAAAGGAAAGCAAAAGTGACATGAGAAAAATACTCTGCTGGTGGTTTGCTCCGAGAATGTACTTCCATTCCTATTGGTGGATATAGCTTCAATTGCTGTTTCCAAAGGGGAACTGTTTAACAGAAGGCAGCACAGTGGTAGAGATGCTGCCTTACAGCGCCAGACACCCGGGTTTGATCTGACTGCGGGTGCAGTCTGTATGGAGTTTGTACATTCTCCCTATGACTGCTTGGATTTCACGCTCCAAAGACATACAGGTTTGTAGGTTAATTGGCTTTGGTGAAATTATACATTTTCCCCAGTGTGAAGGATAATGCTGGTGTTAGGGATGATCGCTAGAGGGCTCGAACTCGGTGGACTTGTTTCTGAGCTGTATTTCTCTCTCAAGTCTAAAGACTTAAAATAAAGAATTTGCAGGGCAAAGAGGAGAGGGTGAGAGAGCATGGGTTGCTGATGTGTTAGTATGGACATGAATGGCCGACTTCACAACTGTGATTTGGTGTCCCTGCTTAACGTAATCTTTTACGTTATTCTCTGCCTTGCTTGCCCCTGTTATTTCTTTCACTTGGTAAATCCTGTAACAGGTTTTGAGTTGTTTGCTCAGAAAGACATGGGTATATGGAGCTTTCAGGGAACAGCGGAAAGTCTCGGTCAAGACTGGAGAAAATAGCTGGGCTTCATGGTAGTGCACCTTTGGTGCTCAGTAAGGAAAGGAATAAGGCACAAAGTTTCTGCTGGAGAGAAAACATGTTGTTGATGTAAAGGCATCGAAGAACTACAAAACTGCACCATTATCAGCACAAGGAAAGGAACAGATGTTTTATTGAGATAATTGCAGGATTTGGTGTATGAGGCAACCTGAAGTAAATGTTGCAGTGCCGTATAAATCTTCCTTCAAATTTAAAAAACAGGAGTGAAAATGTAGCATACATAATGGATTTTATGTTTCTGTCTAATGTTTGGCATGTATACGCTACACTAATAATTTTGTACTGGATTGTGTTCTGTCCTCCATTTGTTTGTTTATTTGGGATGTGAGCCATTTGGCTAAACGTATCCCCTCATTTTTTATGCTTCCTGTTTTCAGCAGATGCTTTCCATTAAAGCCTTGGTCAAGCCTTCTAATGTCCTGCCATTCTCAGACTTTGTTTGTGGAAATTTGTTCTCATAATTGAAAGCTATTTACATTTATGTTCTTCGCAGGATGTAAAGTTTGCGAGATTCCAAGTTCTCATCAAAGTCATAGAAATCCAGTTAGGATATTTGTCATTTAACTCACTTTGCAACAGTGTACTGTGTTTGGCTGTAGATTCTCAGACTGGATATGTACATGGAAAGTAGACAATGGCTTGTTGATTATGACTGCCTTCATTTCTCCATTATAATTTTGTATTGCCTTTAATATAGACTATTGAACAGAAACAGACTTAAAAATAGTAAATCAAATGTGTGAAAAATTAGAAAAACTAGATAAAAGAATCACAGAAAAAAGATAGAACTTAGAACAGTACAGGGCCTGTCCCACTTGGGTGTCATTTACGTGACAGGCTGGTAGTGACTGACAAGCGACAGTCGCACGAAAATCGTCCAGCAGTACGACAGTCGCATGCCAGATGCTCTTGAGGGTCCTGCTTCTTTTGGGAGCCATTTTCGATGTCGTTCATAATTAGTCCGATATCCGTGGCAAGGATTTTCCCAGTGAAAATTTTTTAAAACTACGCGCGCTTTATACCCGTGTGGTCACGTGGTGCGGCGCTCAAATGGCGCACGAACGGCGTACGGGTGGCACATGGTTACAGACGTTGATGCACAGTGACGCATAATAAATTAGCATAGGCAATGCTCGTGCGTCACCACACGCTACACTTACGCCGTCAGCATACGCCATCAGTACGTCGGCGTGCGCAAGGGACACGTCACGCAGGTGGCATGCGAGGATTTTGAACATTCCAAAATCCTGGGGCACCATGCGTTACCACGCGTCACCGCACGTCATTGCATACGCCACAACACCTCACCAGGCGCCATGCCGGCGTCACGAAGCAGCAACCAATTTTTAGGATGTCGCGCAAATGACGCCCAAGTGGGACAGGCTCTTACAGCGCAATAATGGGACCTTTGGCCCACAATATGTCAAACATGATGTCAAGACCATCTCTTATCTACCTGCGCATAATCCATATCCTTCCATTCCTGCATATCCATATGCCTATCCAAAAGCCTTTTAAATAATGTCACTACCACATCTGCTTCATTCACAAATCCTAGCAACGTGTTCCAGGCACTCACTGCCCTCTGTGCAAAAAAGAAATTGCCATGCACATCTCCTTTAAACTTTGCCCTTCTCACCTTAAAGCTATGCCCTCTAGTATTTAATTTTTCCATTCTAGGAAAAGGGCTCTGTGTCTACTTATAATTTTATATACTTCTGTCAAGTTTCCCCACAACCACCAACGTTTCAGAGAAAAGGAGGTGGGGCATGGTAAAAAGGCAGAGATTAAGAAGGAATCTTGAAATTTAGACATTACAGCACAACAATTGTTTTGCTTATATATCTGTGAATCATCAATTTGTATTGATGTTTATTTGACTATGCTTTATTGCTTGTATTAATGATTGGATGTGTGTAATTATTCTTTGACCATTTCTGAGAAAAAATAGGACATTGGAACTGATGTGTGAAATTGAAAAAACCCACTGCAGATATGGTAAATCTGAAATAGACAATAGGTGCAGGAGTAAGCCATTCAGCCCAAGCCAATACTGCCATTCAATGTGACCATGGCTGATCATCCACAATCAGTACCCCGTTCCTGCCTTCTCCCCATATCCCGTGACTCCGCTATCTTTAAGAGCTCTATCTAGCTCAGCGAATGCTGGAAATACTCACCAGCAGCATCACTGGAAGGAGAAGCAGAGCTGCATTTCAGCTAAATAATCTATCATCAGAAATTCTCTGCATCCGTTTTCATAGTTTAGTTTATTGTTATTGTCACGTGTACCGAGGTACAGGGAAAAGCCTTTTTTATTGCATACTATCCTGTCAGGGAAAAGACTATACATAATTACAACCAAGCTGTCCACAGTGTACAGGTAAAGGGAATAACGTATAGTGTGAGATAAAGTCCAGTCGAGTCAGCTGATAGATAGTTCGAAAGTCTCCAATGAAGTAGATCAGGGCTGGTCTCCCGTTGGTGAGAGGACAGTTCAATTGCCTGATAACAACTGGGAAGAAACTGTCCCTGAATCTGGATGTATGTGTTTTCAAACTTATGTACCTCTTGCCTGATGGGAGAGAGGAGAAGAGGGAGTGACCGTGGTGAGACTGGGTCCTTGATTATGCTGGTGACCTTGCCAAGGCAGTGTGGAGTTAATGGAAGGGAGATTGGTTTGCGTGATGGTCTGAGCTTAGTCCACAACTCTCTACAATTGCTTGCAGTCTTGGATGGAGCTGTTCTGAAACCAGGCTGTCATGCATCCTGATAAAATGCTTTCTACAGGACATCTGTAGAAGTTGGTCAGGGTTGTTGGGGACATGCCAAACCTCTAAGCCTTCTCCAAAAGTAGAGGTGTGGGTGTGCTTTCTCTTCCATTGCTTCGATGTAGCATTTTTATAGGAAAACTGAGAATGCTTGTAGGTTAAGAATATTCGGTTTTGTGGAGGATGGTCTTACCTGTTCAATAAAAAGTCCCCCATGATTTATGCTAAATAATGTGCAATATACTCGTGTGAAAATAATGGTCAGGATAATGGCACTCGTTTTCTTGAAAATCAGATTACATTGCATTTTTTTTCTTGTGTTGTACAATCCAAAATCAATGGAATCTGGAGTAAATCCAAGCAGAATAACTTCCAGGTGAAATTGAGATCTGTAATGAACATTCATTGATTTTGCCAGCTTGAGATGATATCTGTTGGAGACACAAGAGACTCCAAATACTGGAATCTGGAGCAGCAGGCAATATACTGGAAGTACTCAACGGGTCAAGTAGTTTGTGTGAGGGGGAAAGGAACTGAGAATGGTTAAGGTCGGGACCCTGCTTCAGAACATCAGTGATGTCTGGTATTATATAGTGCAACAAACATTTGAAGCATCCCTGACGTAAACTGGGCATCCCGGGTCTATAAAACGACTGCCTTTGGCAACACAAAAGACAAGAAGCACATCCTGTTGAGTTTTACATTTGGATGACACTTGGCCTACTCCGCAAGCACATCACAAGGCAGCTTCAGACTTCACTACAGATTGCAACAAGCCATCCAAAGTATTCACTGTTAGTTCCAGCTAGCAAAGTGTTTTAAGAGAACTTAATTACAAGGAATTCATTTAATGAGTGTCCATGAGCATGATGAGGTGCCGCATCTTAGAAAGCAACCCATCCCCACCCAGTAATCTCCTCTTAAAACTGACAGGGTCTGAATCAATGGACAAGAATGTAAAGCTTATTTACTTGATCATTGCTTGGGGGTTTGAGATCAGATATCTATCGCAATGAGGTCGAGATGGAGGCCTTATGAAAGGTACATGCCTCTCTGGCTCTGCATGTAACTGACAGCATTAAATATTTATCACTATTTAATGCATTAAATAACAAGTGCTGCAAAGGTCACCTTGACATATCTAGCGATGTCATGATTTTTCTTGTGGCACCACTTCATCTTTTTCCCTTCTGAAATCTATCATATTCAGTGTCTTTCCCAGAAAACCTTGGTGCTCTCCAGTTTCTCTCTTCTCCCTGTGTGTTGCTGCCGTCTGGCTGTCATGAGGAGTGTCGCTTTAAGAACTGCCATCCTTCTGCCAACTTGGTGACAGGAGATGCAATACATTCAAAGTGTTCCCATTGGGACCTACGCATTTTGTGACAAACTGGCTTTTTGGGTGGACACCATGCTTGTGATGGTGTGCACAAGTTTACGGTTATTTTCATAATCTTTTTCGGGGATCACAAGTTCATATGTTACAGAAGCAGACTTAGGCCATTCTACTCCATCATTCAATCAAGGCTGATCTAACTTACCCTCTCAATCCCATTCTCCTGCCTTCTCCCTATCACACCTGACACCTGGATCAGTTTGGCCAGGATTTGGTGTAATAGAAACATAGAAACATAGAAAATAGGTGCAGGAGTAGGCCATTCGGCCCTTCGAGCCTGCACCGCCATTTAACATGATCATGGCTGATCATCCAACTCAGTATCCTGTACCTGCCTTCTCTCCATAGCCCCCGATCCCTTTAGCCACAAGAGCCACATCCAACTCCCTCTTAAATATAGCCAATGAACTGGCCTCAACTACCTTCTGTGGCAGAGAGTTCCAGAGATTCACCACTCTCTGTAATAAAAAGCAATGATGTCCAATATCTAATAAGTCCTGTTGATATTCCAAATCAGGCAGCAACCTCAGAGTGCAGAAGCATAGGGAATTGAGCTAACATCGACTATGATATCCTCCTGCACTCCATTTGTTGCACAAACATTGCAAACAATTGTGTGGTGTGGTTCTAGATGTACTGGTTGTCGACTAAACTATGATAATAGAGATCCTCTATTTCTTCTTCCAAAGATCAGTTAATAAATGCCAACCAGTCACACTGGGATTGAATTAACTTTCAAAACGAATGAATGTCATTCCTTCAGTTTTTACTTCTTGTGGATTTTGTTTTAAAACGTAAAAAAGTCCTCCTTTCTCCTCCCTCTCAGATTTAAAAAAAATGCCCTTCCTTAGTGTAAAAGCAAAACAGTAGCTGTTGGAAATTTGAAATAAACAGAAAATGCTGGAAATAGTAGATTTGCTGCCTGACATAAATATTTTCCACATTTCCTATATATTTCTGCACTCTCCTAGGATAGCCCCACTGACTTGCCCGAGACCCTCTCATTTCTCCTCCTTGAATAATGAGACATTCTCTCAAACTACTGCCAATGCTGCCCTCCCTCTGTACTGCCCATCTGACTGCAGCATTCTTTCATTACAGGCCCTTTGACATATACAATTCCCTTAATACTATTCTAATATAGGATGATTCTGTCAAAAGCAGCACACACCCTCAGTGTTGCCCCTCCAGCAATGTAGAACTTGCTAACTACAGCACTCAAATAACCACAAAGAGCCTGCAATCAAGTCGCAAACTAGTGGCCTCATGGCAAGTGAGTTACCAACTGAATTAAACTGGAAGTAATAACATATTAGTGAAGACACTGAAGATGCTCGTTTACCAAAAAAAAGCAAAGCGCTGGGGTAGCCCAGCAGGTCAGGCAACATTTCTGGATGACATGTATGGGTGACGTTTCAGGTTGGGACCCTTCTTTGGACTTAGCGTTCTATTTTTATGTTTAACTTGATCTTTTCAATTTCTTGTTTAGCCATTGAGTAACACGTCTCTAGTAAACAAGTCAGTTTTAGACATTCTCTTGATCATTCAATTCTGAAATCACAGATGTCAAAAGCGAATGTCTATGACACCTTAGTGTCATCAATCTAGTCAAAAGTAATCTTCCAATTTCCATCCTTTACACTGTTAAACCTATCTCCAACAATGTACTGAACCTTCTAGATCCTATGCCTGGCAATGAATTTTTTAATTTATTTTTTAAAAAGCCAACTTGTTATTGCCAAAAGATAGAAAATACAGCCAAGTTTCATGAATGAAGCATCCAGGAAAACAGGTTTAATATTCTCGTCTCTCAGACACCAGGCATTCATGACTGATGAAACATTAGTTTATAAGAAGTCCAGATACGACCTTGGTAAGGCCATCAAAAGGGACCTGCTCCAAACTGGAGGATGAGACAGATGTTCGGCAGCTGTGGCAGGGCTTGAATGCAATCACCTCCTACTAGGCGAGATCAGGAGGCAGCTCTAATGTCGGCGAAACATCACTCCCTGATGAGCTCAATGCGTTTTACGCACGCTTTGATAGGGAGAACACTGATGTGCCTTCTCGAGCCCTGATGGTATTTCAGTCACAGTCACAGAGGCCGACGTCAGAAAATCCTTCAGAAGGGTGAACCCTCGAAAAGCGCCTGGACCTGACCGTATACCCGGTCGTGTTCTAAAAACCTGTGCGGACCAACTGGCTGGAGTTTTTACGGACATTTTTAACCTCTCACTTCTGAGGTCTGAGATTCCCACCTGTTTTAAAAGGGCATCAATTATACCAGTGCCCAAGAAGAGCAAGGTGATGTGCCTCAACGACTATCGACCAGCGGCACTAACGTCTGTGGTGATGAAGTGCTTTGAGAGGTTGATCATGGCGCAAATCAACTCCTACCTCGACAAAAACCTGGACCCTCTGCAGTTCGCTTACTGCCAGATCAAAGGTGGATGCGATCTCACTGGCTCTCCACTCCGCTCTGGACCACGGACAACAAAAACTCATATGTCAGGCTGTTATTCATTGATTACAGCTCAGCATTTAATACAATCATCCCCTCCAAGCTGCTAACCAAACTCACATAACTGGGTCTCTGCTCATCCCTCTGCAATTGGATCCTTGACTTCCTCATTCACAAACCAGAGTCAGTCGTATTGGTGGTAATATGTCAGCCTCAATAACAATCAGCACGGGAGTACCTCAAGGCTGTGTGCTTAGCCCCCTGCTGTACTCACTCTATACTCATGACTGCGTAGCCGGTCATAGTGCGAACTCCATCATCAAGTTCGCTGACGATACCACTGTTGTGGAACGTATCACTGATGGGGACGAGTCAGAGTACAGAAGTGAGACCGACTGACCAAATGGTGCCAACACAATAACCTGGCCCTCAACACCAGCAAAACCAAGGAACTGATTGTGGACTTTGGAAGGGAGAGGATGGGGACCCACGGTCCAGTTCATATCAACGGGTCGATGGTTGAAAGGGTCAAGAGCATCAAATTTCTGGGCGTGCATATCTCTGAAAACCTTTCCTGGTCTGAGAACACTGATGCAATCATAAAGAAAGCACATCAGCACCTCTACTTCCTGAGAAGATTACGGAGAGTCGGTATGTCAAGGAGGACTCTCTCTAACTTCTACAGGTGCACAGTGGAGAGTATGCTGACTGTTTGCATCGTGGCTTGGTTCGGAAACTTGAGCACCATGGAGCGGAAAAGACTACAAAAAATGGTAAACACTGCCCAGTCCATCATCGGATCTGATCTCCCGTCCATCGAGGGGATCTGTCCCAAAAAAAGGCTGTCAGCATTTCGTTGGCTCTGTACTGTACACTGACAATGACAATTAAAATTGAATCTGAATCTGAGCATCATCAAGGACCCACACCATCTGGGCCATACACTCATCTCCCTACTACCTCCCTGCAACGACCAGCTTCAGGAACAGCTTCTTCCCCACAGCCATCAGGCTATTAAACTCGGCTCGGCCAAAACTCTGAACATCAATAGACAATAATCTGTTTATTTGCACTATCAGTTTAATT
This sequence comes from Leucoraja erinaceus, assembly GCF_028641065.1. NCBI lineage: Eukaryota > Metazoa > Chordata > Chondrichthyes > Rajiformes > Rajidae > Leucoraja > Leucoraja erinaceus. Next base: position 50,550,768 of record NC_073385.1, read on the forward strand.
ATTCATGTGTGTATATATTTATGCAATGGTATATGGACACACTGATCTGTTCAGTATTCGTGCCTACTATGGTCTGGTGTGCTAAAGCAAAGGAAGAATTTCATTGTCCTATCAGGGACACATGATAATAAAACTCTCTTGATCTTTCTTGTACACAAACATTCTCCTATCTTCTCAAGAGAATTTTCAAAAGAAATGGAAAAGTACTTGCTCAACTCACAGCCCTTGAAACAAAAGTAAAACATGTTAAAAACACTCAGTAGGTCAGGCAGCATCTTTTGAAAGAAACAAAGGTCTTTTGAAATACAGGTCTTTCTCATTCCACATAAGCTGCCTGTCCTGCCGAATATTTGCAGCATTTTCTGTTTTTACTTCAGATTTCATGCTCCTGCTAGCTTTTTTTGATTTGTCTCAGATGTTGGAAGGTTACTGGTTATCTCTCTGATGCAGTAGAGAGCACAGGGATAAATTTTAGGCGATTTTCTTTTTCGACGACTGCCGGCGTCATATCAGGGTTGGCAAAAGATTTTGAACATTTCAAAATCCAGCGGCGACAAAAAAAATGTTGCAACCCTTGAAAAAACAACATGCACCAATACGTCGTCACCGCCGTGTCACGCCGCGAATTTTCCGGTGACCTGATACGTCACTCAATGATGCCGGCAGTCGCCAAAAAAAATCGCCTAGTAGGACAGGCCCTTAAATATTCCAATTGGGGGACCTTATTGAAACTTACCGAATAGTGAAAGGACTGGATTAAGCAGATGTGGAGAGGATGTTTCCACCAGTGGGAGAATCTAGGATCAGAAGCCAGAGCCTCAGAATAAAAGGAGATGAGGAGGAATTTTTTTAGTTAGAGTGTGGTGAATCCATGGAATTCATTGCCACAGTTAGCTGTAGAGGCCATGTCAATGGATATTTTTAAGGCAGAGATTGATAGATTCTTGATTAATAATAGTGTCAGGGAGAAGGCAGGAGAATTGGGTTGAGAGGGAAAGTTAGTACAGCCATGATTGAATGGTGGAGTAGATCTGATGGGCTGAATGGCCTAATTCTGCTCCGATAACTTATGAATTGCCTTTTCTGCTGGTGATTTTGTTATTAAGTACTGAAGCAGTTAAATATTCTGTGAATGAGTAGTCTTCTAAAATCATGAACAACAGCATATGCATTGTGCATGTGCCATCTCTTTGAAAGGTCTTTCCAATATTGTTCTGTGTTCCAGTGCTCCCCCCCCCCCCCCCCCCCTCGAAAACCTATCCAATTGCTTTTAAAATGTCTCCATGGGATAATATTGTAGCATTTGTTTATTCATATGACCTTACCACATACAACAGAAGGCTGAGGAGGCCAAGTCTACGGATATTTTTAAGACAAAGTCGACAGATTCTTGATTAATAAGGGTGTCAGGGGTTATGGGGAGAAGGCAGGAGAATGGGGATGAGAGGGAAAGATAGACCATCTGTGATTGAATGGCAGAATAGACTTGATGGGCTGAATGGCCAAATTCTGCTTCTCTAACGTATGAAAATCCACACTGTCCCTTCTTAATCAATGTTTCTCCCCAGTGATAATTAATTTGGTCCTCAATATGAGTGTCCAGGAGTTTTTCCACCACTGACATTGATTTGATCGGCCTACTGTTGCAGCCCTGTTCTTCTCTGTCAGATTTATGAGGGTTGAAAGGTTTCTGCCACAGGCCTTTGCAGCTCAAGTTGAGCTTTCTTCAGTGGCCTGGATGTATCCCATCTGGTCAGGGTCATGTTAACTTTGAGTGAAACCAACCAATTTACAATGCCTTCCATAATGTTTGGGACAAAGCCCCATCATTAATTTATTTACCTCTGTACTCCACAATTTGAGATTTGAAATAGAAAAAAATCAAATGTGGTTAAACTGCACACTGTCAGATTTTATTAAAAGCACTTTTTATACATTTTGGTTTCACCATGTAGAAATTACAGCTGTGTTTATACATAATCCCCCCATTTCAGGGCACCATAATGTTTGGGACACATGGCTTCACGGGTGATTGTAATGGCTCAGGTGTGTTTAATTGACTCCTTAATGCAGGTATGAGAGGTCTCAGCACCTAGTCTTTCCTCCAGTCTTTCCATCACCTTTGGAAACTTTTATTGCTTTTTATCAACACGAGGACCAAAGTTGTGCCAATGAAAGTCAAAGAAGCCATTATAAGACTGAGAAACAAGAATAAAACTGTTAGGGACATCAGCTAAACCTTAGGCTTACCAAAATCAACTGTTTGGAACATCATTAAGAAGAAAGAGAGCACTGGTGAGCTTACTAATTGCAAAGGACTGACAGGCCAAGGATGACCTCCACAGCTGATGACAAAAGAATCCTTTCTATAATAAAGAAAAATCCCCAAACACCTGGCCGACAGATCAGTAACACGCTTCAGGAGTCAGGTGTGGATCTGTCAATGACCACTGTCTGCAGAAGACTTCATGAACAGAAATACAGAGGCTACACTGCAAGATGCAAACCACTGGTTAGCTGCAAAAATAGGATGGCCAGGTTCCAGTTTGCCAAGAAGTACCTAAAAGAGCAACCACAGTTCTGGAAAAAGGTCTTGTGGACAGATGAGATGAAGATTAACATATTAGAGTGATGGCAAGAGCAAAATATGCAGGAGAAAGGAACTGCTCAAGATCCAAAGCATACCACCTCATCTGTGAAACACAGTGGTGGGGTGTTATGGCCTGGGCATGTGTGGCTGCTGAAGGTACTGGCTCATTTATCGTCATTGATGATACAACTGCTAATGGTACTAGTATAATGAATTCTGAAGGATAGAGGCACATCTCATCTGTTCAAGTTCAAACAAATGCCCCAAAACTCATTGGCCAGCGGTTCATTCTACAGCAAGACAATGATCCCAAACATTCTGCTAAAGCAACAAAGGAGTTTTTCAAAGCTAAAAAATTGTCAATTCTTGAGTGGCCAAGTCAATCACCCGATATGAACCCAATTGAGCATGCCTTTTATATGCTGAAGAGAGAACTGAAGGGGACTAGCCCCCAAAACAAGCATAAGCTAAAGATGGCTGCAATATATGCCTGGCAGAGCATCACCAGAGAAGACACCCAGCAACTGGTGATGCCCATGAATCACAGACTTCAAGCAGTCATTGCATGCAAAGGATATGCAACAAAATACTAAACCTGTCTACTTTAATTTACATGACATTGCTGCGATCCAAACATTATGGTGCCCTGAAATGGGGGGACTATGTATAAACACTGCTGTAATTTCTACATGGCAAAACCAAAATGTATAAAAATGGCCTTTATTAAACTGACAATGTGCACTTTAACCACATGTGATTTTTTGTCTATTACAAATCTCAAATTGTGGAGTACAGAGGGAAATAAATAAATGATGGGTCTTTGTGTCCCAAACATTATGGAGGGCACTGTAAGGCCCCACTTTAATTTATTTTTAGCTTTACTCTTTCCTTCTGATATTGAAGTTATTCTGTTTTGTGAAAATTTAATGCAATACAGTTCAGCTCCATCTACTTTTGAGTTATTATCGGTTTTCCAGTTTCTAACCTGAATTAATTTTATTTGTTAAACTTTTTATTGATGTGATTATTTAAAAAGAGGCTCCACTTTTCTATTAGTAACTGATCTTTCCTCACACTGTGCTTATTAATTTTATATTATTTATTGTTTCCATCTACATCCCCTGTTGGCTCGAGCCAGGTATTGTATCTTAACAGTATACCACCATACATTTACACAAATATCCTTGTGTTCTGCTCTTCCATCAGAATTTGTACCTCTTACTGACCTGTCCTTTTCATGCATCCCTTATGTCCAAAGTGTTGAACCTGCTACTCATTTCAGGGGACATTTTCATCCAAGCCTTTCTTCCAGTAACAGTCATGAAGGAATTTACATCCTCCTTTTACTCCACCATGTAATTTAATCAGGCAGTGAGATGTCTAACTGGAATACTGGGAATGATCAATCAGAACTTGCAATGTGCAATGACAGATTTTAAGTTGTCAACTCTTGCTGCTCAATGATTCCTTGAAGGTTAAAATAGGATTGAAAACATAAAGCAAAACAACTTGACGCAAGAATCTAGTTGCAACAATCATTGCGAATCCCAAACTTGTACAATGCTGCCAAGGACATATTTCGGTGGGGGAAAAGAGGGAAGTTTTTAACCTCTTCTAAACTATCGTAGAAAGCCTTAAATTGATGACATCCTATTGCATTCTGAGTTGCGAGAGCTGCAAGGAAAACATTTTTAAAACCAATGCATTTTAAATAAAGTCTCAGCCCTTAATTAAAGAACACTGAAGAGAGCTTTGTTTTCAGTTTAGTTCAACAGACCTACCAGCATCTGTCAACAGGTACCATACTTTCATATAAGGCATTAAATCAGTGGTGAACTGAACTGAACTACTTGGTGAACCCATTATATATCCCATGAACTAACAGGTTCCTGTGAAATAATGCAGTCTGAAAAATAAATCCAGTAAGCATTTGAGTTAGGAACAGCGAAACCCTGGAAAAAAAGCAAAAATTTGGACCAAGTTTCTTCCAAAATTGGTGATTCAACATAAGAAACAATGAGAAGTATCACTTTTGCATATTTTGTCTACAAAATAATCTGGCTTTGAGATTTTGATAATATTCAGTTTTCCAAACTGGCATTAAAAACTCCCGAACAACTTTCATTTATGATGTGAGAGGTCTGCTACCAAGAACTTTCACTCATCAAAACCTTTAGCAACACTGACAATAATTATTTTTTTATTTTGCATCGTTTGAAAATCTGTCAGCTTTGCAATAAATACTCAAAACTAATAAATAGCTTGGAGATTACTGTAAAATTATATTTACAAATAAACTCCAGTATGTTTGCCTTCTGTGTTATTTTAGCACAAATATAAGCTTGCATACATTTTAAAAGCCCATGCTGATATGAGGCAATTTATTATTCAATGTATTTGCTAATATCGCCAACTGTTATTTCTGCATTGGCTGTTTAAGATTGCAGCGGCATAACTGATTAAAATTAGCAACACTCTGTGTAAATGAACCTCTCCTGCCCTTACTGGAGTCAAGGAAATGAACTTCAGTCCTTTCGGAAGTAGCAAGATTGAGTGGTGTGTCAGCAGGTGTGGGGGCGACAGAGATAAAATTAAAAGTAAGTGTTGTTAAGTGGATGCTCCTTTCTGATAATTTAACCTAATGTGTGTAACACTGGAGCTTGGAGCCATTGAGAAATACATGAGAAGGAAGATCAAAAGGGAAAGAAGTTCATGGTAAATTTTAGAGGGCAACTTACTAAATGGAGTTTTCTTATTCACCACAACCCTCTAAGAGCGCAATATATTCTTCCTTTTAAATAAAAATTCTCACTTCAAACAACCAAACAAAAATATTGTTAAAGTAGTAAACAAACTAATTTTCACTATAACAATCATATCAATAGTCAATGATGTGGGGATTATTTTATATTTTGCTACTTGGCATGCACCTTGGTAAAATTAAAGCTAATAATTCTGGAATATTTGCTTGATGGGATAATTGAGAGCGTGGATGATTGCATTTGATCACTAATCTGTATTGCGTTAATTCAAAAACAATAAAAGACATAATGCTCAATATTTTAGTCACTGTTGTCTGCAACCACCCATAGATAACTACATCGGAAGATCTGTCCACCATGGTAAATGGTACTGACAGCCCAGAAGATAAAGCATTAGAGAGTGAAGAAAAATCATTGTTTGAAGAGAAGCCTAATGAGAGGGTCTCCAAGCTTCCACCTTTGATATTACCAGCAGTGGAAATTGAAAAGCCCAGAACTTCATCTACCCTTCCCAGTTTTACCTCAATGGAAGATATTGTCCAAGTGGGAGGATATCTGGGACGTAAACATGAACTGGAAGGACATAACAAGAAGGCATCAAACAGGTGACTTTTTCAGGCTTTGATCTTTTTTTTCTTTTATGATCAGAGTTGACATACTGTTTAGATCTTTTACTTCTTCCAGTTATAAGTAACTTGTGTGAACTGAATGTGGACAATCTCACATAACCCTAACCTACCAATGTTTTAGCACAAGATTAATTCGGAGAAGCTACAGGGATAGCTAAGTAACACATGTACAGTGCTTTTAGGGATATCCTTCAAAGGATATTCTTTAAAAGCACACAGAAAATATTTATTCTGTGTGATGTCAAAAGTAAATTATTTAAAAACTGGTTGCCTATTTCATCATTTAATATAACATTAAATCTTTCCCCAAAGTATCAAAGAGTGTTTTGCATCTCACCCTGGATAAGGTCAACACTGGAATCTCGAAGTTGAACACTGTTACGTTCTCCAAACAAAGCTCACTTTGATAGAAAATATATTTGATTTAAAATGTCGTAAATGTTCTTACTGAATAATGTCACTGCTGATGATATCCAATTTTACTTTTCTGCCATTTTTCCCGATTGCTTGAAAAACCTTGAAGCTGGTAAACTGCTGAAAACAGGTGATCTTTTTGCTCAACCTTGGAAAGACATAAGCCTCTATTTGCTCCTCACTGATTCCAACCCATTTGATTTTTTTCTTTTCAGGGGAACATCAGATGTCCTTGTTATCTTGAGTGAAACTATAAACCCAACGTTCATTCTGTTTAGTTTATTTCCTCTTTCACTACATCAACTCTGTCAATTCTTCCAATGCTGAAACATTTTGAAAGATCTTTATCGCCTTCCGATTCAATTACTTTCTTCAACTAATTTTTGTCTTTCTGAACTGTCTAAACTCGGAAGATTAAGCGACATGTTGTTTATGCTCCTGATAACAGTCAGGGTGGGAGTTAAAACATTACAAATGGCTCCAGAATTTTGGACCAGAGTTGATACACAGTGATAGAGCAGTTAGCCTGATATCGGTGGTGAGGAAGATGCTGGAGTCAATTATAAAAGATGAAATAGCGGCACATTTGGATAGCAGTAACAGGATCGGTCCGAGTCCGCATTGATTTACGAAGGGAAAATCATGCTTAACTAATCTTCTGGAATTTTTTGAGGATGTAACCAGGAAAATGGACAAGGGACAGCCAGTAGATGTAGTGTACCTTGACTTTCAGAATGCATTTGATAAGGTCCCACATAGGAGATTAGTGGGCAAAATTAGGGCACATAGTATTGGGGGTAGAGTGCTGACATAGATAGAAAATTGGTTGGCAGACAGGAAACAGAGTAGGGATTAACTGGTCCCTTTCAGAATGGCAGGCAGTGACTAGTGGGGTACCGCAAGGCTCGGTGCTGGGACCGCAGCTATTTACAATATACATCAATGATTTAGATGAAGGGATTCAAAGTAACATTAGCAAATTTGCAGATGACACAAAGCTGAGTGGCAGTGTGAACTGTGAGGAGGATGCTATGAGAATGCAGGGTGACTTGGACAGGTTAGGTCCAGATTCAGATTCAATTTTAATTGTCATTGTCAGTGTACAGTACAGAGACAACGAAATGCATTGTGAGTGGTGAGTGGGCAGATGCATGGCAGATGCAGTTCAACGTGGATAAATGTGAGGTTATCCACTTTGGTAGCAAAACCAGGAAGGTTGATTACTTAAATGGTGTCAAGTTGGGAAAAGGGGAAGTACAACGGGATCTGGGGGGATCTTTGTTCATTAGTCAATGAAAGTCAGCATGCAGGTACAGCAGGCAGTGAAGAAAGCGAATGGCATGTTGGTCTTTATAACAAGAGGAGTTGAGTACAAGAGCAAAGTGGTCCTTCTGCAGTTGTATAGGGCCCTAGTGAGACCACACCTGGAGTACTGTGTGCAGTTTTGGTCCCCTAATTTGAGGAAGGACATTCTTACCATTGTGGGAGTGCAGCGTAGGTTTATAAGGTTAATTTCCGGGATGGCGGGACTGTCATATGCTGAGAGAATGGAGCGGCTGGGCTTGTATACTCTGGAGTTTAGAAGGGTGAGAGGGGATCTTATTGAATCATATAAGATTATTAAGGGTTTGGACACGCTCGAGGCAGGAAACATGTTCCCGATGTTGGGAGCGTCCAGAACCAGGGGCCACAGTTTAAGAATAAGGGGTAAGCCATTTGGAACGAAGACAAGGAAACACTTTTTCTCACAGAGACGTGTGTGTGTGTGTGTGTGTGTGTGTCTGTGTCTGTGTCTGTCTGTCTGTCGTGTCCTCTGCCTCAGAGGGCTGTGGAGGCCGGGAGCGGAGTCAGGGGATATGGGGAGAAGGCAGGAACAGGGTACTGATTGGGGATGATCAGCCATGATCACATTGAATGGTGATGCTGGCTTGAAGGGCTGAATGGCCTACGCCTACACCTATTGTCTTTTGTCTATTATACCTAGCATGAATACATAATACAGCCATCAGGCTCTTAAACACTACAACCTCAAATAAGCTCTGAACATCAATTGATTATTATTATTATTATTATTGCACTTGGTTTTTTGAGTTTGTGTGTGTGTGTGTGTGTATATATTATATATATGTATGTTTATATATATATATATATATATATATATATATATGTGTATGTATATATATGTATTTGTATATATATATATATATATATATATATATATATGTATGTGTGTGTGTATATATATATATATATGTATGTTTATATATATATATATATATATATATGTGTGCGTGTGTGTGTGTGTGTGTATATATATATATATATACAAAGACATCTGATTGAAAAGAAGAAAAATCAATTTGGTTGGAATCAGAGAGGAGCAAGTTATGGGTAGACTTTCCAAGGTTGAGCAAAAAGATCACCTTGTATTCAGCAAGTTACCAGTTCGAAGGTTTTCAAGTAATCTAGAAGAATGGTAGAAAAGTAAAATGGGATATCATTAACAGTGAAATTATTAATATATTAATGCATTGTATCCAAACAGGTCATGGATCACCTTATATTGTGCCCTGAAGAATGGTGAATTTTGCTTCTACAAGGATATGAAGAATTGCAGTGCAGGTGTAACATACCATGGAGATGATCCACTGAATCTGAAAAACGCCATTTGTGAAGTGGCTGCTGATTACAAGAAGAAGAAACACGTGTTTAAACTGCGGTGAGTGGTCACTCAGTGAAAGGTTTGCTATTGATCATTTGTTATAGAATGGTAGCTAAAATAATTTTAAATTATTGAAATGGGATTAAGCCACGAAAACCAAATTTCCAAATGTGAATATTCTGCTGCACCTAATAATACAATGTCAGTGTGAGATGATGAAAACAAAAAGTTCCAAACCATAATATTCATATATCCTTACATGCCAGTGAAATATGGATGCAGCCTAAAGGGTATCATCAAAAATAGGAATGTAATTGTAACTGCACATTTTATTTCAAACACCAAATCCAACACTGTGACCTTTAGATTACTAAAAGCAAACTGTAAAAACAAACTTGCCCCAGCACCTCCACCTCTGACTGTTACAAATAATTTTCTCCCATACTCGAAAAAGTGCTGCTGCAATATTTGGCATGGGGCAAACACGTTATTTACTGAACTTTGTCTTTGCAGCTTTCTAATCTGAATTAACAATCGAGGTACATCCTGTTTTCAGCACAAATTATGTTTCTATATAGTATGTATCATCGCTACTTTATCTGTGTCAGACATGGTTTAGTTTTTAATCTTCAAACCTCAAGATTGTGGGTACAAATCCCACAACTGAAATTTAAGCACGTGAAATCTAATGCATTTAAGTTGGAAGAACCATCATTCGTATGATTAATAATGAGAGAACTGTCTAGTGCCCAAAGATGCATGTAAAGGACTTTATATAGCTCATTCAAATACGAGTATTGTCCCTGGTGTTGTGGACAGTATTCATCCCCCAACTATATCATTTCATATATACATTAATGGATTCCTGTGGGTGGAACTTGCTATGTATATATTAGCTACTATATTTTCAACTTCCATTAGTAGCCACACATAAAGTACTTTATTGGTTGTAAGTTACTTTGGAGTATCATGCAGAGGTATCCTGAGGCTGCAAAAGCTATGATATAAATGTGAAACTTTGTAGGTTAAACATGATAATTGCTGTATCGATGATATTTATCCAGAATATATCATTCAAGTAGCAGCTTTAGACTAATAATTTCAAACCTATTTAGTTATCACGGAGTGCTTGATTTTCCAGTTAATTGTTTGAATTTTAATTTCTGTTGAACATGTTTGTGCATGTCCCACATACATTTCAGGAAATAAAAAGCAGGTAACACTTGAAAATGTAATCAGCCAGATATGTTCATTAAAAACAGAAAATGCTGGGAACACTCAGTGGGCCAAGCAGCATCTGTGGGAGGAGAAATCGCGTAAACAGTTTTGGTCAGAAACTCTACGTTAGAGATCAAGATCTTCAAACTGATGCTATCTCAGCTTCTGTATGTTTCCAGAATTTTCTGTTTATTTCAAATTTCCAGCACCCGCAGTGATTTTTTAAGTGTTCATCTACTGGTGATTATTGGTTATATTGAAGCTGAATATTTAGTGCAAAGACTATCCTTGTTCAAAGGGTAAAACATTTTCCAGTTCTGGTCAGGAATTTCAAATCGTCCAAACTGTGACGGAACTATATATTTAGCATTCTCTTGGTCGGGGCTGGAATTGATTTGCCAACTGTTGATAATACAAAGTCTACAAAGCACAGAATGAGCTTGCAAATATTATTAGGATATACAGTATTCAACAAACAGTATGAGAAACAGTCTGGAAGAAGAGCAGCCCGTGTTCTGCTTGGGTAACTTACTACCCAACGGAATGAACAATGAATTCTCCAATTTTAGCAACTAACAATTCCCCCCCCCCCCCCCCCCCCCCCCCCCCTTCCCTTCCCCCTTCCTTTTCTCCCTCACACCTCCCTTTCTCCCTGACCCCACCCCATATTCCCCACCTTATTTCATTTTGTTTTGGGAGATTACTGCATTCCTCTGATTCAATGGATCCATTACCTCATATTTGGAAAACCTTCTGTGTTTTCATCTCTAGCCTTTGTCCAAGCATTTGCCTATCAGAGACCCCACTAGCCTGTATTCACCTATGACCTGCCACGCTTTGTTCTGCCTCTCCTCTCTTCCAGCTTTCTTTTCCCCTCCCCTACAATTAGTCTGAAGAAACGTCCTGATCCGAAAAGTCATCTATCCATTTTCTCCGTGGATGCTGTCTGACCCACTGCATTACTCACGTACTCTGTGTGGTTTTTTTTGAGAAACAACCTAATCAGGAGAAAAGCAGCTAAATAAAATGAGCTGGAAATAAAAAGGAAATATTACGAAATGCTTGTTGATCAATGTCCACTTAGGATCAAAGTGAAATAGTAAAGAGCAAGTCATAGCTGAAACCTGGTCACGGTAATGGGGGATCTTCTTGAGAATGTGGATGAACAAACAAGCTAATCCAACAATCAAATTCAAATTATGTATTCAGCAAGAGGCAGGTATATAAAATTGCTGATATTCATGCCCCACTCAATCCCATTCTCCTGCCTTCTCCCCATAACCTTTAACACCCTTACCAATCAACAATCTGTCAATTTCCGCTTTTAAAATACCCAATGACTTGGCCTCCACAGCCGTCTGTGGCAATGAATTCCACAGATTCACAGCCTTCTGACTAAAGAAATCCCTCCTCGTCTCCTTTCCAAAGGTACATCCTTTAATTCTGAGGCTGTGCCCTCTGGTCCAAGCCTCTCTCACTAGTGGAAACAACCTCTCTACATTCACTCAATTCAGCAAGTTTCAATGAGGTCCCCCCTCGTCCTTCTAAACTCCAGTGAGCCCAGGCCCAGCGCCGTCAAAGGCTCCAAGGCCTCATTGATTGATATATTAGGGGAGTGGTGGAATTAATGTTTTTCTAATGCACGCTGTGAGATTATTCCATTCCTCTGATGCCCACGGGTTCAATGGATCTATTGCCTTGTATTTGTAAATCCAAAAGAACTGGAAATTTATGGTGACCTCCTTAGTGCTGCAGCATTGTCCTTCTGTGCAAAATATTAGTCAGTGATGGTAGGATTAAGTATTTTGCTTATCCTGTGGAGAACCTACATAAAGGTCACCCCTCTTTCTTTTAAATCCACACATTTTATTCGATTTTATTACCAATGGAAAGTAAATGATACCAGTTATACCCAATTCTTTTATAAATAGAGTAAACCCTATGCAAGATGGATTTACAAAGCTTTACAGCAGGTGAGGAAACCGGATGCCAGGATCACAAAGCTTGCAATAGTTGCATACATTATGTAACACCAGTGTATGTTACAGCCTTTATACTCCTTCCAATTATCTATTCTAAATACGGGTCTAAAATTGTTTCTAATGATGTTCCACGAATGTCCTCATATGGACAAGCATCTATTGTAAATTTGTTGTCTTTGTGCTTGCTTTCAGGTTGAACAATGGTAACGAGTACCTGTTCCACTGCAAAGATGAAGTAAGTAATTTGAATGCTCAAGTGTTCAATTCAATAAAAATATGTATTTGGTAATGGTGATATCAAAATAATCCTTCACTAATGATGATCAACAACTGCATGTAATTCAGGTACTGGAACGACTTCATAAGTTTTTTAGAGCTCATTTATTGGACCGTTTTCAACTATTACAATAATGAGCTATCAACGTTGAATCAATGGCTTCCATGAAGGCACCACTATAATAGGAGTGATTGGATAGGAGTGAGTACATCAGCTTTCATCAGTCAGCGTACCGAGTATAGAAGTTGGGATGATATGTTACTGTTGTGCAACACATTGGTGAGGCCACATTTGGTCTATTGAATTCAACTTTGGTCATCCTGCTATAGGAAGGATGTTATTACGCTGGAAAGAGTGCAGAGAAGATTTGCCAGAATGTTGGCCGGGTTAGTAGACACAAAATGCTGGAGTAACTCAGCGGGTGAGGCAGCAACTCTGGAGAGAAGGAATGGACGATGTTTCGGGTCGAGACCCTTCTTCAGGCCTAGACCTAGTCTAGGATGCGATCCTGACTATGGGTGCTGTCTGTACGGAGTTGCACATTCTCCCTGTGACAGTATGGGTTTTCTCCGGGTTCTCCAGTTTCCTCCCACACTCCGAAGATGTAGAGATTTATAGGTTAATTGGCTTCAGTAAAATTGTTAATTGTCCTTAGTGTAAAGGATAGTGTTAGTTTTTCCTTCCGCCCACAATATTTAATATGTAAAAGAATATGTGTGTGTTTATGATTGTGTTTATAGTTTGTCTGGTTGTTTTGTTGTTTGTCTTTTTGCACAAAGTCCGCGAGCATTGCCACTTTTCATTTCACTGCACATCTCGTATGTGTATGTGACGAATAAACTTGACTTGACTTGATTAGTGTACGGGGCGATCACTGGTCGGCATGGACCCGGTGGCCAAAGGGCTTGCTTCCGTGCTGTATCTCCAAAGTCTAAAGTTTCGGTGACCACTTTGCAAAGTACTCCATTCAGTCTACAAGGCCCTGGACTTCCAGTTTCCTGTCACTTTAAATCTCCATCCCATGCATTGGGCATTCAGGAACGACTCAGGCCCAGTTGTATTTTTAGGATGAATCAAAACAAGCCAGGGCTGGTAGTTATTCTTATTCACTCCAGGGGAAAAATGCTTTAATTTGCAATGATGCAGAAAAAAAACAGAGATAAGCAGTTTAATTTCTTGGCATGTTCTACGAGAAATCTAACGCTGGCTTAGTTGTCTTCCTTGCCAGATCTGAACAGCATGATAACTGCCAGTTGTTCTACAAATGGGCACAAGTCAAGCCACCAAAGTTTTATCTGGTGCGTGACTAGTGCACACTTTGAGTCACATCATTGATACAGAAAAGGTTGTGGGTGAATTTAGTGACAATTGTTACAGTTAAAAAAAAACTACGAGAAGCATAGGAAGGGGAGACAGGAAGAAACGATTCCCCACGTTAGAGATTTCTAAGGTTGGAGAGTATAGATTTAAGGAATAAGAGGTTTAGAGGGGACCTAAGGATGAATTTTGAACCCAGACTTTGGTTGAAGTCAGGAACTCTGCCCGAATGTGGTGGAGGCTCTCGCAATGTTTGGGAATCATCTGGACAAGCAGTTGTATCTCCAAGACATAGTAATCTATGGACCAAGTGTGGTTAAATGGGATCAGGATACATGGCTACTTAATGGACAGCATAGACATGGTGGTCTGAAGAGTCTGGTATGTGCCGGAGAGCTCTGTGACACTATGAGATAATGTGGAAAGATCTAACCAAAGTGGAGTTTCTTTAGAGACCATTTGGAATGAGCAATGCACAGGTCAGTGTTCCTGAATTCCAAGCCTGTGGAATTGAAGACCAGGCTGGAGGATGGGTGCACCAGCACTGGACCTTTCATTCTGCCACTGAACCCAGCCCTGCATCCAGGGGCAGAACTCCATTGCGCTGAGCTGTGGGATGGGATATGCTGCATATCTGGGGTCAAATACTGGTGACAGCTGGATCTTCAGTTTTAAATGCGGGCACGTTTTTGTGTTTTATTTTATATAAATTAATTTCAAACATTTTTTGTCAGTTAAATAGTTTTGAAGTAAAATTACTTTTTTAATAAATGTATTTTTCTCTGGTAAACGATAGTCATTGAGTCATACAGTGTGCAAATAGGTCCTTCGGCCAAACTTTCCCACAGCAACCAACACATCCCATCTATATTAGTCCCATCTGCCTGCATTTGGCCCATATCCCTCTAAACCCGTCCTATCCATGTACCTGTCCAAATGTTTCTTAAACGTTGCGATACTACCTGCCTCAACTGCTTCCTCCATCAGCTCTGAAGAAGGGTCTCGACCCAAAACGTCACCCATTCCTCCAACTCAGAGACGTTGCCTGACCCGCTGAGTTACTCCAGCACTTTGTGTCTACCTTCGATTTAAACCAGCATCTGCTGTTCTTTCCTACACATCTCCTCCATCAACTTGTTCCCTACACCCCCACTCTCAGTGTGGAAAAAGTTACTCTTCAGGTTCCTATTATATCTTTCCTCCCTCACCTTAAATGTCCCCTGGTTCTTCATTCCCCCACTCCGGATAATAGACTCAGTGTGTCTACCCAATCTATTCCTTATAAGATCATCCCTCATACTCCTGCGCTCCAATGTATAGTCCTAGCCTGCTCAACCTCTCTCTCTATAGCTTAGCCCTCGAGTCCTGGCAATATTCTTATAAATATTCTCTGCACCCTTTACAGCTTGGGTTCAAGATAAATGGGATCTAGCCACTGGTTCTATTATAGTTCAATTTAGTGAGCAGCATTCAGCAGCATTAGAGAAAACAAATGCAGATTGAGTGGCCACTTTGCAGAAGGATTCCACTCGATCCACAAGGCCCCGACCTTCCAGTTTCCTGTCACTTTAAATCCCCATCTTCAACTTTGTAAACTGTTTTAAAGGGCCCTGATCACCCGATTCATTTAAAAGCCTCTGACAGCAGTGAGCTATCCAAATGTCTGTGGGGACAGGTCCAGTTTCCTCCAGCCTAGTCACTGCTCATTAGGTCACAAGGGAAACATAGCGCCAGAGACCCGGGTTCAATCCTGATAACCGATGCTGTCTGTACAGGGTTTGTACATTCTCCCAGTGACCTACATGGGTTTTCCCTGAGTGCTCCAGTTTCCTCCCACACTCGAAAGACATACAGGTTTATAGGTTAATTGGCTTAAGTTAAATTGCAAATTGTCCCCAGTGTGTGTAAGATAGTGTTAATGCAGGGGGAAATCGCTTGTCAGCGCAGACTCGGTGGGCCGAAGGACCTGTTTCCGCGTTGTATCTCTAAACGAAACTAAACAGGCCAGAACAAACAAAAAATCTGTACCTCTGCCACAGATGAAATTTTGCAACTTGATCATGTACTTTTACAGATGATGAAGTTGTGCGGTGCATTAATGGAAATCTCTTTCACTCTTGCAGGAGGAGCTGCACAACTGGATCCACAATCTCAACATAGCCATCGCAGAGCATGGCAAGCCACAGAATGCAAAACAGGAGGATGCCAGGTCACATACCCTCCCTCTCCCCTCTGTGATTGTCCAAGAAACAAGCCCCGGCAAAAAGGACAAAGAGAAGAGATTCAATATTTTTGCAAAAAAGAAATGATTATTATCAAAACCAAGGAAACAAAATTGTAGTGCCTAATTTACAGAGATGGCAGTGCTTAAACTACATCACTTAGGTGATGCTAGTTTCTGCAAGTGTAAATATATATTTCATCTTTATAAAGTGTCAGCCAAATAACATTTTTATTAATTTACTGAAACCATGTGCATCTTCCAAATGAAAATTATTTTTGGAATGACTTCGAGTTTTGCATACACTTTAGCAGAAACTGCAACACATATTTTCCATACAAAATTCACAAAACCTTGCTAATGGATGAGAAATGCAAATTTAGATTAAATAGAGCTTTAAGATCACTGAGTTACCCAGCCTTGTTAGTAATTGTTCTCCTATTGGCATGGTCGCTCAAACATACTTTGAAACTGTTGCAAGTACACCATATTTAAACTAAATTGCCATAACCAAAGAATATTTTTTTAACAAAACAATATATAATAATTCTATGTAAAAGCCATTTTCTTTCAAATTTAAAATAAATTGCAATATTATTGGACAGGTAACAATGTAAGATTGATAAATATAATAATTTAATCTTGGAAATGGTTAAAAGTGCCAAGTTTGTACTGTAAGATCAAGAGTTGAAGGCATATATGTACATTTTGGCATGTATTTTTATAGTGTTGCCACATAGATTGTTTTAGCAAATCAGGCATTTTGTCAAATCTCTTGTAACATTTTTTTGCCTTCATTGTGTAAAAGTTCTTTGAGCCACCGTTTATTGCGCAAATTTGTTTTTGGATGTTTTATGGCAAAATTAAGCATCTTACAGTAAATCGACACCAACGTGTAAAATGTCAACACACACTGACTGGAGAAATCACTGCCATTATTTTTTTCTCTTTCATAGTCTTTTTACTTGTTACTACCTGTTGCTAGCAAACAAAAGGCTTTCTTTAAAACTGCAATCATACTTCTATTAACTGCATTGAAAGGGTGATCAACCATTAGTTTTCTAAGTATTAAACATTTCCAACCAGGTGCTCTTGGACTGAGCAGTGATAAAGTCCTCTCAGTATGTTAGTTCCGTTAGAAATACCGCAAGCAATTGAAAAAACATATGTACAAAAATAATGTAATCAGTTGTTAGTCTTATTTTATCGTACACTCCTTTCTGTTTGATATTATATTGGTTTGAATTCTTTTTTAAGTCTTTTCCAAAGGCAAATGTGACATGCAAATATTATACTCTTTAGGCTGAAGATTATATTGTTTTTTGTTGTTGTTGATATTGTGTTGGAATATCTATAGTCATATGAAATTAAACTAAATCTATGCATTACCCATATAAAGTTGCAAATCTCAATGGGAATTTGTTCAGGTCATTATAACTTTGATTTCTCAGCAAAATATGGGCCAATACTTTGAGAACTTCAACGACAATTAGTTTGTTGAAGAAGGAGGAATTATTTACTGACAACATAGATGAGTACAGCACAAGAACAGGCAAAAAGGGCCTTCTGCAGTTGTCTAGGGCCCTATGGGACCACAGCTGGTTCTCTGGATACTTTCAAGAGAGAGCTAGATAGGGCTCTTAAAGTTAGCGGAGACTGGGGATATAGGGAGAAAGCTGGAACGGGGTACTGATTGGGGATGATCAGCCATGATAATATTGAATGGCGGTGCTGGCTCGAAGGGCCGAATGGCCTACTCCTGCACCTATTGTTTATTGTCTATTGAACTTATTTTCCGCCTTCCATCACAGTGAGGAATGTGGAGGAGTCACTGTGGTGGATGTTTATGTTAAAATTTATTTTGTGTGTTTTGTTGCTTTTTACTGGTACGACTGTATGGCAAATCAAATTCCTCATATGCTGCAAAACACACTTGGCTAATTAAGTATGATTATTATGATTATTAAGGGTCATGCTATTAATTGTATATTTCCTTTTACATTTGACCTCCCAAAGTCCAACACCTCGCACTTGCACAGGTCACAAACCACCAACCTGAGTTTTGTCTGTCCACTATCTGCCTTCTATCAATAAGACAGTTCTGGGTAACATTATCAAATGCCTCTCTAAAATACATGCAGACAACGTCCACTGCCCTGCACACATTGAACACCTTCATTACCTCCTTAAAATACTGGATCAAGTTAGTAAGACATGACCTGCGTGTTCAAGGCCATGTTGACTGTCCCTAATTAACCCATTCTCCTACTTCACCCACTGTGGGAGTAGATTCACCCATTGAGGGCAAACTGGCCCTCGTGCGCAGGAGGGAACTAGTGCAAGGGTGAGCATTGGTCTGTGCGGACTAGGTGAGCCGAAGGGCCTGTTTCCATGCTGTATCTCTAAAATGAAAACTTTTCCAAGTGGGAGTAAATCCTCTCCAATAGCTTCCCTGCCACTGACATTATTTTGAACATTAAATACAATTTTGGTCCTTCCAAATCAGATATAAATTAATATTAAAGTACAGGTACTGTGAACAATTGCCAAGTGTTCAATTTGGATTCATTGATATTAAGACAACTTAGCACAAAATGAAAGAGAGAGAATTATAAAGTGCCACTGAAACAATGAGGATTCGCCAGATCTATGGCAGAATTACATTGACCTTTAAGGAAGAAACATTTGCAATTTGGTTGCTGTAGTGACTTAACCCGATGTAGCATATGTAAAGTGGAACTTCATGAAGTCGACTTATGCTACTGACTCAACTAAACTATTCAATTTTTAAACAGTAAATGTGTTGTCAGTCTTTGTTGGGAGGTATCTCACAAAGAGCTCTTTGGGCTTCTGCTCAATGTTACCTATTGTAATAATGCAGTACTTAATCTCACAGGAGCTAACATAATTTTACACTAATCACACAGTTCAAGAATGTTAAATGATATGGAGGTTGTAAGATCATTCTTTTCATAAGTAGAATTATTTGTCAGCCAGGGAGTTTAACAAAAGATTGTGATGCAACTTGAATTAAAATGGTCAGACGGGAGTTGTTTTTGGCACTCATTAATGATTGAATAATGCAAAGGATTGCTAACAGCTCAGTACCCAGTTCTCTGATCAATAAATGTTTAAATTTGGTTTTCTGTATCAAGTGAAACAAAAACAAAAGCAATACCCACCGATGTTAGTAGGTGGAACTGATTATCAGGCACTTTAATATTTAGATAATCTGGCGCATTAAATTTTCCACTTACCGGCATGAAATATATCAGTACTAGGAAATTAAACTTTATTCTTTTTTTTCTAGCAGGTAACAATGCAGAAATCAGCCTTCTCGTCGGTCATCTTTGTCACTGTCAAAAACGAATTCTTGCTCCACACTGCCCTAAGTATGTGCCTTAACCCAAACTCTAAAGAACACTTTATATGTATGCCATATGATTTTGCTCTTCACTTTCCACACATGCCACCTTTAAGGCAGCTCTAAATTGAGTTTGCCAGTTTAGCGCCAAATTGTAGGAGGATTTCTATTTAGCATTTATCCCCGGGAGGAACTGTATGAGCCTGTCTAACTTCACAAATACTATTTGCAGTAAATATAGACAGTAAACTTTTATTAACTAACAGTGGTTAGATTTAAATCCATGCCAGACACTGACCTAGCATAACAACAAGTTCCCTTCATGTTTTTTCTGCTTCCAGACACTCGTGTAATCTGTGAGTGATTAAACAAGTTTAGTTCAAATAATGAATAGCTTTGAGTTGCTCCAACACATGGGACATGTATACCAAAACTATTCAACCAGACATTTTATTACATTAGTCTGTTCTGGATTGAATTCATTTTCTGATGAGAAAAGGACAGTATGCTATTCAGTCAAGCAACACATCCTCTATTAGTCATCATTAAGTAAAGCCATGATATTCACAGGCAATAGCTTCGAGAGGAGTCACAATTAACTTCAATTTTATTTGTCACTGGACCACGTGCGGACCCGTTGGGCCAGTTTCCCCCACGCAATATTCCACCACTCACCCATAGCCCCCGACTGCACAGGCGTGGCTGATGGGTTCTCGTTGTGACACCAGAGATCCCCATTGTGGCAACCCCTCACCCAACTGTGTAGGCGCGGCCAGCAAGTGGGAGCGCGACGTTTTTAAAGTTTAAAATGGCAATAACTTGTAAAATATAAGATCAATGTGAACGCATCTCACTCTCCCTCTTCAGTCCCCTGTTCCTCTCCTCTATTATCCTCCCTCTCACCACTCTCCACCAACCCTGCTCTGGTTCCTCTGCTCATCCCCTCCCCCCTACTCTCTCTGCCCCCTCCCCTCCATTACCTCACCATCCCTCTTCCTACCCCTATCCTCCTCCATTCCCCCTCATCCCCAGCACTCCCTCCCCCTCCTCTTCACTCTCCCTCATCTTTCCCCTCTTCTCTCCTCCCTATCCCACCCCCCACTCTCCCTACTTCCCCCATTCCCCCCTCCTCTCCCTCCCTACCCTCTCCCTCCTCACCTTCCCAGGATCTTGATGTAAACCACCGTCGGCCCCGTTTTCTCCACCATTAAGTTGTTCTTGGGGGGGGGGCTGGGGGGGGGGGGGGGGGGGGGGGGAGGGGGGGAAGTGCCGAGCGGCTTGGAGCCGGGGGAGGGAGATGGAGTGGCCAAGGCTGTGGCCTAGTCCTTGCACTGGGTCCCACTCTTCTCCATCCCTGTGGGCCCAGAACAGCAGGGCCGCCGCACCCAGACCTAGTCCCAGCCTCAGCGCCGCGGTCAAATCCTGCACGCGCAGATACTGGGCCCACTGCACACATGTGGGGAGACTTTCAGTTATTTTAAAATCCGCACGCGCGGTCATTTCAAATCCCGCGCACAGGCTGACGGGCTGGGCAAGTGGAAAATGATTTTTTTAAAGTTTAAAATCCCATTGTGACGTCATTGTGATGTCGAACGCGGCTGACGGGTAGGGCAAGTGGAAAAGTGTTTTTTGTAAAGTTTTAAATGTCAACAACTTGTCAAATATAGCATCATCAATCTGAACGGAAATTGGCTAATGCACACCGCAGGACAATGGTGAGTATCGTAACACACGTGCATACAAACAAACAAACACTTTTATTTTTCATTGATGGGAAGAATCCTCTGCACCTGATGAGCGGAGGGGGACTGAGTAAGATGGCCAAAAATCACAGCAGTAAGTGGTAGCGTTTTATCTAAAATCAATATACAGTGCAAACAGGTAGTTGTCAAGTTTAGACTTTTAATCATTTGCCATTTCAAACCAACCCCCACCAACCATTTGCTGTGGTTTATTTCAAACCAACCACCACCAACCATTTGCTGTGCTTTATTTCAAACCAACCACATTTTCATTTTCATACCACATTAAGGGCACTCAAGGTCAGTAAAACCACACTCACAGTTTAGTAGACATGTGTTCAGTGTTATTCACAGCTCAGACTGAGAGACGTGACCCTCTCGCTCCCCCATCTTGCAGAGACTGACTGAGGCACACAACACTTCCGGGTTTTATAGTCTCTACAGAAAGGGCGTGGCCTTCAGGAGAGAGAGTCTCAACATTTTTTAAACATTAATAACTCTTTTATTTTTCATCGATGGGACAAATCCTCTTGTCCTGCACAGCGGAAGGGGACTCTGAGTAAGATGGCCAAAAATCACAGCAGCGTTTTTTCTAAAATCAATATACAGAACACCAGAAAGTGGTCAAGAACAGACTTTTAGTAATATAGATAATAACCATTGCAAGCTGAATTAACTGAACCATTGCAGCACAATGAAGAGTTTTCTTTCCAGAAAATATAGGCAGGGTTCATTTTAATACATTTGTATTAACTGAAGAGAAGGGTTTGAGAGTTAGCAGTTTGTGAATATTGGCTGCACCATCATGTAAATTCACCATAGGCATTAAAAGTATTTCAAGTGTTACAATATCTGCTGAAATGAGCCTAATGCTGGAATAGGAATTCTATTCATTGATGTCTATAGTTAAAGAAACCAATCAGTGCTCACTCCACATTCAGTCGGAAAATATTGGCCCATTCACTGCATTTACAGAGCATTGCCTATTTGTACATTTTGCAGTCTGTAATGTAAATATTCTCACATATTGCTCTGAATTCCAGTTATAATAAAAAATATTACAGTTATATTAAAGCATTCAGTAGAAACATTCTTTTGGTTTTAGAGGCAGGCCGCCATGTATTGATTCCATGTTTTATAGATGTGTAGATTGGTGCAACCACCCACTATGGAATTAAACCTGTTCCTTTACACTGCAGTCATAGTTCATATCTCACTTTTTTTTTCATCTTTTGGTTCTACATTTTTTTTTTGTGTGAAAGTGAATATGCTCCAGTGTTTCTCTCATGCTTCTCTCCGTTTAGCACAACCAGCATATCATTGGTACCTCCTTGCAAATGAGACTATCAGAAAGTCAACCATTCACAGGGCCACCCTGGCTTTTCCATGTTTTGTTATAAACTCTTCATGAGAGTGAGAAAAATTGACTGAATAAAAAAATGTTTTATTCAACAATGGTGCACCTATAGAGTTGCTGCCTTACAGTGCCAGAGACTGGGGTTCGATCCTGACTACGGGTGCTGTCTGTACGGAGTTTGTAGGTTCTCACTGTGGGCTGCGTGCATTTTCTCTGGGTGCTCCAGTTTCCTCCCATACTCCAAAGACGTACAGGTTTGTAGGTTAATTGGCTTTGGCAAAATTGTAACTTATCCCTAATGTATAGGATGGTGTTAGGCTGCGGGGATCGCTAGTCGACATGGTCTCGGTGGGCTGAAGGGCTTGTTTCCACACTGTGTCTCTAAGCTAAACCAAACAAAAACAGTTATTTTTTTTTCTTCCTGACAGTGTCATGAACTTGTTAATGAATAATCTGGGCCGCAAAAAGAATCATATGTTAATTACAGCTGTTTACCTTATTTTTCAAAGCCTAGAAGTGCGAAGATTTTCGCCTGTAACTTTCACCAGCTAAGGACTTACTTAAGGAAGAACCTGCATTGAACAACATTACTATTTTCAATGTGGTTTCATAGAAAACGATTTCTGAATCAAGATTCTCTTCATCAAAATCACCTTATGGTAGATATATTCAGATTTTGCAGATTGTTTATGGCATGTTGTTACAGTCCTAAGGTTATAGAAATTTACATTGCATAGTCCATTTCTGTATACTAGATCACTGAATATTATAGTGGGCATACATTCTATATAAATCATGTGTGAATGTGTTTCGGTCTTCACACAGATTTTATTCAATTGAGTTTGTTAAATGGGTTTACCTAGTTCGCAAATTACCTGTGTTACATCAATTACTCTTTTTGTATTGTTTGGTTATAGAAGTATATTCATTGATTTTAAACATACATAAAATTGTGTTCACCAATGTTACATGTTTAGAAGCCTTATTCAGTGACAGGCAAAGTTGAAAATCACAATTAGCTGTGTACTTTGAAGTATGAAAGTTCATAATGAAAGTTTATTCTTTTACCATTAAATGATCTTATTTTTACAAAATGAATGATTAAATCAGCAGTGAAAAATGCTTTAAAGTATCAAGGATTAACAATAGAAATTAAAAACAAACTTCACGGTAAGGCAGCATCTGTGGAGGGAAATGGACAGATGACATTTTAGGTTAGGACCCTTCTTCAGATTGCTGGAGTTGAGGGGAGATAGCTGGTAACGAGGTGATAGGAAAGGGTGTGGAAAGAACTGACCAGCGATCGGTGGAGCCACGTGAGGAACCACCTTCTGAAGAAGGAGCCTTTCTGAAGAAGGATCCCGACCCAAAACATTGTCTGTTCATCTCCCTCCACAGATGCTGCTGAGTTTTTCCAGCAGTTTGCTTTTCTCTCGGGATTCCAGCGTCTGCAGTCTCCATTTAACGATAGAAAACATGGGACATCTGATGGTAATATGACATTTTGTTCGCAACTGGACGTTAGAAAACAAACTCAAAGTGCTCGGATTTCATGACCCAAATTGTTTCCAAAGCTTGAATATCAAAAATTTGCTTCCTAACTATGCACTTCATCAAAATTACATTGCACAATTTAGAAACTTTTCATTTTAATGGTTTCCTGTAATTAGTTTAGTTCTGTTGATACCTGTAGCTGTGTTGAACTGCTCAAAGCTGCTCAAAAGGTACTCTGCTTGAATAATGTGTTCATGGGTAGAATTGAATATTTCCAAGGGTGTTTGATCAATTGTTCAACCTTGTTTCTCATGAGGGACTTCAATCAAAAGTTATTTTATGGTAGACAGGTGTGTAGCTAACAGCTTGGAAATTAAATATTAATTAACTAGGCTTACGTGTATAAATCACTTTAAAGAAAGTTGTGCATCAGGATACATACCAGCTTATTAACAATGAGCATTTCAGAATGCATTTTAATAGGCATTAGCTATAAAGGCCTTTGGATATTTTTAATAATTTTCAGAAAAAAAGTGTAAAATACTTTTGTTAAATGGGGAGATGTGTTGTTAACATTTAGATGTGTATTTTTCCTAAATCATGCTACTTCTGACAGTGTGCCTTTAACTTAAAAAGCAGATGTAATCAATGTTAACTATTTGGGCAGCACGGTTGTGCAGCTGCTCCCTCACAGCGGCAAAAACCTGGGTTCGATCCAGAACTCAGGTATTATCTGTGTGGAGTTTTGCACGTTCTACCTGGGAACTTGTGGGTTTTCTCCGGGTGCTCCGTCTTCCTCCCACATCCTGAAGACGTTGGTAGGTTTATTGCCTTCTATAAATTGCCCCTGGTGTGCAGGGAATGGATACAAAACTGGGATAACATAGTACTCATGTCAATGAGTGATTGATGGTCAGTGTGAACCCAGTGGGCTGAAGGGCTTGTTTCCATTGCTGTATCTTTCAATCAATTCAATAAATTCAATAGTTGCTCTGCAGTAATGCTGAATGATTACCAATAGGATTTACTCTTAGCTTTGTCCATGGCAAGTCATGTCTTACAAACTTGACTGTTTTTTTTTTGAAGAGGTGATGAAGATGTTTAATAAGGGTAAGGCAGTGGGTTTTGTCTACATGGATTTTAGTATGGCACTTGATAAAGTCCTTCACGGTAGGCTGATCTTAAAGATTAAGATGTATGGGATCTGTTCACTTCCTCATTTGGATTCAGAACTGCTCATAGAACAGAGAGTTGTGTGTGTTTTTTTCTGGATGGGGGCACTGCATAATCCTTCTAATCACAGGCCCCCATCCAGAAAAAACACACACCACAACACAAGTAGACAGAATGGTAAAGAAGGCATACGGTGTGCTTCACTTTATCGGCCAGGGCATTGAATATAGGAGTTAGGAAGTCATGTTGTTGCTTTATAGGACTTTGCTTAAGCTACTGTACATTATAGCATTGTGTGCAGTTCTGGTTTCCCCATTACAGGATGGATGTGGAAGCTTTAGAACTGTTGCAGAAGAGGCTTTCCAAAATGATGCCTAGATTCGAGCAAGAGCTGTAAGGAGAGGTTGAACAAACTTGGATTGTTTTCTCTGGAGTGTGGAGGGGACATCTGATGGAAGTGTACAAAATTGTGATTGTGGCGACACAGTGGTGAAGAGGCAAACTTCAAAGCAGGGCCGGATTTACGTAGAGGCTTCATAGGCTTAAGCCTAGGGCCTTGAGATCTAATGGGGCCTCGAAGGAGATGTGAAGGGTAAATTAAGTTTGTTTACATGCACATGCTGCCAGGATGGTAGTGGAGACAGATACGGTGCTGGCATTTAAGAGAGCTTTAGATATGAAATAAAAAGTGCCAGATTAATTCAGCAGGTCAGGCAGCATCTCTGAAGAACTTGCACATTTCAGGTTGGGCCACTTCTTCGAACAGTGTGTGTTTATTCTTAAATAAGATTCCCTTTTATTTTTCAAAAGTTAAATATAGAACCATGAGTGATTGACTAAAACATGATGAGATTATTGAATAATTAACAGAAATCAGTGCCTATGTCTGTAGGAACGTTGGTCTGAAAAACTATTCAGATCCTCGAGCCTTTCTGTAATTCATATAGGACACAACCTGAATCGTAAGCAAAAACACCTTATTTACTTATATGACCCTTAAGAGTTTGGTCTTGTAAATAGATGCCAATCTCAATCCTAAAATTTTCAATACACAGTTCAACACCCTTTTATGGAACAAAATGATTTTCAAATTTTGTGGGGTTTAAATAAGTTTTCAATATCTGCCCAAATGACTCATTACTCTTCAGCAACTTAAATTAGAATTTTACACATTCAATAGAACGCACTACCTGTCTTACACTCCAATTTCTCCAGTGCACTCATTCCAAGGCCAAAAATTCAACCCAGTACTAATTTGAACTTTATGTAACATGAGATTATTTCAGCCACTTTGTGGTTAAGACCAGTAGTCTATTAGCTTTGTTATTTATTTGATCTGGCCCCAATTGAAGCTACACTGATATGGAGTAGTGATATCATGAAAGTACAGAATCTGCAGACTAATAACGGAGGGCAAAGCTGTTCCAGCACACCTTTCACAACTGTGAGTTAAAGGTGTTCCTTGTTCAGGACAAATTAGCGTTTATATGAAAGCCACAGGAACAAAGTGGTGAACAAATTGATGCAAATTTTGCTCAATTCAGGAAAAATATATTAGCATTTCCACTGCATTAACTGATCAAAAAAGGATCAGTACAAAATTGTTTAAACATATTTTAATATAACAAAAATGAACCTGTACTCAGCCACCTTGTCACAATATTTATGATAAAATTTAATGTTATCAACTGAAATGTTATCTTGTTGTTTTCCTCGCACCATAATCAGTTCTACAACCATTTGTGCAACATCTGCACTCCAGGCCATAGTGAATTCCTATTTAGATAGATTACTTGCAGGAAATTGAATTGCTAGGGAATATTGCCAATTCTTTGAAATGAGCAAACTTTTGTTGGATTTCTGACATTAAAAATCAACTCTCAATGAAATTGAAACTCAATGTATCTCTCCAAGGACCATGTGCACTGAGCCTTGTCCAAACTAACGTGACATTGAACCAGGCGCTGAATGGCCAGAAGAAGAAAATTGTGCACGACCACTGTTGCCCAACAGTTGTCAGTGGCAGTCATGGCTTGAGTTGACCCAATTTCTGGGTCTCTCTCTCTCTTTGCTGTGTGTTTGTAACTCCCCCAGAGTATGTGGAAGAGATTGGGCAAGCAAGGTAATGGGAAATCTTGCATTCCAGGAATGTGCAATCGCAGACCTTAATTATTTCATTGAATCATTAAGTTATGTGGAAGTTCGCACAAAATCTTTCCTATCCGTTTAGCATTCTTGAGTTACAGAGCTACACAACCCGGAAGCAGGCCCTTTGGCCCAACTTATCCATGCTGATTAAGTTGGCATTCTGGGCCAGATCAATATGCCTGAATGTTGCCCTTATAACCCTTCCTATCCATATATCTGTTCAAATCGTATGCAAAACTGCATTTTATATAGAAGTTCTTCGGGGTTACAGTGTAGATAGTAAGATTACTCTGACCATTTATAACTATATATAATGCTCCTTCATAAGAACAGTATGGGTGTAATTTTACCTTAGCATGCCTCTTTGAAGAGATCCAGTAGCAGATGTTGCTGTTAAAGTTTCCTCCCTTTATAATCTCTTGTAAAAATGTTACTTTGAAGCCTACACCAGATTCATATTCTGCCAGCCTCTTGGGCTAAGAAAACAAGGAATTTCATTTTTGAACGCCAAATACCTCCGATTGCACTTTGCTGTTGCAATGTATTTGAAGCACCTAATGTAAACAGCCCTGTGGTAAGCAAAATGTTCCCTTTATCTGAGCATTTCAAAGCAAAGACCATTAAAAGAATATGCTTCTAATTGGCAGTAAAGGACGTCATTAAACTCCCTAAATGCATACCATTACTAACAGCTGGTTTGCATTTGGTGATAAGGCTGTAAAACCTGCCCATTAACTTCCATGAAACTAGAGGCCAGATTTTAGTATTGAAATAATGGTGAGGTAAATGGGGCTCGTGGGTAGAGCAAATTCAGGTGAGATGCAGATGCCCCGTAGAATGCCAACACCAGCAAGTTGCTGTCTGAGTTGCAATCCCAATTAACATAATCGTATCTTTCTGACAAGCAAATGAAATTAATTTCATAGCTTGAAGTTGTTGGGTCTGCGCAATGAATGTGAACTAAGCGCAGCATGGAAAATTGTTAAAACATCACAAGAGCCAACTTAACGGGATGATAAATTGTTCATTACTGTCCACCAGTCTCTGTGATGCCTTCCACCACAGTGACGAATGCTGTGGTGGATGTTTGTGTTGAATTATGTTGTGTATTGTGTCCTTTTTTAATTGTAACGCTGCATGAAAGAGGATGTTTGTTCGGCACGGAATAGAAGGGCCGAGATGGCCTGTTTCCGTGCCGCAATTGTTATATGGTAAATTAATTTCACTGCACCTTACTGTGAATTTGAATTTGAAATTTGAACTTGACACCAAACATTAACAATCACAAATGTAGACTTTAGTGTACCAATACAATCTATTGCCCTGAGAGGAAAGGGTCAAAGTTCAGGACCTCAAACCCAGTGTAAGGCTCATAGTTTATTGGGAAGGTAGCAATCACTCCTCTCGCTTTGCTTTAGAGACATAAGATCATAAATGACAGGAGGAGAATTAGACCATTTGGCCCATCAAGTCTACTCTGTCATTCAATCATGGCTGATCTATCTCTCCCTCCTAAGCCCATTCTGACGTGGACTGCTTGCAATAAACATCTGATCACTCAAAGTGGAGCAGGAGAAGTTGGGATGGTGTTGACAAATGCAAGGCCTTGCACTAGGAGTGTGTAGTCCCTGCATAAACAGAAAAAAAGAGGCACCACCTCACAAACAATCCACCGACCTGCCCCTTCAGCAATCTCCTACCCCATCTATGAAAGAAACAACAGTTCCCATATTGGCCTCATCATGGCTGATCTATCTTTCCCTCTGAACCCAATTCTCCTACCTTCTCCCCATAACCCCTGACACCCTAACTAATCAATTGAGTGGAACAAAGTCATCCTTAACCCCAAACGAGGACCCAAGATGTAAATATAGGCAATTTTGCAAAGTTATAAATTACCAGCAAATGACGATTCACAACATTTTCAGCACTCGAGAATGAATAGTGTACTGCCAATTTGTCTTGTAAGTTATAGAAATGATCCATAGATGGCAGTATAGGTTGTGATTCAATTATTTGGGCCACAGATGCAGATAAATGGCTCAGGTGTGTTGAGACTGAAAAATAAGTATTTAGCTTGCTTCCAAATCCCACAGCAGTTACTTTCATTTATCTGGCTTGCCCACATGAAGGAATGTCTCGGAGCTCTTTGAAAGGGGATTGATGAATGTCAGGAGCTGTGAAAGAGGATGTTTGAGGAGAGGGATGTGAAGCCAAGGGTTTGGGAGGGAATTCCAGAGAACAAGGCACAGTGGCCGAGAGATCATCCTCTGGGGGAGCAGCAGGCCAGAGTCAGACCAACAGATGCTTGTGGGCAAGGACACGTGGTTGGGGAAGAATGTGGTTTTGGCAGCTGACCAGTGCGAGATTCAAATGCTGAAAGAAAACAACTCTTCACTGTAAAGATAGACACAAAGTGTTGGTGTCACTCAGTGGGTCAGATAGCATCTCTACAGAAAAATAATGAGTGACGTTTTGTATCCCGACCCAAAACATCACCCATCCTTTTCCTCCAAAGATTCTGCCTGACCCACTGAGTTATGCCAGCACTTTGTGTCTATCTTTGGTATAACCCAGCATCTGCAGTTCTTTGTTTCTAACACTTCACTCTCACTGCATCAGGCCTGAGGTCAGACTGAGGAGATAAAATAATTTTTGGCCCATCCCACAGTGCTGGCAGAAGCCAAACAGGTGGCTCAAGGAATAAGTTGCATAGATTCTGTCCTGAGCAGGGCCGGATTTACGTATAAGCTAGACAAGCTTAAGCTTAGGGCCTCGAGATCTACTCACCTCACTGCCTCACCGACCATCCGCCCACCGGGACCTCCTTCTCTTTTCCCGCTGACCCTCCACCGCCCTTCAGCAGCCCGCAGCCGTCGCCTTACCTGCAGCGTGGACGCAGCACCGGGCCTGAAGCTTCCACGCTGCAGATTCCCACTCCCCTGGGTTTGACTGCACTGGGTCCTAGTGCTATGCCTCCCCAACGCTGGTATTCTCAGTGGCTGTTCCACTGGGTCTTCCCCATTCCCCTCAAACCATGTGACACCAACTCTTCCCCACCCAAACTACAGTCCTCATACCCCCCACCCCCTGACCACCCACCACCCCTCCACCAGACATCGCCTTGACCTCAGTCCACTCGCCTGCCTTCCCCCCGCCCCAACCCCCATCCCTGCCGCAGGCTCAACACTCCAGAGCTTCAAACGGCGATCCAGGTAAGGCATCGCCTTCTCTGTGATGAATCCATATATGTATTTAAAAACCAACTGTTTAATGACAACATACAGTAGGATCTAAAAGTGTCACACTGTCACTGTCAGGTAGTCATGGTCCTCTAGCTGTGGGGGTGGGGGATTAGGAGGGGGGGCCTCAAAAGTGAAATAGCTTAGGGCCTCTCTTCATCCCTGGTCCTGAGTCTATCTCTCATAGTCTACAAGACCCAAATCTTTCTTCCCTTGTCTTTGCTCCCATCTGCTGACCACCAACCTCTCTTCCTGGTCCTGTCAGCTCATGCTCTTAATGATTCTTCAGGCCCAGTTCCCATCTGTATGCTGCCACAACCTCTTCCTTACAATAAAACCATCCTTGATTTCTGTCCCAGCAAACAACGTCATTTTTCACCTCCCATTTCTTTGAAAAGTCCTTGGAGATGTATCTGACAAACACATGCTCCATCTTTTAGATATCCAGCTAAGCATCCTCCTTTCCACGGGCATGAAACAGGTCATATCAGAACCAAAGTCAAAGTCAAAGTATCCTTTATTGTCCGAACCAGAAACAACGTCCCCGTTTTTCCCCATTTAGATATTCAGTGAAGTTTCTGAGCAACATAACCGGACCCCATTGAGTTCCTCCTGCAAAATAGGGCACTACATGCTGGAGTAACTCAGTGGATCAGCAACATATCTGGAGAACTTCTATAGACTCTGAGTCGGGTATCTTTTTGATGGTGATTGTCTGCTTGTTCAAGGATACATACATTCCTACAGCAATTAATATGGTTTGATTGTTATAATACACCGAAACGGAGTGCAGCCACTTATATTCAGCTTTTGTTCCAGAGGGTCATTTCCTTTCTGCCACCATAACTTCACTTATGGTTACATGTTAAGATATTTTTGTCAAACAAAATGCAACACCATTGCAGGTACCTCCAGGCCCTTGTAGGGCACCTTGTCATTAATCGGGCAGCGTTGTCAAGGGTGTTCTTGCGACATGTCATGGGACAATTAAGCTGTTAATAGTTTCTCTCTTTTTTGCAATGCTTGGCAAAGGAATGTTTTAAAGCCAGATGTTGTAACTTCAGGCTAAATAAGACACCATTTTGTAAGAAAAACATCAAAATAACCAGACTACACCTGCTGAACTGCAGCCTTGAGCAAAATGCATCAATTGTTGCTGACGTGATCATGCTTTCTTTCTGAAAACATTTCATATTTTTTCCCCATTTGCTGTTCGTCTGAAACCCACCTTGGAAGCAACTTTCTTCTTTTCTTGTCCCAACAGCAACACAGAAATGAATGTTTTTCATGTCTGGTTGAGATCATGCTGTTTTGATAAGTTTGCATTTGCCAATGGCCGGCAGTTGTTCACATTGGGATGTTTGACATGTGGAAGTAAATGGTAGTTTCAGTGTTGGTGTTGTTATCTGAAGGTCATGTTCAGACATCAACACCATCCTCATTATTTGCACAATGGAATTTCAAATCGCAGATGCCTGGGGAAAGGCCATTGCTTAGAAACTCTGATCAGCATGATTCACTTAGGATCACCTCATTGTGCCTGCACGATACATTCAACCATTAAAATAAAACGATTACTTGGAGTGCACTAGAATGTATATGATCACATTCATATGTCAGGCTCACCGCCTGGCCTTACTGTACCAGTCGCATGGGATGTGAATATCGTGGAATCTTTGCTGCTGATTGCACCACAGTGCTGCCACATGTCCTACCACAGTGACTACACTTCATAAGCTCTTTATTGAATTTAAACTGCTTCAGGACATCCGTGAGTTGTGAAAGGCACTTCATGAATGCAGGCTCCTTTTCATACATAGGAATTGATGCTATCTATTCTAATCCAGGCTGGATGTTTTCAGTTATAAACTCAGTAGCAAGCATGTATTTATTCATCAAGCAGGGAACTGCTCCACTTTTAATATTGTTTTAAAATAATGTAAATGTAATTGGTGGCACTGTGCGCAGCATGGGCAGAACAATGGTGAAAAGGTAGAGTTGCTGCCTCACATATGCTCAGAATCCTTGCATAAACTAAACCTAAATGTTGGAGCAAAGGCAATCAAAGAGCACAAGGCCTATGTTGAAAGAAACGCAGGGATTCCTGAATATTTGCAGAGGAGAGATTTTCAAAATCAAGTACTCCTGAAGACCATATGGCCCAGCTAGACATGTTCAAATAAGTAGGTTCTAGTTACCCGTTAGGAAGTAAGCATTATACTCCTTATCGGGAAAGGGATGGTGATTACCAGCATCACTGATGATACCGACCTCAAAAGATCTGGACTGTCAATGCTTCATCCAATCCACATGGAGACTAAGTTAAAGTTAAATAAACAATAGTGCGTGTGCCATGAGTTCCTGTGAGATATTCTCTGATATGAACAGGCTACTTACAGTGTGCAGAGTCCACATAATATTTTCAGGTATGCTTGCACTATACATGAAAATATTATTGTTCGGCCACAGCTTGGCAGTGTGCGGTGGTATGTGGCTATCTGGGATCGTGCATCCATTGTGGGACACGGATTACGCAGCTTGGATTGCACTCATGTTATTTACCTGAACGGTAAACTTTCTTCAGCAAAGACAATCATTTTGTTGACGCAATGACAAAACTGTGATGGCACAATTTACAATATACGACTTATAAATCATAAAATTCAGTTAAAACGCTGGCACTTATCCAGCAATGCTGGGATTGAAATTACCCAGGTATTTGCCGACCGTGAATCACAGGACAAATTGGGCCTGGCCATAACCGCTTGATCAGTCTAATTTTCCATGTGGTGCCACATGGAAATATCACCAACAGTACGTTCCCCTCCATCATTCACCACCCTGACATGGAAATGTATCACGGATCCATTACCATCACCCAGTTCAGGCACAGAAGGTCCTGATCCAAGTGTGCAGAGAGGGTGCCTCACCATAAACATTTCAAGATAACAGCCCATCATCACCTTCTCAAGGACAATGAGGAATAGGGCAAAGATACTGGTGTTGTCCATCTCACCTGCATCCCATCCTCTAATATCAAATTCATTAGTTCAGGAATAGTTTAGTATAGTTTATATTAGAGATACAGCGCAGAAATAGGCCCGTCAGCCCACCAGGTCCCTGCCAGCAAGCAGTCACCCCGTACACTAACACTATCCTACACACTAGGGACAATTTACCATTTTACTGAAGCCAATTAACCTACAAACCTCTATGTCTTTGGAGTATGGGAGCAAACAGAGAAAACCCACGCAGGTCACGAGGAGAACGTACAAACTCCGTGCAGACAGCACCCATATTCTTAAGAGGTTGGACAGGCTAGATGCAGGAAGATTGTTCCCGATGTTGGGGAAGTCCAGGACAAGGGGTCACAGCTTAAGGATAAGGGGGAAATCCTTTAAAACCGAGATGAGGAGAACTTTTTTCACACAGAGAGTGGTGAATCTCTGGAACTCTCTGCCACAGAGGGTAGTTGAGGCCAGTTCATTGGCTATATTTAAGAGGGAGTTAGATGTGGCCCTTGTGGCCAAGGGGATCAGAGGGTATGGAGAGAAGGCAGGTACGGGATACTAAGTTGGATGATCAGCCATGATCATATTGAATGGCGGTGGAGGTTCGAAGGGCCGAATGGCCTACTCCTGCACCTAATTTCTATGTTTCTATGTTTCTATATTCATGATTTTGAAACTGGGCCTCTGGTGCTTTAAGGCAGCAGCTCTACTGCTGCACTAACCATGCTGCCCCCTACATGGCACCGCCGTTCCAACAAAATAAAAATATTTTTCTCCATCATTTTACGTTTTACAGACTCGATTAATTTGGAACTGAACAGAACCTGTAAGAAAAATCTCAGCAGGTGGTGGTACTTGGGCAAACTTAATAGAGCTGATGCCTCATAGCTCCTGCGATCCAGTTGAATCCTGACCTGCTGGCTGGTCTGCATGGAATTTACCCATTCTCCATGTGACTGCTTGAGTTTCCTCTGGTTTCCTTCCACTTCCCAAAAACGTGCGAGTTGGTTGAATAATTGCACTTTAATTTTAATTTGCACCTGATATGCAAGGAACTGGGATGAGTTTATAGGACTGTGGTGATTAGTAAAAGGAAATTAGCAAGGAAGGATTGGTGTGGGATTAGTGTAAATGGATACAAGATGGTTGGCCTGGAGCTAGTGGGCTGAAGAGTCGGTTCCTATGCTGTGTGACTCTACACGTCACCTAATCATGCCTTGAATTGATCAATAATTAATCACTTACTCAACATTGAGGAAATAAATTTCTGTTCAAATGCAGCACAGACGACTGTCAAATCTATAAATCAAAAGCCCAACCTTGCTGTGTTTTTAGAACTGGTAATTATTAGTCATAGAGTCATACATACATGTGGAAACAGGCCCTTCGGTCCAACGGGCCCACACCGATCAACATGTCCCATCTACACTAGTCCCACGCTCCAGCATTTAGCCCATATCCCTCTAAATCTGTCCTATCCATGTACCTATCTAATTGCTTCTGAAATGTTGCGATAGTCCCTGACTCAACTACCTCCTCCGGCAGCTCATTCCGTTCACCCACAACCCTTCATGTGAAAAGGTTACCCCTCAGATTCCTATTAAAAATTTCCCCCTTCACCTTAAACGTATGCCCTCTGGTTCTTGATTTCCCAATTCTGGGCAAGAGACTCTGTACGTCAACCTGATCTATTCCTCTCATGATTTTAAGCCTCTATTCTTTTAACAAAATATGAAAATATTTTAGAATTGTGGATCAATTTCTTTTTACAAAACAGATGTACTCAGTAAGAAATGATGGAGTTTATCTCTGGAACATTATTCTCATACATCCTTACTTGGGACAGAGAATTGAAGGTTTTGACAAGGGAAAGGTGTCTCATATAATACTGCGCTACATCACTGCATCACCAAGAAGAGTTATTATCTGAATTGCTCCTCTTTGAGTTGCACCAACTTAATATTTGTTGAAGGCCTATTTAAATTCCTTGGGGATTACCCCAGCAGGCTATCCTAGCAGGTGCTTATTGAGTCCAGATGGCAGTAGCTGCCACATTTTGTCCTCTCAGCACAACATAAATATAAGAACAGATGCTCCATTAAAAGCCGATTGTCTTTTCACTAATAATGTCAGGTTCCCTTTGTTGCCCAGGATTGCTCAGCAGACCTAACTCCTACTTTCAGTTGCCACAATCATCCGAGCCAACTGTTGTTTAAGGATGCTCTCTGCAGACCCACCAGTGAGCTTTGGACTTTTTTGTCGAACTACCTGAGGCTGTTTTGTTTTTCATTCTAATATGTGCGCCTGATAAAAGTTATTTCCAAAGAGAGATTGTTATTTTCCTGCAATCAGATGTATTCAATTTCTCCCTGATTTGCACCTTTCTCTAGAGACACATCTGCTCCCAATCATTAATTAAAGGCAAAGCAGAAATGACCTGATTGAAGTACTTTACATGGACCCCTTTGCAGTTGTGGAACGTGAACATGTGTTGCCTATGATGGGTGCCGAGCGGGTTATTGATTTATTTAGCTTTTCATAAATCCATCCCGGCTCTTCAAGAAGTGCATTACTTTTAGCAAATCAAAGGACCTATCTGAAGTGGTAACACAACCCCTGCTTTGTTGAGTGAAACAATCCATACATTCTGCTGTTGTTTCAGGATGTGACTCAGCCTTGTAACTACCCTATATTTTAATATGTATGGAATAAAATAATTTCTGCAATATAAAAGGAATTTTCAAGCTGTGTAAAATTACGTGAGGCATAGAGTGCAGACAATCAGAACTTTTTTTGCCAGGGTGGAAATATCAAAAACTCAAGGGCATGGGTATAAATTGAGGGAGGCAGAATTTAAAGGAGAAGTGCGGGGCAAGTTTTTTGCGCAGAGGATGGTAGGTGCCGGGAACGCATAGCCAGGGGTGGTGGTGGTGGAGGCAGATTTGATAGTGGCATTTAAGAGGCTTTTAGATAGGCACGTGGATATGTCAGGAATGGAGGGGCACGTCTTGTTTTTGAAGCAGTTTCTTCTACTTCTCCTCAGTCTATCTAGCCACTGGCCCCTCAAGTCTCGTCAACTTGACTGACTGACTGACTGCTCGACCGGCAGTAGACTTCTGTAATGTTAACAGAGCCAGAAGCCACTGTGCAAGAGCTGGGCACACAACCAGCTGCACTTTGCACAGTGGAACAGACGTTACCAAACATACTGACCCTCAGCTTTCCAACTCATGAATCAGCTTGCCAGTGATGCTGGAAAAAAAATCAATGCCTCACACACCAACATCTAGTCTCCAACAACACATTCTCCCATCCCAACCCACAGCACACACCACCCACGAAGATCAGAGCTTGTCAGTTGAACAAATCGGACTGGGCCAATGAAGGTCGTTGAACTAATTTTGTTCTCCTATGGTTGATTCTGCACAAGCTTGAAAACTTATTGGTTTCTGACCTCAATTGTAGGTGTTTATTCTTTAGATTGTAACCAACCAGAGTTAATGCAGATAGTAACGAATAATTTACACAATTGTAGCTTTAAATATTCTACAAAACAATTTGCCAGAGCTACACCCTTGCATTAAGCTTCATTTGTTCACTGCTGTTTAAAGAATGCTCTGGACAACCATTCAAATAAAAAATAGGGATAGCATTCTTACTAATTAAAGAAAAAGCAGCTATGACCTGATTGAAGAGAACTTGATTCAATTTAAGGAATTGATATTAGGCTTCTCAGATTTATGATTTCATTACAGTATGCAGCTGTACAATGCAGTGTAGCTGGCATGTGTGTGTAAGTGTGTGTGAGTATCTGTGTAAATGCGAGTGCGTGCGTGCGTGTGTGTGCACGTGTGGCTGGGCAGGTGTGGAGGAGAATGTTAGGGATTGGGGATTGTGCTGTGCTTAATTGCATTCTGTCACTGCGAACAATTTGTTTACAGACATATGTTAATGTCCCTCTGTACAAAAATGTAACCAAATAATAAAACAACATCATTTCTAGGGCAGCGATTGATATTTTGCTCCACTACAAAGAGTGACATCCGTAATGGAAATGAAAGTACTGGATTTTTACTGCAAGAGACCAATGTGATTCATGGGCCAGTTTTTGCACCAGAATGTAAGAAATTCTGAGGAGTGAAGGAAGAAAGATACAGAACGCAACATTCAGTCCCCTGGACCTGCTTCACATTAAGGTACATAATGCTGATCTATATTGTTATTAATTTGGCTTCACTCCTTAATGCTCACACCAAATATAAACCTGTTATTCCCAATTTTCAAAATGTTACTTTGACTCAAGTGGTCCCTTACAGATAATAGATGAGAATGGAATGTATGGTCGACACAAAATGCTGGAGTAAATCAGCGGGAAAGGCAGCATCTATGGAGAGAAGGAATAGGTGATGTTTCGCGTCAAGAGACCCTTCTTCAGACTCAGTCACCCATTCCTTCTCTCCAGAGATGCTGCCTGCCCCGCTGAGTTACTCCAGCATTTTGTGTCTACCTTCGATTTAAACCAGCATCTGCAGCTCTTTCCTACACAGGATGGAATGTAGGATTAGATGGGCAGAAGGCAAACCCAGAAATGTCCTAGAGGAAGGTGAGAGACTCCAGACACAGCTGAGGTGGAGATTAGAAACACTGGGAGTGGTGAGAGAGATGACAGAGCACCCAGATGTAGTAGTATGTTTGGTGGGATGGCCAGGCCAGGCCAGGCCGAACTGTAGAAACCTGATATTGTAGAATCTGCAATGTAAAATTTGAAGTGGGGCCCTATTAATTTTATCAAATAAAAACAGAAAATTCTGTTTTGTCAGGAGACATTTAGGGACAACTTTTTTTTAGAGATACAGCATTGAAACAGGCCCTTCAGCCCACCGAGTGCATGCCGACCATCGATTACCTGTGCATGGTTTCTATCTTATCCCACTTTCACATCCTACACACAAGGGACATTTTTTACAGAAGTCTATTAACCTACAAACCTGCACATCTTTGGAATGTGGGAAGAAACCGGAGCACCTGGAGAAAACTCATGCAGTCCCAGGGAGAACGTACAAACTCCATACAGACAGCACCCAAGGTCAGGGTTGAACCTGGGACTCTGGCGCTGTGAGGCTGCAACGCTACCACTGCGCCACTGTGTCAGCCTAGGGTTGAAAGGTATATGGAACAAGTTGCCAGAGTAATCTATAGAGGTAAAATTACAACATTTAAAAGACATTTGGATAGATACATAAATCAGAAAGCCTGAGAGAGATTTGGGCCAAATGCAGGAAAAGGTTGAGGTAGATAATCTACGTTGAGGTTGATAACTTAGTTGGCATGGACAATTTGGACTGAAGAGCCTGTTTCCTTGCTCTATAACTCTCTTACTGTATTTATATAGAGAGAATGAGAGTTAACAATTAAAAACATTAACTCTGCTGCTTGACCAGCTGAGTGTTTCAATCATTTTCGGTTCTTATTAGAGGTTTTCACCATCTGCAGTATTTTATTCTTGAATGATCACAGCAAGTGTTCAATTGTGGTTACAGTGATTTGTAACTACAGTAAAACTGTTAAATCGATACGCTCAGGACACAGGTGGTGCCAGAGCAGCAGATTTTCACACCTCTTGGACGTTATTTCTATTAGAACTGCAATACACTTTTAATTCACTTTTCTTTTGATGTTACGCGGTGGAGTAATACATTTTCTCATGAATCTAGTAAGTTTAAAGGGAATGCAGTAACTGAAGCCCTGGTGGATTTAAATGGTGTGTGGGAAACAAATCCCAGTGAGATTCTAGGGTGGGTGGTGGGGGGGGGTGCAGGAACCAATGACCCAATAAGTTTAAAAGGAGGACAGGAGCTGAAACCCTACAAATTTAAAGGGAGCACAGGAACCTGGGTGCAAAAGGGAGCATAGAAATCCACACCAGATGTCAAATGACTGGGATCCACGAATATTCGGATTGATTATCTGTATTTTACCGTAAATAAGGACTTGTTTTAAATATCTGATGAAGGCAGATCCCTTCCAACACTTAGGAAAATAGAATTTAAATGATATGTCGCATTGTAAGTATACTGTAATTTTTCATTTATTTTCGGAAAATAAATTGTCAAGAGTTCATTGTCATGTGTCCCAGATAGGACAATGAAATCCTTGCTTGCTGCAGCACAACAGAATATTGTAAGCCAAAAAAATACAGAACAGTTCAGTTCAATATACACATAAATAAGCAGATAAAATGCAATAGGCTATTACAGTTCAGAGTCTGTTGTTGAAATGAAAATGAAATGAAATGAAATGATTGAAATGAAATGAAATGAAATGAAATGATGAAATGAAATGATTCAATTTATTGTCATTGTCAGTGTACAGTACAGAGACAACGAAATGCATTTTTAGCATCTCCCTTGAAAGGGAGACACAGGGCGTCGCGGTGTGCCCGCGCCTGCCGCCGTAACATTCCATTACAGGCAAAGGTGGGTGAAGTGTCTTGCCCAAGGACACAACGACAGTATGCACTCCAAGCGGGATTTGAACCGGCTACCTTCCGGTTGCCAGCCAAACTCTTAGCCCATTGTGCTATCTGTCGTCCTTGGTGAGTTTAACAGCCTGATGGCTGTGAGGAAGAAGCTGTTCCTGAACCTGGATGTAACAGATTTCAGGCTCCTGCATGTTCTGCCCGATGGTAGCGGAGAGATGAGTGCGTGGCCAGGATGGTGTGGGTCCTTGATGATGTTGGCTGCCTTTTTGAGGCAGCAACTGCGATAGATCCCTTGGATAGTGGGGAGGTCAGAGCCGATGATGGACTGGGCAGTGGTCACAAATTTCTGCATCCTTTTCTGTTCCTGGACACTCCAGTTGCCGAACCAAGCCACGATGCAACCAGTCAGCATGCTCTCTACTGTGCACCTGTCGAAGTTCGAGAGAGCCCTCTTTGACATACCGACTCTCCGTAGTCTTCTCAGGAAGTAGAGGCGCTGATGTGCTTTCTTTATAATTGCATCAGTCTGCTGGGACCAGGAAAGATCTTCGGAAATGTGCACGCCCAGGAATTTGAAATAAAAGAAATGTTACATGTTTTGTTTACTGGAAAAGCTTTATAAATCTTCCTACTCTTTGGACGAGGTAATTAATGTAAAAAAAAAAACTGGCTCCAATTTTTAATCAGCTTTATGTTAACCAGGTGCTTCAAAAGTGATATTTTGGCTCTGTACTATAGTGTGGTATGACTGGACCACCTCCACCCAAGACCACCAGTCTAAAAAAAGTTTTACTCTCACTTAGACACAAAATGTTGGAGTAACTCAGAGGGACAGGCATCATCTCTGGAGAGAAGGAATGGGTGACGTTTCAGGTCATGACCCTTCTTCAGACTGATGTCAGGGGAGAGGGAGATCCTTATCTATGTATCTCCCTCTTCCCCGGATCCTTATCTATGCATCTCCCTATCCCCTGACATCAATCTGAAGAAGGGTCACGACCTAAAACGTGACCCATTCCTTCTCTCCAGAGATGCTGAGTTATTCCAGCGTTTTATATCTATCTTCGGTTTAAACCAGCATCTGCAGTTTCTTCCTGCACTGTTTTACTGTCACCAGCTTTAGTATATGTGGGTGACATTGGGCCATAATGTCCTGAGTTCAGGTTCCCTTCAGTTGAGATATTTAATTGTGGCCACATCTGAGTTGAGCTGAGTTGAGTTTAGTTTATTGTCATGTGTACCTGTTGCTTGCCAACGAGTCAGCAGAAAGACAATGCAATATTTCAATTGAGCCATCCACAGTGTACAAGTACATGATCAAGGGAATAAAGTGAATAATGTTTAAGTGCAAGTTAAAGTCCAGTAAAGTCCGATCAAAGATAATCCAAGAGTCTCCAATGAGGTAGTTAGTAGCTCGGGACTGCTCACCAGTTGTTGGTAGGATGGTTCAATTGCCTTAAAACAACTGCACTCTCTGGTAAAAGACCCCGAAGGAGAAAATAATTTCTCAAATGTTCCTGAGAACATTTACTGCTCAACCAATGTAAGTCAAGCAAATTGCCTAATCATTTAATTCTTTGCCATGTAATTACCTTGTGTGTATACAATGAGTTAATGCTACAATACTGAATGGAATATACTTCAAAAATCCTTCATTGGCAGTTA
This sequence comes from Leucoraja erinaceus, assembly GCF_028641065.1. Taxonomy (NCBI): domain Eukaryota; kingdom Metazoa; phylum Chordata; class Chondrichthyes; order Rajiformes; family Rajidae; genus Leucoraja; species Leucoraja erinaceus. The sequence goes on from NC_073385.1 coordinate 50,592,517, forward strand.
AACATTTTGGGATGTATAGCAGATGGGATATCACATAAAATATTCCTTCTTTATTGAGTGCAACTCCATATGATGATAACAATCTAGACTCTCTGGCAAAAGACAAGAAACCTCTGTGCAGTAAAATACTTGGCTAAACAAGCAAAAATAAAGTTGACTAATCTTTGGAATAAAATTGAGATTCTGACTAAATAGAGGAGGTAATTCATGTATTCGCTGTCCACCAGGTTAACACATGCTGGGAGTTTTTTGAACTTGTTGCCTATGAAACTAATCCAACACGAGTTTGGCTTTTCAATAGAGGGAAGAAGCCATGCTTCGAATACAGAAACAGCTTTAAGATTGAAATGTATTCAAGAATCATGTTCAGAGACAGATTTTAAAACAGGCCATACACTTGAAGATGATACATTAAGGTAAAGTCACAATCTATAATATATTTCAAAATTACTTGAAAAGGATCTTTGCCATTTCCCAGGGTAACTACATGGAATGATCATGTGTATTTGTAAAACTACATTCAATGTAGTGAGGATTTATGTGATTGGTGTGGTTTCCATTGACAGTATCCTCCTGGGAGAGCAGGAGTTGGTTTGATTGATGAGAGCTGGCAAATCTCTGCCAGGGATGTTGACAGCAACAGGTCCTCAGCCTTCTCTCATCAGAGGCAAAGTGATCATTGGTGTACAAAATGATGAGATGAATAGATCGGGTAAACGCACAGTCTCTTGAACCAGAGGAGGGGAATTGAAAACCAGAGGACATACGTTTAAGTTGTGGAGGGAACGATTTAATAGGAACCTGAGGGGTAACATTTTCACTCAAAGGGTGGTGGGTTAATGGAACGACCTGCTGGAGGAGATGGTTGAGGCAGATACTATTGCAACATTTAAGAAACGTTTATACAGGTAAATGGATAGGATGGGTTTGGACGGGTATGGGTCAAATGCAAGCAGGTGGGACTAGTGTGTTGGTTGGCATGGGCAAGTTAGGCAGAAGGGCCTGTTTCCATGCTGTATGACTCTATAACATTAATTTATAGATTGCAGAAAGATTTTGAATTGTTGAGACAATGAGTTTTGACCCAGGATTTAAGAATAAAATCTTATGTGCAAGAGCATTGAATTTGAAGATGTGTAGAATGGCAAGCATGACCACGTGAAGAATGAGAGTTTGCAAAATGTTACCCCACCCTTTCCCCCCCCCCCCCCCCCCCCCCCAACCTCACCCTTCATTACCCACCATTTTTCTCCAGGAACAAATGCAAAGAAATACTAGTAAGGTTTCTCTCTATGTTGGCTTGTTGAGTTTTGCCGCTATAGAAACATAGAAACATAGAAACATAGAAATTAGGTGCAGGAGTAGGCCATTCGGCCCTTCGAGCCTGCATCGCCATTCAATATGATCATGGCTGATCATCCAACTCAGTATCCCGTACCTGCCTTCTCTCCATACCCCCTGATCCCCTTAGCCACAAGGACCACATCTAACTCCCTCTTAAATATAGCCAATGAACTGGCCTCAACTACCCTCTGTGGCAGAAAGTTCCAGAGATTCACCACTCTCTGTGTGAAAACAAGAGATACAATTGCTATATCCGAAGAAGGGTCTCGACCTGAAAGGTCATCTATTCCTTCTCTCCATAGCTGCTGCCTCACCCGCTAAGTTTCTCCAGCATTTTTGTCTACCTTCAATTTTTCCAGCATCTGCAGTTCTTTCTTAAACAATAGGTATATCTGGTCAGAGCAGATCCATTTCTTTTACCTTCCAGGTAGAGTAGTTATATATAAGGCATGAGGTATTCCATTCACTTACATGAGAGAGCATCATCAATGTTGTCAAGAGCGCATAAGGTGAATCTGAAATTTGGACTATATTGGTTTCAATGAGAAATGTTAACTTTCCTACAAGAAACCCAGGGGTTGATAGTGTTAAACATTTTAATCTGCTCTTTGTGCTCTATGTATCTAGTTCTGCAAACTCTAATTTTAGATATCATTAAAATGTGATGCTGTTTCCATTCCCAGGTTATCTATAGTCCACGTTGAAGCCATGTTGGATCAACAGCTCCCCCTGCCATTAGACAGACTCTTGCGATTGGCTGCTAGTTGCTATGCGTGACTAGGAGCAGGAGCTCCTCTGTTATGCTGTCAATGTTGCAACAGATCATTTCCATTTTTAGTTCTTAAGGACTTGAGTTTGCAGTTCAGAGAATAGAAATAACTTGGTATGTTTGGAAAACATTCAAACCAGGCTCAAAGGTCTCCAATTTAACAGAATATCAGCGAAGTAGTAGGGCCCCCCTCGGTCATGACTGAACCACAGGTGATGCATCCTGGTCGGATGCAAGCCTAGGCGATGTCATATGGAGGACAGGCTGTCATCCATGCAGCACGTCCCCCCCTCTCCACATCGCTGATCGATCCAAAGGAACAGCAGGGCCGTTACAGTTTGGCACCAGCGCCGTCGCAGGAGCTGCCAGAGCGAGGTTGTAGACAACGACGAACAACCTTAGGGGGTCCGTCTCCATATTTGCTTGAGGTTTACTCCTGGAGCCTTTTCCATGACTGGATATCACCACAAGGCAGTGGAGGTTTTAAATCAGAGTTTTCCCTCTCCTAGATGGACCGCCTTCCCAGGCTGACGAGCCCCGTCTGCCCGAGACTCGTGGGGGCGGGAGCGTCAACCTTCCCGTGCAGGTCTATAGCACCTGCCCACTGCCCAGAAAGTGCCAGCAAAGTACCTTAAACTTTATCATTGACTTTCTGTTGCATCTCTCCTCTCAACAGGCATGTCAGACATTACTATCAAGACATGACACATGGCAGCAGCCTTGTATTACTTCTTCATCACACTACATAAATCAATGAAATAGCTTATGTGAGAATAATGGTGGAACAGTGGCAATTTAATAGTAACACTTAGAACCAGCTTTGGGTTAGAACCTTTGGGTTATGGAGCAACTAAGGGGATGCATGATGTTTTTTTGAGCTTTACAATATTAAGTAGCAATTCACTCTCACAAAGTACTTAGAAAAGTGGAAATGAGTGCCTGCCTTGTGAGAAACCCTTTGGATTAACTCAGTTATTATGCTCACAGCAGTTTGGTGCAGCCCCAGAACCAATTACACTGGGGGAACAACAGAACATCATGTATTTTGAAAATATTTGCTTTCTCCACAGTTTGCTTGAAATATTTCCACTTGCCAAGTAACCCCACAATGGAAAGCCATTTAAATAATCTATGCATTTCTTCACGCAATAACATTTTGATCAACCAAATAGATATACGAGCCAACTTTCAGTATTGTTTTCTCCCGACCATTGCAGAATAACCTGTGGCCCCGTTTATTTGACCATCTGCCTTGGCTCAGATCGAGATTGCATTCAGAGTCGATCACTGTTTATAACGAGGGCTGTCCCAAGGCAGTTCGTATTCCTGGAAGTATTAAGTTGTCTGTCTGGCGTGTGCAAGGAGATAGAGTTCTGTGCGAGTGATCAGTGGGAGGCTTGCAATGGAGATTCATATCAAGCTTGATGATGAAGGCAGACTCTAGCACTGAGTCGGACATGGTTTGAACCAGCCATTTCAGAGAGGAGGGAAGAATTCTGGAACCGACGGGAAATATATGCATTTAAGACATCCTTTGTTGCTGCAATTAACCATAGAGTGGGCATATTCTGCACTGTGGAGTTCATTAGCTTGCTCAGGTTACAACTGGCAATTCAAATCAACTAGAGAAATGGTTTGGAAGTTAATTAAATAGTACTAGTCGTAAAAGTGTGACATGGCACGCTCTCAAATGTCTTGTTTATTTCAGTGTAGTACTAGATAAAAAAACAAACTATTAACCATGTGTGAGCCCACTAAAATAAGAGTAGTACTGTATGTTAAAAGGAATTTAAAGCTGAGGATTTGTTCGTCATTGCCATTTGCTAATAAGAAAAAATATGCTCTCATTTCTATTGTATTCATCATTTCTTATTGTTCCATTGATGCTAAAATTGGAAACTGTGTAAAAAAGAGAATTAAAATCAATTGAATGCCAGATCATTTATGGCTGCACAGTGATAGAGTCACAGTCATACGGCATGCAAACCAACCCTTTGGCCCAACTACCCTCCTTGGCCCATCTCCCTACAAACCTTTCCCATCCATTCACCTGCCGAACCTGTGATCCTACATTGGAGAGAGGAATGGGTAACGTTTTGGGTTGACACTCCTCTTCAGACTTGAGTCAAGGGAAAGGGAAACGTGAGATATCGACGTTTCTCTTTCCCCTGACTGATCTGAAGAAGGATCTTGACCAGAAACGTCACCCACTCCCTCTCTCCAGATATGTTGCCTGTCCAGCTGAGTTATTGCAGAATTTTGTGTCTATCGGTTTCAACCAGCATCTGCAGTTCCTTCCTACATACTTTGATCCAACTCTTCAGATTAACTCTGCTTTAATGTACACACACACACACCTTTGGTCACAACAAATGGGGTCCCATGTTACAGTAACACAACTGAGTGAGCCAACTCTGGTAATACCAATGTTATCTGGTGATACTGGTAGCATTTCAGTGAAATGCATCAGTTATGAGAGTGGTTCTGTGGGTGGTGGTGCATCCATTTTGTTTGCGAGGAAACAACTAAGAGAAAAGACCACTCATGACAGATTTCTAAACTTGAAATAAATTGCAGTGGACAAGCAGTCCCTTCATGACAGATTGCAAACTTGCTTTAAACTGAAAAATAAATAAACAGCCCTTGAAAGGCTAATTTCACTGAAAGTGAACCATGAACCTATCCACTCTTTGCCAGGTCTGACCACTCCAGTCCCAAATCAATGTTGTTGATGCTTTACTCCTTTTTGCAGTGGTTGGGAAAGCAGTTGTATGGAACGGTTGATAAATGTTTTGGCTTGCCTGCATCCTGAGAATGAATAATTTTAAACTGCATGAAGGTTGTAAAGGCAATGTCAGTGGCAGGAACCTAAATACAGGGCAGGACAAATCAACATCCAAAGTATAGACATAAGGAGCTGAAGATGCTGGAATCTTGCATTGAACACAAAGTGCTGGGCGAACACAGCAGGTCAGGCAGCATCTCTAGAGGACATGTATGGGTGATCTTTCAGGTCGGGACCCTTATTCAGAACATCAAAAGTATTATCAGTATAATTTCACCATTAACCACAGTGAGGTGGTCAATTTCTTACCAATTCCTACATATTCTCCATATAAAGCCTGATACCAAGTGCATCACAGCTGAGAATGCTGTATCTAATGTATCTGCTTCAACCACCACCCCCAGCAGCAAGTTCCAGGCACTCACCACCCGCTGTGTAAAAACATTTGCCCTGTATGTCTTTCAAGTGTCAATTTATTTGCTTGAATGGCACAACATTGCTCCCTCAGATCTGTGCCCTTGCAGCACTGAATGAAACGGAAGCTTGGCATTGCTGGGCGTAGGCTGAAGTTTAGCCTTGTGCTACAGTAGAAATAAGCCTGCAGACACCCGCAATATCCTTTTAGACACTCAATGGAATCCAATGTCACAGTGCAGACTTCTGTCATTTTCCTAGTTTATTCCAAAACATCTTGCAGCCAAGGAAATCATTTTGCAATGTAGACAGCGTTTTATGTGGTTATTATTTTAATGTTACCAAATGTCACGAGTGTTTTGTTCCCAACAAGAACCCACAAATACCAATAGCATTTAAAAAAGAGTTGATTTTGAAGATTTGAATTGAGACATAAATATTCACCAGGACAATTGGAGTACCTTTATACTCTCTTTCCACCAGTGTGAGTGGGTCTTATGTACATGTGCCCAAACAGGCTGACAGAGCTCAGTATTTATTTGTAACTGATGCAAAAGGTCACACCTGCAGTAATCCAGTAATCCTGTGTACTGCATTGAAGACAGCCTTCCCTCATGTACTCACAACATATGGTTTTTCACTGCTAAAGGGCATTGTGGAGAAAACCAGAACCCCTGATGAGAAAATAGACCAAACCCCATTGGGACTGAGAATGCTTTTCTTAATCAAGAAAGTTTTTATTTGGACATAATTTGTTTCCATTAATTAAACCCAGTCTCGTCAACAAATGATTGTGTAATTCCTCAGCAGAATGTACTTGGCCTTTTACATTTTAATATCCTGCTTATTCTATATGTGTTGTGAGTTTGTAGGTGAATCACTGACGTTAACAAAAAATAAAGATTTTTTTAGTGTGCTCAACTTTGATCTGGAGGCTTCAACTGTCAACCATTTGCTTCAGTTTCTTTTGTGTTCATCAATGATCATACTTTAGACTTTGGCGATATTTTAAACTTTAGATACAGTGCGGAAAAAGGCCCTTCGGCCGACCGAATCCCCGCCAACCAGCGATCACCCGTAAACTAACCTACACACACTAATGACAATTTTACAACTTACTGAAGCCAATTAACCTACAAACCTGTATGTGTTTGGAGTATGGAAGGCTTATGTAAGTTGCCCCTAGTGTGGAGGATCTAAGACAAGGATAACATAGAACTAGTGTACAGATGATTGTTGATCGGCACGGACTCGGTGGGAAGAAGGCTCTGTTTCTATACTGTATCTCTAACTTAAAAATGTGTCTGTGACAGACCCTTCTGCAGGAAGACCAGAAGCGTATGTGTTCATTCATTGAGTTGATGGTCTTCCAGCAGCTACTGATGCTCGTCTTAACATGCATACGTAAGGACAGCATGAAGTCTATGTTACTGAGCTGCTGGGGATAAACCACTCAATTCCTCTACACAAGGCCAAGAGGAGCCAGGCCAGCTTTTATTACCTGTCCCCAGTAGTCCTTGGTCAGTCATTTAATAGGGTAATTAACACATTACACTTTACAATTTACGCTCCTTCTAGAGTTGCATACAGATGGGTCAGAGTGAGCGAGGATAAAATTCTTAAGCAAGCAACCGGACACAGTTTTGCAACAGTTCGCCTTCACCATTACTCGTACTCATACACATACTTACTTTATTAGCCAAGTATATTTTGCAAAATACAACAAATTTGATTTGCCAGACAGTCATCTATATCTATCCATCCATCCATCCATCCATCCATCCATCCATCTATCTATAACTAAAACGGATCTTGTGCTCTTCCCGTTTGTAGGGTTTTTCTATTTGCACAAAAACGGTTTGCGATAGTGCTACGAGTTTTCGCCAGGTTACTCAACATTCTCCTGTGCTGCAAGTGCAACAAGTTTTGTTCCGATCGGTGGTACATTGCAAAAGTTATCGAGATTTAAAAATCTGAAAAAACGCGCATGTGCAGATTCCTTCAGTCAGCTCCACGCAGATTGGTCTTTTCTCCTGTCAGTCAATGCCACGGCCGGGATGGCGACACCCCTTACTGCCCCATCGGCGGCGGCCTGTCCCGCCTCACTCACAAACTCCTCTCTCCCCTCCTCACAGTAACTTGTCTATCGTCTCCCCCACCACCGGCGGCAGCCATGGGGAGGGGAGGGTGGGGTTTAGTGGAGGCCATGGTCCCGTCTCTCTCTCCCTCATCACTTACCCTTCTCCCCCGCCCACCCTCTGCAGCAATGTCGGTCCCGTCTACCCATCCCCCCGGGTCCGTCTCCTCCACCGCTGTCGATGCCGTAACTCACCCTCACGGCCTTCTCGGAGGAGATCTTCTCCATCAGCTCATCGAAACTCGTGCTGCCCACTGTGACGAACACAGACTCCATCCCCCCCCCCCCCCCTCCCTAGCCCGGTGGCGGCAGCAAGCAGGCAGGCAGGCAGGTAGGTGGGATGGGCTGAGCGGCAGCAGCTGGCGGGGACGGGGATGGGTCGAGTGGCGGCTGAGCCAGAGTGGGCAGAGCAAGGGAGGGAGAGTCGGGTTGCAGGGTGGCCGAGCAGTTTGTGCGGAGTTTGTATAACTTACACTCACACATGATGCAAACTGGTCCAATCAACAAGTCAACGGGATCTAAACCACAGCTAACAATGAATGACCTGTCTAGGAAGGAACAGCAGATGTTGTTTTTTATGGATGGAGGGAGGGAGTGACTGAGAATGACTAGGGGAAAGGAGAGGGAGGGTAAAGAGGAGGAGGAGGGAGTGCTGGGGGATGAGGGGAAATGAGCCGTGCCTGCGCAGTTGTGGGCTATGCGTGAGTGGTGCAATATTGCATTGGGGTACCGGTTACATTGGGGAACAGGTGAGTGGCGGAATATTGCATTGGGGAGCAGTTTGCATTGGGGGACCAGGCCTCCTGTGTGGCAGGACTAATAAAAAGCAACAGAACACACATTCCTCATTGCGATGGAAGGCGAAAAAAAGTTCAATCTCTTCCCTTCTTTGTCCTCCAGCAGTTCGGGGGCCTCTACCCTTCCGTTGGCGGGACAACTTTACTCCCATGACCAGCGGCGAGCCTCCTCGTCGGGGCAATCAAGCCTAAAAAAAATAATGCAGAATATAGTGTTCTATCTACTGAGAAAGTGCTGATAACAAAATATGAAGGGCTGCATCTCGGAAGATTGAGGGATAAGGAATTCATCCTTAGCATTGAGAGGTCCATTCAAGAGTCTGGTTACAGCAGAAAAGAAGCTGTTTGTGAATCTGTGGTACATGCTTTCAAGCTATTGTATCTTCTGCCTGAATAGAGGATGGAGAAGAGAGAATGACTGGGGGAGTGAGAGGTCCTTGATTAAGTTGGCTCTTTTCTCGAAGCAATGGAGGGTGTTGATGGAGTCAATGGCGGGGAGGTTGATTTGCATGATGGACTGGGCTGAGTTCACAGCTCTCTGCAATTTCCTGCAGTTCTAGGCAGAGCAGTTGCCAAACCGAGCTGTGATGCATTCAGATAGGATGCTTGCTATGAAACATCAATAGAAATTGGTAGGTCATTTGAGACATGATTAATTTCCTTTGCCTTCTGAGCAAATTTGGGGCATTGTAATGCTTTCTTGGGTACAGCGTCAATTATGTTCAAGAAGGAACTGCAGATGCTGGAAGGTAGACAAAAATGCTGGAGAAACTCAGTGGGTGCGGCAGCATCTATGGAGCGAAGGAAATAGGCAACGTTTTGGCCCGAAACGTCGCCTCTTTCCGTTGCTCCATAGATGCTGCTGCACCCGTTGTTTCTCCAGCATTTTTGTCTCCAGCTTTAATTATGTTGGACTAGGTCAAATTGTTGGTGATATTTGCATGAGGATGATTGGTGATATTTTTATGGAGATGTTGCCAGGAGCTTAAGGGACAGGTTGACCAGGTTAGGACTTTATACCTCGGAGTGCAGGAGGATGAGGAGGGATCTTATATTGTTGTAGAAAATCATGAGAGAAATAGATTGGATAAATGCACAGAATATTTTGCATACAATAGGGAAATCGAGAAACAGAGGACATAGATTTAAGGTGAAAGGGGGAAAAGATTTAATAGGAACCTGAGGGGTAACAATTTTACAGAAAGGGCAGTGGGTGTATGGAACGAGCTGCAGGTGAAGGTAGTTGTGGAATGTGCAATCATAACATTTGAACAGACATTTGAACAGGCACATGGATAGAATAGGTTTAGAGGGTTATGGGCCACATGGTCAGCTATTATAGATGAGGCATATTGGTCAGTGTGGGAAAGTGGGGTTGAGGAACTTGAGGCTCTCCATGCCACTTACAGGCAGATATGTTTTCCACCCTATTTTGAAGATGATGTTCAGCACCTTTGTTTTACTCAAGTCGATGAAAGGGTTGTTATATATCTAATGCACTCTCTTATGCAGTATCCTGGTAAACCTCCTCTTCGCCTTTTCCAAAGCCTCCACATCCTTCTTGTAATGCAACAAACAGATCTGCAAACAATATGGCAAATGTGACAGAACAAAAATTAATGTTCAAGTTGTAGGAACAGAAGTAGGCCATTCGGCCCATCAAGTCTACTCTGCCATTCAATCATGGTTGATCTATCTTTCCTTCTCAACCCCATTCTCCTGCCTTCTCTGCATAACCCCTGACACCCGTAGTAATCAATAATCTGTCAATCTCCGACTTGAAAATATCCATTGACTTGGCCACCACAGCCTTCTGTGGCAATGTATTCCACAGATTCACCACCCTCTGCCTAAGAAAATTCCTCCTCATCACATTTCTGAAGACACGTCCTTTAATTCTGAGACTATAGCCTCTGGTTCTGAACTCTCCCACTAGTGGAAAAGTCCTCTTCACATTCACTCTATCCAGGCTTTTGTAAAACTTTATACAGTTGTAGCTTGACTTCCCAACTCTTATATTCAATGACCTAATCAGTGTAAGCAAGCACATTGTAAAGCCTCCTTTTCCTCCTATCCACTTTATTGCCACTTTCAAGGAGATATGGACGCCTAGACATTATGACTTCAATATCCACCCTCTTCATCAAAATAATATATAATCACAGGGAGGAAAACGTATAAAGCAGAGCTTAAATGAACAAGACGTGGTTATTTAAAAGTCCAGATTAAGCCCACAATGTTGCAGCTAATTGGTGTTTATGATGATGTGAATGCATGAGGGTGTGAGAAAGCAAAACTGCACAATAGGCACTCATTCTGATTGGGAACAGTTTCCATGACATAGCATCTGTGGTCTCCAAGCTCCCACTTGGTCTAAAGGTGTGATTTGCAGGCAACGCCAGATGTTAGCATGGGACAGATATCAAGGGTAAGTGAGCCACAAGCAGAGTCTAACCTGGAGATTAATGTTGAAAGATACCATTCAGCCCATTGATTCTATTCTGGTTCTCTCTTAGTTGCCCCTATGCTTCCCACCATTTTCCTGCAAGCCACCTATACCAGGGGTGATCCACATCGGCCAAGTCTGGCACATCATGCACATCTGGCACAGCTGTGGGATGTGAGAGGACACTGGAGCACCCAGGGGAAAGCACTGCAGCGGCCGAGAGAGCTACACAGAGACGGCGCCCAAGGTCAGATAATGTAAAGGATGTGTAGGAAGGAACTGCAGATGTTAGTTTACGCAAAAGATGGACACAAAATGCTGGAGTAACTCAACAGTCAGGCAGCATCTATGGAGAAAAGGAATAGGTGATGTTTTGGGCCTTCTTCAGGCTGAGAGTCGAGGGAGAAGGAGTCTCCCTAGTCCAAAATAAAACAAGGACAGAGTCTCTATCTTCCAAAAAATACACGAGTCTCCTCAGTATTCTGTAGCTCCACTCATGTTCTCCCTCCACCCAAACAGGGACAGTCCCCCTAGTCCAAACTTTTAGTTTTTTACTTCAGAGATGCAGCACGGAAACAGGCCGACCGAGTCCTGACCGACCAGCAATCCCTGCACATTAACACTATCCTACACACACTAGGGACAATTTACACTTATACCAAGTATACAAACCTAAGCCAATTAACCTACAAACCTGTACGTCTGTCTTTGGAGTGTGGGAAGAAACCGAAGATCTCAGAGAAAACCCATGCAGGTCACAGGGAGAACGTACAAACTCCGTACAAACAGCAGCCGCAGTCGGGATCGAACCGGAGACTCTGGCGTTGCAAGCGCTGTAAGGCAGCAACTCTACCGCTGTGCCACCGTGTTGGCTCTGATTTATGCTGTAACTTTCATACCTCTAGTCTCCCTCTCCCCTGATTGTCGATCTGAAGAAGGGTCTCAACCCAAAGCGTCACCTATTCCTTTTCTCCAGAGATGCTGCCTGACCCGCTGAGTTACTCCAGCATTTTGTGTCTGTCAGATTTGTTATTTACCCAGGTATTATAACAATGATTCCTGTTTGAAATGTTTTTTTTTGGCAACCCATCTATTAAAGAAGAATTCTGTCTCTAACTTGTAATATTGTTTGCATGCCTTTTCAGCCACCTGTCATTCCTTGCAAGCTTGTACCTATCTGCATTTAGATTATAAGGATTCATACCAGTCAAAACTCTAAGAAGCTTTTCTTCTGGTCTCAAACAAGCAGAACACCCGATAATCAGAGAGCATTCTCTCCAGTTAAACAACTCTGACAAATGCCACCAGTCAATGAAACATCATGCAATCTGAGACTATTTAACTAGGGGTCACGTTACACCACCTGGTTACGATTGCTCCACTTTATGTGGAGAGAAATAGTGTTTTTGGTTATTATTTAGAAGGCCAGTGCAAAGCTAAGATCATTGTATCCTCGAAGATTTTGCTTTAACATCAGTTTCGCATGTCAATAACATTGTGGTGGATGAGCATCATCCCGGTGTAGAGGTTCAGACAGCTGGGATCTGGTTATTTGATGATAACCTTTTTTTTTTTTTTTTTTTTTTTTAAAAAGGTGTGATTCTTCATATTAAAATGTTTTGTAGTTTCAGTCAGGTACATGATGCTGCCCAGGAAAAGGGAGCACAGTGATGCAGCTGTTAGCTCTGCTTTCACACTGCTCCAAGGAGCTCCACCCTTCCTTGGCCATTTGGTGCCGGCCCTGCTTTTTTCTGGCCTTTTCTTACCTCCAGTTTCCTCCCCTCGACTTTCAGTCTGAAGAAAGGTCCTGACCCGAAACGTCACCTGCTGATCTGCATAGATTTTCATCCAGTTGCTCTGGTTTCCTCTCATATCCCAGGAAGTTTAGACGAGTTCAGAGATACAGCGTGGAAACAGGCCCCACGGACCAATGATTACCCAAGGCTAATTCTATGTTGTCCCAGTTTCGTATCCTATACACTAGGGACAATTTACAGAAATCAATTCATCTACGAGCCTGCACGTCTTTGGAATGTGGGAGGAAACCGGAGCACCCGGATAAAACCCACATGGTCGCAGGGAGAATGTGCAATGTCTGAACAAACAGCACCTGTAGTTAGAAACAAACCCGAGTCTCTGGCGCTGTAAGGCAGCAACTCTACTGTTGTGCCACTATTAGGTTAATTGGCAAGCACAAATTATCCTTGGCTGTAGGTTATAGCAAAAACTAGACTAAGTGGGACCAATTGGGTCCCAGCATCACACAGGAGGGCTGGTCATCCAACGCAATATTCCACCTCTCCACCAATTCTAACATTGGTGGCCAGTGGGGGGGGGGGGGGGGGGGGGGGGGGGGGGGGGGGGGGAGGCTTTCTGGAGCACAGTATTTGTTGTGTGGGCTGAAGGGACTGGTTTCCAGAGGGCTAGTATGCAATTGTGTGCCAAGTGGGATCTTTGGACTTGGCGTCTCAGTCAATCAAGCCTGTTGCGCTGGCAACTCACTCACTCACTCACGGCTGGTGGGCTGGTAGGCTGGTAGTTGACTCACGGCTAATCCTTGAAATTCTATTTCAAGCAGGGTATAAGGCCACCAAATTCAAGTGCAGTTTTTTACCACTTCTAGCAGGGTGCAAGGCCACCAAATTCGTACATTTTCATACCATTTGAAGTAGGGTGCAAAGCCACTAAAGACAGCGAGTCGTGACCTCTCCCTCCTCCATCTTGCAGAGACTGAGCCACACCCACATTTCCGGGTTTTATAACCCCTCCCCCTCCCCCCCCCCCCCGGAAAAGGTGTGGCTTTCATGGAGTGATTGACAGGAGAGAGATTCTCAACATTTTTAAAAAAACTAATAACACTTTTATTTTTCATTGATGGGAAGAATTCTCTGCACCTGCTCAGCGGAGGGGAAACTGAGTAAGATGGCCAAAAATCACAGCCGTATGTGGTAGCGTTTTATCTAAAATCAATATACAGTGCAAACAGGAAGTAAGTGCATTTACAGTAGTGCCTTTTAACTTCAAGCCAAAGCACCCAAGCCACCATTTGCAGTAAGTAGTGCCTTTCAACTTCATGCCACCATTTGCAGTAAGTGGTGTCTTTCAACTTCAAGCCACACCCAAGCCATCATTTACAGGAAGTACTGCCTTTCAGCTTCAAAGCTCCCAAGCCGCCATTGCAGTAAGTAGTGTATTTCATGCCACCATTTGCAGTAAGTAGTGCCTTTCAACTTCTAGAACCAATAGACATTCTTTTGCAAGCTTTAGAACCAATAGACATGTTTTTGCAAGCTTTAGAACCAATAGACATTTTTTTGCAAGCTTTAGAACCAATAGACATTTTTTTGCTTTAGAACCAATAGACATTTTTTGCAAGCTTTAGAACCAATAGACTTTTTTTGCAAGCTTTAGAAACAATAGACATTTTTTGCAAGCTTTAGAACCAATAGACCTTTTTTTTCAAGCTTTAGAACCAATAGACATTTTTTTTTTTGCAAGCTTTAGAACCAATAGACATTTTTTTGCAAGCTTTAGAACCAATAGACACTTTTTTGCAAGCTTTAGAACCAATAGACACTTTTTTGCAAGCTTTAGAACCAATAGACATTTTTTGCAAGATTTAGAACCAATAGACATTTTTTGCAAGATTTAGAACCAATAGACATTTTTTTGCAAGCTTTAGAACCATTAGACACATTCTGCAAGCATTTTAGAACCACTAAGGGCACTTACATTTGAGTAGACATGTGTTCAGTGTTATTCACAGCTCAGAGAAACGTGACCCTCTGCCTTCCTCCATCTTGAAGAGTGAGTGAGGCACACCACTTCCTGGTTTTATAGTCCCTCCCGCCTGCCGCCAGCGGGGGCAGCAGAGAGAATGGGGAATTTTGTAAAAACATTAATATCTCTGTCATTTTTAATTGACGGGAAAAATCCTCGGCACACATTTGGCGGAGGGGGGCTCTGAGCAAGGTGGCCAAAAATGACGGCCGTAGGTGGTGGCGTTCTCTCGGAAATTGCAGCACAGATGGTCAAAACCGGTCAAGAACAGACTTTTAGTAATATAGAAGATAGATAATCAATTCAGAACTGATGGTCACAAGAGGGATATGGACCAAAGCAGGGAAATTGGACTAGCTTAGATGGGGCATCTTGGTCGGCATGGATGAGCCTGCTTCAGTGAATGACTCTATGGCTTTAAGTGAGCAAGAATATGTTGCACAGGAGAGATATGCAAAAGGAGAGGGTGATTCTTCAGTAACTATCGACTTCGGTGTCCCGCTACTTTAAGTCGGGATATTTATTTAATGGGGGATCTATCTGAAATGAAAATACTTTTAAACGGTAGGTATTAATAATTAAAATATTTATCACCCTTAAAAAAAATCCTCTATTCTTAATAAAATTATAAATCTTACCGTTTTTTTCCTCAAAAGAACTCGGAATTCGAAAGCTACCTATCTTGTGAATTTCTCCTGATTCGCGGGACAAGAAGTGTGTGAAAGCTACCTATCTGCTTTTTGCTGCATAACAGGTGAGTATCTTTAATCAGCGCCACCTCCGAATGGCGCTGAACTCTTAGAATTTTTTTTTTAAATCGTTCTTTTTTGATTTGTTCTGGAGAACAAATCCTGCCATGTGTCATTCGGGAAACGATATGGCCAGGCATGGCCTTCCGGCAAGACCATCATGGGCTAAAGGCTTGGGCCACCATACCCGTCACGGCCACCTCCGTAACTTAACCCCCGAGCTCCATCTCCAGCTCCAGCTCCACCTCCAGCTGGACACAAAGGCCTGTTGCAGCCATCGCCTCTTCCCGTGACCCGATGTCCCTCTCCACACCTGGCCCTCAAATGTGATTGCTCTGCTGAGAGTTTGCGTTGACCTTATGGGCCAAATGGCCTTTATGATCAGGGGGCAAAGATGTAATAGGAACCTGAGGGGTAACTTTCTCACACAAAGAGTCGTGGGTGTATGGAACGAGCTGCCAGAGGATGTAGCTGAACCAGTTACTGTCGCAACATTTAAGAAACATTTGGAGAGGTACGTGGATAAGACAGATTTAGAGGGATATGGGCCAAACACAGACAGATGGGACTAGTGTAGATGGGGCATGATGGCCAGAGTGAGTATGTTGGGCCAAAGGGCCTGTTTCCACGCTGTAAGACTCAATGACTCTATGAAGCTATGTAAGTAAAGCTTTTAAAATTTCTTCAGAGCAAAATAAAACATGGCAAAGTTCACAAGACTAGAGAATACTCAGGGGAGATTTATTGAAGGTGTTCACAATTATGAAGGGGTTTGGAAAGAAGTAGTAAAGTAAATCATTTTGCACTGACACCAGGGTCAATCTTCACGTTGTCCAGATCTTAAAACAATAGGCATCTGAGGGAGATGAAACATTTGTTAATGCTGTGAATAGATTTGATCAGTACCACACCATACAAAGTGGTGACGGAAGGGGACTTGAGGGAATGTTCAAAAGGGAATTACAAGCCTGTGGGGAAAGATCAGAGGAGCTGAACAAATTTGTTAGCTCTGAAACTGATGTTATAAGGGTTGAATTCCCCTTCTGTGCGGTGTAGCCATCTATGACATTTTTACATGTTTCTGAGTGCAAAACTGTTTCATATCATTGGCAGATATTTCTGCCTTAATGGCTTTGCCTTTATATGTGCCCCCTGCTCCATTACATTTTATTGCCACTTTAATGTTTCACACTTTCTGTATACATCAAAAAATACCTCCTCTTACATATTAAAGTTATTCTACAAAGAGAAACGTATAGATTCTGATTCTGAGCCTTTGACTCTGCATAATTCAGAACTTACTGATTTTACCCTTTCTATAGAAATACTCTTAACAAAAATGTTAAGGAAGACAGAAAATGCTGGAAACACTCAGCAAGTCAGACAGCATCTGTGGAAAGAGAAAAAGAATTAACATTTCATGTCGGTGACCCTTCAGAACTGGAATAGATAGAAAACAAGTTCATTTTATGTTGCAGTGGGTGGATGTTTAGTATAGTTGAGTTTGGAGATACAGCTTGGAAACAGGGCCGTCAGCCAAACAAGTCCATGCCAACCATTGATAACCAGCTCACAGTAGATTTATGTTATCCCACTTTCAACTCCCTATACACTAGGGACAATTTACAGAGGCCAATTAACCTACAAACCTGCACGTCTTTGGAAAGTGGGAAGAAACCGTAGCACCCAGATGAAACTCATGTGGTTTCAGGAGGAACGTACAAACTCCACACAGTCAGCACCCGAGGCCAGGATCTCTGAATGGGTGTGTCCAGAGTTGCCTCAGTGACCCTGATGTTTCTTGAACTACCTGTTTAATGAGCGAAGTTAGAGAAGAAAAGGACAAAGGGACAATGTAATTATGTGAAAAGCAGGTCAGAACAGTTGCTGAACCTGACACCAAAATGAGATGCAAAGAACTGTAGGTAGAAACGTAGAAACGTAGAAAATAGGTGCAGGAGTAGGCCATTTGGCCCTTCAAGCTAGCAGCGCCATTCAATATGATCATGGCTGAAAAAGTTCCTGCTTTCTCCCCATATCCTTTGATTCCATTAGCCCTAAGAGCTATATCTAACTTTCTCTTGAAAACATCCAGTGAATTGGCCTCCACTACCATCTGTGGCAGAGAATTCCACAGATTCACAACTCTCTGGGTGAAAAAGTTTTTCCTCATCTCAGTCCTAAATGGCCTACCCCTTCCTTATTCTTAAACTGTGATGCTGGTTTATACCAAAGATATTCACAAAGTAACTCAGCAGGCCAGGCAGTATCTCTGGAGAAAAACAATAGGTGACGTTTCGAGTAGGGACAATTCATCAGACTGCTATGAGAATGCTAGAGAAAATGAGAATGCTGGAAATGCCCAGAAGAGCAGGCTGTGTCTATGGAGAGAGAAAACTGGGTTATTTAAAGTCACTGCAATGGCGGGGGTCAGGAGAATGACCATGAGCTGCTAACACACTAATTTGAGAGCTCAATAATGTCTCGGTAAATGCTTGATACAGATGTTATTTTTTTCTGCACCTTCTTTGAAATATAGTAGAAACCATAATCCTGAGGTTTGTGAAGTGAAAACTCTCCAAAATGCTAACTTTCAATGGGCTTTAGATTAAACTAAATTGAATTAAATTGCACTGAAATCTTCAAGTCCTAATGGGTAATTTTCTGTGAGTGATTGATTTGAAACAGATAAAATTGATCAAAAACTTATGGATGTGAAAAATTTAAGCTACGATACTGGGTAAGAGATTAGAATCAATACAGGCAGAGGATGTAGACTGGAAATGCCAAAAGCAACGTTAGAAATTAATACGTAGGAAGGAACTGCAGACAGACTGAAGATAGACACAAAATGCTGGAGTAACTCAGCGGGACAGGCAGCATCTCTGGAGAGAAGGAATGGGTGACTTTCGGGTTGAGATACTGAATGTGACATTAAATCAAGACCCTCTAGGGCCTCTCAAGTGGATATAAAATATATTTTCTTCAGAATGGAGATGAGGAGGAGTTTCTTTAGCCAGTGGGTAGTGAATCTGTGGCCATGGACATCTGTTGAGGCTGTGTATTTTTAAAATGGAGATTGATAGGTTCTTGATTAGTAAGGGCATCAAAAGTTACAGGGAGAGGCAGGAGAATAGGTTTGAGAGGGGAAAATAGATCATCCATGATTGGATGGCAGAGTAGACTCGATGGGCCGAATGGGCTCCCTAATTGATGGACATGTACTGGTTTCCATTTATCCACCCTGTTTGCTACATATTCAAAGAACTCTAGCAAAATTGTCAAAAGAGGACTTGTCTTTCGTTAAACCACATTGACTCTGCATGATTATCTTATGGTTTCCTTCGTGGACTGCTATTACATCCGTAATAATGGATCCCAGCAGTTTGCATTCACAGATGTTAGGCTCACTGGCCAATTGTTTCTTGTTTTCTGTTGCTCCTTTCCTGAATTGGCCTTTTGTTCAGATGATTACTGTTTATGGGATATGGTCAGAAAAATGGCTGCTGTATTTACTTATGTTTGAAAGAAAAATGTTTTAAAAAACATGCTTATGAGCAATTTATGGTCCGTAATGTTTCCCTTGTTAGGCATTATATAAACAAAATACCCATGAATGATCTGTGGTAATGGAGTCCACTTTTCACCCATTTAAGGAAACAATCCACTATTCTGAAAAAATGTTTTTTTTTTAAATTTGCAATCACTGAGTGAAAAAGTCAATAATGCAGCAACAGTAAATGAACAGTTGTACACGATCAACATTTTGATGGAAGTCAAGATTGTTTATATTAATATGTCCCAAACAGAACAATGGAATTCTTACTAGCAGCAGCACAACAGAATACGTAAATGTAGTACTCTGTAAAGAATCTAATAAACAAAAAGACATTCAGTTTTCAGGTTCTTATATCTTTATCTTGATGACAGGGTGGTGTGTGTCTCTGATGCTACCTTTTCAAGGCAGCGACTACTGCAACATCACTAAATCAGCCAGCACTGAACACAACAGGTATGTTACTCTCCGTGTTATTTGATTGTGAAAGGCATCAGCTTTTAACTGATTATATAACAAAAATTGTCAGGAAAGCAGACATGAAAATAGATGCAAAATGTTCTGCATTTTATTGGAATCATTTGCATGGTCTCATTCCGAATGCAAAGTTGGAAGACTGATCAGGACACGAACGGTATAAAAAGGGGATAAGACTTTTTGATCCCTAAGATGTAGTTGCAATGTTCGCACATATTCTCTGATGCTGTTTGTGTAAAGTAGAATTTGTTGTTATTAAATCTCTGCTGCCATTAAAATATTAATCATGCTTCACACATACACACATGCTAAATAATATTATTTATGAACGTTAATTATTGTAAGTGCACAAGGTGAAACTATAAGGTCCACTTGATTTACGTGGATTGTCACCTTGTCGTGGTGGAGTAGCTTGTGTGGACCTGAGATTCTGAGAGTGATGCCATCTGGAGCTATGCTCCTGGTAGGGCCAGCCATGGCGGTAAGGTCAAGGGGGAGGTCTCTGACAAAGAGCAATCTAACCAAGACCTCAACGGTGGAACAGGCTGAGGACGATGGCTGACCTTAGTGGAGCGTCACAACGGCTAGGAAGGCGGATGGAGGCTTCAGCAGAAAAGGGTCTCTAGTCGTCTTGGACTCCATGCCACTGGATCCCAACCCAGATCTGTCAAGGACCGTGGGGTGGCTGCCCGGGATCTAGTCTCCCCACGTTAAACAAAGTCACGCACAGGCATCCTCCATATAGGGAAATGCACCCTGGAGACACCCATGGTCAGCCATGACTGAAGGGAGCCTAAGAACTTGATTTACGACCATTATTTGATTGAATCAATAAATTTGTATTGTTGTAAATGAATGATTATCATGTCAACTGTTTATTCAATTTAGAAAAGTAGTGGATGTTTTGTTGCTTATGATAATCAAAACTGAAATTAAAAAGCAGTAGCCTTGCGGAAAGAAAGGTTGTTGTGTTAGTATTAAAATCATAAATCAGTGATTATGGCAGTAACATGAGTAACAAAATGTATTCAATACAGACAGTGTAATGTGTTTGTTTGTTTTTATTGACTGGAAGGGGATATAAAATAGTTGCTAGTGACAGATTCTATCTTTGTGCAGTGCTCCAATTCCATTGACAGTGTCTTCCTTCAAGCCAGCATTCCCAAGCAACAAGTTAGGTGAGGTGGTTGTGGCTCGAAAACTGCTTGCTGATGGTCTGAATGCATGAAGTCAGGTGGTCCATTCCAAGTTCTGTAATGGCAAGCAATTCCCAGGAGAAAAACAAAATAAATGCTTGAAGGGTTGTCTCAAAGCCTCCTTCCATTGTCAACAACGCGAGGAAATCCTTGACCAATAAATGTGGTGGATCGGCATGTGGGACGGCATTGAGCACTTAGAGATTTAACATCAGGAGCATGCAGAGGCACAGTTGTGCAGCTGGTAGGGCCACCACCTCACAGCGCCAGAGACCCGGGCTGGATCCAGACCTAGGATGCTATCTGTTTGGAGTTTGCATGTTCACCTTGTGACCAAGTGGGCTTCCTCCGGGTGCTCCGGTTTCCTCCCATAATGCAAATACGAGTGGGTTTGTCAGTTAATTGGCCTCTGTAATATTCTCCCTCTTGTGTTGGGAGAAGAAGTGCAAGTGGGATAACATAGAACTAGTATCAACAGGTGATCGATGGTCGGCATGGACTCAGTGAGCCATAGAGCCAGTTTCCATGCTATATTTCTAAAAAAAGCCCAAATAGTAAAAATAGACAATATTCCATACAACCCGCCCCCCTAAGCCATCATGTTTCACCCTCCCCAAATGCGGCAGGATCTGTACACAACTCATTAGACCTCACAAAGCTGCGATGGCAATAAGTCCTTCTCAGCCCCCAGAGCACCAAAGACATGTTTAACAAAAAAATGAAACATGCACATTTCACATCACTAGTTTGCCCATATGGAACTGATTTTCAATATGTTACAATTAACATATGTTTTGAATAAGTGTTTGCACACCATACAGCTCAATTAGTTCCAATTAGCTGCAACTACCTTAACTTGAAACAAGCTATACTGTTGAAAGGCTATGGAGGCCTCTGTGGAACTCAGAGTGTACATATACAGAGTAAAGGTGGTTTGAGGGTTTAGGTTTCTCAGAGGAATGTGTACATGGAAATAAATATTTCTAATTATTTAATGCATTTCACATTGCCTTCAGAACATCCCAAAGCAGTTTACAACCTGTTAAGGACTTTTGAAGTGGATTTATGCTTGTAGTTTAAAAAGTGCACACAGAAGTTCATCACAAACAAAAGTTTAATGAAGGCCAGACAATCTTCTTTGGAAAGAACTGCGGGAAAGATGTTGTCCAAGACTGCATCAATAACTACTTTACTCTTCCTCAAATACAGTAGAAAGATCTTTCACGTTCATCTCCGAGAACAGGTGGAATCATGTTTCACATGGACAACAGTGCCAGCAGGCAGCTCCCCCTCAATAGCAGGCTCGAGCATTGGCTCAGATTCTTATCTTCAGCCTAGCTTGGTTATACAAAATCTGACAATTGAGCCACAGCTGTGAGATCTTTCTCTAGTGTTGTGCCTTTATCAAAACTGATAATATAATTAATGAGCTGTGACTATTAAAAATATTGTGGGATGGTACTATGTGCTGAGGAGTGACTACCACATTCGAACAGCACAGAAAAAGCATCTGCAGCCCACAATGTCTGTGCCGAACATGATGCCAAGATAAGCTAATCTCATGATCCATGTACATTATTAAATTATGTTTCATATACAAGTTCATGCTACATCAACAGCACAGTGTCGCAGTGGTAGAGTTGCTGTCTTACAGCGCCAAAGACCCAGGGACGACCCTGATAACGGGTGCTGTCTGTACGGAGTTTGTACGTTCTCCCTGTGACCACGTCCCGGGTGCTCTGGTTTCCTCCCACATTCCAAAGATGTACAGGTTTGTAGGTTAATTGGCCAGTAAAAATTGTAAATTGTCCCTGGTGTGTAGGCGTGGACTCGGTGGCCAACGGGCTGTTTCCGCGCTCTATCTCTAAACTCTAAATCAACAGCTTAATTAACATTAACATGAGGAATAAATATATGTCGAGAAAGTCTTAATGCTCAGCCAAGGTGGTAAGTTATTTCTTTATTCAAATAACTTGCAAATACATAGTTTGAAGAAGGTTCTTGACCCGAAACGTCACCCATTCTTTCGCTCCAGAGATGCTGCCTGTCCCGCTGAGTTAAGGGCCTGCCCCACCAGCGTGTGACTGCATGCGGCGAGCGCGACCAAACGTGGTGGCTTGAGGCGTACGGCCTCGCGGGGCCGGCCCCACTTCCAACCGTGGAGCCGTCTGGAGCTGTGCAGGGCTGGTCCCGACATCATACTCACCAATCAGCTGGGCAGGAGGCGGGCCGACTGAATTTGGACGTCGCACGGCGTCGGGCGGTTACGTCATCACGCAACGGCACGCCGGGCGGTGATGTCATTGCTCAACGCCACGCGCTGGGCGTACGCCGTCAAGACGCTGCGTACACCGTCAAGACGCTGCGTACGCCCGTCGAGGCGCTGCGTACGGCCTCAATGCAGCTGCGTGCTGACAGGCCGTTGCTGTGCTGAATTTTGGACAGTGTCAGTTTTTCGGAGCCCCGCACAACTTCATACGCCTCCGCCGATCGAAGTTGGACCGGCCCCGCGAGGCCGTACGGCTCAAGCGGCCACATTAGGTCGCTCGCCGTATGCAGTCACATGCTGGTGGGATAGGCCCTTTACTCCAGCATTTTGTGTCTATGCCTTTATTAAGTCGGGTTCTTAGCTGTGAAGTGATGCATGCTAGCAATTTGCTGCATTTATGATAGTCAGGATAAGCACTCATGCCCCAGACATAGAGTCAAATAGGTTGGTAATGGAATAAAACAGCTCATTCACTCATACTCAACTTTACATGACTTTACGTGACTTTACAATTCATCATTGAAACGGCCATTATATTGGTGCTGACTGTGGTCTAAGATGGGTTATTTTTGATTACCGATGAACGCAGAGAAACACTTTTAAAATTGGAACAGTGGCGTGAGTTGGCTGTTACATGACGTTTGTTGAGCAGGAGTGAATGAGCTCTGTTTTATTCCATTATCAACCTCTTTGACTCGCTTTAACTCTTTTCATAAAATGTGTTTTAAATGGCCTTTCCTGTGATAGGTCTTCCAATGGTATCCTACAGCTATTCTAAGACATTCCCTTCAGACGTGATTGCAGATTCTGATGCCTTACATTTATTTCAACTTATTTCAATCATATGTACACAAGCCTCACTTCCTTAATTAAACAACTTGTCAGGTAATTCAACAGCTCTGCAGAGCTGGCAATAAAATGTTCAACAGCTCTGCAGAGATGCCTTTTTGCCTGATCCCTGATTATTGATTCATGATTTATCCTAAATTCTTCAAAAAGAAGTAAGTTTCACCTTTAAAAACTCATCTGCTATATTCCATATCTCCAATCCATATATTTGAATTAACCAAATACTGTGGTCTGTTTTTAAGTTTTTTTTTGTCCTTGTCCATTGGGTTGTGTGGCTCTGCACCTGCTGACATCTAATCTTCTATTTCATAAACATACTTCCTTTGATTTTTTGTAGGTGTAGAAAGTTCCTCCGAAAATGTCTCTTGTTTGCAATTAATTGTGATTGCAAACTAATCTTTTTGTGCAACATTCTCATCAAGACGCCTTTTAACTGCTGGTATCCATTGTTAACATATTAATTTTGTACAAAAAAGAATCCTCTCTAATAACTTAACCCCTGATCAGTCACCCACAATGTCTGCATCATGAAACCAGATGCTTTTTGTATGTGTCAGAAATTCAGGAATGCCGATGCAAGCTGTGAGGCTTTTAAGTTGCAGTCTAAAGTTGACAGTTGTATTAAAACTTGGTCTGAAGTCTTGGGGTCATCAGAAAGAACTAATGCCACAAAGTGAAGAGGTGAGTACGTTAATCATGGTTTTCCAATTTACATCATAAATAAACATGAAGTTTACTTGTCCAGATGCATGCTGATAAAATTAAGCGTTATACGATTCTGATAGGATGTTCGGTGCTTCAGAGGGAAAGATAATGTTTATATTCTCATTCTTAGAAAGAACCTCAAATTAAAACAGTTTAATTTAGCAGCCACTTTTAACTTACACTTCACCACATATGTTCTAGATCAGTATCAAAGTCTCTTTAAGCAGGTTATTCCCTTCTAAACAAAAGCTCCTAGAAATAAGAGTCAAAGGACATTATGAATTTGACTGGCAATAAAATTGTGAACACTTAACTTCAGTATAAAGCTTTCAGTGAGCATAGTCGCACAGCACCATGCAGAGAGGTGGGCAGGGGGTAATTGGCTACTTATTAAAGTTTGGATTACCAGCCTGTACAGGGCTACAGAGGGTCATATTGTTATAATAGCACCAATGATGAAGTTGCAGAATTATTTTATTGCCATCTCTGGACTTTCAGTCGCCTTAAACTGAGACATGACATTTTTTAATTGTTCCTTAATGACAGAATTAAAATAAACTATTTAAGGTCCACAAGCATTTGCATAAAATATGCCTCAAAACCTCCACCATCAACTTTCAGTCCATTTAAACAAATGGGATCTAAGGCAAGTTACATTATTTTCTGATGGATCTACAGATATTGCTTTGCCACCTTCTGTTGGTATTGCGAAGTGTAATAATATTTTGATGCAGATATTGTGATTTAATGTGTTCCTGTGGATGTACATAGAAGGAAGTGAATGGTGGAAGGTTGGGGATGGAAAAACTAAACAATGCTGGAATCATGAGATAAACATGGCAATTGTGGGAGATCTGAATTAAGGCGAATCACGGATGAACCCAATAGGTAAAAAACAATCTCTACTTTTTTAAATAAGTGTTGTTGCTGCATGCATTAGCAATGGAATTATGGATAATTGTCATTCAGCAAAACAGAAGGGGAGCCAGAATTGAGCCTTTGTATTCGCCACAAGTGAAAAGTCACGTTACCCCAATGACATATCCTGCTAATCTTTCCGCAGTCAAAGAAGAAGATTGGATGAGAACCGGACAAATAAAATTAGAAATAGAGAGCAAAACGAAAGTGGGGGATATGAATGGATTATAAATTAACTGAAGACAAGAGAGAAAAAAGTATGACTAACTGAGACTGAGGAGAGAGGGTAAAAGTCAGGGTGGAGACAGAGACATTTTTTTTAACCAATATCTTTGGTTAAAACAAATCAGTGTGTGTATTTTTTGCCGCCGCTATTCAAGCTAAAAAGGTTTGAAAATTGTGTAACTAGGCATATTCATTCATCACACATGTTCCACAGTTTAAGCTCTGGTAATGTTTATCTGTGATTCATAGCACTGTATCTGAGACACCATTTGTTCAATGAGACTGCGACTAAGATGGTTTCCTTGATAAATGCTGGGCCACAGCAAACAAATCACTGATTACAGCACTGGGAATTGATTTCCGATGGAAAGCCACTGATTCTTCTCATGGAAATGACTAGTAACTTTTCCGTGTATAAATTATGGTTGCATACAATAGGATAACAGAAGTCTTCCATCACGCAAAGCACGGAAGCAATATCTTCGTCAGCCTGGATGTCCCATGTCATCACTTTGGCCAGTTTGGAGATGTTTTGCTTTCATTTACTGAAGACCTTTGTTAACATGATTTCTTTTTGCTGGAAACGTGAAGAGAGGAAATAGAGTGGTTGAATCAGACAGAGTCTAGTCAAAACTAAAATACACAATAGAATCTTTCCAGATGAACATTGAAAGAGTACGAGCTACTGGATCAAGACTGACCTGAAGCAGAAGGTAGGAATGATGACTCACTATTGCAAGTAATGGAAAATGGTTTATTCATTCATTACTCCATACTAACCTCAGTGTACTCTGTGCCGTATGAGCAAATAACAGTTTAAAACAGGAAATTTGACTTGTTACACCCTAAAACTGTTTGAAACCTCTTCATGGCAAATTTCCAATTTAATGTTTGTGAGGTTCAAACCTGAGGCAATCCTGCAGCTATTTTGATATTTGAGTTAGAGCAGAGAAGGTTTTTAGTATGTATGTTTGCTCGAGTTAAAAGGGGGTGTTATTAACCATTATATTTCTTAGTGCTGATTTAAGGTGTGAACTATCCATAGAACTGCAGATGCTTATTAATACACAAAAGGACACAAAGTGCCGGAGTAACTCAGTAGGTCAGGCAGCACTCTGGAGAACATGGTTTAGTTTAGGGATACAGTGCGGAAACACGCCCTTCAGCCCACCGAGTCCATGCTGTTCTTTGATCACCCGTACACTAGTTCAATGTTGTCCCAGCTTTGCATCCTACACACTAGGAGCAATTTACAGAGGACAATTAACCTACAAACCTTCACATCTTTGGAATCTAGGAGGAAACCTGAGGACCCAGAAAAAACCCAAGCGGTCACAGGGAGAATGTACAAACTCCATACA
This sequence comes from Leucoraja erinaceus, assembly GCF_028641065.1. Taxonomy (NCBI): domain Eukaryota; kingdom Metazoa; phylum Chordata; class Chondrichthyes; order Rajiformes; family Rajidae; genus Leucoraja; species Leucoraja erinaceus. Next base: position 50,619,294 of record NC_073385.1, read on the forward strand.
GACAGCACCCATAGTCAGGATCGAACCCGGGTCTCTGGCGTTGTAAGGTAGTAACTCTACCGCTGCACCATTGTGCCACTTCTTCTTCAAGAAGAGTCCCAACAAAATATCACCTATCCATGTTCTCCAGAGAAACTGCCTGACCTGCTGAGTTACTCCAGCAATTGATGTCCTTCCCTGCAATATTGTTGGGTATGTTATGAAAATACTTGATGATCATTCTACCCAGTTAAATCCACTGCTGACATACATCTCAGAAATTGATCTGGAGTTCCAAGTAATTGGCAAGAATAAAATATATGGCAGGACATGAACAATATGGTCTTGATCTCTTGCCTGTTGAATGTAAATATTTCCACCAAGTGAGTCAATGTTTCTTTGTGTGTGCTAAGCTAAATAAAGCCATGACAAGACTTGAAAGGATTTGTTTGCTGCTTACAATCACAAAATCTCTGAAAAAGATAAGTGGATAATCATCCAGACTCCCTTATATTTTAAAACAATAAAAATAAATCAGGAAAATGGCGGCACGGTGGCACAGCGATGGAGTTGCTGCCTTGCAGTGTCAGAGACCCAGGTTCAATCCTGACCGCAGGTGCTTGTCTGTATGGAGTTTGTATTTTCTCCCCATGACCTTCGTGGGTTTTCTCTGGGATCTCTGGTTTCCTTCCGCACCAAAGGTTTGTAGGCTAATTGGTTTGGTATCATTATAAATTGTCCCCGGTGTGTTTGGGATAGTGTTAGTGTGCGGGAATCGTGGTCGGCGCGGACTCAGTGGGCCGAAGGGGGCTCTTTCCGCACTGTACCTCTAAGCTAAACTAAGCTGATAAACTGGTAGAGGCATTTAATTGGGTATTTCACCATTGACTTCCAAAAAGATGCAAAATGAATGGCGATGATCCAGTACTTCATAATCTGAAAATTGAGAATGGTACAAACAACATAACATTAATGATCTGCAATTTATTCCCCAAATTCTGATAAAAGTTCAGTGGATTTCACAGAAGAAATACAAAATCGCACAAATGTGGATTACAGGAGTCGACTGTTTGTCTTCAAACCTATTAATTGTGCCAACGCCTGGTCTGCGAATCTACATACAGTACCTGTCATTTCCCTTTAATTATAAAGAGTCAACAACCTCAGATGTAAAATCAAAAATAGATAATTGCTTTAATTGTTATTTCCTACCCTCTGTGTGTCAAGATGATCAATGTCTGAAAGGCTTGGCTGTAATTGTTATCAATACGTCCTGCAGTTCAGGACCTTCGAACCAACAGCAATAACTTCTCTCTGTCCACCCCATCCATCATCCTTCTTAATCTCTTGGAAACAAATCCTTCAAACTTGTTTTAACCCTCCTAACTCTCTAAATTCTAGGAAAGACAGTCCTCACTAGTGTAGTTTTCCTCTTGGTTTAACAATAGGAATCCAGACATTATACGTGTAAAATAAAAGCAAGTACATTATCTATGGAAACAGAAATATCACTAATGTTTCAGGTCAAAGACACTTCGTCAGAGCTGCAAAATTAAGAACACAAGTTATTCTTAATTTACAGTTAGTTATTTTTTTAGTTACAGTCATCATAGGGGAGGGTTTTTCATCAGTACTCACTATTCTCCTCAAAAGTCAAATTAATCCTTGCCACGGTATACTCTTACTAAGATGTAGTTATAATGAAAACATAATCTCTATCACTTATCACTAGGAGCAATTTACGGAGGACAATTAACCTACAAACCTGCACATCTTTGGAATCTAGGAGGAAACCCGAGGACCCAGAAAAAAACCAAGATTTCTTAACTAGCTTTGCACCACTTAGATAGTTTTCAGTTTTACCCTCTTGAGTACAAAATAGATGGTATTGCCTCAGCCCAGATGGAAATCCATTTGTACTATTTTTTGCCGGTTCTCTTCAACCATGAATAGTTCTATCATAGTGAAAGGCCTGGATAGAGGGAATCCAGTGGCGAGGATGTTTCCACAAGTGGTAGTGTCTAGGACCAGAGGCCATAGCCTCAGAAAAAAAAGATGCGCCTTTAGAAAGAAGATGAGGAGGAATTCCTTTGTCAGAGGGCAGTGAATCTATGGAATTCATCACCACAGATAGCTGCGAAGGCCAAGCCAATGGATATTTTCAAGGCGAAGATTGGGAGGTTGTTGATTAGTAGGGTGTCAGGGGTTATGGGAAGGAAGCAGGAGAATGGGGTTGGGAGGGAAAGATAGATCGGCCATGATTGAATGGCATAGACTTGTAGGGCCAAATAGCCTAATTCTGTTTCTTATAAACTACAACAGATATTACAACAGATATTGCACCTTGTGATTAAGAAATAAGTCACCTTTTCTTGCTGTCCATTCAGTTGGGTTTTATCCACTTGGTATTATTGGTTGCAGAAGGAGCAGAATGCCATGTTGGTAACAATGAGGTTCTCTTCAATGGTTTGATGGTACTTTAATATTACATGTACCTTGGTACAGCAAAATTCCTTTTTTGTATACAGTTCAGTAAAAATCTTGCTGTACAGAAGCACAATCATACTCAAGTAAACAAGTGTTAGTAGATTACACTGAGACAGTATACAAGAGTGCCATGTTTCTAGAGCCATCTTGTATCCTTCAACTTTCAAAATTATTAAAAATGAAGAATCTTAGCTTGGTCGGAAGGCCTTGTCCTAATGGTGGCACTGGATCGAAGTTGCATGGGTTAGCCTTGCCAAGCAATGTTGTCGATGCCTCCACTGCTGGTCTGCCAATCTAGGCCACTGAAGGTCACATCTAATCCAAAAGCTCGGCCTCTCGGATCCACGTCTGATCCACTTGAGCCCCAGGCTGCTGCAGCGGCCCACTACAACAACGCGTTGATCTGGACACCTCTGAACACACCATCTCTTGCCTCATGCTTGTGCGCCTGCCACGGCTGATCTCAGAACATCTAGAGCCTCGGAGGGCGTGGAAGGCAAACCCCCAGCCCCCTCAGTGACACCATGTTCCTCTCCTCTGTCCACCACCACTGACATCTTGAAAGAAACTTTTACCCTTACAAAAGATTTTGAAACGTTGCTGAGGTTTCGTGGGCAGGTGGAAGAGAAATATTCATGGCCGTAATCAAACAATTTAAGATGAAAGTAGTAAGATGAAGCAACTTTCCAAATTTGATATGATTTAGCATATTAAAACAAATTTTTCAAACAAATTCTTCAAAGATTCACACCTAGAAATCAAGATCAAAGAGAGTGCCTTTAGAAAAATAAATCTTTCAGAAGAGAGATTTCTTGTTTTATTTATTTTGAACATCAAGTATAAAAATAATTACTTGTCTTTTCTAGGGTGGAGAATATTTTGTGGAAAATATGACAACATGCAATTCTTAAAATTAAACATTTTTCTCTTTTATGATCAGATATAAAGAATTAGAAAAATTGTTCTCAGTGTGTAAGTATGTTTTTACAAAGATATATTGTCGACCTCTAGGTGCATTAACACAATTTCTTCAACTGCTGCAAATGTCGTGCTGATATTTATACCACGCTGCAATATTTTCGGATGTTATGAAAGAAAGAAAGAGTTGTTCAAGTCAGAGTTTTGAGTGACGATGAGTTGTCTGGTCTTGCCTTGCTTGATGTAAAGATTGTGAGCTTGGAGGGTAATGTTAAAGTAATGCCTCTTGTGAGTAGCGTTTACCTCATCCATAGAAGGCCGGCAATCGAGGTGGTGAATATTGAGTGAAACTACAAGATTTTCAGTAAAGTAAATTCCTTTGAATTTCTTGAGCGATGTTGCAGCTTCACAGTTCCAGAAGCATGGATTATATTGTAATTTCTTGGCTTGATCCATGTTGAAACTTCCATGTTTGCAACATGAACCACTCTGCATCATAGGATGTCTCTGTCCTGCATTTACAACCATGATGTTGATCTAATTGGTTCTGTTAAACTTCAGAATAGTTGTGGTTCCCAGGATGTTAACAGCAGGGATCCAAGCAATAATAATGCTTTAGAAAACTGGTGGTATATTTGAGATTTTGTTCGCATTGGAAATGGTTATTAGCCGTCACTTATGAGATAAGGTCTTAACTAATGATTGTCAAGGTCTTGCACTGGGCTTCACTATCAGGGGAGCTGTGAGTGAAATTTAACACTGCCAACAGATCTCACATCATGATAAACAGAAGGATCATTGATGAACCAGCCAGTGGTGGTTCAGCTGAGGACATCTCCCTTTGCAATGCTTGTCACAGTATCTTGGTTGAAATTAAGTGAATTGAAAAATACCATTTTCCTTATGGGGCACTCCTAATTTAATGTAAATTTTAATTAAAGTGTTTTGGGTTTTGATTAAATGGAAAAGATTCACTGACATTTTTCCAAAAGCATATAATCCATAGGAAATAATGAAATAAGTGTCTTACAGTATATCAATACCTTTTCTTTAGAGATATAGTGTGATATACATATAATGTGATATAGATATACAGCCCATCAGCCCACCAAGTCTGTGCCGACCAGTGATCACCCGTACACTAGTTCTATCCTACATACACAGGACCATTTACAGAAGCCAATTAACCGACAAACCTGTACGTCTTTGGAGAGTGGGACAAAACCGGAGTACACAGAGAAAACCCCGTAGTCACAGGGAGAACGTACAAACTCCGTACAGACAGCACCCGTAACCAGAGTTGGAACTCTGGTGCTGGAAGGCAGTAACTCTACTGCTGCACCCCTGTGCTGCCCTACCCAATGCAATTTATAATATGTAAGCAAAATAACCTTTCAGCATGGGAATAATAACACTGCTAGTGAATTAGAAACAGATGGAGCCGTCAGACTTGACCTGTTGCTGGTTGTACTCCCATTTCTAAGCCAGAATGTTGTAAAATGCAACAGGATACAAAGTGCTGGAGTAACTCAGTAGGTCAGGCAGTATCTCTGGTGAATGTTTCGGGACGAGACTCTTCATCAGGTTGACATTTTGAGTCAAGACCCTTCGTCAGATGTTTTCAGACATGAAATGTATCGTCATAGGTTTATTTAGGCTAATGGAAGCTAATTTCAATTGACTCCATGGACTGACGGAAGCTGGAATATGTTAATGAAATCTGCCCACTAATTCCATTGATGCCAACTACATACTGACTGCTCTTTGACATGATTGTGGAGTTAGCCAGCATTAAATAGAATGGCTGCATGGCTCAACATAAGTCCTAACTCTGCGTGATGAACATCACTTACTGTTACCCTTCACCATTCTAAAGTTACTCATCACCTCTAAAAATGCAACTGCATTGCAGGTTTTGAACTGCTGTCATCTGAATGAGGTTCAGGTAGAATCGTTTCCTGAACAGCTTTTGTGGCCATTGCCTTCAATTCAGAGTCTTCCACCTCCTGCTCCATCATGCAGCAGGTTATTCTGCCTTGTGTCCACTCCATTCATTTTCAGACATATATTTCCCAAAGAGAGCAACAAGAAGTCACAATTGGCTGAAATAATTTTAGTTTTTAGTTTTAATATTTTAGTTTTAGAGATGCAGCATAGAAACAGGCCCTTCGGCCCAACCAGTCCTTGCTGACTACCTGTCACCTGTACACTAGTTCTATGTTATCCCACTTTTGCAACCTGCACACTAGGGACAATTTACAGTAGCAAAATCTACAAACCTGCACAAACCTCTTTGGTAAGTGAGAGGAACCCAGAACACCCCAAAAACCCATGTGGTCACAGGGAGAATGTACAATCTACGTAGTCAGGATCAAACCCGGTTCTCTCGTGCTGTGAGGCAGCAATTTTGAAACTGTATTTTTCTTTAGTTTAATGTCATCTAAAATAAAGCAAAATATACAGAAATGTAGAAACATGGAACTGCAGATACTGGTTAATACAAAAATATATGCCACGTGCTGAAGGAATTCAGTAGGTCAGGCAGCATCTCTGGAGAACATGGAAAGATGATCTTTTGGGTCAGGACTCTTCTTCAGACTCGTCCGACCAGAAATGTCCCTGTTTGTCACACTGATGTCAAACTGAGCTCTTCTACAACATGTGCATATGAAATTTGCAGCCGAAAGCCTGTAGTGCTAGCAGTATTCTGCAAAGTGAGTGTATGTGTGTTCAAGGGTTTTGAGAAACTTTACCATTCTGAGCAAGTTAAAAAGTTTCCAACCTGGATCAATTTTGTGTATGTTTCATGCATGAATTATACATAAAATCAATTTAACCCAGGTTATATTGCACTAGCTTCCATTGGCAGGTGAAATAGCACTGGTCTCGATAGGTTACCCTTGCTACTTAAATGGACGTCACCTTGATAAATTTTAAGCAGTTTTCCAGCATTATTCAAGAACCTAATGACTACAAATGTACTACTTCTTACCACCAATAATTAGAACTTTTATGTGCAACCTATGAACTTTAATGAAAGTTACTCTGAAAGTAGTACTTCATACTGAGATCATCAAATTAATCAATTAAAAAGTAGCCTTTTTGACATTGATACCTGTACTTATAGAAGCCAATTAACCTACAAGCCGACACAAACCATTGATACCTATATATGGATTGGATAGCTTTCGAGGGATATGGGCCAAAAGCAGGCAGGTGGGACTAATTTAAGTCAGGCATGTTGGTCGGTGTGGGTAAGTTGAGCTGAAGGGCCTGTTTTCACACTGTATGACTCTATGACTTGGCACCTGAAGATGACAAATAACAAATGTCAGGGTGCTTCAGATTCAATTCAATTTTAATTGTCATTGTCAGTGTACAGTACAGAGACAACGAAATGCTTGAAACTTCATAACTAAGTGAACCATCACTGAGTGTGTCTTTGATCATCCAACACTTTCTGTGGGTCTCTTGTTGCACAGAATTTGATCACAGGAGATGGTGCACACAGACAGAAGATCACCTTATCCTCTTCTTTCTGCATGTTTTCCCTCACCTCTATGGCAGCTTTAATTGGGCTGTTCTGTGGCTGTTGTGGGAGACGTCCTTTTGAGAAGTCCTTCCCAGCGACCAGTGTGATGAATTGGGAACTCTTCCAGCAGCTCCCATTGTGAACTGGTCAGCTCCTGCTTTAGCTCACAAACAGGTCTAAACCACCATAGCATTATTGCTCAAGTATTATTTGTCAATTACACCGCTTTTCACAGAGACTGTGGTTGGGCCTTTAGCTACACGTGGCACATATTTAGCACACAAAAAGACAATGTAATTCTCGGCAGCACAGCGGCACAGTTGGTAGAGCCACTGCCTTACAGCAGTGGACCCAGGTACAATCTTACCTTGGGTCCAGTCCGTGTGGGTTTTGCATGTTCTCCATGTGATCGCATAAGTTTCCTCTGAGTGATGTTGTTTCCTGTCACATCCCTAGATGTGCAGGTTAATTGTTCACTGGAAATTGCCCTCTTGGTGGAATCTGGAGAGAGACGATGGGAATGTGGGGAAAATAAAATTGGATTAGTGCAATGTTATTGTAAATGGAAGATTGATGGTCAGTGTGGACTTTGTGTAGTATTGCCTGTTTCCACGGCGTATCTCGTCATTATCATGACTCTATGATCCCAATTTCTCAGCACTTGTACATTCAGGTGTTCATAAGTTTGTGAGTGATAGGAGCAGAACTAGGCCATTCAGCCCATCAAGCCTATTCCACTATTCAATCATGGCCGATCTATCTTTCCCAAAATGAAAAGCTTTCACTTTGATTTTGATTCGCAGAGGGACCGGGTCCGTGCGAAACAGTAGTCGTGAACTCCATAGCCAAAAGGCGGTAGGCGGCGCGACTCTCATCAGCAGCGGCCTCTGCAGCCCGTCCGCGTTTTTATTATTTTTTGTCTATGTTTCTATGGAGTTTTTTGTTATTTTTTTGTTGGGGTGTGTGTGTGGGGGGGGGGGGGGGGGGGGGAGGGAGGGGGGGTAACTTTTAAATCTCTCCCTGCACGGGAGACCCCACCTTTTCTGTCGGGTCTCTGTTGTCGTTGGGGCTGCAACGAGGAGCGGCCTCCAACAGGAGAAGACCGGGGACTCTGGTGCCGACGACTCACCTCACCGTCGCGGAGCTGGCCGAGTCCGGAGCGGGTGGAGCGGTGGTGGAGCGCTGCTGCTGCTGCGGGCCGACCTCCGGAAACTCGGAGGCTGCAACTGCAGGTCTGGCGGACGGCGGCACCGGGAGCCCGCGGGTCCCTGGAGGGAGACCGCTTTTCAGGGCTCCTGCAACGGCGACTTCTCCCGCCCGAGTTGCGGGGTTGACAAGCACCGCCCCGCGCGGCTTGGAATGGCCGCGGGACTCTGCGAGCGCACGCCGGGGGCTCTAACACCAAGACCCGGTGTGCGACCTCGCACCACCCGGCGTGGCTTTAATAGCCGCGGGACAATCGCCATCGCTAGCCGGGGGCTTTGACTTTGACTCTGACATCGGGGGGGGGGGAGAGTGCAGTGGAGAGATAAGTTTTTTTGGCCTTCCATCACAACGATGTGATGGATGTTTATGTAAATTATGTTGTGTCTTGGGTCTATTTGTTTGTAATGTATGGCTGCAGAAACGGCATTTCGTTTGGACCTCAAGGGGTCCAAACGACAATTAAATTGAATCTTGAATCTTGAATCTTGAACGTTTACATCTAATAATGATAGTGCGCTTCTGAAGCATTCAAATTAGAAAGTATATTTACATCTGAAATGAAACATTACTGTCTGTTTTCGTAAGTTGAGCCGCAACTGGAAGTGAAACGTTAGATACTTTACAGTTAGTCACACTTTCAATTATAGAAACAGATGCAATGGCAGCAAACTGCAAGCTCATAGGTTGAGAGGAGTCTTGTGAGTGAGTCCTCATTGGATAGTGATCGTACCATTGCAGGTTGACAACTACCATCCAATGGGCTGCTGCATATAATATATATATATATTAACGGCAATTTTTGCTGAAAATGAAATACGTGCAAAAATTATTCATTTAGCCAGCTGTGTGAGTTTGATTGCAGCAGATCCTTGTACACCAGATCCTCGCCAGAGTCACAGTGCAGCAGAAAAACATGATAGAGGCAATCCAATAGGATCTATGTCAACAAATATTAATCTATTAATTCAGAACAAGTGTTGAGCAGAGTGCTGAGGGCAGCACAGTGGTACAGCTGCTACCTCACAGCGCCAGAGCCAGGGTTCGATCCTGACCTTGGGTGCTGTCTATTTGTACGTTCTCCCTGTGAATGCGTGGGTTTTCTGGGAGCTCTGGGATCCGCCCACATTCTCAAAACATGCATGTTTGTCGGTGAATAGGTTTTTAGTGTGTAGGACATAAAACTAGCATACAGGTGATCGATGGTTGGTGTGGACTTGGTGTTACCATGCAGTATCTCTAAACTAATCACAGCTATAAGTAATTTTTCAAGGTTTGTTCTACCATTCCTCATTTTTCTGCAATAATTTTAAATGTAGTACCATCTACCCTAGTTAATATTGACCTGTTTATGATGGATATCGGCAATAGTGGACGGAGCATTCCGACGTGATCAGTCACCACCGTCTCCTTAAGAACACATGCTGCAAGTTACACTGTGGAAGGACGTTGAAATTGAAAAGCTATTTCTTCAATCGACAAAGTATTTTTAGCTTGCAGTAACAAGAATTCGTTTTTTAGCTGGAAAGGAACTTTGTATTTGAAAATGGCTCGTTGTTGGAGTGAATTCCTTACTTGGTTATAGCAGACAATCGGCAATAACGGACACCATTCCTCCATCCTTAGGTCCATTATAATGAGGGTTCTCTGTTGTTGTTTTCTCATCATTTCCTTCCCCACCACCAGGCACATTATCATGGGCATCTTTTTAGGGGGAATAAAGTACATGTTATATATTAGGTTTACACTCTTTCACAAAAGGTGTCCAAATATACAAATGTGTTGCTCATTTTCCATTCATAATTTTATTTACTGAACAGTTTTGAATTTATGGCATCACAATAGCAGGCAGAGAGACTAATAAAAATGCTTTGTTTCATACATATTGGTTTATTTCTTGAAGCCTGTGAACCATTTTGAAGAAATTAAATGAGCATGTTTGAGAGAAATGAAGTGTGAAATTTGGAAGGAGACCTACTTGACAATTTATAATGAACCTCCTTCAACAAATGGGAATACATTCAGTTTCTTTTGCACCAAATCAGGAATTTTCTTCAGACAAATCATGCCGTATCCAAGGAGCATCCACAAACCATGAGTTTTGCAAATTTTTCCCTCATATTTTACTTGGGTAAGGTAGCTTATTTATATCCTTGACATGTGCACACAGACAACATTGTGATATCTAGGTCAACCGTCTCGAAAGTTGAAGTCACTGTTTAGACTACATTCAATTGGACTAAATCCAATCTACTATTTACATTGCACCTTTTCTGTAAACTAGAACTTGTCCTAAAGAGTATCAAATGGCAAATCAGATAAACACATTGGCATGTTCTATGGGTTAAGAAAGGAGCAAGCATTTTAATCAAGTTACTTACACCAGCTCTATTTGTATATACTTGCATCTAAACTTATAACAAGCTGGCAAAAGGTTTTATTTTCTCGTAATTAATTTTGACTTGTTCAGCAAATTCTCTTGATAAGAGAAAACTGGCAAAACAAAGTAAACAAGTTTCAAGTTTGGAGGTAATAGAAAATTGATATACCTCAACAGTACAGATGATGAGAAATAATTCTGAAGCATTACCAACAGCTATCAGTTTTTGAAAACAATGAATATGATAGCTGTGAATCAATTTTGTGATTTGGTTTTGAATGTCAGGAGTGGAACTTTTTACCTTAAAGACATACTTCTGATGAAATACATTTTTATTCTTGAAAATGGTTTGATTATGGTTCCAAAATAATGGTAAGAATTACATTTTGTCCATGAAATTAGAGAAGATATATAATCAACACTAACTGCAAGTTAGTTTGTTGCTTACTTGCTAACAAGTGATTGTTGATGTCTAACCTGATATCTCACTGCACAAAATAATTGTAATACCTGTACTATGATAGTAACCATGTGATTCAGTATCATGTGTATTATAGATGTCTCTTTTGAATGTTAATGACCTTTTGAAGTGCTTTGCATGCAAGTCCTTCAAACGAGACATGGATTTTTGCAGTTCTCTGTGAAGTTTATTTGCACAGAGATTCAGATTGTAATTAAATTTAAACAGGATGACTATATTGATTGGCCTAGATAAATTTGTTTCATGAAGTATTGCGTTTACCTTGGAGAGGATAAAATGAGAGACATTTTACTGAGGCTTTTACCTGAAAGTCTGGCAACTTGCCTCCTGGTGATATAACTGTGTAGCTGGGCAATGCCAATGAATGCACATTAGAGATTAGAAGAAGCAGATTTAAAGCAGTGAGTGATCTTTGCCTTTGCAAAGCTTTTTTAATTTTTTTAAATTTGCTAATTTAATAAATATTGACAATGGTTGTTTTTCTCAGAAATCAACAACTATTAACATCACATTATCCAGAGCAATCAGCTTCTCCAAAATGTATTATAATTTGGAATTCAAACAATGGCATGCTGGACATGTAAGTTGGTCTTGCCCATATAACTGCAAGATGTGGTTTAGCTTTTACAGAGGGCTACTTGGGTGAAATATAGGCCCAGATTTGTAAAACTTGTGCTTGAACAGTAAACAAATGTGTCTATTTGGCCCTGATACCCTTTATCTTGTTATTGAAGTGTGTTATATTCCTTTTTAGTTTAGTTTAGTTTAGTTTAGAGACACAGCACGGAAACAGGCCCTTCGGCCCACTGTGTCCGCTCCGACCAATGATCACCCTGTACACCAGCACTTTCCTGCACACTAGGGACAATTTACAATTTTACCAAAGCCAATTAACCTACAAATCTATATGCCTTTGGAGTGTGGGAGAAAACCTGGAGAAAACCCACAGGATCACGGGAAGAACGTACAAACTCTATACAGACAGCACCCGTAGTCAGAATCAAACGCAGGTTTCTGACACTGTAAGACAACAGCTCTAATACTGCAACACGGTGCCACTACTTTGGCATCAAAAAATAATATGAGAGAAACTGATGATAAATTCAAAGGATCCAATTATATACATTCCAGAACTTTGCAAGAAGTGGCTTTAGAGATAGTGAATGCTCTGGTTATCATCTTGCAAGTTTGTATATATGCCCTGGAATTGGACGTGTTGAGTTGAGAGTGGTGAATGTGACCCCACAGCTTAAGAAAGGAGAGAGAAGGTGAGAAACGACTGACCTGTTCCCCTAATGGCGGAGGTAAGGAAAACCCTCAAGCCTTTAATGAAGGAAAAAGCAACAGAATGCCCTGAAAAGAATAATAGGATTGAGCAGAGTCCTTGCTTTGTCCTGTCTCTCCCCTCCTCTCTCCCAGCTTTTCTTCACCCTCCCCCACCTCCCCTCAGAAGACCTTCAATTAGGAATGGCACAGGAGGTTAATCGTCAAGATTCGAGCTGATGGAATTGGAGAATAGATTGAGAATTTATTGTTGGGTAGAAAGCAAACAATTAGGAATAGCTGGATCATTCTCAGGATGGCAGGCTATGGCTAGTGGGGAAAAGCAGAGAATTTGTGAAATGGTGTCAGATGGGGTCGTTCTGATGTCTGAAGGGACGGTAATGTGTTTTAAAATATTTTAGTTGCAGGCCAACGTGCAGATGTTGCAAATAATTAGGAGTGAACAGTAATGGAAAAGAACAGTGGGTGGTGGTTTATAGCAAAGATAGACATAAGGCGCTTGAGTAACTCAGCGGGTCAGGTAGAATCTCTGGAGAAAATGGATGTGACGTTTCCGGTCGGGACACTTTTTCAGACTAATTGTCATAGCGAGAGCAAGAGAAATCTACAAGCAAATGAAAAGAATGGCAAATGAGGGCCAGCAACACATAACCTCAGGTGAGGAGGTTCCCTGATAGGCTAGAGTTGGTTAGAGACAGGTGTGATCCGGAGAGATGCATCATTTAGTTTAGTTTATTGTCACATGTTCCGAGGTACAGTGAAAAGTTTTTTTGTTGCATGCTATCCTGACAGCAGAAAGACTATTCATGATTACAATCATGCTGTCCACGGTGTACAGATACAGAATAATGTTTAGTTAAAGGTAAAGTCCAATTAACGATAGCCCGAGGGCCTCCAACGATGAAGAAGGTAGGTCAGAACTGCTCTCTAGTTGTTGGGAGGATGGTTCAATTGCCTGATAACAGCTGGGAAGAAACTGTCACTGAATCTGGAGGTATGCGTTTTCACATTTCTTTACCTTTTGCCTGATGGGAGAGGGCAGAAGAGGGAGTGAGCATGATCAGAATCTCCCTGATTGTGTCGATGGCCTTGACGAGGCAGCGTGAAGTACAGATGGAATCAGTGGAAGAGATGTTAGTTTATGTGATGGTCTGGGCTGCTTCCACAATTCTCTGCAATTCCTTGCGATCTTGGATGGAGCTGTTCCCAAACCATGCTGTGATGCATCCTGATAAGATTATTTCTACCGTGCATTTGTGGAAATTGGTGAGAGATGATGGGGACATGTCGAACTTCCAAAGTATTCTAGAGAAGTAGAAGCATTGGTGTGTTTTCTTGGCCATTGTTTCGACATGGCTAGTCAAGGACAAGTTGCTGGTGACATTTATTCCGATGAACTTGAAGCTTTCAACCATTTCAACTTTGGCACCATCAGGTGTATAGAAAAAAAACTGCAGATGCTGGTTTAAATCGAAGGTAGACACAAAATGTTGGTCTGGAGTCTGAAGTCTGAAGAAGGGGCCCATTCCTTCTCTCCAGAAATGCTACCTGTCCCGATGAGATACTCCAGCATTTTGTGTCCACCTCTGGCAGCATCAATGTACGTGTATACCATGGTATGTGTATCGCTTTGCTTCCTGGTCGATCACTATCCTCTTTGTTTTGTTGACATTGAGTGAAAGGTGGTTGTCTTGACACCAGGTTATGAGGTTCTCAATCCCCTCCCTGTACTCTCGTCATTATTTGATACCCGGCTTCCTACCGTGGTGTCAACCGCAAATTTGTAAATTAAGTTGGATTTCTACTTGGCTGCCACAGTTGTGGATGTATAAGGAGTAAAGAAGAGGGCTGAGAATACATCCTTGCGGAGCACCAGTGTTGAGGATTATCGTAGAGGACAAATTGTCCCCCTATCCTCACTGATTGTGGTCTGTTGGTCAGGAAGTCAAGCATTCCAGTTGCAGAGATGAACGTTGACACCAAGTTCCACCGTTTGGTGATCAGCTTCGATGGGATAATGATATTCAAAGCAAAGCTGTAGTCTATGAATACAGTCTGACGTAGGTGTCTCTCTTATCCAGGCGTTCCAGGGATGAGTGTAGGGCCAGGGAGATGGTTATGCATTCCATAACCAGCCTCTCAAAGCACTTCATGATGATGGATATCAAGGCAGCTGGATGATAATTGTTAAGGTATGAGGTCTTGCTTTACTTCAGCATTGAGATGATAGTGGTCTTCTTGAAGCAGGTTGGTACCTCAGAGTAGGAAGAGATTAAAGATGTCTGTGAATACTCCCGCCAGTTGGTCTGTACAGTTTCGAAGGTGGCCTTGTGATATTCTGTTTCAAATGTAGAGTCAGATTTAAGCAGCGTGGAACCAGGTCCTTTGGCCCAACCCGTCCATGCCAACCAAGGTGCCTACCTGAGCTAGTTCCATTTTCCAGTACTGGACAATATCCCTCTGAAACTTACCTATCTATGTACCTATCCAAATGACTTTTTAACATCGTAAAAATATCCAATTCCACCACTTTCTCTGGAAGCTTGTTCCATATACACATCTCTCTCTGTATGAAAAATGTGCCGCACAGGTCCTCTTTAAATCGTTTCCCTCTAACCTTCAACATGTCTTCTAGTTTTAGACTCCCCTAATGTGGGAACAAGACTGTGACAATCACCCTTTTTATGCCTTCTATGATTTTATAAACACCCATAAGTTTACCCTTCAGCCTCCTTTGTTCCAGGGATAACAATCATAACCTATCTAATCTCTGATTATAACTCAAGCTCTTCGTCGGGGCAATATACTCGTGAATATTTTCTGCACCCTCTCTAGCTTAATCAAATTGTTCCTATAAGATGGCAGCCAGAACTGCCCAGAATATTCCATGTGCGGTTTCACCATCTTCTTGTACAGTTGTAACATGGTGTCCCTGTTCTTAAACTCAATGTTCAACTATAAGCCTCTCAAGGTGTCTCTGTTCTAAAACATCCCCAGATCCCTGCTGTTCTCTGAGTAAGTCCTGCCCTGGCTTAACCTCCCGAACTGCATCACCTTTCACTTGTCTGTGTTAGCTTGCATTTGCCATATCTTTGCCCACTTTCCCAGTTGAGTTAATAAGTCTATAAAGCCTGGCTGCCAAGTATCAGACACCAAAAATACAACTCCTTTTCATCTTGTTTCCTATGCAGTAGGCATGAAAATATCCATCCAGAAATTATCTCTTGAACCATTGCCAACAACGATGGTCTACTTGCTGACGCCGACCGATGAAATCACTGCATTGCACGGGTTGGAACTTTCGGAAAAAATGGTATTGGTGGTCTAAACGAGAAACTCTTTTGACGATTAATGGAATTTTACTTCCTCTGCCTTTTGGTGTCACAGTAGAGCCTAGTGTTGTGGAGCGGAATGTGTCAGAGCTGCTAATAAATAAATATAGACATCACACTTCCGGACCAAGGGAACATTCTCTCCTTGGTGTATTCATGCAGTAACAAGATGCATTTCCTCTGATAGTGCCAATATTTTTATTTGCTCCCCAAGTGTAGAACTTGATTTAATGCCATTTTCATTTACCCAAAATGACATCTTTGTAAGCCAAATGGAACCTGTTTTTAGAATGCAGCCGTAGAAATTCAGGCTGGATTTCCAATAAAATTTGGTTAAACTGGGAATGACAGAGTAATGAAGTTAACCTATGGCAGAATAAATGTCCTGATTTTTTTTCCCCCCAGTTTGGAGAAATCAAGTATGATTGTGTGAAAGTATGAAAGTGACCTCTGACGGTAACCAATGATTTGAATGAATGGATCATTGTTTGGGGCCTGAGAGAGATCAAGACTAGGTTTCCCTTTGTGGAAAACACATTATTGCAAATTGGCTTCTGGTTTTACATCTTCCTGGCTCCTGAGTCAGAAGATTGTGGGATTAAGGCCAATTCTGAAAATCCAACCACAAATATCCTGACGGTGCAGTACTGAAGGATTGCAGAAGTGTTAAAGCTCCTTGGTTTCAGACAAGATGTTAAAAAAATATATCATCTGCCCTCACTGTGAATGTAAAAGATCCCAAGATCAAAGAAAAACAAGAGTTAAACTTGCTGTCCTAGCTAATATTGATCCTTTACTCAATATCATTCAAGTGCATATTATTTCATCATTATCTTCACAGTTAGTTATTGGAACTCACTATACTCGATTTGGCTGCCACATTTCTTACTTCACAGCAATAATTACACACTATAATAGTTTTCTGGCTGCAAGGTGATTTGGTCGGGTATTAAAATGTAGACTTTTCATTCTTTGAGCACTCAGCTTTCTGTACCTATTTAGAACAAGGAAGAACATTATATGCAACTTTTCACAAGGCTAGGATGTACCATCGCGAAATTAAAATTGATCAGAATAATGTAGATAATTTAGGTTTTTTTACAGACTTGGTGTGGCACAGTGGCGCAGTTGTAGAGTTTCTGCCTCACAGCACCGGAGACCTGAGATTGATCCTGACTATAGGTGTTGTCTGTGCGGAGTTTGCAAGTTCCCCCTAAGACAGGGTGCTCTGGTTTCCTCTCACATTCCAAAGACATGCAGGTTTGTAGGTTAATTAGCTTCTGCATGGGTACTAGTGTACGGAGTGATCACTGGTTAGCGCAGATTTGGTGGGCTAAGGATCCTGTTTCCACTCTGTATCTCTAAAGTCTAAAGTAAAGTCTAAAGTGTAATTGCAGCGTGGGATATTTGCAACCACCTGAGTAGAAAGATGGATTTATTTTGTTTGCCAACCAACATGCCCCAACCACACTAGTCCCACTGGCCTGCATTTGGCCCATATCCTTCTAAACCTACCCTATCCATGGTCCAAATATTTTTAAACATTGTGATAGTACCAGCCTCAACAACCTCCTCTGGCAGCTTGTTCCATACACCATCATGTCAATGCAAAAGTTGCCCTTCAGCTTCATATTAAATCTTCCCTCCCCTCACCACCACCTTAACCCAATGTTCTCTGGTGCTTAATTCCCCTACTTTGGGTAAAATACTCTGTACATCGACCCTATCTAATTCCCCATGATCTTATACACCTCTATAAGACCACCCCTCATCCTCCTGCTCTCCAAAGATTAAAGTCCTAGCCTGCTCACTCTCTCTATAACTAAGGCCCTCGAGATCGAGCAACATCCTCGTGAATCTTCTCTGCACCCTTACTAGCTTACCACCATCTTTCCTAAAACAGGGTGATCAAAACTCCATACAATGCTCTAAATGTGGCCTCACCAATATCTTGTTCAACTCTAACTTAACCTCCCAACTTCTATATTCAGTACTCTGACTGATGAAGGCCAATGTGCTGAAAATCTTCTTGACCACCCTATCTATCTGTGACGCCACTTTCTTGGAACTCTGTACCTGCACTCCTAGTGCCTTTGTTTTACAACACTCCCCAGAGTTCTGCCATTCACTGAGAAGGTCCTTCCCTGGTTTGACTTCTCAAAATGCAACACCTCACACTTATCTGTATGAAACTCCATTAACTATTCCTCAGCTCACCCGCCCAATTGATCACGATCCTGCTGCAATTTTTGATAACGTTCCTCACTATCTACGATGGCACCCACTTTTGTGCCATCTGCAAACTTGCTAATCATGCCTTGCAAATGGTGTATGATGCACTAATGTACAATCAGCGTGCAGTGTACGACTAATGCTGTGGTATCATAATACTATATACCAACATGCTTCACAAACAGTGTGAAGCTTGAATTCAGAACGATGAAGGCTACAGCATAACTGGAAGAGTGCGTCGCTATCTTTGTTATAGCCTTTGTTGGCAAGTTTCCATGATGGCACAGTCGGGTAATGCTACAAATGGCCCCATTGTCTTATTTATTTATGCAGTCAATGTGACCTTACCAGTCCTTCCTCTAAGTCTTCAGAAATACTGAAGGCAATGTTGCCCCAAATTGGTCCCTCTACCTCGCTGGGTAACTCCCAGGTTTCAAAGCTCCCAACATGGAGGGATACGATACTTTAATGTTGGCGCATCTCACTCAACTCTCAAAGTAAGGTATGATCTCTGCAGGTAATTGTTCAGAAAATGCATTACAACTGTACACACTAGAATATTGCTCTGCATTGGTCCTGTACAATATTGCATAGCTCCTCGCACTCCGCTGACTTTGTGTTCATTTTCAAACAGGAAAGAATGAGCTTTTAATTTTCAGAGAATGTGTTGACAGGGTGTCTATGGACACTGCTATATCAGCCAATAGATTGAAGGCAGGGCAGAACTTGCAACCAGATTTGGATCACACCGTATATTTTACAAAAAATATTTATTCACTTGTAGCACTTCAAACAAAGTGTCACTACAGTCGACAGAATCTATTTTTAGAAAGTTCATCAAATACAGTATACAGAGCTCTTGACCTACACAGCATGAGTTAGTTTAGTTTAGTTTAGATACAGCACGGAAATAGGTCCTTCGGCCCACTGAGTCCACGTCGACCAGCTGTCCTATGCACTAGGGAAAATTTACATTTATACCAAGCCAATTAACCTACAAACTGTACGTCTTTGGAGTGTGGAAGGAAACTGAAGCTTGGAGAAAACCGATGCGGTCACGGGGAGAACGTACAGACTCCGTACAGACGGTGCCCATAGTCAGGATCAAACCTGGGTCTCTGACGCTGCAAGCGCTGCAAGGCAGCTACTCAACCGCTGCACCTCCGTGCCATCCCTAAGAACAGGGCGACTTTAGCAAAAAGAAAATGAATTAATCAGAACTCTATTAGTTATACACATGCTGTATCCAAAAAAAAAAAGTGCAGTTTGCAACTGTGTATGACTGGGGAACACCCTGCTGGCTGGAAATTACTGTGTCACTGTACGCATGTGAATGCTGGAGAATATTGTGATAATTATAGGTATATTAGAGGCATACAGTTATACAGCACGGAAACAGGCCCTTCGGCCTAACTTGCCCATGCCGACCAAGATGCCTGATCTACATTAGTCCCACTTGCCCGTGTTTGGCCCATATGCCTCTAAATCGTTCCTATCCAGATAATGTAAGATGTAAACTTGATAAATGAGTTTTGAGTGTGACCCTGAGGTTTTGCTAAGTTGGGTATCTGTCTTGCAATGATTACATGTTCAGAAAGAGAACATGGGACCAATTCTGGTTGCAATGTTTGGGCAGTAGCCTTTATGATGGATGTCAAACATTTTGTATTGTGAGGAGCCTGTCCTTGCATCATCTGCTGGTTGAGGTGCCATTCTAGTCCCTTCAAACGGTGGGCAGCTCAGTTAAACCAGGAGTAGATTATCCTACTATTTGCACATAATAGGATAAGCATTTAACACAGGTTAGTAAATATTAAGGAAAGACACAAAGTGCTTGAGTAACTCAATGGGTCAGGGCAGCTCTGCAGATCATGCATAGGTGGCAGGACTTTTTTTTTTAGACTGATTGTGGTGGGGGAGAGAAAGCTGGAAGGGTGGAGTGGCTGGACACTGCGAGAGTTGGATAACATACAACTAGCATGAACAGGTGGTCAATTGTTGGCGTGGACATGAGTTCACATCCCAGTTAGGGAATTTAAGTTCAGATAATTAAATAATTTGAAATTTATTAGAAAATAGTCATGTTGATGGAAGATCACCAGGTGATTGTATCTTAAAACCCCATTAGTTTCATTGAAGTCCTTAGTAAAGGATGTCTCACCCAATCTGGCTGAAATGTGACTTCAAGCCACAGTAATGTGTGATTGACCCCAAAATGGCATGCCTGATTTCGTCAAACAGCTACATGTAAACACAAGAATAATAGAAATCAGACCACCCACTCGGTATTAATCCAGGCACCAGATTTGGCCGAGGCAAAAACATGCTCTGCTGTGTTGACCTTGTAAGATCCTCTTCATCAACATCTGGTGTCTAAATTGGGAGAACCAGCAAATTGGAAATACTGTCCTGTGGTGTGTTCAAGAAACTGCCTGATATGGTCATTCAGCAAAGCCAATACAAACATGTAATGCTGAAGGCTAGAAATAGCTATAGCACCAGTTAAGCAGTTTCAATGGACCAACAAAGTGGCATTTACCCAACAATGTGTCCTATCCACAAGGACCAGCAGAAAGTCACGTTGTATCATTGTCATCTGAGCAGCGTCATAAGGTCATAAGTGATAGGAGTGATAAGGATAGGAGTAAAATTAGGCCATTCGGCCCATCAATCATGGCTGATCTATCTCTCCCTCCTAACCCCATTCTCTTGCCTTCTCCCCATAATCCCTGACATCCGTACTAATCAAGAATCTATCTATCTCTGCTTTAAATATATCCAGTGACATTGCCTCCACAGCCTTCTGTGGCAAAGAATTCTACAGATTCACCACCCTCTGACTAAAGAAATTCCTACTTATCTCCTTTCCTAAAAGAAGGTCCTTTAGTTCAGAGGCTATAACCTCTAGTCCTAGACTCACCCACTTTTGGAAACATCCTCTCCACATCCACTCTATCCAAGCCTTTCACTATTCTGTATGTTTCAATGAGGTCCCCCTCATTCATCTAAACTCCAGCGAGTACAGGCCCAGTGCCGACAAATGCTCATCATTGGTTAACCTACTCATTTGTGGGATCATTCTTGTGAACCTCCTCTGGACCCTCTCCAGTGTGCTATCATTTTTAGGAAAGTAATGGGAGGAATAATTACTAGTGCCAACAAGCAACACTTATCAGTTCTAACTTAATCATTGATGCTTGGTTCAATTTGGTTCCAGGTGTCATTCCAAATTTCATCCAAATATGAAGAAAGGAGCTGAATTTCAGGGGTAAAATAAAAGTGAATGCCTTTAACATCAGGGAAGCATTAGAGCAAGTATAACATTAGAAACTTGGGTGAAATTAAAATCGATGGGCATCAAGAAGATAATACCCCAAAGGCTAGAGTCACAACTTGCTCAAAGGAACACCTGTGATTGTTGGAGGTTATTAATTTCAGTACAAGACATTACTGCAAGAGGTTCCCTGGGCAATGTTCAAAGCCCAACCATCTTCAGTTGCTTCAACCATGATCTTCCATTGGAAGTGGAAGTGGGGATATTTGCTAATGAATGCACCATGCAGCACTCCTTCCCTCTTAATGGTACACCGGTTCCCCCTCCTAACATTGTAAAGTTAAAATCCTCGTACTTCAGATTATTCCATGCCTCATTCACACTACAACATTTCCTTCCAACATTACATTCCTCAGCAGTTATCCTCAAACCTCCACATGTCAGTTCCTTCACTTTATTCTTCCTCTACCTTTCTCTTCAACATTACTAGCGGCATCTTCATCAACCTTCCTCGCTGAAACACTCTTCTTGTGCCCCTCTTCCTCTTCAAATGTTTAAAACACATTGTTGTAACCAGAGGTTCTGTTGTCACTCTTTCTAAGTCTTCCACCTTGACTTTACTATGTGAAATTTTAACATACACCCTTTATCAAGCATTTGAGGTTTGTTTTTACACTATAGAATTGATGGTTATTGTTTAACTTAAAGCAGAGTTTGGGTATATTTGACTTGTCTGTGGTTATGTTTTGCTGGACAAACTTCAAATATTGTTGGCTTCTTCTCTGGAAAGAAGGGTAAATGTAAAAACAACAGGACAAGAACCAGCCAAGTCATCTAATATTGGTGAAGAGTGTACTGAACCACATGCCATAGGACAGCAAACACCTAAGCAGAGGGCACATTCCTTTTGAGGTGAAATACTGAAACAGCAGCAGAAGCATGTAGAGAATTCAACAGTGGAGCCTGCAGCAAGAACATGAGCAAGAGTAGCTGGCATGCATGAAGAGAAAAGTTAATTAGTGAACAGAGGAAACCACAATTGGAAAAGCTTCATCATCTGCCAGTCCAGTTAGTTATAATTGGAAGTATTCAAATGGCAAGAAGATTTAAAAGCTCTTGGGCCACAAGCCAATTGAAAACAAGGATGCAAATCAAGAATAGTGTTAAATCCACACTGGCCATCAAATGCCCATTTTCACTTATCCAACTTGAATCCTATTTATTCTCCCACCAGAGTCTACCACTAATCTACACATCAAAAGCAATTTACTGTGGTCGACTGAACAAACAGAACATTATTGGAATAAAGGATGAAACTAGAACATCTGGAGGAAAGCCATGGTAGAACGTGCAAACTCCATACAAACAGCACCGGCGGTCAGGATTGAAATTTAGCCGATCGACCCAAGGAGAAGTACAGCTGAAGGTATGAAAGACGGCTGCAGACCAGTGGTTAGTGTTTATCCAACATTGTTTGAGGCCAGGAGAAGTAGGGGAGCTTACTCTCATCCGTTGAGCAAACGACCCAATAAGTTCAAATATTCATAAATTATAGGAGCAGAATTAGGCCATTCGCCCGATCAAGTCTACTCTGCCACTCAATCATGACTGATCTATCTTTCCCTCTCAACTACTTTTTCCTGCTGTCTCCCCATAATCCCTGACACCTGATTCATCAAGAATCTAGCAATCTCCACCTTAAAAATATCCATTGACTTGGCCTCCACTCCCCCTCCCCTCACCCCACTCACTATCAACAACACCACAGTCACATCTGTGGAGTCTTTTAAGTTCCTGGGAACCATCATCTCCAATTACCTTAAATGGGGGGCTACCATCGACTCCACAGTCAAAAAGGCACAACAGAGGATGTACATACTGAGGCAGCTGAGGAAACACAATCTGCCACAGGCAATGATGGTCCAATTCTACACGGCCATCGTAGAGTCTGTTCTCACCTTCTCCATCATGGTCAGGTTTGGCTCAACCACCAAGCACGACATCCGGAGGCTGCAGCGAATCGTCCGATCAGTTATTGGCTGCAACCTTCCCTTCATTAATGAACTGTACACTGCATGGTTAGATCATCTCTGACCCCTCTCACCCAATGACACAAACTCATTGAATCACTTCCCTCTGGAAGTGCCAGATATAAAAACAACTTTTTTTCCACGAGTAGTTGCTCTACTCAATAACCAAATATCTGTAGCCTTCTTTTGCTCTGGTATTTTATTTAATTCACGTGTTTAATCGATAATGTTTTATTATTAATGTTTAATGTTTTAAGTGTCATTCCTAACTGTCCCTGTGTGTCATGTTATCACTTGTGGGCGGAGCACCAAGGCAAATTCCTTGTATGTGAATACTTGGCCAATAAACATTCATTCATTCATTCTAGGGATTCCACAGATTCATCACCCTCTGACTAAAGAAATTCCTCCTCGTCTCCTTTCTAAAGGTACGCCCATTTTTTCTGGGGCTATGGCCTCTGGTCTTAGACTTTCCCACTAGTGGAAACATCCTCTCCACGTTCACTGTATCCAGGCCTTTCACTATTCGGTATAAAAATAAACCTATACCTAAAGATCAGCACGCATTCAATCACTGGTCAACTGAGATCACTATAATTAGCAAGCATAGCTGGTGGACATAGAACATTTCCCAGTTGTCTTGTCATTACTGATTCCTCCCCTGCATTCATCCGTCCACTACTGACCCTGGCCCACAATCACCTGCCGGACCCCATCTCCATCCTGGGTCTTAACAACCACTCCAAAACTAATTTCCAACTTAATTCCTTGTCAAATCCCACAATCACTGCCCGGGTCTTTGCTCAATATTCCCATCTTTCCTTATATGACATTTCCACTAGTCATTGGTATCTTATAGAGAAACCCTTCCTAATAATGTAATTAGTGCTTGGTAGTTGTTTTACCCCAACTTTAAAACAATGTTTGATCAGAAACATAAATATAGAAGAACCAATGTCAAAAATGTCTTACAAAAATTATTTTAATGATCCCTTGCAAAATATTGCCCACCAAGTTGATGGTTGCATGTGAGTAGATTCAAGAGAGTTTATTGTCATGTGTCCCAGATAGGACAATGAAATTCTTGCTTTGCTTCAGCACAACAGAATATAGTAGGCATAAATAAATACAGAACAGAACAGATCAGTGTGACCATATACCAATGAATATATATATACACACACATAAATAAACAGATAAAGTGCAATGGGCTATTTAACGATCAGAGTTTTTTTTTAGTTTAGTTTAATAGCCTGACGGCTGTGGGGAAGAAGCTGTTCCTGAACCTGGATGTTGCAGATTTCAGGCTCCTGTACCTTCTACCTGAAGGCAGCGGGGAGATGAGTGAGTGGCCAGGATGTTATGGGCCTTTGATGACGCTGCCTTTTTGAGGCAACGACTGCGATAGATCCCCTCGATGGTGTTGAGGTCAGAGCCGATGATGGACTGAGCAGTGTTTACAACTTTTTGAAGTCTTTTACGCTCCTGGGCGCTCAAGTTTCCGAACCAAGCCACGATGCAACCGGTCAGCATGCTCTCTACTGTGCACCTGTAGAAGTTCGAGAGAGTCATCCTTGACATACCGACTCTCTGTAATCTTCTCAGGAAGTAGAGGTGCTGATGTGCTTTCTATATAATTATAATCGTGTTCTCGGACCAGGAGAGATCTTCAGAGATATGCACGCCCAGGAATTTGAAGCTTTTGACCCTCTCCACCGTCGACCCGTTGATATAAATGGGGCTATGGATCCCCATACTACCCCTTCCAAAGTCCACAATCAGTTCCTTGGTTTTACTGGTGTTGAGAACCAGGTTATTGTGCTGGCACCATTTGGTCAAACGGTCGATCTCACTTCTATACTCTGACTCCTCTCCATCACAACAATGGTGTCGTCAGCGAACTTGATGATGGAGTTCGCACTATGACCGGCTACGCAGTCATGAGTATAGAGTGAGTACAGCAGGGGGCTGAGCACGTAGCCTTGAGGTGCTCCCATGCTGATTGGTATCGAGGCTGACACATTTACACCAATATGGACAGACTGTGGTCTTTCAGCAATTCAGTTTAAAACTGTAAATTTCAGGAACAAAGTGCTGAACTGTTTTTTTTTAGATATTTCTGAAACTAGCTCCAGGCTTTATATTGTGAAGTTTGCTTTCAATAAATGACAGGAATAAAGTAATTTCCAAATGTTTTATTAATCTTGCCTTGCAGGAACACTGAAAACAATTTGAATGAAGTGGTCACATATAACTCTTAATTTTCTTATTCTTTGAAGTAGGGTGACTGTTTTTTTATTCATTTTGAACTTCAATTTAATTTGTTTCAAAGCAGCTTAAACTCCTTTGATTGATAACTGCGTCTACGTAGGAGGATATTTTAAGGGACTCAACAAGTCCAAACTTTCATCCGTTCTAGATATGATTCAATAGTTCTATTCTTACTTACCAAGTGATTTTCTCTCACTTTGCTTTCCCTTGGCTTTAACTACTGCTCTCAGCCCACAAGAGAACTCAAGCAGCAATTAAGTTATGGCCAGGGTTTTCCTGAGAATTGTTGACAGTTCCATATGTAGCTGCTGACATTTCCTAATGTAACTGTCAGGAAGCTTGGCGTTCCTATGTGAATGTGGAAATCATGAACTTCCTGAGAGGTCTCATTGTGGATTTTGTGACATGCACTCGGCTTTCTCTGCCCCATCAGAACGCACCAGGTTAAACTTGGCTTAGCTTCAGCAGCTCCCTTCATTTTAGTGGAGAAAAATTGCAGTGTGTAGTTTAATTTAGTTTAGTTTAGAGATACAGCACGGAAACAGGCCCTTCAGCCCACGGAGAACGCCGATACACCGTACCAACGCAGTTCTACCCGTAGGGACAAATTTACAGAAGCCAATTAACCTACTGGGTCATCTTTGGTGCTGTTGACCGTTGCATCAACTCTACCCTGCTGTTCACACGGAGAACGTACTACACCGTACAAACAGCACCCGTAGACAGGATCGAATCTGGGTCTCTGGCGCTGTTGAGGCATCAACTCTACTGCTGTTCCACTCTGCCCCGGTGAGTTAAGTTTTAGATAATTCACATTTTTGTGTTAATCAGGTTCATTTAAATGCAATTTAAATTAATGTCTTTTGACGATCATTAAATATATTTTAACAAGATCTCTTAATAACATTTAAAAGGATTACTCATTTACATAGTTCAGATTATCCAGGCTTGGCAAAATTAATGGAATGAATGACTGCTCCAGACAAGATGTAAGTGTTTAATCAACATTGCTTGTGGGCTGGGAGGAGCTGAAGTTCTTTTCTCAGTTCCTTCAGCAAACCACCCCGTGGAATGGACCCACACTGTGAGATCACCACGCCCCCAAGAATCACTATGTGGAATGTCCCTAATTAACCCATTCTCTACCAAACGGGATTAAATCTTATCCTAAAGAATCCTCTCAAACAGCTTTCCTACCACTGAAGAGAGGCTCACCGGCCGATAATTCCCTGGATTCTCTCTATTTCTCTTCTTAAACAAAGGAACAATGTTTGCTATTCTCCAGTCCTTTGGGACCTCGTCTTTGGTTAGAGAAGGCACAAAGATCTTTGTCAAAGCTCCCACTATCTCTCACTTGCCTCTTTCAATAACCTGCGATAAATTCAATCATTTCCATGTCTTCAAGAGCCTCAACACTTCCTCATTCTTAATCTCAAACTACCCTTGCATATTAATATTCTCTACATTGATCTTCCTATCCTCCATATCCTTCTCCTTGGTGAAAAATCGTTTAGATTATCACCAACATCCCTAAGCACAAATTCCCTCCTTTATCCTTGA
The DNA here is from genome assembly GCF_028641065.1 of Leucoraja erinaceus. Classification (NCBI taxonomy): domain Eukaryota; kingdom Metazoa; phylum Chordata; class Chondrichthyes; order Rajiformes; family Rajidae; genus Leucoraja; species Leucoraja erinaceus. The sequence goes on from NC_073385.1 coordinate 50,646,257, forward strand.
GTGGTCCTACTTCACCCTGGTTACCCTCAAGTTTTTAATATAGGTATAACAAACTTTTGGATTTCCTTTAATCTGATTCACCAAAGGCATTTTGCTGCCCCTTTTGGTCTTCTAATCGCCTACAAGTTATTTCCTCCTTTCGTTATGTTTCTCCAAGGTCTTGTTTGATTCCATCCTCTTAAAGTTTGCATGCACTTACTTTTCTTTTTGACCAAATTTACCATCTCTTTAGTCACCCAGAATTCCTTTACTTTGTCATCCTAATTCCTCCTCCCTGCATGAAGATGCCAGTTCAGAACTTCGATCAATTGCCTTTAAATGACTACCACATGTTTGATTTGGACTTACCCAATAACAATTGCTCGTTTTGAACCTCATTTTGCTCCAGATACAATCCCTGCATTGATCTCTCTCTACATCCTCATCTTTGACCCCAATGTCTTTCTGATTTGCCACTCCCCAACCTATCTTCAGTCAACACTGACCTGATAAAGTAAGTAGAGAACTAACTTTGCTGGCATTTGGAGAGACTCGAGCTAGCAAATCTCCCTCCTGTAGATGAGATGGCCCTTGGTCCAGAGCAATGCCAGAGTTGCTTGTATTATGGAAGTTTACCGGGGAGTCCATTTCATCTTTCCTGCTGGCTTTATATCCTGCACTGTTTATTTTCTCTTTTGCCCTATCCTTTTTACTTACGTATGGTAGGATCTACCTGGACAGTATGTGAGATGTTTTTCAATGTACCTCAGTAGACATCACAAAAATAAACCAATACCAATACCAGGAAAATGTGTTCAATGGTGCTTTATTTGTCACATGTGTAACTGCACAGTGAAATTATTTTTGCATATTTACACAAGCGGGCGCCACCATATATTCGCGCCATTACAAAAGTCCAAAATATGGTCCATGCGCTCGGTCTACTGGGGCAGTTCCCAATCCAGGCAACCCCCAGGCTCCTGCAGGGCCTTCCTCCATCGCTTTCGAATCGATCAACGTCCCTCTCCTCACCCAGACATCTTTGTGTCCCTGAGTTGCCTTCTGCAGCCAACCTTCAAGGCGCTGGAGGCATTACCCCAGTTCACCCTCCCACCGGCCCACTCCTCGCATCCAACACCTCCAGCGGCTCCGTCCCAGTGTGCTTCAAGCTTTTGCCAGTCACAAGGTAAGAAAGGCTAATTTTAAAACTGCAACAGCTTGAAAGCCTTACAGTATTGCTTTGCACTAATTTAATGTCTGAAAAAAGACATTGAGGCGAAATGCTACATTGATCAAAATTATAGCATTTGTGCAGCTAAGGACAGCAGAGTGGACAGATGACATCAACCAGGAAAACTGACTGTGTGGTTGGTGGCACTTCCATCGTTGAGATAATGGCCTCTATTAACCTCAGACAGCTGAATAACATCAGCAGCATTTAGGATTGTACACCACTGCCACCTGCTACAATTGTGCTAACGTCTGCTGTTTTTTGAGTTGTTTATTGTGGTTAAAGTCAGCAGGGTGTGGCTGATGCGAATGAACTTTGTTCCAACTTCAGGCTTCTTCACAAACTATTACTCCAGTTCTGGGAGCAATGGATTTCATTTGTTAGGCAGGGTAACTGGGAGAGTCGACAGAGAAATGACAGATCAGAGCAACTGTAAGAAAGTAAGGAACGATCTATCTGCGTGGTCTTGATTGGAGGTAATATCTGACATGGTTTATGGAGAGCAATTGGCTTTCCTGAACCTTATTAATATTGTGAGGAGTCAGTGCTATAAAAAGATGACAGCACTGAAAATTGTGGGCTGCCACACCCTCCGAACTAGACTCACCACCTGATGAGGAGCACGTTGTAAGCAAGTCAATGCCTCCGTGGCCATGACCTTTTATCCTTGCGGGCCAGAGGTGAATAGATTTGGTAAGTTCAATATCTGTCACCCACTCATGTAATATAGATGTCATTCATGCTATCCATCTGAAGAGAGTTAATCACATCAAAATGTATTTAGCATTGGACACTTTGCACCCAGTCCTTCAACTTTGTGTCAGCCATGGTTGGTAATTGCTTTACCCAATAGGAGTTTCTAATTCTGATTGAAACTGTAAGTGCATGCTAGAGGTTTATTTTATTTCAAGTTGACTTTCTGATCAACGGTGACCCCAGGATGTTGATAAGTTCACAGGTCATAGGTGCAGAATTAGACCATCAAGTCTACTCTGCCATTCAGTCATGGCTGATCCATCTTTCCCTCTCAAGACCATTCTCCTGCCTTCTCCCCACAACCTTTGACACCTTTAATAATCAAGAACCTGTCGACCTCCCCTTTAAAGATATCCAATGATTTGCCTCCACAGCCATCTGTGGCAATGAATTCCATACTTTCACCTCTGACTAAAGAAATTCCTCCTTATCTCCTATCTGAATGTACTTGAGAACCCCAGACATTTTCCTTTGCCTGCCGAGACTCCTTTAAACTCCGGAGAGTGAAATCTGAAACGGTGAAGAAAGCTAATGGCATGTTGGCCTTCATAACTAGAGGAGGAGCGTATTGGAGCAAAGAGGTCCTTCTGCAGTTGTACAGGGCCCTGGCGAGACCACACCTGGTGTATTGTGTGCCATTTTGGTCTCCTAATTTGAGGAATGACATTCTTGCTATTGAGGGAGTGCAGCGTAGGTTCACAAGGTTAATTCCCGAGATGGTGGGACTGTCACATGATGAAAGAATGGAACGACTGGGCTTGTATTCACATCGATCCAAAACTGAACGCAATAATCTAATTGTGGCCTCACCAATAATGTTTTGTACAACTTTAACATGACCTCCCAACTTTCATACTCAATACTCTGCTGACATTTCAGAGTATCCCCCATCGTGTCCTAGAGGAGGGAGGCAAGTATAAGCATCGCACAGTGCCCAGCCACTTGTGTCAGCAAGAATATGTAAGTGAGGCCTGCGGCAGCAGTGACGTGGTGGCTTGCTGGGGGAATGATACTCAATTTTGTACCAAATCTGATTGATTGAGGTTGATTCAATGTTCATTTGGAGCACCAAGCAGCAAGTCGTGCAGCATTTTGACCCTTTCCGCACTAAACACAAATCTTGAACTCCTTGAACTTTTTTCAACCTTGCATCCAAACCATTGGGGTTTGAATCCTGGCATTGACTGCCTTTGCTATTTCATCACAATATGTTTGAAACTGGTCCATTGTGCATTGAGGACAGCTCTTTTATTCCCACCTCCTCCATCAAGGCCTCCAGAGCTGTGTTAAGAAACCATGGAGTGCATGGCCTCCTGTCTTGAGCTAATATATAGGAAGCCTGCTAGCATATCTTGTAGCCACTGTTCACATCCATGAATGAAACATAAGCTTTCTTTACGTTCTGCGATCCAGTGGAATGGCCATTAGCCACTCACAAAATTGGTCTCCTTTAACCTCTTTCTTCATGTTCATAAGTTTTAGGAGCTTAATTAGGTCATTTGGTCCATCAAGTCTACTCCACCATTTAAATCATGGCTATTCTATTATTCCCTCTCAACGCTGTTCTCCTGCCTTCTCCCCAGAACCCCCAACACCCGTACTAATCAAGAAGACATTTTCAGTGTCATCCACATTGAGCCAAGTCATCCTATTGCCCAAGGAATTGTTAGTGATCAACCATTCCCAAATCCCACTGCGTGGACCTACTGTGAGTCCAGGACATGCTCAGTGACAGATACGATTACATGGAGACCCGGGTTTGATCCTGACTATGGGTGCTGTTTGTAAGGAGTTAGTACATTCTTCCCATGATCCTGTGGGTTTTCTCTGGGTGCTCCGGTTTCCTCCCACACTCCAAAGACATACAGGTTTGCAGGTTAAGTGGCTTTGGTAAAATTATAAATTGTCCCTAGTGTGTAGGATGAAACTAGTGTACAGGTGGTCGGCGTGGACTCGGTAGGCCAAAGGGCCTGTTTCTGCGCTGTATCTCTAAAGTCGAACGTAAAGTCTACTTTCTCTATTTGATCTGTAATTTGACATAGAATATCAATGTGCATGGATTTGGCCTGAACCAGTAACGGATTAAGGAGGCAAGATTAGTTGAGCATAGGGCACCTCTGAAGGGAAGCGCCAGGGATATGGCAAGGCTCCATGGAGTATTCAACATGTCTGGGAAGGATGGCATGTGGTATGTAATCTGAAAGAGATATTCATCATTGTCTGGATCCTCCTGTTAAAGGAGTGGTGTCTAGTTCTAAAGTTAAGATCAGGCAACATATAGGCAGAAATTCTAATTACACAAGAGACTCTATTTAACATCAAAAACATGATTTTAATTTTAAGCTCTGCTTAAGCTCTGTCTATTATTGTTCAAAATCAAAATGTATTGTTTTCCATTAGAAAGTCTGTGATAATATTGCTTCATAAAGTGCACTTCATAAAGTACTCCCGAGAACAGGGAAATTCTGCACAATTGCATCATTTTATGGTTTTACATCCTGGCTGAACCTGCAGAAATCAGTTTAATTTAGCCGTGATGATCTGAAAGATTTACTCTTGGCAGTGTTTACTTTTCATTCAGTACTACAGTGACATCATTGTGCTACAAGCATTGGACGGTCTCTCCTGGAAAACAGTCATTTCCCTCTTGTGGAGTTTCCAGCTTTCTTTTCACAAAGGCTTCTTTTACTGGCTGCGTCCTCTGTGGCTGACTGTTTTGTAAAAGCCTGTACCTGCATATCACTGGCTCCTTTCTCTCTTCAGTGTTAGATTCCTCGCCAACACCAGCGACTTGCTCCATCAACATTCTGTGCTGATGTATTTACAGTAACCTCTGATTTTACCTTGCTCACTTCTGCATCCTGTGTTCACAACAGAAAGCCCAGGGGTCCTGTGCCAAGTCGCATGACTCAGTGCATTGAAATGAATCAGAAAGAAAGCAGGAGACAGGACGTTTGGTTATCTTTAAACAGCAGTCCCAAATCTGGCACGTAACAAAATATCAAGACTCCAAATGTCCCTGGCTGTCAGTGATATAAACTTATCAGCTCGTTCCAGAAAACAATGTCTTTAGTTAAGGTCCTCGGTGGCATCATGATAGCAATGAAAATTACATGAAATCATCAAGCTTGAATGTGTACAATTCAGATAAATAATCAGTGGGACATAAGGAACTGATGCCAAACAAAGTCTCCATCCTATTTATATATTCAGGATTCTGTAATTGTATCCCCACATAATGTTATAGTCATACACCATCGAAGAGGCCCCTTTAGCCCAATTAGTCCATGCAACAATAATGGCCTATGGTTATGGCCTTGCCTTCGTCAACCTTCTGGTTGTCTTCTTCAAATTCAAGCAAATTTGTGAGACATAACATCCCATGCACAAAACCGCACTGAATACCCCTAATCAACACGTCTTTCCAAATGAATGTATTTCTTATCCTTCGGCATTCTCTCCCATAACATTCCTACTACCGATGTTAGGCTTATTGGTTTTCTCTTTGCAGCCCTTCGTAAATGGAGGCACACCATTAGCTACCCTCAATCTGTCGGCACCTCACTCGTGTCTGAGGTTAATCCATATATCTCTGTCAGGAATCCACATTGTTCTTGGATATAACTGATCAGGCCCAGGACTTGTATCTGTCATTAGACTGAAGTGGTGGCTCGTTCTGTTCATTTGCATCCCTCTCACTCTCCCCCTCCCTCTCCCCCTCCCTCTACAACCCCTCCCCCTCTCTCCCTACCTCTGTCTCTCTCCCTCCCCCTTTGATTCTCTCTCCTCACACTCTCTCTCTTTTTCCTTCTCTCCCTCCCTCTCTCTCTTCCTCTCTCTCTCACTCCTCTCTCTCCCTCTCTCTCGCAATATTTCTGGCACCGGCAAAGTTACAAAAAGTCCCTTCATTTTCATCCAGCCCCACACCCCCCACCCTCCCACGCAGGGTCCTCCTAGTTCTCAGTGGGCCCCCAATCTCGGTCTCTCTTAGTTTTCAGTAGCCCCTCATGCAGGGTCCTTCTTTGTTTTTGGTGGCCCCTGGCGCTAGGATGCCGGGTCCCTCTTTTGTGTCGGCAGCCCCCCCCCGTGGGTCCCTCTTTTGTGTCGGCAGCCCCCCCTCGTGGGTCCCTCTTTTGTGTTGGCAGCCCCTCCATGCTGGGATCTTCTTAGTTCTTGGTGACGTGGCCCGTCCTCCTTGGTACAACTGCCGGAACTAGCCCAGCTGCAGCACTGGCTCATCTATAAGTTTGAGGAAAGATGAATCATTTATTGATTGGCAGCACAATGCATTTTTCAGTAAATTATAGATGCTGTTTTGTAAGCATACTTCGTGTGAGTTTTTGATTATGAAAGATACACAAAAAGACTGATTTCTCTTTTAAGCCTAAAGGCAAATTCCCATTAAATGAAAACAATCATCATAACGGTGTTATTCCAACATTTAGTGCAGCATTTTAACCAGACCTCCATCTTATCATGTCAGGACATGAATTCATAATTCTGGATCAATGCAAAAAATATATAATATAATATAACATAATATAATATGCTCCAGGATAAGCAAATAAATGGTTGTCCCTTTCACTGGATCAGAGGCAACTTTGTAATGTTCAAAATTTAACTAATGTGCTAAATTGTCAATTGGTTAGTTAAGGTAGCCTAGTTGGAACTTAAATTCGGTGCAGTCAACAGAGGCTGGGACTATCCCAACATTTAAGAAACAGTTGGACAGGTACATGGATTGGAGAGGTTTGGAGGGATATGGATCAAGCGCAGGCAGGTGGGACTAGTGTAGCTGGGACATGTTGGCCGGTGTGGGCAGGTTGGGCTGAACAGTGTTCCACACTGTTCCAGTCTCTGACTATGAATTAAACGATGCTGAAACGATGTGGACCTACATGTGAGCACCTGTAATTCACACACTGCAATTTCAGCTGCCGATTTTCAAATTATTCATTAAAGACTCAGAAATCAGCCAAAGTGTCTACTGTGAGTACTCCTCCCAGAGATTTTGTTTGAAAGTTTGAGCCAAATGATTGAACTTCAAACTGGATGAATACACATCAATCAAATGAAGTTACCGTCCATAATATTAAATTATCTTTAAAATTAGCAGTGAGGAAGCATTCCTCTCTCAGCATGAACATGCCAGAGGAATCTGAAAGGTTGTGATCAGGAGCTCATTTTACAGTATGCTGTATTTAAAACCTGGATTCACAACACAGTTTGCCAGAAGTTCAATATGCAATACCTCAATAAGATCATAGCTCACCCAATGTTGGCCTCTGTATCACTTTTCTTCCTGAGCCCTATAACCTTTGATACTGCCAAAGTACAACATTCTGTCTGTCTCAGCCATGAATATTGACAATGATTCAGTCTCCACAGTACTCTGGAGGACAAAATTCCAAAGATACCTGAACCTCAAAAAAAATTCCTTCACAACTCTTAAATTGGTGAGCCTTTGCTGAAGCCATGCTGCTTGGTTCTATATACCACTTTCAGGGGGAAACCTCTCAGCAGTTGCCCTGATAAGCACCCGCAGACTATTTTATATTTCTATAAGGTCATCTTTCAATCTTATAAACTTCAAAGTATTGACCCGATCTGCTGAACATTTCCTAAATATGTAGATGGGGCACATTGGTTGACATGGGCAAGTTGGGCTGAATTACCTATTTCCATGCTGTATGACAAGGACAAAGGACAAAGGACGTGGCAGAAGTGGCAGCCCTGTTGAACGGCTGCAGCTCGCCTGCAGTCCGTTATTTTTTTGTGTTGTTTTAGTCACATTTTAGTTATTAGGTTGTGTTATGTGGGGGTGGGGGGGCTGAAACATGGTTTTCTGTCTCTCCCTTCGGGGGAATGCGACTCTTTCTGACGTATATCCCCCCTTCTCTGCCTCCGTCTGCGCTGAGGCCTAATGGCGGAGCTGGCGGCCTCCAAATGCGACCGACCTTGAGGCTCCGGAAGCAGAGCCAGCCAGGACTTACCAACGCGAGGCTGGCCGAATTCGGAGCTGTGGCGGCGTTCCGGCGACCAGTGGCAGCGGCACGACTTGGGGCTGAGACGGCGCTCTGGTGAGGGCGGCCCAGCGCGGGGCTGAGACGGCGCTCCGGTGAGGGCGGCCCGGCTCGGGGCTGAGGTGGTGCTCTGGTGAGGGCGGCCCAGCTCGGGGCTGAGACGGCGCTCCGGTGAGGGCGGCCCAGCGCGGGGCTGAGGTGGTGCTCCGGTGGCTGAGGCGGCGTTCCGGTGGCGCCGACCTGAATCCGGGGCTCGGCCGCGGGCCAGTGAACGACATCATCGGGAGCTCGCAGGTCACAGGCTGGTGCCTGTTTTCCGGAGCTCCCACGGCATCAGCTGCGTCCGTTGGACTGGAGGGCGGCAGTTTCGACCACCTCGGGCCGCGGAGCTTGAATCGGCCTGTTCGCGGAGCTTGGTGGGGTAATAACACATCGCCTCAGCGCAGAAGGAGAACGAGAAGGGAAGAGACAGTAACTTTAAAACTTTTGCCTCCATCACTGTGAGGAGGTGCCTGGTGAACTCACTGTGGTGGACGTTAATTTGTGTTTATTGTGTGTTTTGTTGTTTATTATTATATGTATGGCTGCAGGCAACGGCATTTCGTTCAGACCTAAAGGTCTAAATGATAAATAAAGGATCTAATCTAATCTAATCTAAATCTAAAAAGACAATTATTTCATTCCCAGGAAAGAGGCCAGTGGACCTTCTCTGGATTGCCTCTAATGTATGTATGTTCCTCTTAAAAATATAACTGTATTCAGTTCTCCAGATATGGTTTAGTTTAGTTTTATTTCGTTTTGTTTTAGTTGTCACAATAAATGTCCTTTGTCCTTGTCATAGAGCATGGAAATAGGCCCTTCAGCCCAACTTGCCAATGTCAACCAATGTGCCCCATCTACACCTGTCTGAGTTTGGCCCTTATCCCTCTAAATTTATTCTATCCAAGAACCGGTCTAAATGCTTCTTAAATATTGCAATAGTCTGATGCGATAATGCCTGCAGCAGATAGCAGTACCTGTAGCAGGAGTAAGCTTCATCGATTAATACATCTCTTGAGTAATACATCCTTCCCCTCCCCTTCCCAGCACTCCCACAACCTACTGTCTCCGTCTCTTCCTTTCTTTCAGTACCTGTAGCAGTAGTAAGCTTAATCGAGTAATACATCTCCCAAATAACACATCCTCTACATCCCCCCCCACCGACATCAGTCTGAAGAAGGGTCTCAACCCGAAATGTCACCTATTCCTTCGCTCCATAGATGCTGCCTCACCCGCTGAGTTTCTCCAGTTTTTTGTCTACCATCTCCCATAGGGGTATCTGACACAGGTAACCTTCCTTGTTAGTAAATGTTTGCCCCTCATGTCAAACGATCCAGTTGCAAGCGTCCTCCCAGTGCTTTTATTCAGTCAAGGAAAAGACTGTACTATACATGTATACAATCAAGCTGTCAACATTGCACAGATAAAGGATAAAGGGTACAACATTTTGTGCAAAATATAAAATTGAAGTCCGATAAAGTCCGATTAAAGATGTTTCGAAAGCACCAATGAGGTAGATGGGTATAATTGTCATAAAATCAAATGGCCCACGATAGTTATATATTTCACATTCATTATGAGCATGACATTTGATTCACAGGGCTCAATTCATCTGCAGTTCCTGTTCTCCTCTGCATATCATTGACACCTTTACATATTGGTGACTGCCATTGATCTTAGACACAGCAAAAAGCATGCAATGCTAATGAACTGGTGGTGCAGAAATCTGCTAAGTAAATTATCAGTTGTAGTTCATTGATCCCAAGTGGGTGCGGGCTGTAGTGTGCAGGGGCAGGTGAAAATAACCATCACATTGAATGTAAAATCACAATGACTGCAATGTAGTGTCTATCTTTGGTTTTAACCAGCATTTGCAGTTCCTTTTTATTGCATTGATATTTCCAAAGATTTATTCCCGACTGCTGTAGAAATTCTCATCTCTGTCCAGAGCACTGATTTCTTATTTTGAGATGCCCATCATTTATTCAACCAAGGTAATTACAATCTCCGCATTTACCTTGTCAAACACTGTAAGAAGTTTCAATGGAATCACTTCTAAATTCTTCTCAAACCAAGAGATTTACTTCATGTGCGTAGCGCAGTGGTAGAGTTTCTGCCAAACTGCGCCAGAGACACGGATTCAATTCTGACAGCGGGTTGCTGTCTGTATAAAGTTTGTATGTTCTCCCTGTAATGGGCCTGTCTCACGATGTGAGTTTACCCAAGAGCTCTCCCGAGTTTAAAAAAAAATCAAAGTCGTGGTACTTCATCACGAGTATTTTTTTACTCTTGGAAATTTTTCACACTGTTGAAAAATCTTTACGAGTTTCACGAACTTACCGCATTTCCCGAGTACCCGCCGTTAGCGTTATGGGCCACTACGAGACGTCCACGAGCTCCGACGTATCCGCTACGTACATTCTACGTACTTCCCACGAGTTTGATTTTTTTTAAACTCTGGAGAGCTCTTGGGTGAACTTGCATCGTGGGACAGGCCCTTAACTGCGTGCGTTTTCTCTGGGTGCCCGGTTTCCTCCCACTTCCAAAGACGTGCAGGTTTGTAGGTTAATTTGGTTCTGTAAATTGTCCCTAGTGAGTAGGTTATTGCTAGTGTACGGGGTGATCACATGGACTCATTGGGCCGAAGGGGCCTGTTTCCACGCTGTATCACTTAACTAAACTAAACTAAACTAAACTGAACTAAATGGCTCCTCGTGCGAAAACCCTCAAAGCCAACCCAGGAATTAATCTGGAGTGCTTTAATTGCATTTCCCCTGTAGAATGCAATATTCTATTACACAGACATGGGCTCTATAAAATTGTACATACAGTTTTACAGAATGCAGATTTTGCAATTTGACAAATCCTAACCAGACTTGATTACTGTAATGCCTTATTTACTGGTCTGCCTTCAAAATCCACCAACAAGTTACAGCTCATTCAAAATGCCACAGCCCGGCTTTTAACAAATACCAAGAAAAGGGAACATATCACTGCAGTATTATACTCCCTTCATAGGCTCCCTGTGAGATTCAGGGTCGACTATCTTCTTGTCTATAAAGCCCTAAATGGCTTAGGAGCAACATATTTTACAGAGTCCCTCCTCCCCTATGCCCCTACTCGAGCACACAGATCTTCTGATGCTGACCTGTTAGCCTCAATGCCGCAGCAATAAGAAAATTGGTGAAGCAGCCTTTTTCAATTACACCCCCAAGCTGTGGAATTGTAAAAATCAGCTTTAACCTCTTGTATTTATCTCAGCATACCCTTCTACAGCTTGTGTGCTCATATAGTATATGGGTCTCAGTATTTGGCCTCAGTGTTTCTGGTTTGTGTTCTTTTACACACTCAAATTTTATTTTTTAATTTTATATTTTTATATAAATCTTCATTTTTTAAATTGTATTTTTGTTTAGACCTGTGTTTTTTGTGTGGAAAGCACTTTTGAGTTGCATTCAATTGTATGAAAAGTGCTATACGAATAAAGCTATTATTCTTAGTATTATTATTATTATTATGGTTACCAACATTAATCTCGAGGGGTGATGCTCACGATCAAACAAACTTCACAATTTGACATTGTATCAAGATTTCCTTATGCGGTAATGTTCATTTGCATTCAATGTGTGAAGTTTTTGAAGAGTTTTAGAGTGAAGCATTTGGATGAGTTATTGGCACAGACACAGGAATGGGCATGATACTGCATCACTGCCGCCAGCATCTAAAATGTTGAAGGGTGCATCATAAAATTATAGAAGTTTCACCAGAACAATTAACAAAAATCTTTTCAATTGTTGCAGTTCTGAAGTGCAGACAAGCTGACCCATTAATATTCACTCTTACAGATGCCTAAACAAAGATGCAAATAATGGCGTGTGCCCTTTAATCTGTGCAAAAGCGGGCCGCAGCGATGCTTTCTTTGGCGTAGCCCCTGCGGTTTCATTGTTGCATGCGCACAGACAAATATTGTAGCTTAAAACATCAATATGTGCATTTCAAAACGATTATCATCACAGATGTTCATCCATGTGTGAGATTTGTGCACAAAACAGTACAAATGAATGCTTCATTACAGACAAGGTACACTATGTTGCACCCTGTAAAAATGATCATTTATTGTACACACGCAGAATAACCCAGAAGCCACAGAAATTATGTGTTATGCAAGTAGATTTCTGCTCTGTTGATTTTACTTGGAACCAGTTGAGATAAATGCCAGAATTGTATTGACCAGACACTGGCTGGAATAGTTAGCCTGAAAATTGTGTCTTCCATTCTTGGACTGAGTTTTGAAGTCAGGTGAATTGGAATAAATGAAAAGTTTCCTTTGTTAGTGACTGGGATGATCATGACTTACTTCTAGTTCCTAGCAAGTTATTTGCTGAAAAATATCAGTAATGTGGCATCAATTTCACCAATTAAGCATTCTGAATAAGAGAAAATGATACATGTTGATGACAGGAAGTTTACATTTGTAACTGTACAAAATGGTGGTCAATGTTCTGAATGGTGTGGCTTGATGTAGTGATACTAAAATATGCAAAACGGAGGGTGCACAGTCCCAACCATACAGTGTTGAATGTAACCAAAGCTTCATCAGTAAAGGTGATCCTTGGTTGTCCAGAACAAAACATTAACCTTATCATCTTTGTCTACAGTTGCTGCCTAACCTATTGAACATTTCAAATATATTCTGGTTTTCGTATTAAATTTGAGTTAACTTAATAATTTAATTTGGTATTTCCCTCCCATAAGTCAGCCGAAGTGGAATGCAGAGGTCCCCTAACCAAGCCTGGTGTACGGCAGCCCCCAATAAGAGCTTTTATGGACGACCTTACCATCACCACAACATCGGTCCCAGGAAGTAGGTGGATCCTACAAGTTCTTGAGAAACTTATGACCTGGGCAAGGATGAGTTTCAAGCCAACAAAGTCAAGGTCCATGGTGCTGAGGAAGGGGAAGGTGGCTGACAGATTCCACATTTTACTACCCGGAACTGCCATTCCCTCCATCACTGAGCAACCTGTCAAGAGTTTGGGGAAGGTTTTTGACACAACTCTGAAAGACTTTGCCGCCATTCAAAAGTCCATCAAAGACCTTGCAGCCTGGCTCACCAAAGTCGACAAGTCAGGTCTGCCAGGCAGATTCAAGGCCTGGATCTATCAGCATTCCATCCTGCCCTGAGTCCTGTGGCCTCTGCTGGTTTACCCTGTTCCATTGACCTCAGTTGAGTCCTTCGAAAGGAAGATCAGCGGCTTTCTCCGCAGGCAGCTTGGCCTTCCCCGCAGCCTCAACAGTGCAGCACTGTATGGGACCAGTATCATCTTGCAGCTCCCATTCAGTGGCCTTACGGAAGAGTTTATGGTGGAGCGAACAAGAGAAGCTCTGCAGTACAGGGACTCCAGGGACCAGAATGTGTCATCGGCTGGCATCGAGGTCAGATCAGGGAGGAATTAGAGGGCGGAGAAAGCAGTGGAGGTGGCAGAGTCACGCCTATGGCAAAAGGCATTGGTGGGAGTCATGGCAACTGGCAGAGCGGGTTTGGAATACTTCCCTACTTGGCAAGACCCAGGGCAAGGAGAGACACCATCTAATCCAGGAAGAGGTTCGAGCAGGAGTGGAGGAAGAGCGTGTGAGCAGGACGGTGGGGCTCAGGCAGCAGGGAGCGTGGACAAGGTGGGAGAGCACACCGCAGCGCAGGATTACCTGGTCAAACATCATGCAGGCAAACTTCCAGCGCGTTCGGTTCCTTGTCCAAGCTGTCTACGATGCCCTACCAAGCCCAGCAAACCTCCACGCCTGGGGCAAGAGCGAGACACCTTCCTGCCCACTTTGCTCTGGGAGAGGGTCATTAGAACATCTCCTCAGCAGCTGCCCAAAGTCCCCTGGGCAAAGTCGCTATCGGTGGCATCATGACCAGGTGCTCAAGGTGGTTGCTGAAAGCATAGCCACTGCCATCGATAACAGCAAACACCACCACGCCCCAAAGAAATCAATCACTTTTGTCAAAGCTGGAGAGAAGCCTCGACCACAACCAAAAACTAGGGCAGGCCTCCTCTACACAGCAACTGACTGGCAGCTGCCCGTCGATCTGGGCAAACAGCTAAAATATCCACAGCACATCACAGCAACATCACTCCGACCAGACATGATCATCACCTCCGACGTGACAAAACAGCTGATTGTTCTGGAGCTGACAGTGCCCTGGGAAGAGCGCATTGAAGAGGCTAATGAGAGGAAATGCGCAAAGTACCAGGAACTGGTGGAGATGTGCCAGGACCGCGGCTGGAAGACATACTATGAGCCCATAGAGGTGTTGCAGGATGCTCACTCTGTAGAGGCTTTGCAGGATGCTCACTCTGCAAAGTCCTCAACCAGTTGGGCATTACGGGGCTGGCAAAGCAGAGGGCCGTTCAATCCGCAAGCGAAGCCGCAGATAAGGCCACTAGGTGGCTTTGGATTAAGAGGGCTGATCCGTGGGCGGTTGCTGCTGGGAGGCAAGTCGGGGCTTAATCAACCCCGGCTGGGTCGCCTGGGCGAGGGTGTCTGATGTCGTGAGACCCGAAACACCCGATGACCCCAGGACACATCACTGAGGATGCGTCCCAGCGCATCTAGAAGATGTTTCTTTCACACAGTTTGCTATTTCCCTCCCATAAGCTAGAAAATCAAATCCCATCTGCTGCAAAACTCTGGATTCGCGAGGTTGCAAGAATATAAATGAAACAATTATTGTACCAAAATCGAAAAAAATATTGTTAAGTGAATCTTCAACAATGATAGCATAAAAAGGCAGAAATTTAGAACAGATTTTTCACGTCAGAGAAGAGGAGATAAATCAGTCTGGGGTTAGTGATGTTTAGCTTCTCAGTTCAGATAATGATTGTTTCATGTTCATGTTTCAGAATCTTAGCGTAACAGTTTTTCATTCATCTGTTTGATTTTAGTTTGAGAAGTTGAATTATGTACACTTTTACTTCTACCATTCTTTGCTGCAGTATTGGTTGAATGTTCTCCCTCTGCTACTCATGTATTTTCAGGGCAAAGCTGGAGCAAGTATGGACAAGAAGGTCCATAGTTCAGGTTCAGAACTGTGCCTCAATTGTGATCACCCAATGATAGTTATAAAGTCATAATCATATAACGTGGAAGCATGCCCAACTTGCCCACACCGACCAAACTTACCCAAACCCTGCCTGCGTTTGGCCCCTATCCCTCTAATCCTGCCCTATACCTGAACCTGTTTAAATGTTTCTTAAACGTTGCAATAGCAACTGCCTGAATTACCTCCTCTGGCAGCTCGTTCCATGCACCCACAAACCTTTGTGTGAAAAAGTTACCCCTTAAAATTATCTATTAAATCTTTCCTCCCCTCACCTTAAACCAATATCCTCTGGTTCTCGATTCTAACATACTCTGTGTGTCTACCTAATCTATTCCTACATCTCTATAAGATCACCCCTCAGTCTCCTGGATGACTCCTAGTTGTCAAGAATTTTTTTTTTAAACATGTACATTTTATTTAGGTGTGAATGGAGAAAATACATCTTCCAATTCCTGTCCGAACTGCAAATAGGATCACTGGATCTGAAGTATATATGCTTTAAAAGGGTGATCCACCAATGCGGTTCAGTTACACCATAGTTTGGAGATACTGGGATACATGTGTTGTCAGAAGCTCATGACTAAGCCAAATTATACACCAATGTTGTGAAGCGTTTAGTAAACCGTCAGATGATTGCCAGGAGAGGCTTGAAGTTTATGAAATCATAGATTGTGATGGAGGCAGAACAGTTATTTTAATATGGAGGTTTTTGCTGACCCATTATTGGGAGCTGGGCAAACTGCCTGAGAACTTAGAGACAGGGCAATTGTCAAGAAAATTGGTTGGAACTTAGAGTTGGGTGTCATCAGCGTATAGGTGGAAATGGAAGATGTTGCCAAATGGTAGCAAGTGGAGAACAAGTCAATTGGGAGCGACAGCAATAGAGTTGCTGCCTTGCAGTGCCAGGGACCCAGGTTTGATCTTGACTACTGGTGCCGTCTGTACAGAATTTGTATGTTTTCCCTCTGACTGCATGGATTTTCTCTGGGTGCTCCGGTTTCCTCTCACATTCAATCTTTGTAATTCTCTACGTTGGAGGACTTGAGCCTGAGTCACTGAATATGTTCACAGCAGAGATCAATGGTTTTCTAGATATTTGAAGGATCTGGGTACGTTAGAACAATGATGTTTGAGGCTTTTAATCAGAGCAGGTTTGAGGGCCACCTCCAGCTTCTATTTGTGTGTGTGTGTGTGTGTGTGTGTGTGTGTGTGTGTGTGTGTGTGTGTGTGTGTGTGTGTGTGTGTGTGTGTGTGTGTGTGTGTGTGTGTGTGTGTGTGTGTGTGTGTGTGTGTGTGTGTGTGTGTGTGTGTGTGTGTGTGTGTGTGTGTGTGTGTGTGTGTGTGTGTGTGTGTGTGTGTGTACGCACATGCAGGTCAAGTGGACAAAGTGATCCAAGTTCTATGTCACTTCTGCTATTAACATGTGAGAGGTCAAAAACCTACTGGCTTTGAGTCCGACAATGAAGATCACCGAATCAAAATGCAAATTGAAGTCAACTACGATAAAACATTGCACACTTCAGAAAATAACTCAAACTAAGCCAACACTTTGTTCATTCTCCAACTTAACAGCATGATCCTTGTCATAAGTGGTGTAATTATATAAAACATTAGCTCTTCAAGGAGAAGCATCAAAGAGATCTCCTGCTAATAACTGAATATTTGGACAGAATGTTCTGTTTGTCAGTGGCAGGGTGGGAAGATGGTTGAGGGCAGCTCAGCCTGAAATGAATCGTCTAAGGTCGTTTTTTTGTTTCCCTTTCTCCAACTCCTTTTCCTTGTCCTCTCCCACCTCTTCCTGCTATTATCAATTGTCCTACATTGAACTGAGACTACATAGACTACAGTTCAGCCTTCAACACGTTAGTCCCACCAGACTGGCCGGGAAGCTAATGGAATTGGGGCTCAACACCTCCCTGTGTGCCTGGGTCCTGGACTTTCTCACCGCCAGGCCCCAGGTAGTCAAGATGGGAGGGAATACATCGGAGTCCCTCACCCTGAGCACAGGATCGCCCCAGGGTTGTGTCCTCAGCCCCCTATTGTACTCCCTGTACACACATGACTGTGTGGCTAGGTTCAGCTCCAACTCAATAATTATGTTTGCTGATGACACTGTGGTGGTGGGCCTGATCTCAGACAACGACGAGAAGGCCTACCGGGAGGAGGTGGCTGGTCTAGCACTCTGGTGCCAGGATAACAGCCTCCTCTTGAACATCAAAAAAACGAAGGAGCTGATCATGGACTTTAGGAGGGCACATCATCCGAGGACGTACACTCCATTGAGGATAAATGGGGATCCTGTGGATAGGGTGAACTGTTTTAAATATCTGGGAGTCCACATCTCTGAGGATATGACATGGGCATCACACGCCTCAGCACTCGTGAGTAAGGCAAGGCAGCGCCTTTACCACCTCAGGCAATTGAGGAAATTCAGAGTGTCTCCGAGGATCCTCCAGTGCTTCTATGCAGCGGCGGTGGAAAGAATCTTGTCCGGGAACATTACCATCTGGTTTGGGAATTGCTCTGCCAAGGACAAGAAGGCTCTGCAGAGTAGTGCGTTCGGACGAACGCACTATGGGAACTTCACTTGCCCCCCTGCAGGAACTATACATCAGGAGGTGCAACTCCAGAGCCAACAATATCATGAGAGACCCCTTCCACCCCTGCAATGGACTGTTCCAGCTGCTACGGTCAGGCAAACGCCTCCGTTGCCATGCGGTGAGAACGGAGAGGTTGAGAAGGAGTTTCTTCCCAGAGGCCATTTGGACTGTAAACGCCTATCTCACCAGGGACTAACTCTACTGAACATTTTTCCTTCCATTATTTATTATGTAAAAGTATATGTGTGTTATGATTGTGTTTATAGTTTGTTTGGTTTTTTGTCTTGCACAAAAGTCCGCCAGCATTGCCACTTTCATTTTCATCTCGTATGTGTATGTGACAAATAAACTTGACTTGACTTGACTCAATGCAGGTTATCATGTGACGCTGAGGCTGTAAGGGATTACACTGCAAATCTGGAGCCTTTCTCTAAAGGATGTAGCAGGGCTCCTTCATAGTGGTCTGGACAATGAGAGCATGTGGGTGCACAGCAATTGTCTCCTCAGATGTAATGTATTGTCAAGAGTCAAGAGTGTGTCATTGTCATATGTCCCAAACAGGACAATTACATTTTCACTTGCAGCAGCACAACAGAATATGTAAACATAGCAGTTTGTAAAGAAATAATCAACAAAAATTGTTCAGTACATATACAGAGAAATATATATATACACTAGACTAAGTGGGACCCGTTGGTTCCCAGCATCACATGGGAGGGCTGGTCCCCCAACGCAATATTCCACCTCGCCACCAATTCCAATATTGGTGGCCAGTGGGTGGGGGAGGGGGGGCTTTCTGGAGCGCTAGTATGGGTGTTGTGCGCTGAAGGGACTGGCTTCCAGAGGTCTAGTATGGACATTGTGGGCCAAGTGGTTTCTGAGCTTGCAGCTCACTCACTCAAACCTGTTGTGCTGGCAGCTCACTTACTCACGGCTGGTGGGCTGGCAGTTGACACGGCTATTCCTCGAAATTCCATTTCAAGCAGGGTGCAAGGCCACCAAATTCAAGTGCAGTTTCATACCATTTTAAGCAGGGTGCAAGGCCACTAAAGACAGCGAGTCATGACCTCTCCCTCCCCCTCCCCCATCTTGCAGAGACTGAGCCACGCCCACATGTCTGGGTGTTATAGTCCCTCCCCATCCCACCAGAAGGGGCATGGTCTTCATGGCATGATTGACAGGAGAGAGAATCTCAACATTTTTTAAACAATAATAACTCTTTTATTTTTCATCGATGGGAAAAATCCATGGCACCTGATGAGCGGAGGGGGGACTGAGTAAGATGGCCATAAATCATAGCCGTATGTGGTAGCATTTTTTCTAAAATCAATATAAAGCGCAAACAGGAAGTGGTCAAGATTACACTTTTAATTATATATAGAAGGCAAGGCAGCTTTAATTAGGCAAGGCAGCTTTAATTAGGCAAGGCAGCACTTTGAAACCAAAGGCAACACAGCTTTCAAACCAAAGGCAACACAGCTTTAGCACTTTCAAACCAAAGGCAACACAGCTTTAGCACTTTCAAACCAAAGGCAACACAGCTTTAGCACTTTCAAACTACGTTTTCAAACCACATTAAGGGTAAAACCACTCACAGTTTAGTAAACATGTGTTCAGTGTTATTCACAGCTCAGACTGAGAATTGTGACCCCTCGCTCCCCCATCTTGCAGAGAATTGAGGTACCTCCACACTTCCAGCTTTTATAGTCCCTCCGGAAGGGGCGTGGCCTTCAGGAGAGAGAATCTCAACATTTTTTAAACACTAATAACTCCTTTATTTTTCGGCGATGGGGAAAATCCTCTCATCCTGCACAGCGCAGAGGGACGTTGAGTAAGATGGCAAAAAAATCACAGCCGTAAGTGGCAGCGTTTATTCTAAAATCAATATACAGAGCACTTCCTGGTGCTCTGTATATATACATACTGTAGATGTTGATTGATACACAAAAGGACGCAAAGTGCTGGAAGAACTCAGCAGGTCAAGCAGCATAACGGAGAAGATGACAGTGGACGTTTCAGATTGAGACCTGCCTGAAGAAGGGTTGTGACCTGAAACATCACCTGTTACGTTCTCCAGGGATGCTGCCTGTCCTGCTGAGTTGCTCCAGCACTTTGTGTCCTTCATTGTTCTAGCATGTAGGTAGGGCAGTACTACGAGCTGAATGCCAGATAACATGTGAAACAGGGGGTTTCAGTAAGAATAAGTAAGATTTTGGTCGATCACATTCTGACATCTCATTGACTTGGACGAGCAGGAAATTAATGCTTGATGTCACAATCAAGGAATGCTTAGCATAACGAGCCTTTGCAAACAGCCAGCAGTGCAAATATGTTTTCAATTAAATCAAGAATTCTGTTTTTTTGTAAACAATGGGAGAAATGGAAATAAAGTTGCATTTGAGAAGCTGAATTCAATATAGTCCTGCTAGAAGTAAATAGTCATGATGTGCTTTCATCTCATGTACTTCCATGTAATTTAGTTGACATAAAATGTTTACGTCCAGCTGAAGTTAATGTGGACTATTTTATTGCTATTACTCTTTCCAAAACAGAGTAGTCCACAATGAAGCAGATTATATCACAAGGTATTTTTTAAGTTACTTTTTTTCCCTGTGCAGTTCAATGTTTTATTGTGTGTCCCAACTTTCTTAAAGTTTGCTCTGATAATGAGCAGGGGACGGGCCTCAGGGTAAGTGATAGAGATTTATGAGGATATTGCTAGGGATATAGAGAATTTTAGTTATGAGGAAACATTATCCACCCCATCCAGTATATGAAGGTCCCTCATGTCAGGAACCCATGCTCTTATCAAGGAGTCTCTGTGAAGGAATGTTTTTGCTGACCATACTGTCATATGAAGAAAGACTGGATAGACTTGGTTTATACTCTCTAGAATTTAGTAGATTGAGAGGGGATCTTATAGAAACTTACAAAATTCTTAAGGGGTTGGACAGGCTAGATGCAGGAAGATTGTTCCCGATGTTGGGGAAGTCCAGGACAAGGGGTCACAGCTTAAGGATAAGGGGGAAATCCTTTAAAACCGAGATGAGAAGAACTTTTTTCACACAGAGAGTGGTGAATCTCTGGAACTCTCTGCCACAGAGGGTAGTTGAGGCCAGTTCATTGGCTATATTTAAGAGGGAGTTAGATGTGGCCCTTGTGGCTAAGGGGATCAGGGGGTATGGAGAGAAGGCAGGTACGGGATACTGAGTTGGATGATCAGCCATGATCATATTGAATGGCGGTGCAGGCTCGAAGGGCCGAATGGCCTACTCCTGCACCTAATTTCTATGTTTCTATGTTTCCAAGGCAGTCTTCACAGAGAGTTCTGTCTTCCTGCAATTTTATTGGCAACCTTATGCACGTGCCTGGGGCTTCCCTAATACTTAATGTCAGCATCTTGGTCACTCTCAGCTTCTGAGGTTTAGCATTGTTCCAGGGCGCAGTAACTAATCTGTATAGTATCTCACAGTTATCTGCCTTTGGGAGATCATCCACTCTCTGTACTCCATGAGAGAAAACACCTACTTTTCCCATGGTCCAGAGGAAGACGCCGATTAACATATTTGTTTGCTTTGGTATTTATCTGCGTTGCAGTTTTCTCCGAAGTGCAAGCACAATAGGTTCAGTTAGCTGAGAGCAATCTTCTGTCTGGAACTCCTGGCTGCTCCCTTTGTTAAAGACTTTAGACTTCAGAGATACACTGTGGAAACAAGCCCTTCAGCCCATTGAGTCCACACTGATTAGCGATCGCTCCTTGCACTAGCACCATCCTACACACTGGGGACAATTTACAATTTTACCAAAGCCAATAACCTACAAACCTGTATGTCTTTGGATTGTGGGAGGAAACTGGAGCACCTGGAGAAAACCCACAAACTCGGTTCAGACAGCACCCATAGTCCTGATCGAACACGGGTCTCTGGCGCTGTAAGACAGCAACTGTTCCACTGGCTCATGCCATACAATACTTTTTTAACACTCCCAAATTAGTTCTCTGAAAGGGCCAGTCAATTTGCAGATTCATTGCAATGTGTTCTATTCATTTCCTTATTGTTAATTTCCGTAATTGATCGAAATTTCCAATTCAAGGTTTTGCACAAAATGTTGCAAGATTATATTTGAAGAATGTTTTAATTACTTCCAAGCTAAGCGAAGTGTGTTACTTGGAAAGACCAGGGAGGTATTTATTGAAACTAAATGCAGCGGCAGCTGCTTTGCCTTTAATGTGTCGGCATTTAAAGTATGTTGTTGTTATTACTTTTATCATATGCCAACTGCTCTTTCAGAAGTGTAAGAATTATGCAGAGAATTATGATCAATGAGCTTCGCATTCAAATTCCTTCCTTGCATTTTGACTTTTTAGTGGAACTGAAATCAAAAGTACAATGGGCGTCAAGGTAACGATTGGTATTAATTTTCCTGCAAGACCCGGACGGATCAGATAACAACTGCCCTCAAAACGGGTCTAAAATGTTGAAATCATAGAAATAAATAAAACAAAAAGTTTGATGACAAATCTATGCTGATTAGGGACGGCACGGTGGCACAGCGTCTCTTACAGCGCCAGAGATCCGGGTTTGATTCTGACTACAGGTGCGGTCTGTACGGAATTTGTATGTTATCCCCATTTGACCATGTGGGTTTTCTCTGAATATTTAGTTTCCTACCACATTTCAAAGATGTACAGGTTTGTAGGTTGATTTGGCTTTGGTAAAAATTGTAAATTGCGTAGGATAGAGCGAGTGTACGGGGATCACGGGTCGATGTGTACTCGTTGGGCCGAAGGACCTGTTTCCGTAAGAGTTTGCTAGTTTGTCAAATATACAATGCAATGCATTCTCTTTAATTGGGTATTTCATTCATTGAATCATTTCTACTGGCATTAATGAATGTTGGAAAAAAAGATTTACTGAACCGATTATGTTGGTAGGAAGGACTAACTTGCATGAGGCCATTTGATTGAAATGTTCAGGATTAAAAAAAATAAGCAAGGACAGAGCACAAATGCAACTTTCTTGGCAGCTGAAATGGAATGTAAATATTTTCCAACAAGGAAGTTCTATGATGTCAATGAGGCAGTGTTGGAACATTATTGAACGGTGGTGTTGAATATTTTGAATGGAATTTATAACAATGCCAAGCACTAAAACTATTTTTTTAATGACTTTGAGAAGGTTTGCTTTCCCACCGGTTTCTGTCACTGCAGTCAAAGGTTTATGTGCGGTCATTCTAGATTTGAGCTCATTAAAGCTTGGAGACAAAGTTGTTTGAAGGCATGGTACATAAGTAATGGGGCAATTATGCCACAAAATGGGAATTATAATGCTGCAGCTTAGTCCTATTAGGGTTTTAGAACTTGTATTTTTTAAGGGGAGATTGATATGGTCTTAATTGGTAATGCCCCTGTCCCATTTAGGAAACCTGAACGGAAACCTCTGGAGACTTTGCGGCCCACCCAAGGTTTCTGTGCGGTTCCCGGAGGTTGCAGTTGGTTGCCGGAGGTTGCAGGTAGTGGAAGCAGGTAGGGAGACTGACAAAAACCTCCGGGAACCGCACGGAAACCTTGGGTGGGGCGCAAAGTCTCCAGTGGTTTCCGTTCAGGTTTCCTAAGTGGGACAGGGGCATAAGGATGGCAAAGGTTCTGGGGAGAATGCAGAAGAATGGGGTTGAGAGAAAAAATAAATCAGCCATGATTGGAAGGCGGAACAAACTCAATGGGCCAAATGGTCTAATTCTGCTCCTCTCTATATCTATATCTATATCTATATATCTCGATAATGCTAAAGCTCTTCGTCTTGTTTGTGGCTGTGTGTGTGTGTGTGTGTGTCAATCTTGTTAATTTTCCTATTTTCCTATTTCCTTCCAAAAGGCTAGGCCACAGCCTTCCCATTTTCACACATCCTACTCACATTGTCCCCGTCGGGGCAATAAACATCTTCTTGTCGCATTCCCAACTATATTTCCGGACTTTCTAATCATTTAAAGTTTTTTAAAAAGCAAGAAAACTCGCCCATTTCGGGAAAAAAAAACCCGAGTGACATCACAATGAACTCGTAAAGCATGATGGGGCACTCCGGGAGGGAGGGGCATTCCAGCGCACTCTAGTGTCGGCCGCTGCCTTCGCTCGACGGGGTGGGCGGTGCTGGAGCTGGAGTGAGAGCCGAGCCCGGGGCTTGGGATGGGGCAGTGACTGGGGCTGAAAACGAAGCCGCCGCTGGAACCAAGGTTGAGCCTGGGCCCGGGGTCAGGGACGAGCCCACTGGAGCCCAGGTGGCGGCTGAGCTGACGGCGGCAGTCTACAGACAGGGCCGGGTCGAGTACAAGAACCAGGCCGAGTTCTAGGCCCTGGTGCTGCTCTACGACCTGGGTAGATCCTGGGACAGGGAATGGGACTGAGGGGAGGAGGATGAGGGAAATGAGGAGATGGGGTGGCGAGTGGGGTGGTAGAGGGAGATGGGGGATGGGGGGGGGGGGGGTTGGGGGTGGAGGAGGGAGCCTTCACTCCCACCCTCACTACCCCCCTCCCTCCTATCCTCTCCCCCCCCCCCCTCCCTCTACCCTCCCCCTCTCTCCCCCCCCCCTCCCTCTCTCCCCTCTCTCCCTCTCCCCTCCTCCATATCTACCCCCTCCTCCTCTCTCCCCCTCCCTCTCTACCCCCCTCCCTCCTACCCCCCCCTCTTCCTCCCCTCCCTCTCTACCCCCTCCCTCTCTACCCCCTCCCTCTCTACCCCCTCCCTCTCTACCCCTCTCCCTCTCTAGGGATTGAAGAGGGAGGGTGAAGAGGAGGAGGAGGGAGTGCTGGGGATGCAGAGAAATGAGCCGCGCCTGCACAGTTGGGGGCTATGCGTGAGTGGTGCAATATTGCGTTGGGGGCTCTGCGTGAGTGGTGCAATATTGCGTTGGGGGCTATGCGTGAGTGGTGCAATATTGCGTTGGGGGCTATGCGTGAGTGGTGCAATATTGTGTTGGGGGAACGGGTGAGTGGTGGAATCTTGTGGGTCTGCACTTGGTCTAGTGTCTTGTAGTTTTATGGGGACAGAGGAAGGAAGGGCCGGTCAGTGAGTTGCCGCAGTGGAACACTGGACTGTAAGGTCCACCCCATCTCCTGTATTTACTATTTCGCAATAGCAGAGAGGTGTCCATGTGGTGCCCCTTTCTGGGCAACTGGAGGGATACTTGTCTTGCCCAATTAATTTACTGCACAAACATTAGCTCTCTGAAGCCGGAACCATGCATAGCTGTTTAGTGGAGTAAAGCAGCAGTTACCAGCTAAAGAAAAATAATGGGATGGGTTGTACCTATCTCTGTCCGAATGCTAACAAGAGAAAAATAATCTTTCTGCAAATAAGCTTGTTGGTAAATTTTGCAGCTGACTATGGCGGTTGCAAATAGTGAAGGTGCTGGAGGTCAGATGCCAATGCATGTGACCTCTCTCTCTCTGCCATCATTGAGTTACCACTAAATCGAAGGGTAGGACCATGCCTGGTTTCTCAGCTTAATCTGTTCAGTACCACCCCTGAGTATACGGGTCAGTATATACAAGTGAAATCTTGGCGGTTAACAGGTTAATGTCAGCCTTGGGTAGGCTGTGTAATGCACCCCAGCCATTTAAATGGAGTTGCTGATCTTCCCTGAATAGATAAGGGTAGGGTGAGTTTGTATTCTTCATTATCTATAGTTAACTTGATGTTTAATTACTTTCCAGAAGTTTGATATATTTTTATCATCTGTTACAGTTGAAAATACTTGTTGACGCCATACAAGACTATCATGTTCCTGGGTGGCCAGGATGCATAGTCTGAGGCTTGGTGGCCACTCGGAGACTGCTCCATTTCACAGGACAGGTGTACCGACAAAATCTCAGGGACATTGGGAGCTGAACGGCAACTAAATATAAACACAGAGTGGAGGAAAATGGAGGCATGTGCCATCTCAAGCACAATTCAAACTATTGGGCTGATGTTTATAAATCAACGGAGAAAAAGATAATCTGCATCAGTTGTTTTACTATCACTGCTCGCTCAGTATGCCAGAACTAGTTTTGAACCATGGTGGATATGTCGAAGACCAGGCGGCATATGAGGGGCAACGTTTAAAAGAGATATATGTGCAGGGCAAGTGTTTTTACACAGCCGGTGCTGGGTCAAAATGTAATAAAGAGAAACTGCAAATGCAGTTTATACCAAAGATGGACATGAAATGTTGTAGTAACTCAGTCGGTCAGGCAGCATCTCTTGAGGAGATGGATACATGTCCTTTTGGGTCAGGACCCTTCTTCCTGATGGGTGCCTAGGGTAGTGATGGAAGCAGATATGTGAGTGGCATTTTAGAGGGATTTAGCTAGGCATGTGGAAATGCAGAGCAAGGAGTGATATGCATCATGTGCAGGCAGATGAGATTAATTTATCTTGGCATCATATACAGCATAAGCATTGTAGGACAAAGGGCCTATTCTTGCGTAGCACTGTTCTATGCTTAGTTTAACTTAGTTTAGAGATACAGCGCGGAAACGGGCCCTTCGACCCACTGAGTCCACACCGACCAGCGATCCCCGCACTTTAACACTATCCAACACACACGAGGGACAATTTTACATTTATAGCAAGCCAAGGAACCTACAAACCTGTACGTCTTGTGTGGGAAGAAACCGAAGATCTCAGAGAAAGCCCACGTGGTCACGGGGAGAACGTACAAACTCTGTATAGTCAGCACCCATAATCAGGATCGAACCTGGGTCACTGGTGCTGTAGAGCAGCAACTCTACAGCTGTGCCACTATGCATGTTCTATGGATGTAATAGACTTATGCACCTCAATATTTTAAATCGTCAATGGTAACTACTTGTCCTTCAATTTGAATTCAATGTCAACAAGGAATTGGACTTTAACTTTTTCCTGCAGAAATCCAGGTACCATCACAATGTTTAATGGAACAATTAGACATGTACATAGGCAGGACAGGTTTAGAGGAACATGGGTCAAACACTGGCAGGTGGGACTAGTATAGATGGGGATGTTGGATAGTGCAGGCACGTTGGGCCAAAGGGCCTGTTTCCACGTTGTAAGACTCTATTACTCCATGACTCCATAAAAAATATCTTAATACAATTTCTATCAAGAAATGGCATAAAAATAGAGAGTTTACTTTCATTGCTACACAAACCACGACAAGCTTATTTTGGTTGGGTGTTGAGGATGTAATAAAATAGTTTTTGTGGATGAAAGATCAGCAGAGAAAATTTGGAAAGGTCTAATTTCTGAAAGCTTCTCGCTGACCCTGACCATGGAGCTGAAAGCATATTCCCTGCTACAAAATTTACAAGCACGAATAAAAAAAAATTAAGTAAACACATGTTCAAATATTTGATCTTTAAGTTTCATAAGAAAATGAAGATGTTAAGAGTATGTTTTTTTTAATGACAATAATCATTGATTGACTGAGTAAGCTGTGCATTAACTTCAGAGATATTAGCTTAGGGTTTACTCCAAAAATAGCAGTGTGTCTGAATGTTTCACACCATTATTAATGTGTAAATTATGCAGCAACTTGCAATGAAAAAGAGACAACTTGTCATTTCTGAACTGCACCTAGTTTCTCTGCTCTGTCATTAACTTTGTGAAATCAGCACCTTGCCAGAAACTGCCCCACAATTTTAATGGCGCTGCCACAGTTGCACATTAGTTCATCATTAAGCTCATCACAGAAGGTTCAGCCTAGCAATCAAAAGCCCTTTCAGCTATATTTTAGGATGGGTCTTGCTGGCTGAAGCTGGCAGGTGTGAATGGAGCTGCCAGCCTTTAGCCACTTAAACATCAATTAATCTATGTCTGTGCATGTGCTGTCAGATGTGGAGGCATTGCTGTTAGAGATTCAGCAGGCCATATCTGTCAACTTGCTTCCCTGCAGAAGGCCGAGGAGTACAAGGCCGAAACTAAGACATACTGAGATACCCAAGCATTACATTGTGAATCACCTTTCAATTCCCCCTCAGGATCACACTGATTTCAAGGAAGTTTGTGGATTATCAAAACGGGAAGTAACTTCTTAGAAAAAAATATTATTCATTCTTTTCATTTTAATTTGCGTAAATATTTATTTCAAATGTGATCATTTATCAATGACATTGAATAACTATCTAAACTCTCCAACAGGAAGGTGGTGCTGGAGTCTTGTTGCTGATCAGATTTATCAGGAGAGTTTCCAAGTCATGGTCTCTTCACTACGCTACCAGCAGATCTGCTGCCACTCAGATCAGGCTGCTGAAGGCCAGGATCTGCCTCCACATCGTCTAATATTTGTGAGGAGACTGTGAGCAACCTATTGGGCCGGGAAGCAAGGTGAACAAGATCTGCTTCAATCACCGTTAATGAATGACAATCAACCTATCAACCCCAAGGGGTGGCAGAGTGGCGCAGCGGTAGAGTTGCTGCCTTACAGCGCCAGAGACCCGGGTTAAAGCCTGACTACGCGAGCTGTGTGTGCGGAGTTTGTACGTTCTCTCTGTGACCGCATGGGTTTTCACCACTTGCTCTGGTTTCCTCCCACGCTCCAAAGATGTACAGGTTTGAAGGTAAATTGACTTTGGTAATGTAAAACTATCCCTGACGTGTAGGATAGTGCTAGATGGTCGCCGTGGACTCAGTGGGCCGAAGGGTCTATTTCCGCGCTGCATGTCTGAACTAAACTAAAACTATCTGACCCAGAAACTGAATAATTTAAACTGTTGTAGATTCCCCTTTCTTTAGGCATTGCATTGTAGTTTGTTAGAATTTTAATGCTTATTGCAGTTTATCGCTTTGATTACATACACTTTTTAAACCAACCTTCCAGTTCCTTGCTGACCTTTCAGTCTGAAGAAGGGACCCAACCTGAAATGTCCCTTATCCATGTTCTCCAGGGATGCTGCCTGACCCACGCAGTTACCCCAGCACTTTATGTACTTTTATGTAAACCAGCAACTGCAGTTCTTTGTTTCTATTTCTAGTTCCTTGCTTGATTTCTCTTTCTGTCAGGCCCGGCACTGAATTTGTTCCGTATTAATGCATGCATCTTTTGTTTAATCTGTTCCCGCCTTGGTTCTTTAATTTTTATCATTGAGGAGATAAATCTTTGAGCACCAAGGGTTCCCTCACCATATTAACTTGTGCATCCATAAAATTTGGGAGAAAATATTTAAAACTTAAACAACAGCTCTGGGGCACACACAGCTGTGGGGCACATACAGCTGTGGGGCACATATTGCTCTGGGCCACGTACAGCTGTGGGACACATACAGCTGTGGGACACATACAGCTGTGGGGCACATACAGCTGTGGGCCACGTACAGCTGTGGGGCACATACAGCTCTGGGGCACATATTGCTCTGGGCCACATACAGCTGTGGGGCACATACAGCTGTGGGCCACGTACAGCTGTGGGGCACATACAGCTGTGGGGCACATACAGCTCTGGGCCACATACAGCTGTGGGGCACATACAGCTGTGGGGCACATACAGCTGTGGGGCACATACAGCTGTGGGGCCACATACAGCTGTGGGGCACATACAGCTGTGGGCCACATACAGCTGTGGGCCACATACAGCTGTGGGGCACATACAGCTGTGGGGCACATACAGCCGTGGGGCACATACAGCCGTGGGGCACATACAGCCGTGGGGCACATACAGCCGTGGGGCTGCCTGTGATCCAGATTCAATCACCACATCAGGCACTCTGTCAAATTTCCCTGTCCTACCTGTGACTGTGTTGGTTTTCTCCATGTGCCCTGATTTCATGCCAATTCCCAAAGATGAGCAAGTTGGCAGGCTAAATGCCCCTAGTTTGTCGGGGGAGTGGCGGAATCTGGGTGACATGAGGAGAATAAAATTGGATTTGTGTAAATGGTCAGCTTGGACCCAATGGACTGAAGAGCTTGTTTTTGCACTGTGTTACTTTTATAGTTCTGCATGATTCCACTCACAATAAAGCATAAACACTCTCCTGTAATATCTGGCCCAGATAAGGTGGAAAAGCTCCACCAATATATTACCTGCTGTGGAATGCAAGTCTGCGACTATGAGGAGAGAATGCCAAATGAAACAGATCAAAATAGCCTACCCACACTCCAAAAGCGTCCATGCCCCACCCAAGTTGGATGATCTTTGCAATAGTTGCAACTTGTCCCTTACAGAGCTACATACCTTGAGGGCAATTTTAAATTTTAGGCATTACTTATCTTTTTTTCAAAAAATTAATTCATTTCAGAACTATGTTGAATTTTTAAACTAATTCTCCATGCAAGAGCTTGCGGGGAAAGTCCAGCAAGAAACAAGTCACGTTGCTTGAATTACAGGCATTTAAAAATAGTCAAAACCTTCATGGATATTGTGTTTCCAAAATCTTTTGTGGAAAGCAGGAAGTTTAAATTTTAGCCTTTATTGAATATATCCCAAACCTCTTGTTAAATTGGGCCCCACTACATTTTACTCTTGCGGGAGACACAATGCTTATTGGTAAATTATTTTATATTATCTGCACAGTTTACCAAATAGAGCATAATATAAAAGAGCAAAATCTAATTCATGGTTGATAATATTATTTCCAAATCTCAAAGGGCAAAGTAAAATGATACTTTGAAAGCAGAGCAATTGTTACATTAGCAAACAGTGCATTTCATGAATACAATCATTTTTTTTCCCATGTTCCAATTTTTAATTATGTTGTTTTGAATGAGTAACATTAGCTAAGGCAGTCACCCAATTGTTATTTTTAAATAAATAGGTGCTTATGAAATGGATGAAACGCTTTGGATAGTCATGGGGATAGATAAAGTTATTGGAGCTATCGAGGAGCCACTGAAAGTTCAGCTTACTGAAACATGTTGAATTGATTTGTTTATGATTAAAAAAATGTTAGGGAAGTGCTTAAATAATTATCGTGGATAATAGTTATCAATATATTTTGAATGAGGTCAGTCAAGTCTAATTTAAGGCAAGTTACAATGAGTCGGAGTATGGAGAATTGGAAGAATCCTCAGAAAATTAGTACTTGAAAATTCTGTCAGGATCCTTCCATTATAGCATGTGTAGGGGAGAAGTTAATAATGTGTTAGAGAGAATTCATGAAAGGTTGGCATTTAAAAAAAAAAATCTATTCAGCAGGGCTGGGGTAGGTTAATCTAATTTCTGACTATTTTATTAGCCGTCAAATTTTCCCCACACCAGTGACTGCAGTTACCGCTGTAAAATAAGTCATATTTCAATAATCAGAATGTGATGTGCAAAGATGTATCTGACGTTTTAGCATTACCAGCCACTCATCTCCTTTAATATAAAATCAGAAAATTCTGGAAACACTCGGCAGGTCAGGCAGCGTCTGTGGAATGAGTTAATATTTCAGGATTTTCTTAAGCTGCTGAGAGTTCCAGCATTTTTTTGTTTCTGCTTCATAGAGTGATACAACCTGGAAACAGTCTCTTCAGCCCAACTCGTCCATGCTGACCAAGATGCCCATCGAAGCTAGTGCCATTTGCCGGCATTTGGCCCAAATACCTCCATTCCTTTCCTATCCGTGTCCCAGTGTCTTTTAAATGCTGTTATAGTACCGACTTTAATGACCGCCCCTGACACCCTATTCCATTTCCCTATCAAACTCCGAGTGAAAAAGTGGCCCCTCCAGTTAGTATTAACTCCTGCCCTTCTCATGTTAAACCTATTTCCTCTAGTTTTTAGGTAGACAAAAATGCTGGAGAAACTCAGCGGGTGAGGCAGCATCTATGGAGCGAAGGAAATAAGTTTTTAGGAACTATTTTTTAGTTCCCTTACTCTGGGTAAATACTGTGCATTCACCCTATCAATTCCCCTCTTGAGTCCTAGCCTGCTTATCCTCTCCTTATAGCTCAGGCTTTTTAGTCCTGGCAACATGCTCGTAAATCTTCTTTGTACCCTTTCCAGGTTCATGTTTCTGGCACCAGCAATTTTTGATTTTCACCATTTATCTTAGTGCAAAGTATCGCTCTGACAACAGGAGAGATTTCCCTTTGTTGTCTATTATTGTCAGTTTTACCAAGCCACGCTCAGTCAATCGCTGCCTTAGTTTAAAGGCAGATATTCTTTAGACTTTAGACTATTGAGATACAGTGCAAAAACAGGCCCCTCAGCCCATTGAGTCTGTGCTGACCAGCGATCATCCCGTACATTAGAACTATCCTCTACACTCAGGATAATTCACAATGTTACCTTGAGACCTTGAAACCTTGAACCTTGAAGTCCAATAACTTACAAACCGAAGAACCCGGGGCTCCCGGAGAAAACCCGCACGGTCACGAGGAGAACTTACAAACTCTGTACAGAGAGCACCCATAGTCAGGATCAAGCCCGGTTCTCTGGCGCTGTAAGGCAGCAACTCTACCGCTGTGCCACTGTTGCAAAACTTCAACTCTGCAATGCCACTTAGCAGTTCCTGATAGGATGGGTGTCAGCGGTTATGGGGAGAAGGCAGGAGAATGGGGTTAGGAGGGAGAGATAAATTAGCCATGATTGAATGGCGGATTAGACTTGATGGGCCAAATGGCCTAATTCTACTCCTACCACTTATATCTTATGATCTTATGACAAGGGTTTGGTGAAGTCCTAGTTGGGCATCAGTGAATGGGTTATTGGTGATTTTACTTCGGAGTCACGTGAGTGATTCCGTGAAGATCCCAGCCCAGTGCGCAGGTGCGGCATTATCGCACAGTTGTGCAACACGCGGCCAGCGGGAGTCGGGCGCTCCCGCAACCAAGGACGTGAGGTAAGTACTTACCTTAATCGGGCCTTGTGGTTTTTTGCTCCAGGGGGAGCAAAGCAGCAGAGGAAGCGGCCCCCGTTCGACTCCAGCGAAGGAGCCGACAGTGGAGGGGGATAGACGCTAACGGGACCGCACACGCTGCGGACCGCTGACAGGGAGCTGCGCTGATGCCGGTCCGCTGAACAGCTGTTTGGTTAACAGCAGCGGACCGGAGGGAAATTTGCAACCCAACCCTGCAGACTCCTGACAAGGAGAATCGCCGCCCAGGAACCGCTACAATGCCGCTGAAAAACGGCAGGCAGCCTCTAAATACAGGTAAGGCAAAAACCTTACCAAAATTACAGGTTCTACAGGAACCAACTTCCTCCAACACTGGAACAGGCTGGAGACAGCAAAAACAAGTATGTCTGTCTCCCCAAGCCAGAGGAGGTCATGGAGTTCACCTCCAGGGAAAACGAGGGGCACTGGCTGAATGCCAAGGGAGCTGACACTCCTACCCCAGTGCTATTGCACTAGCCATCTCCCTTGTCGAGGGATTGATACAACAATGGAGTTTGAGCTATGCCTCCTCCAATTTATAGCACACCCTTTTGCTCCCTCTTTTGAGGCTAGCTAAGGAGGCCAGGGCTGGGCTGGCTTAAACGCTGGGCAGGCGGACGAGAACAGCAGTATGCCAGGGGAGCAGGATCAGGAAGAGCTACTGGGTGTCGTGGGCCACTACATGGCTCCTCCACGCGACCATCTTCCCAAACAAAGCCCTGCAGGAGTAGGCCTTTCTAGAGGCAAATCCGCAGGCAGCTGGGTCAGCAGACTCGCAGACAAGAGCTAAAAGCAGCGAACTTTGAAGCTCCTAACAGAGGGTCAAGATGTCACCGCCTTTGCTTTTTCTTTCCACGGATCATACTCACCTGGCAGGCGAGACGCCATGATCACCAAGGTGGTTCTCCCAGGATGAGACTATCCCGTTGCACTACGAGTGTGCTGACGCCTAAGATGTTCCCAAATTTGGGATACTCGACTGACATGGAACGAGCAGGACATCGCATCCAACACCCAGCTGGCAGCACCCCTCGGCATCCACCAGCAAATATCGAACAAGGACTGGTGAAAGCCTGGCGACCGCTTCACATTACCCCCAAAGTTCTTTTTAGACAGGGGCCCAGAGCGGAGCCGTGGGAAAATGCGCCGCCCCACCGACAGCACCAGCATACCAGCATAACTAAGCCTTCATGAAAAAACAATAAACATGGAGGTAGGTAGTCTGGTTCCTCCCAGTTTACACTAAATAAGGGTGTTCTACTAACTACGGGGGGGGGGGGGGGCATTTACACTTGTTGATAAAGCATGGGTGCTGTCACAAATAACTAATATATACTCAACAGTATTAGTGGATATAAACTTGAATTCAAATTGGGCATATTACCGCCAGTTCAGCATTGCGCCCAAAGGGCATTTTCTCCCTCTAAGAAAGAGAAGGTCAAGCTGAACTAGAAAGGCTCATTACTAAATGGATCATGGGAGTAAACATGAACCATTGGAATTTGTATCGAATATATTCACTAAAACTACAAAAGATGGTGAATGTAACATCATCATTGATCTAATATCACTAAATAAATCTGTTGAGTATATACACTTTAAGATGGAGACGGGTTTTTGTCACTGCCAGACATCTGATCTCCAAAGGATACCTTATGGCGAGCATTGATATGGAAGATGCAAACTATCTTATACCCATACACTAGGATCATTGTAGATACCTAAAAGATTTTACCTGGATAATGGATATCCCGGTTAGGGCAACAATGGGAGTATAGAGCATTCCCAATGGTCTAACCTCAGCCCTAAACTATTATAAATATTAAAAATAGCCATGATAATATTAAGAAAACAAGCAATGCATTTTGTTGTTTCCAATGCATTTCGTTGTCTCTGTACTATACACTGACAATGACAATTAAAATTGAATTTGAATCTAATCATGGCATATATTGGATGATATCCTCATATTAGGGGAAACAAAGGAATTAGCTGTGGCAGCAGGTCTAGCTACGAAACAGCTCCCTAAAGCACTGAGGTTCATCCCACGCCCAGATAAACCAGTATTGAAGCCGTTAACTACCATGGATTATCTGGGCTTCAATATCAATTCCATCCATATGACTGTTACTTTGCCAAGGTGCTTGGGTCACTATAATCAAATCATGAATGTACCCACTGAAGCTATATCACAATTACAGTGGTGGGCAGACATATGTTTGGCATAGTTTTCAGCCCTATTATTGTCACCAATCCCAACTTGGTTATTAAAAACCGATGCCATTACTTTAGGCTGGGGAGCAACTAAACTCCATATCCAGCACAGGTAGCAGATGGACCAATTCAGAATCATCGTTACTACACACACCGGGCATCAACTATTTGGGATTGGTGATCGCCTATTGGGCTAAAAAGCATATGCATTTCAAATGCAGCACGTACATATGCGGTTACGGATTGATAAAACTATGGTGGTGGCTTATATCAACCATATGGGGAGCATAAAATCACTATCGTGCAACAAATTGGAAACAGATCTGGCAATGGTGTGTCAAAAGACATTTTAACTATCAGCTGCCTATTTCCTAGGAAGCTAGAACAGTGGGAGACACCACGTCACGGGTAAAAATTCATGATAACATTGAATAGATGTCAAACCCAAAATATCTGCTAAAGGTATTAAGCAGTTTGAAAGCCAGATATCAATTTGGTTGCACAAGACGGAATCACCAGTAACCTATGTATGTGACTTAGGAACCAGATCAGAGGCAGCAGCGATAGATGCCTACACGCTGGAAGGGGGAATTTCTGCTTTGCCTTCCTCCCTTCTGCCTCATCAGTCGGGCACTTCGTAATACAGATGGAATCTGTCTCCGAGATATTGAACGTGCCCGACCGGCCTACACAGCCATGGTTCCCAGTTCATCACGACATGGTGGGCGAGTCACCTATGGATTTCCCTAGTGGACCATGGTTGCTGACTCAACCCAGTATCAGGCACAAGCCACCCATGCCAGAAAAAAAAAAACATCAAACTCCTGGGTGCAGGTTTTGAATAGACCTTACCAGGGACTGGGATTATCCAAAGGAACCATTACCACCATGTCGGCATCCCTGCGAACAGTCACCAAGAGCTAACATGGGTAAAATACTGCCACGACGCAGGGACAACATACCAAACTATTCAACCACTGACGTATTGGAGTTCCTGGAACATCTACACCATGACTAAAAGGTGAGTTACAGTGCCGTAAATACAGCATGGAGTGCCTTGTCTGCTTATCTAAAACAGCATGACAGCAGAGCATGGGATCCCATCCACTGAAGATAAACTTATGAAGGGCAACTATAATAACAAGCCCCAAAAACCCAGATATACCCATGTATGGGATATTGGTGTGATATTGACATATCTCAGAGAATGGCACCAGCCAGATCCCTCAGCTTGCTCAATCTATGTTAAAAACGCTCATGCTTATGGCTCTAGTATACGCTCACAGAGTCCAGTCACTCCATAAAACTAGACTGGATAACATGGTGATTACCCCAGACGCATCACGTTCATATTCTAGGTCTGGTAAAAACCTAACTCGCAGGTATATGGGACTAGGCGAGATTATGAGTTCGGCACGGACTAGTAGGGTCGAGATCGCCTGTGTTTTCCGTGCTGTAATCGTTATATGGTTATATGGACCAGGAACGCCCAATTCACTGGTGGGATTCCGGGCCTACCCACCAGAGTCCAGGTTGAGTGTGGTGACCCATCTACTACAATATATAGACACAACCCACAATCTTAGAGGGAGAGGAAAGCCTTTGGGTCAACCACAGAAACCCCAAGACGGGGTACGAGCCAAACCACTCCAAGGTGGCTCAAACAGGTACTGAAAGCTGCCGGAATAGATAATAATACATTTTAATCCCATTCCACTAGGGCAGCATTGATATCAGCGGCTGAACGAATGGACATCCCGGTTGACCACATTCTCAATACGGCAGAATGGTCAAGGGAACGACGTTCAGAACATTTTTTATTGTAAACCGTTGATATACCTGATTTAATTGCAGAAAGAATATTACAAACTGCAATATTAATTTAAGCTCAGGGGAGCTCTTTATGTTGTTATTGTTAACAAATACCTTTCTGTTTCTTGTGAAAGCAGATCCACTGGTTGATTACGATAACACTTCCTCCCTCAAAAACTTCGGCAGTGAGTGAAATAAAAACTGTTACACGGTTTGAAATCACAGACCTTTGAAGTCTTCACGGAATCACTCACGTGACTCCGAAGTAAAATAGTAAGATTAAACGAGTACTTACCAGTATGAAGTTTGATCTGTATTTTATGAGGAGTTACGGTGAGGTATTACGTGCCCTCCGCTCCCACCCTCAATATATAGATCAAACTAATAAACTGATGTCTCAAGATCTTTACTATCTTACTTCAAATATTGTGTCTATCCTGTGATTTCACACCGCTGCTTCGAAGTATGCCGCACCTGCGCACTGGGCTGGGATCTTCACGTAATACCTCACCGTAACTCCTCATAAAATACAGATCAAACTTCATACTGGTAAGTACTCGTTTAATCTTACTAATAATTGCTACTTAAGAGCACTGTCAAAGACAGCTTCCATCACTTTGCTGTTTGAGTGTAGACTGCCTTGAAGCATATGACTTTCCTTTTAATTTTCATTCATTTAATGGGTTGGCACATTGATATAGATGGTGATTGATGAATAATTCAGAGGCTAGGAATAATAATTTAAAGAACATGTATTCAAATTCCACTGTTGTAATTTTAGAATTGAATGGTTATTTTTAAAGTACATCACTGATTATTGTAAAATCCCACTGGAATTACAATGCATTTCATGGAAGAAAGTGTTATTTAATCTGCTTCCAATCCCACACCAATATATCTAGTAATCAACAACATGGTAGTCTTGCAAACCATCCAGTTGTATCCAATTATGAATAACCAAAAGAGAAAAGTGGCTGAACATCCTCTTCTTCAGGCTATAAATCCCTTCATGTCAAGGGAACCCCACATCACATAAATAAATGTAAATACATTCTGAAGCATAAAATGCTGGAAATACAAAGCAGGTATTCTTTTTAATGTTTGAAACAACAATTCTTTTGATCTCCGCATCAAAGTTGCCTGGTCTGTAATGTAGAAACTCGGAACTGTAGATGCCGGTTTACCAAACAAGACACAGTGCTGGAATATCTTAGCGGGTCAGGAGAATCTCAGGAGAACATGGATGGGTGACCCTTCTTCAAACTCTGAGTCTGAGTCTGAATCTGTGTCTGAGCCTGAGGAAGGGGTCTGACCTGAAACGTCACCTACCTGTGTTCACCTGAGATGCTGGCTGACCCGCTGAGCTACTCCTGCACTCTGTATCTTCTGTGGAATTTATTGACCCATGGTAGTAAGAAGCAAAATTTAAATGCAAGCCTTCCTTTCCTTTCTTTTCACGATCAGATAAATCTAAGCATTATTTTAATTGTTGTGCTTTTCTGCAAAATAAAATTGTAACAACTTATCTGTAGTGACTGAGGGAATGAAATGAAGGTTTCAACGTAGAAATGTTTCAAATGCAACAGAGATCTCTGTGCACCAACTGTTTATCTCAGATTTCCACCCATCGTTCAATGGCAGAGTCCTAAGCTTTGAATTCACATCCACTTCTCTACCTCTATAACTGTGGATGGCTTGATTGTAATCATGTATAATCTTTCCGCGGACTGGATAGCATGCAACAAAAAAACTTTTCATTGTACATCGGTACGCGTGACAACAACCTAGACTAAACTAACCTATCAGTCTGAAGAAGAGTCTCGACCCGAAACGTAACCCATTCCTTCTCTCCAGAGATGCTACCTGTCCTGCTGAGTTACTCCATTATTTTGTGTCTACCTAACCCATCAGTTGCCAATCCTAATAACGCTGAACAATAGTTTTGTTGAAAACAGAATATAAATGTAAGTGATTATTGCTGTTTTAAATTAGGCAGGAGTAAACATATATGCCCTCGTTAATTCAATGCATTTTACTATTTTAACTGCTAACTGATTTTTTTATTGTTATATCAATATAAACATTAATCCTTACGATTTAAAGAACTGGCTGTCCCACTGCGGCGACCTAATTGGTGAGTTTAGGAGAGTTTGAAAAAAATGTCACGTTGAAGACCTACTTCAACCTCGATCGACTATGTTGAAGACTAGCTTCGACTAGCTTCGGGAAAATTGGACACCGAATAGTGGAGAGTGAAGGCGACCTCCTTCAATCTCCTTCGATCTCCTTCAACCTCTCTTCGACTATGTTGAAGATGATCTACGACTATCTTCGACTACCTTCGATTACCTTTGCCTACCCTCGATGACCTACGAATAACAGGCCGGCCTACTACGACCTACTTCGACTAAACCTACGAGTAAAAAAAGTATAGATTTTTTCCATGGCGACCTTTTTTTACTCGCGGGCATTTTTCAACATGACCTAGCTGAGGCCTCAAGTAAGCGGGGACTACTCTCAAGCATGAAGGAGAGTTACAAAGACCTCTTACAACCTCGTATTGACCATGCTGCGAGTATGAGTTGATGGCAAACTCGCCAGAACTCGCGGATTAGGTCACCGCAGTGGGATAGCCCCTTTACTATGTAGATTTCTGCGTAAGATCCAATGGATTCTGGCTGGCTCAGCAGTTGAAAATAACTAAAGGTAAAATATAAAACAGTGCAGAGTGTGTTTGTGTTATTTTAGTTTACATAATTTCAGGAAGCATAATTTCATGAATGAGAATGGCTAGAATTTTATGTTCCACCTGCAACATACCATTATTCATTCAGACTTTTCTATATCTCGAAATAGGCACTTAAATAACAGCTTCTTAGGAAATGGGTGATCTAGATATGACACGTGCAAATGTGTGTAAAAGAGCAAATCCAAGTGTGCACTAAGTGATTGAATTCAAGGCACTGTATTTTATAAAAATGCAATCAAACACAAAAGCGATCAGGTAATAATTAACAAGGGCCAGGAAGTGAGCGGGTAAGATCATCTCTGACCCCTCTCAACCTGGCCACAAACTCTTTGAATCACTTCCCGCTGGAAGGTGACTTCCCTCTGGAACTGTCAAAACCGCCATAACCAGGGGCGGAAAACCCGGGGGGGGCCAGAGGGGACACGTCCCCTCCATGTTTTGAGAGGTGGGGGACATCCCCCCCAAGTTTTTGTGATCCGTATTTTAAAATCTCTGCGCTCCGCAAGACAGTGGGGGTGGGACCGCTGATCGAGGGCGCCGATTGGACGAGAGAGACGTCGGTCAGCAGGCAATGGGGGCGGGACATGACGATTCAGCGCTGTATGTCAAGTTGTTACTTGCGGGCGGAGCAGCAAGGCAAATTCCTTGTATGTGAATACTTGGCCAATAAAATGATTCATTCATTCATTCATGAATCCTGCAAGAAACAACATCTGGCTAGCAAATATTGGGACACTGCTGGCCGAAGGATCTCAGGTTGTGGAAGAGCATTGCCAAAGGCCTTGTGTTCATGAGAGGGAAGGAAAGCCCCGCTAGAAGAAGCCTCACGTCTCTTTAGACTGTAGAGATAAAGTATGGTAACAGGCCCTTCGGCCCACCGAGTCCATGCCAACCAGCGACCGCCCCATGGACAAGCACTATCCTGCACACTAGGGACAATTTACAATTAACAGAAGCCAATTAATTTACAAATCTGTGGAGTGTGGGGGGAAACTGGAGCACCCGGAGAAAACACACGGTCATGGGGAGAACACACAAATTCCGTGCAGACAGTACCCGTAGTCAGGATCGAACCCGGGTCTCTGGTGCTGTGAGGCAGCAATTCTACCACTGCACCACTGTGTTGTCCATTGTGAAGGAGCACTCTCCCACCCCTGAACTCAACACGGAATATAAAAGATAAGATGATAGACATCTTTTTGTGTAAGAAAAAACTGCAGATGCTGGTTTAAATCGAAGGTGGACACAAAATGCTGTAGTAACTCAGCGGGCAAGGCAGGATTTCTGGAGAGAAGGAATGGGCGATGTTTCGGGTCGAGTCTGAAGAAGGGTCTCGACCCGAAACGTCGCCATTCCTTCTCTCCAGAGATGCTGCCTCACCTGCAGACTTATCTTTTTGATGCATTTCTGCTCCATTTTCCTTTGGATTACTCGGCAAGAGAGAAACAATTGGGTCAATTCGGGCACAAGCCGGGAGCTGGTTGAATTCCCACCAACATTTAATTTGACAGTACCATAATCAAAAAAATGGCAACACTTGTGGGGATTTTATTAAAGAAAGTTTGCTTGAGATGCATAATTGTGGATGAACCAGTTCTAGTTAAGTTACGTATAAAAAATTAACCTGCAAATCAAAACCTGGCATTAATGTCAATCCCTGCCCCCACCCTGAACATTCAAACCCAAACAGTTAACATTGAAAATATTTGTCCAGCATCCTGCTGTGTGTTAAATCTAACACATAAGGTGGATTCTAATTATTTTTTTAACTAGGAAGGAACATATGATATTAATTAGAGCAGGTTCCAGTATCTTACAGTGTCATGTGCTATCCAGCCTTCATTGCTGTAAGACATAAATGTTATATTTTCATCTATGGCTTTCCAAGTTACTAATTAATTTAAAAGGGTACCAAATGTACAGACCCTCTCAGGTG
The DNA here is from genome assembly GCF_028641065.1 of Leucoraja erinaceus. Lineage (NCBI taxonomy): Eukaryota > Metazoa > Chordata > Chondrichthyes > Rajiformes > Rajidae > Leucoraja > Leucoraja erinaceus. Next base: position 50,687,510 of record NC_073385.1, read on the forward strand.
ATACTTCACCCGAGGTTTACACACTTTTCATTCAAAATGTTACGAGGCTTAGGAAGTTAATTAACATTCTTGAAGGAATGCAAGAAATGTGAAACAAATGTTGTTATTAGAGAATAAACTTAAACACATGGAGCTTAAGTTAAATAAAAAGCAGCATCCCCATGCTGCCATAAACAGAGAGGAAATTAGGCAAAAAATAGCCCCGAAAATCCTTTGATAAGCTACGATAAATTTCAATTACAATATAAAGTACAAAACTATAAAATTGGATTGCTTTCCATATCCATTAACAAACAACTTTCACTTTGGAAAAGCCTTCCTATTAAATGCAAATTTGTTTCTATAATGTTATTAGGACCTTTATCTGTCCAGGTCTGAAGTCCCACAGGATTAGTGTCTGAAAATGACTTTTCAAAAACTGCACGATGGAATAAAAGGGGAACTCCCCATCAAGTTCTTTAAGAATTATGATCTGTATGTGATGTGATAGCTTGCAGTTTATTATGTTCAGAGCTTTATTTCATTAAGCACACCGCATATCTTTTGGCAGCTTACGTTCAAATGGAAGAAACGTTAGTGAAAAACATCAAACATTAGGCAGGCCTGTTTAAGGACAAAAGATAAATGGTTTCATTCATCTGTAGGGTTTGCAGGTTGGACTCAGTATGTTGAACATCTATGAATGCAGCATTTAAGGAGGTTGCACTTCGCTGGGTAGATTGTTATAGTAAAACCGCCTGGACCAGAGCCAATGAAAACCACCGCTGTGTTTTAATGTCTTCACTGTCGGATTTTGAGGCTGCTGCAGGGGACACTGCAAACAATTCACCCGGTCCGCAATGACACTTGCATCAAAAAGGTCGGCAATGGATTTCTTGCCAGAACAAAAACAGGTGTTGCCATATCTTTGGATCCCAAAAGTCAAAATTAGACTGCAAAGGTTCTGTTTGTTCAGTCTGGGACTGTATAATACAGCCCAGATAATGGTAGCACCACTGTAATTTAGCGTCATGGAGTTATTCAGTGTGGAAACAGGCCCTTCGGCCCAATTTGCCCATGCTAACCAACATAAATGCCACTATCATATCCCTCATCCACCAACCCCTGCAGCATGTTCTTGGCACTCACCACTCTCTGTGTAAAAAAAGTTGCCCTGCATATGTCCCTCGGACTTTCCCCCTCTCAACTTAAAGCTTTTTATACCTATAATAAAAAGAAGAGATTAACAAGGGAGAAGGTAGGTTCACTTAAGGACCAAGATGGGAAATTGTGCTTGCAGTCTGTGGATGTTGGTGAGGTATTAAACAAGTTGCCAGAGAAGCCAGAGAAACAGATGTAGTTATGAATTGTAAAAGACAATTTGACAGATAAATGGATATGAAGGGTTTAGAGGGTTATGGCCAAATGCAGGCAAATTGGACTAGCCTGAAATGCCAAACTGGTCATAATGAATAAGGTGGGCTGAAGGGCCTGTATTTGTACTATCACTCTATGACTAAAAGTGATTGGGGTAACAGAAGTAACATCTATATTCACAAAATAAAATCAGAGAGCCAAAAAGATGGAAATAGGCCCTTTAGCCTTGTTGTCCATAGCGACCAAGATGCCCTATCTACGCTAGTCCCACCTGCTTGTGTTCATCCCATATCCAGGGCTATATCCCCAACTCTCTGCAATTTCTTGCAGTCTGGGATGGAGCTGTTCCCTAACCAGGCTGTGATGCATCCTGATAAAATGCTTTCTACGGCACATCTATAAAAGTTGGTGAAGGTTATTGGGGACATGCCGAACTTTCTAATTCTTCTAAGGAAGTAAAGGTGCTGCTGTGCTTTCTTGGCCATAGCTTCAATGTGACTGGTTCAGGACAAATTGCTGGTGAAATTTATTCCTCAGTAGTTGCAGCTGTCGACCAACTCTAGTTTGCTACCATCAACATATGTGCGAGGTGAGTACGCGTTGAATGGACAGCTTATGGAGAGTGCGTGGTGCAGAGAGAACCATAACTTACTGGTTTTAGAAAGGTTACCAAGTTAGCAAGAAAATGCAAACGTAGAGTGTTGAATAGGGGCAAATAAGGAGATTGTGTGGACATAACGTGTGAAATGATGCAGTGTGTTTTTGTGCTGGGTGGTGGACTAGGTACTTGGAGTAAAGAAATGAAGAGCTGCATCATGCCTGTTCTTATATAATGTCATTGAAGAATGCCAAGGAGCTGACACTTTCATCAATCTCTCTCCATGCCTGGTGCACTTGATAGTTTTCAGTCCACCTCCAATTCCATTTCTCTACTTGACTTACTGTGATTTCCAAGCAGATTTCAGAGATTCTGCAGATTTGGCTCAAACTCATGTTGAATCAATTTCTTGCTCCAGCAGTCTAACTGCGATATTTCCAAGTAAATTCCCAATGGGTGACTTGTCAGAAATTCCAATGACAATATTAGCAGGATTCCCATTTCATCAACAAATCTTCCAATGCTTCCGTCAGCTTCCAATGAAATTAAAATAAATGAGACTTCTGTTCTGGTACAGTGGATGTGCTCTTAACCCACAAAACTAACAACCCACTCGGAATGGGTCCAGAGTTAATACTGCAGCAAAATATTTCGGTAGTACCATTTGGTTAATAACGTCAACAGCATTAATGTCACTAACAATGTCAACAACATTTATTTGTGCAATTAAAAGAGCACTTTATTTCAAAATAAGTATGCATTCACTGGATTGCGATGCCACTAAGATTAATGATTGAGAAACTGTTAAGTGTGAGTTCTGGACGGTGAAAATTAAGCTTTCATATCCATTAGTACCATGCAAAGAAAAACATGTTGGATGTTGGCTCTGCCCACAAAACGAGTCGCACTGTAGCACATTTCCACTAAATTAGTCCATTTGTGCACTTTCCATAATAGTGATAAAATTAAGCCATTTTGGGGTGCAAATTAAGTTTTCATATTCATGAATTGTAATTATTAATTGTTTTTTATTGTTAAAAATATTTAAATTGTAAAGCAACTGACTGCTGTACTCCTACAAAAATAATAAATGTCTTGTACATGTAAAGTCATTATCAAGAACTTAAAATAGAGCAAATGACTAGACAGCCTTGTTAAAATAAATTATTTTTTGTGGTAAACTTATTTGCAGCTGTTTTAATGAGGCTGTTTTTGTTCACTTTTCTGAAACATGGTGAATGTTTTTTTTAATTAAGAATAGATCTGATTCATGGACACTTACAAATGATCCAAACAGCAATTTGAATAGAAAATCAGTTCATGTTGAATGTAGCACTTTTCTGGTCTGATTATTGAAACTCTGTTCTTTAATGTATATAATTTACAATATATAGCAATAGAAAGGCTGAACAAAAATGTACTTACAGCATTTCACACCAAAGCATAATTGTTAGTTGACTGTCTGCACTTTGCAGACTGTTCAGACAGTAATTTCATATCTTCCAGCAATATAGTATTTATAAAGGGTAGGGCATACATCTACTACATTTCATTACTTGCTGTGTAAAAAAAAATCATGGTAAATCACTGTGGAAATATGTGACTCCAATCTTTGATCTTGGTACAATTGTATTATCAAAATATTGCATTTGAAATAGGTGCAATAATTCATAACCCTTTAATTATGTACTTGTTCAAAATAATTGAAAACATCTTCAGGAAACTTATCGCATGAAAACTTTACATTACCTTATTGATGTTACAATTCTTCCATATAAATTTAAACCATACTTAGATATGTACAACACTTCATTATAATAACCAGAATAATCTTTGGACTAAGCAAGTCTATCTGAACACCATTTTCTTGGCTTTTTCTCAAACTCTTCAATCTATTCTCTCTACAAAAATACTTCTCTTGGCTTCCATATAACATCCATTTTAAAACATGCCCTGGCAACATGTAACTGTTTCCGATCCTATAAAATAAATCTGCTTGACTTCCCTTCTTACTGGTCACATCCTCATTTTTAATTCTCACATTCGCAGTTCATGCCATAAAGAATATTTTGCCTGGATCTGCTTTGTAAAGTCTCTTTCATAGCGTAGAAAACTAGCGTAGATCTATTCCAAGTTTCCTTCCCAGTCTTGGTTACTCAGTCCAATAAAACCATTTAATGTTCAAAACATCATATTATATACAAGTTAAGCTCTGATCAATGTAATGATTCAGATGCAGTTGCCGTCATTCCTCAGTAGGTTTCAAGGCCCCAGCGTGATTGCCATTTTTGAGTCGGAATGCAATCTAAATGTGATACATAGTCCAGCAATGGGTTGTGTGGCCACAATGCCAGAACATCTCGCAAATATTACACCAGAGTAAGCCTCGTGCAAGATTCAGAAACCCATTCATTTTCTCCTTAAAAAAAAGGAGAAAGAAACAAAGTTACAATCTTCTTAAATTGTATATGCTGTAATGTTTTCATCTTTATATCACATTCCTATGAATCATTATTTATTTATTTATTTATTTTTGTCTTTGACTTTAGAGAAGCAGCGTGGAAACAGGCCCTCCGGCCCACCGAGTCCGTGCCGACCAGCGATCCCCACACACGAACACTATCCTGCACACATAAGGGACAATTTTACCAAGCCAATTAGCCAACAAACCTGTACATCTTTGGAGTGTGGGAGGAAATCAGAGCTCCCAGAGAAAGCCCACGCAGGTCACATGAGAACGTACAAACTCCATACAGACAGCACCCATAGTCAGAATCGAACCGGGTCTCTGGCACTTTAAGGCAGCAGCTCTATCATCGTACTGCCATTATCTTCATGCTTTTGTCTTAGCATTAGGCAGGAAATGGTGTTGGGTGGACTCATGGGACTAAAGGCTGATAAATCCCCAGGGCCAGATGGTCTGCATCCCAGGGTACTTAAGGAAGTGGCTCTAGAAATTGTGGACATGTTGGTGATCATTTTCCAATGTTCTATAGATTCAGGATCAGTTCCTGTGGATTGCTGGGTAGCTAATGTTATCCCACTTTTTAAGAAAGGCGGGAGAGAGAAAACAGGGAATTATAGACCAGTTAGCCTGATAGGGAAAGGGAAGTGGTAGGGAAGATGCTGGAGTCAATTATAAAAGATGAAATAGTGGCACATTTGGATAGCAGAAACAGGATCGGTCCATGTCAGCATGGATTTACGATGGGGAAAGCATGCTTGACTAATTTTCTGGAATTTTTTGAGGATGTAATTAGGAAAATGGACAAGGGAGAGCCAGTGGATGTAGTGTACCTGGACTTTCAGAAAGCATTTGATAAGGTCCCACATAGGAGATTAGTGGGCAAAATTAGAGCACATGGTATTAGGGGTAGGGTACTGACATAGATATAGAAAATTGGTTGGCAGACAGGAAACAAAGAGTAGGGATTAACGGGTCCCTTTCAGAATGGAAGAGCTCTATCTATGCTCGTGAGTGGTCTCCGTGTAATCTTGGCCTCAAGACACTGTTAAATGCCCGCTAAACTTTATTAAATGTTGTCTAGCTTCCTAAAAGTGTCCCCACCCCTTCTCCCCCCTTCTCCCCCCTTCTCTCAGTCAAAGTTAAAGCTCATTGAGAAAAAAAAAAGTAAAAAGTAAGTAAACCCCGCTAAACTTTATTAAATGTTGTCTCTTCCTAAAAGTGTCCCCCCCCCTTCTCTCTCTCCCTTCTCTCCCCCTCTCCCCCCCCCCCCCCCCCCCCCCCCCAATGGTTTTCTTCAGCAATAGGTTCCCTCACTGTGAAGTGGCCACAAGTTTTGAAAGGTAATCAATATTGACTAAGAACTCATCATGGATCTTGTTGGGCAGGGTTAGTGTTGTGTGGCAGTGACAAGTTGTAGAAAGACTTCTGGATACTGAGCAAAAGGTTGTTGTTTCAGATAGTTTAATGAAGGAACTAACAATGGTTAGATCTGAGTCTCTGAGTGAAGATGCCATGTAGATTGAGATCGGAAAGACTTTGGTTCTTGACTGGAAGCAACGGAATTTGAACACTTTCTTCTACGTGGATTGTCACCTTGTCATGGTGGAGAAGCTTGTGTGGTCCTGAGATCCTGAGAGCGATGTCGTCTGGAGCTATGCTCCTGGTTGGGTCACCCATGGCGATAAGATCGAGGGGAGGTCTCTGACAAAGAGCAATCCAACCAAGACCTCAACGGTGGAACAGGCGGAGGATGATGGCTGACTTTAGTGGAGCGTCACAACGGCTGGGAAGGGGAGATGAAGGCTGCAGCAGAAAAGGGTCTCCAGTCGTCTTGACTCCATGCCACTGGATCCTGACCCAGATCTATCAAGGACTGTGTGGTGGCTGTCTGTGCACCAGTCTCCCCACGTTAAACAAAGTCACACACAGGCATCCTCCATGAGAGGACAGTCATACTCGTTCCAAATGACCACCGATGATGATGATTTGAACACTTTACACTCATCTTATACATTAGTTCCACTGAGGATCTTGGTTGAAGTGCCATTAAATACTGCAGTGAGGAACATTGAAAGAAGAGGTGGTGTGAAGACAAAAGCTTGCTTGAATTCAACAGGCTCGACCCCAGTTCAAGTAGAACTTTTACCACGTAAAAAGACTGCAAATGTAAGCTAATATAACATGGCAGTGCAGACTTTATAAGGAGATAAAGAAATTCAGAATCCTTAATACTACTGCAGTCAGTTATTGGCAGACATATGCCTAACACATTCATTTGTTGTTATTTTGTCTGCTATTTTAGTAAGGCTGTCAACCAGTTTAAAATAGAGGTCACTGGAATTTTACACCAACATGTTAAATGTGCTCTGCAGACAGCAAGTGTATATTATCGGCTTCATTTTTTCATACTCACACTAAAGTGCTTCAAAAAATTGTACCTGAGGCATTTCAAGTAAAATTAGCAATGTTACATAAATTCCACTACGCAAGCCATGAAAGCAAAATTAATGTATTCAGAAGATGGTGCATATGTTCACATGCCCACTGTTCCAATCAAATATTTTTCCAAAACGTTAATTTCTTTATTAATAGTTCTCGGTCCTGACTGGCCTCACTACTTCAGTCCAGTGCTTTTCAAGATCTGCCTTAATTTACCTTTCATAATGCTGAATATGTTCTTTCTCATCAACTCTGCCTTGAAGAATTGTTTCAAACGTGAGCTAATAAGAGCTGTTCAGTATTTGACAACAGCATGTTCAAATTAATTGTTCACTTGAATAATCTACATGTACTTGTCACATGGACCAGTTGTTAAATGTACGACTCAATCTGTCATTGATTTTGCAGATAAAAAGTATAAACTAATGTTGGAAATAACAGATTAGAAGGAGGCAGTCTGTCTGTGACCATGTATTTCCACTGGACCCTCTGGTTTGCTTCCAAATCCCTCAGACGTGCAGGTTATGTTAATATATCAGAGTAAATTGCCTTTAGCGTAAGTGGATAGTAGAACTGATGGGAATCTTGGGAAAATAGATTATAGGGAGGTTTAGTGTGGGAATGCGAGGCCACACGGTGACTCAGCAATAGAGATGCTGCCTTATAATGCCAGAGACCCGGGTTTGATCCTGACTACGGGTGCAAGCAGGAATTTTATTGTCCTATCTGGGACACATGACAATAAACTGACTCTTGACTTGTCAGTACGGAGTTTGTATGTTCTCCCTGTGACCACATTGGTGTTCTCCAGATGCTCCCGTTTCCACACATATTCCAAAGATGTACAGGTTTGTAAGTTAATTGGCTTCTGTAAATTGTCCCGAGTGTGTAGGATAGAACTGGTGCACAAGTGATCGCTGATCGGTGCAGATTTGTTAGGTCGAAGAGTCTGTTTCCACTCTGATCTAAATTAAACTAAAATGTCTGAGTCAGCATCAACTGAATGTGTCAAATGGTCTCCTATTTTTGCAAAAATGTATGAAATGTTTTCATTGTATTTCTAATGTAGAACTTATCCACATAGCTAATATTTAGTGTGCGTGCCTCTTTTCGAAGTTTAATGTTCAATGCGGAAAGGCAACGGGACTAAAAGGATAATTGTGTAGAGAATGTTAAATACCCCAGTTTCAAGATGCTGTTAATATAGTTCTGATAGAAGTTGTGAGTTTCGAAACAACATTTGCCCATAATATGAAGTTTTAATTTGCCTCAATCTAGCCTGCTTTCACTTGTTAACTCTTTGCTCGCTGGCCTACATTGGCTCTGTATTATGCAATGCTTTGGTTTTAAAATTCTCATCCTTGTTTTCAATCCTGTCTGCGACCTTGAGCCTCCTTACCTCTGCTTATTTTAGTTTAGTTTAGTTTAATTTACATTCGATATACAGCATGGAAATAGGCCCTTCGGCCCACTGTGTCGGCGATGACCAGTGATCCTCGTACACTAACACTATCCTACACACACTAGGGACAATATACATTTATATCACGCCAAATTAAGCTATAACTCTGTACGTCTTTGGAGTGTGGGAGGAAACCGAAAACCACACAGGTCACGGGTAGAATGTTCAAGCTCCGTACAGACAGCACCCGTAGTCAGGATCAAACCTGGGTCTCTGGCGCTGTAATGCAGCAACTCTACCGCTGCGCCATTACAGCACCACGCTGTAATTTCTTCCAACCCTACAGACCTCAGCGCATTTCTCCAACTGTGAACTTTTGGGAACAGTTTAAATCAATTCACCATTGATGATCTTTTGCTGTAAAGATTTTAAGATCTGAAATCTTGTTCCCAAATCTCTACACTGCTGTATTCCCTGTCCTCCTTTAAAACTCTCTGCAGCCAACACCATTGACTAGTTATTATCACGTGCTAATATCTCCATTTGGGAATGGACACTAATTCAATTCAATTCAATTCAATTCAACTTTAATGTCATCGCACAAATATAAATATGAGTACAACGAAATGCAGTTTTGCGTCAGTCCGTAGTAGTTGTGCATAAAGAAATAAAAAAAAATAAAAAAAAAAAATAGAAAGAGAGAAGATACAGAATAATCAAAAAATACAGAATAATTAAACAATGGGGACGGAGAGACTGGAGAAATCTATCGGCAGGACTCCGAGTTCAGCAATGTGATTGTATTATTGTAGAAGCTGTTCCTCATCCTACTAGTACGTGACCTGAGGCTGCTGTACCGCCTCCCTGATGGGAGGAGGGCAAACAGTCCATGGTTGGGGTGTGAGGGGTCTTTGATGATCTTCCCAGCCCATCTCAGACACCGTTTTCGGTGGAGGGAATCCATGGCAGGGAGCGGGGCACCGATGATGTGCTGCGCGGTTTTCACCACCCGTTGTAGTGCCTTCCTGTCCGCAGCAGTGCAGCTGCTGTACCATACCGTGAAGACTAAAATGTCATTGATAATTTTCATAGGATAGAAGTTCAAATAATTTAGTGCATTAGGTCATTATAGAAAGCAATATTTTTGTTTGTTTTTGGTGTTGTACGTGCCATTGTTTACGGTAAACCCCACCCATGTCCTCTATGCCACTGTAACTAAACCATTCATCCTTTGACACTTAAGAGAATGGCACTTTCGATGAATTTTGTGGTCCCTTAACAATACAGATCGTCATGTTGCAACTGTTGGCTTGCATTTAGCTTTACATTACTGTAGACAAAATATCAAAATGTGTATACACTTCTGCATAAGAGTATTTCTTTCAATAACCACATATCACAGCAGCAACATGTGGCACACGAGAAATTAATGTAGTTTCACATTGCCATGAATCAAATTAGTAAGATTATCTGTCCCTTCAAAACACTTCCAGCCATTCTATAAATTTATATTGAAAGATGTAAGGCAATTAAAATTCACAAACTTATAATTTCTACATACATAGCTACTGGTGGCAATGTGTTTACTTAAATCAATGTTAACATCTTCCACTTTAGTGAAGTTAAATAATGGAATTTATTATTTTGCTTATTTCCAAACATGCTATCAAATTTATATTGAAAGAGTAAAAAAAGCAATTAAAATGCATGATTTTAAATTTTATGGAAAAGGCCCTGAAATTCCACATAAATTTATTTAAAATTCACTAGCTGAGTGAGGAAGTATAAGTGTACATCATAAATATTCATCTGTTAATAACCGACTGCATAAATTCAATGAAACATATGTTTGCAACTTGCAAATAATTAGACAAATCTTTGGATATGACCAAGGGAATTGAAAATAAAAGTGACAAAATTGCAACTATAACTTTGAACTTTCCATTAAAAAAAGTATTTGTTAAACTTAAATTTACTGCTATTGCTGTGGAATTTAAATGCACTCCAAATGTATGTTGGGATAAAGGTATTTTGAGAGGTGTTTCTAAATCAAGATTGCTGTATTTGCTTTGCTTATTGCAAAATTACAATTTATGGAGGTTTTTAGCAGTCAGCAAATTTCTAGAAGCATTTTCTCATCTCAAATGCTAAAGTCCACTAACACAATTCTTATACATGAGTCATTATATCATGTTTTGTTAATTGGTAACACTGTTTCCTGGAAATGTCATGATGCTTTCAGAAACACGCACAAATTGTTGATTCGCTCAAAGCATTTAACAAAACATTTTAAAACTTCAATCAACATGAATGTTGACTACTGGGAAATTAAAAGAGCATCAAGCTGTTCTCAGTCCTGTAATGGAAAAATGTAACACAAATAAATCAATGCACATATTTGCATAAACTGTGTAAATATTCAAATTATCCATCTGGATTGCATAAATCATTATTTCTACGTGCATTGCTACTAATGGTGAAGTATTTGCTTGAACCCATTTCAATATCTTCCACTTTAATGAAGTTAAACTGTGGAATTTTATATTTTTCTCTCTTCTGATCTGCTTCAACCGTGCTCTCAAATTTCTAGAAAGATTTTTTTTAAATCAATTCATCAATTTATAAAATCAATCAAAAATCAATTTATATCAATTTATAAAACGCATCAATTAATTTTTTGTAAAAGACCCTGAGTTTGCACGTAGAATGAGCATGCAGAGTGAGGAATTATAAATGTATAGCCTAAAAATTCATCTGTTTCATTTATTCCTACTGTATAACTTCATTGGGTTTAATTTTCGCAACTTGCAAATAATTATAAAGCAGCAGATTGAGTCACTAAGTCATTTGACACACCATAATATTTGAGTACCTTTCCCTTCGAATATGACTGAATTTTATCAAGGTCTCGTTACAAGTAAGCAAGGACTGCTTTATTGTCTAAACACTTTGTGAGAGAAGGTGCATCAAATGAAGATAATTGGGCTGGGAAGCATTCCTTGGAAACCCTTGCACTAGGGTTGAGAGAGTTGATTACAAATATAACCCACCCTATTTGTGCTAAATGTGACTCAATGTAGACAGAAGCAAAGTATACTTTTAAAAAGTGTCTGATCAAGTGCAATGCATGATCAAACGGCCTTGAGCTTGGTGGGAGACAATGTATGGGTTTGGATTGGTTTGGATTGGTTCAGCACATGCCATGCCAAGAGTATATTCAGGCTAGAATAATTTGCTTACTATTAACTCATGTATCCTTTGTTCATAGTCAATATTTGGCATTTCAATGAAAAAAAAAAAGGACAATCTGTATGCCACACTGGTTCATTTGGATAGTGAAGTAACCATGAGTACTCAAACTCAGATTGGAGTTTGGTTTGCAGTATCTGTCTGAGTTTTAATTTTAAATGCAAGCAGTCATCTGGTATTCTCCTCACTCTGATTTTGATGCTTGGAATGGTTGAAAATCAATTCTATCTTAAATAAAACTGAAATAAATAATACTTTTTGGGGTTTTTTCAGTTGGGTTTGAAACTATCAGCAGTGATGTTATGTTAATGATTTCTAACCTTTAGAATAACCATGTGTTTGTTTCTGGAAATATTCCACTTATGGTATTTTGCAAATGTTTTTAAAGGGAGATGCAGCTTTTCGAGATATTTCTCCACATGAGGAATCACCTTTGGCACCGATTAATTCCTGACATACTGATAGGATTTGCTGAACGGGGATTATTTGATGATTAACAGAATAGTCTAATCGCCTTTGGAATGTCCCATTAAATGAGGGTTAACGCAAGTCCAATTTTTTTTGTGAACAACTCCTTCCCTTTTTTAACTTATTCCTCAGCAGGCCTCTGTTGAATCAATTTCCCCATATGTAGTACATGGTTAACTTGTCAGCTAAACTATAATTATGCATATCAACAACATCTTGTAAATCTGCAAATTTTAACATTCCTTTTGAAAGAGTCTCGCCTGTTTTCTTCAGCAGATGTTGTCTGCATACTTGCCTGAAGCTAGGATGCTGTGTTGTAGAGAATGTCTATGGGCAGTATGATATAGGGAAACAAACAGGAGATGGGTCATAGCTGTACGATGTACAGACAACTGATTGGGTCACTCTACACTGTTTTAGAAGGCCTTTACAGAAATGACCACAACAGTCTGTAACGATGCTTAGTTGATGATCGTTGTAGTAGTGGGTGATTTTAATTTCAATCAATTTTGGATTGAGTGACATGTCAGAGGCCTGGGTAGGGTGGAATTTCTAAAATCCAGGAAGGGTTTTTAAAGCAGAATGTAGAGCATCCTATTTGGTAGGGAAGCTTTATTCAACTTTAAAATAAAGTTCTCATTCTCTAAAATAATGAGAATGGGCACGTCTGTGGAGCAACCCTTTGCAAACAGTGGCTATGGTTCGATAAGGTAGTCATGAAAAAGGATAAAGTTGGACAGAGTTAGATTCTTAAATTGGCCATGGGCTTCCTTCAATAGTATAGGTAAGACCTAGGAAAAGAAGATTGGGAGCAACTGGGGCAGCACAGTGGCACAGTTGTAGAGTTACTGCCTTATAGCGCCAACCATGTTCGATTCTGACTACAGGTGACGTCTGTATGGAGTTTGTATGTTTTCCCTGAGATTGTGTGGGTTATCTCCCGGTGCTCTGGTTTCCTCCCACACTCCAGTTTTGTTAGTTAATTGACTTCAATAAAATTGTAAATATTCCTTGGTGGGTGGTATATGGGGTATATAGTGCAAGTGTACGGGGTGATCACTGGTCGGGGCGGACTTGATGGGCCAAAGGGTGTGTTTCTATGCCATGTCTCTAAAGTCTAAAGTCTAAACTGCTAGAGGGAAAGCCTTCTGATAAGCGGACAATGTTTTAGAGTGAACGAGTAAGAGGACAAAGCCAGCCTGTCCTTGTACGGGTAAGAAAAAAAGATGGTAGGATTAGGGAACTTTGTCTTACAAAGGAAATTGAAATTTGATCAGGAAAAAAATGGAAATGTATGTCAAGTATGGAAAATTGTTTCAAATCAATTCTTTGAGGCAGACATAATCATGGCATTTAAAAAACTTTTGGACAAGTAGATGGATAGGAAACAATTTGAGGCATGTGTGATTAATATGCATAGCCACCTTAGTCAGCATGGACAAATTGGGCTACGACCCTGGGCCTGTTTCATGCTATATAACTATGATTAGTCTTTCTTTGGTCATCTGTTAATTTATACTTTACCACTAATTCACAGAACCTAATGCTGTAGCTGTTACCAGAAGTATGCATTGTACACTCATTCCTGATGGTCGTGCAAAAGGGAAACACCTGCTTGATATATTCTGACACTTTTATCATCATTCCAAGCCTAAGCAACTTTTCCGGGTTTTTTTCTCATGCAAAAATGCACTCTATCATTGCCCATCTGATTGCAGCATCTGTTCAAGGTCCACGCATTTATCATGTACCTGAATAAAAGACACAAGATCTTAGCTTCATATTTTATCTAAACGTCCCACGCAGTGGTACAATTCAAAGTCTAGTGCACTAATCAAAGGTTCGCTGAAAGTGACTTTAGTTAAGAAGGGATATTTTTGGATTGTTCTCTACTAATTTGCAGTCCTCTGAGTTGGAATCAAACTTAAAATCTGGATATGTTTTAAAACCAGAAGCTCTCAGCGAAAGAGAATATAAAGGCCATACACCCGGTGAAACATTATCCTTGTTCCTTTGTGGAAGTGAGAATCATTGTGAGAGCATCTATTGACCCTAATTGTCTTTGTAAAAATGATGATGGTACAACCTTCTTAAAAGTCCCATACCATGATAAATAACAAATAACAAAAATAGATGGCATTTAACTGTTACATAATCACCATTGTTACATAAGTGCCCAAGATGTATGACTCACGTTTTGTGAATGCAATGGATAAAGTCATGTCAAGGGGAAGCATTGTTTGAATGCCAGTCTGCAGGGGGTGGTTATGGCTGAGCTATGATGTTGGTAATAAATGACTTGTTGAGTTGTCAAGTCAACTGTAACATTACTTCAATTCAATCCGGATTATAGAACATTCTTACAGCATCAGATCCTCTTAGATGTAAGCCTGTGGACCTAGGTTTCTGTTTAAATGGATGACTTCAGGTCAAAGAATATAATTATTTTGATATTATCCATACATTTTTACAAATCCCAGATGTGAATAACAATGCTCAAGATTGAAGGTATAATAACCTGGATGATATTATTTAAGAAATTTTATCTCCAGATCACTGTTATTGTTGGTGACAATCGTGCCTCAGGGCCACAGGTTTATGGATGTAAGGAACACTCCAGAAACATTGGGCTAAAATCTTAATTTGACACTTCAAATCCTTTCCCATTCCAAACAGCACAATCTGCCTCCTCTGCCATCCTCACCCCGTCCACTCCCTGCATAAAAATATGTGCTGCTTCTCACGCTGAACACTTTTGATTCTTTTGTCTGTCACTTTGCCTAATTGATTGTTTGAATGGTCATATACTCATTACCTAGCACCAAGATGAATAATTTAACCAGTTTGGGCACAAACATTTTCTGAATAAAGTTTAAAGCACATGGAACTGTGGGTAAATACATCAACATGGATTGGTATAGAGCAAAAACAAAGAGTGGACGTAAACAGATTTTTGCCACATTTACAGGCCACGGCCAGTTAGGCATGAGCTCTGAAGAAAGGTCCCGACCCAAAACTTCGTGCATCCTTTATTCCAGGGATGTTGCCTGACCAGTTGGGTTACTCCAGCACTTTGTGTCTATCTTAGGAATTAGTGGGATTGGGTGCTTGAGCCTTATCTGTTCAAAATCTCTATCAAGGATTCAGTGAGGGGATCATATATCATATTCCCAAGTTTACTGATGACACGCAAGCAACTGGGATTGTGAGTGTAGTGCAGGATGTGAAGAAGGTTCAAGGAGCTATTGACAAGCTAAAAAGGTGGGAGAATATATGGCAGATGGAATATAATGCAGACAAATGTGCGATCACCCACTACAGTGCACACAACAGTGAAACAGAGTATTTTAAAATGGAGAGACATTTGGAAATGTTGATGTTCAAAGTGACTTTGGCACTGAAAGTAACATGCCAAGGACTGGAGTTTGAAGAAGGGCCGGGATCTGAAACATTACCAATCCATGTTCACCTGAGATGCTGCCTGATCCGCTGAGCTACTCCACCATACATTATGGTGTCTTCTTTGGTAAATCAGCATTAGTGGTTCCTTGTTTTAGCAGTGTGTTGGTCAATATTATGTGAGGAATTAATACAGAATTAAAGATGTTTCACTGCAATTGGTGAGGCTACACCTGGAGTATTGTTCTTCAGACGTAAAAAAAAGGTAAAGGTTGCCACACAGGGAGAGCAATGATAACTCACCAGAATTGTTCCGGGGATGGTAGGTGTGCCATATGAGGAGGGATTGAGTTGACTAGGTCTCTAGGAAGGAACTGCAGATGCTGGTTTAAACTGAAGATAGACACAAAAAGCTAGAGTAACTTAGCGGGTCAGACAGCATCACAGGAGATTGGAGAAAAGGAATAGGTGAAGTTTTGGTTCACCTCTATCTCAGAGTGCTGTGGAGGCTGTCATTGAGTTTATTTGAAACAGATATTGATGGATATCCAAATGTTCAAGTGATAATGAGGTAAGGGATTAATGTAGGAAAGTAAAGCAGAGGCTTGGTTTAGTTTAGTTTAATTTATTATCACATGTACCGAGATACAGTGAAGAACTTTTGTAGTATGCCATCCCATCAGCAGAAATACGACATAATCAGCCATGATTTTAACAGAATCATTGAGTTCTACTCCACAGACAGGTGTCTCTCTGCTCACCTCATGCCTGTTCACCTTTTTGCTTGTCTACTCTGCCCCCATGTGCCTGTGATAACTTCTATTCAAGTGTCTGTCTAATTGTCTCTTAAACATATGCTGTGCCCTCCATAATGTTTGGGACAAAGATCCATCATTTATTTATTTGCCTCTGTACTCCATAATTTGAAATATGTAATAGAAAAAACTCACATGTGATTAAAGTGCACATTGTCAGATTTTATTAAAGGCCATCTTTATACATTTTGGTTTCACCATGTAGAAATTACAGCTGTGCTTATACATAGTCCCCCCCCCATTTCAGGGCATCATAATGTTTGGGACACATGACTTCACAGGTGTTTGTAATTGCTCAGGTGTGTTTAATTGCCTCCTTAATGCAGGTATAAGAGAGCTCTCAGCACCTAGTCTTTCCATCACCATTGGAAACTTTTATTGCTTTTTTGTTTTATCAGCATGAGGACCAAAGTGGTGCAAATGAAAGTCAAAGAAGCCATTATGAGACTGAGAAACAGGAATAAAACTGTTAGAGACAGCCAAACCTTAGGCTTACCAAAATCAACTGATTGGAACATCATTAAGAAGAAAGAGAGCACTGGTGAGCTTACTAACCGTAAAGGGACTGGCAGGCCAAGGATGACCTCCACAGCTGATGACAGAAGAATTCTCTCTATAATTAAGAAAAATCCCCAAACACCTGTCTGACAGATCAGAAACACTCTTCGGGAGTCAGGTGTGGATTTGTCAATGACCACTGTCTGCAGAAGACTTCATGAACAGAAATACAAAGGCGACACTGCAAGATGCAAATCACTGGTTAGCCACTAAAATAGGATGGCCGGGTTACAATTTGCCAAGAAGTACTTAAAAAAGCAACCACAGTTCTCGAAAAATGTCTTGTGGGCAGATGAGATGAAGATTAACTTGTATCTGAGTGATAGCAAGAGCAAAGCATGGAGGAGAGAAGGAACTGCCCAAGATCTAAAGCATATCACCTCATCTGTGAAACATGTTGGTGGGGATGTTATGGCCTGGGCATGTATGGCTGCTGACGGTACTGGCTCACTTATCTTCATTGATGATACAACTGCTGATGGCAGTAGCTTTATGAATTCTGAAGTGTAAAGACACATCCTGTCTGCTCAAGTTCAAACAAATGCCTCAATACTCATTGGCTGACGGTTCATTCTCGATCAGGTAGGTATGTTGCAAAACTTACCTTCGGTAGCGCTGCAGTTCTGCCACTGGCCATGTGTGCGATTTTTAAGAAAGTTATGGGCTTTTGACTGTTCTCGATCACAGCTTTTGAGTTAAGTCAATAGAAAAGCAATAGGGGGGGGGGGGGGGGGGCGGGAGTATAAAATGCCAACTTTTTTCTCCTGCCTGTCCGAGATATATTTTCTCGGGCTACTACCTGATGCTGAAAAATCGTCCCGACTGCCGTTCTCGGAATTTTTTTTTAAGCCGCGGGACAATTTCAGCGCTGGAGTAAAATAAAAAGCTACTTCTAACGCCGTCAACGCAGGCAACAGAACGGATCTCACGTACGGGACAAAACATTAGGTAAGTCGTTTATTTTACATATAAACTTGCTTCTTAGGATTACTTTAATCCAAATTTCATCAGCGAAAATGTGATTATGTAAATATACGAACCGGCAGTGTTTTTCCTGCCGATATGGGGTTTAAATTCACCGCAACCACAACGATACAATCAATCGCGTTACACACAAACCCACTCGCAAGATGATTAAAATGGCCATTAATTTACGGGAATTAAACAATAAAGTCCTTCCATTTGGCCTATAAACCTATGACAATGAGATTTAAAAATCATGTTATATTGTGAATTCTTGTGTGAATGTTATTTGGACACTTTTAGGCTATTTAAAAATGTTAACCTTTTCTTAAGAAATGGATAGATGTATAGATCTAGTAATTGAATTTTGTAATTAGCTGCAATTGGGTAACTAACTAAATTAGGTAACTAACTAATTAAATATGCTTTAATTTCAGGTCATCCAAGTAAGATTGTTTCATATTTGTTTCAAAATGCTTCAATCTATAATAACTGAAAATTCCATTCAATTCTCTTTATTTTTAAGAAAGTTATGGGCTTTTGACTGTTCTCGATCACAGCTTTTGAGTTAAGTCAATAGAAAAGCAATAGGGAACAAGATGCTAATTTCAGAGTAGGAGTATGAAAATGGCCATAACTTTTTTAATACTGAAGATATGAAAGTGAATTAGGTGTCAAATTAAACATCTTTTTATGCTTTATCTGACGGGATAAATTGCAGACTTGATTTTTAAAATCTCAACATTTTGTAACATTGCTACATCAGGGGAATCCAAACTTTTCAGCATTATATATTTGACACATTTTTGTGGGCCGTAGGAAAAAATAAAGAAATGTCAACTGTTCACCCACCCACACCCACTCACTCACTCACAGGCCACTGCCGCTGACCTTCACTGTCTTTCTGGGCCACCAATCCTGCTGCCGTCATCCCGTATCTCTACTCCAGCCCCCCACGAGCCTTCACCAGCGACTCCGCTGACCCTCGCCTGTCCACCGGCCATCAGCGGGTCAGAGCCGTCACCTCATCACAGCATGTGGTCTGACACTGCTGGGTCCTAGTGCTCCTCCCTTCCTACCGGAAACCTCAGTAATTGCACTAAACATTATTGCCTCAACTTGATAGCCTATGGCAAACTGACGTGTAAGTTCCCGCGCTACCACAGAACCCGCTAAATAGACCGCCACACGGAACGTGTTAAGAGCTAAGCTGCCGGTCGGATAAAATCTCATTGGGGGCCGGATGTAGCCCACAGGCCATAGTTTGGAGCCCCTGTTCTACAGCAAGACAATGATCCCAAACATACTGCTAAAGCAACAAAGGAGTATTTCAAACCTTAAAAATGGTTAATTCTTGAGTGGCCAAGTCAATCACCCAATCTGAACCCAATTGAACATGCCTTTTATATGTTGAAGAGAGAACTGAAGGGGACTAGCCCCCAAAACAAGCATAAGCTAAAAATGGCTGCAATACAGACCTGGCAGAGCATCATCAGAGAAGTCACCCAGCAACTGGTGATGTCCATGAATCGCAGACTTCAAGCAGTCATTGCATGCAAAGGATATCCAACAAAATACTAAGCATGACTACTTTCATTTACATGATGTTGTTGTGTCTCAAACATTATGGTGCCCTGAAATGGGGGGACTATGTATAAACACTGCTGTAATTACTACATGGTGAAACCAAAATATATAAAAATGGCCTTTAGTAAAATCTGACAATGTGCGCTTTAACCACATGTGATTTTTTTTCTATTAAAAATCTCAAATTGTGGCGTACAGAGGCAAATAAATAAAGAATGGGTCTGTCCCAAACATTATGGAGGGCACTGTAATTGTGCTGACACTGTCTGCTATGGCAATGTGCTCCATAACAACCATTCTATGCAAGATGACATTTCCCCTCAAATCCCCTTTAAATCTCTTTTCCCTCAACTTGCATCTAGGCCATGTTGGTTTTGACACCATCACCTTGGGAAAATTATTCTATCTATGTTTGCCTTTTATCATATTATAATCTGAATCAGATATTTTATTGAAAAGCAGTGTGTACTCAAAGGGCCAGATGACCTAGTCATTTTCCTAAAACTTACACTGGTACATAATAATAATAATAATAAATTTTATTTATGGGCGCCTTTCAAGAGTCTCAAGGACACCTTACAAAAATTTAGCAAGTAGAGGAAAAACATGTAAGCCGAATGAAATATACTAGAGACATGACACACTGGCCAACCTGAGTACCTTCCGCAACAGACTGGTTCCACCATGATACAATGCAGAACGCCACTGGAGCTCCTTTTCCCCTGGGGCTATCAAACTGTACAACTACTCCCCCTTCTGTCATGTGGTAGATGATCCCCACCCACCTACCCCCCAATCTTTGTACATTTCCAATCATTTTCACTCATCATTTTAATTTTATGTTTCACGTATCTTGTGTTTTATGACTGCTGGCAAATCAATTTCCCTCCTGGGATAAATAAAGTTCTATCGTATCATTTCATATATCTTATCGGTCTTATCTTGGCAGCTGCAGCTTCAGTATCTAATACAGTATCTTCTATGGATTAGCAGAGGAGATATTGATCTCTGCATAGATGGAGATTGAGAAATAACAACGAACCAAATGTAATTGGATTTCAAGAATGTTATTGGCCAATTATTGGTCTAGTACATTGGACTGATCGAAAATGCATTCATTCATCCAAAATCAACATCCATACTAAGTATGGCCATGAAAATATTAAACTGCTACATCCATTACTTAAACTCAAACTCAAGACTCAGCCTTGGCTGTTTCTCTCTTGCTATTGAAGAAACTTGTAAAGGGTTGAAGATAAAGACCACTGACCAATAACCATTGGACACTCCAAACTACATTGGAGGAACAGCACCTCATATTTTGCTTGGGCAGCTTACAACCCAGCGGTATGAATATTTACTTCTCGAACTTCAAGTGACTATTGCTTTCCCTTTCTCTTTATCCCTCCCCCATCCTAGTTCTCCGACCAGTCTAACTGTCTAACCTTTGATTGAATTTTATCTTTGTATGCTTCGTTGTCACCTTCCCTTAGTTAACAATGATCTATTCTACATTTTCCTTGATGATTGTCTCCTTTGATGTCTGTTTTCACACCTTATCTTTCTATATCTGTCTGCCTCTCCCCTGACTCAGTCTGAAGGATCTCGACCCGAAACGCCACCCATTCCTTCTATCCAGAGATGCGGCCTGTCCCACTGAATCACTTCAGCATTTTGTGTCTATCGTCAGTGTAAACCAGCATCTGCAGTTCCTTGGGTCATCGTTTTTGGCTTTGCACTATTATTGTTAGGTTTTTTTTAAATATACGGAACTTATTTTTTTGTTGTTATAGTGATTACAGAGGACTCTGTTTTCATATCTGTTGTGTTGCTGCAAGTAAGAATGTAATTGTTTCATTTCGGGGCATATTACAATAAAACACTATAGACCCTAGTTAGGTACTATCCAAATGAAATTATTCATATTCTGGAAATCGTTAATGTAATTTTCTATCGCTGGAATTTATGGAACACGGTATTCATTTGTAAGCCCAACTGCCAATGCATTGAGAGAAACAGCAAATCCCCGTAAACCGAATGGCCTGTGAAAATGTCGCATCTTAGGCAAGGCTTTTTGCATTAGCTGAAAAAACATACGTTCAACTCCTTCGTCAAAAACGAAAGGCTTCCGTTTAATAAAACTCGTTTTGTGACAATGGATCAACAAGAACTGAATTTTATCGCAAGGTCTACACAAGGATAACATGGACAGGTGACGTTTCAGGTCGGGACCCTTCTGCTGGCAAGCATACTTGCTGGCTTTTTGGAATATACCAGTGGGCAGTGATTTAAAAAATATCTGGAATTGGAATCACAAATGAAGCTAAGAGGTTTATGAAAATCAGGTGTATTTGCTCTCTAAAAAAAACCTCACTGAGAACCCAACGTCCACATAGTTGTGGTTCTGAACGACCGGCGAATCCTTCCACAGCGATCAGAGTGTGCAAATGGAGCGCTGCACAGAATAGGCAGAGATCCATTGCTTCAATCGTCTGCCCTTCTCTCTGGGGTAGAACCAAAGAACTACAGATGCTGGTCTATACCAAAGATAGACTCAAAAATGCTAGAGTAACTCAGCGGGTCATGCAACATCTCTGGAGAAAGGGTGACGTTTCATGTCGGGGGTCTTCATGCTGAAAAAAAGTGTTCACATCGTTTCAGCAACTTCCTCTCATGACGGGACGGAGAGGAGGTTTTCAGTCTGATGAAGGGCCCCGACCCGAAACGTCACCCATACTTTTTCTCCAGAGATCCTGCCTAGCCCACTGAGTTATTCCAGCATGTTATGTCAATCTGACGTGTTGTGGTATCCATATTTGCATATTGGTATCCATATTCTGTGGCAGGTCCTGCGTCGAATATTTCATTTCCGTTCCGTTATGAGAGGAAGTTACTGAAAGGAATAGATTTGAATCTGAGTACGGCTCTTTGGAATGCCAATGAGAAAACAAAACATTTGAGCTGGGATAAGTTGAATATATTCCGAACAATTGCTCTGTACGGGCAAAGAAACCAAAGTGGAGCAGGTAATCTTATAATCAATCAATTGAGGCATATTCTGTGCAAGTGATGAGTAATTGGCCGGAACCATAGCACAATTGTCGATCAGATATCGGCACTATCTATATATATAAAGCTATAAAGCTTGGTCCAGAGGTTGAGAAGGAGTTTCTTCCCAGAGGCAATTCGGACTGTAAACGCCTTTCTCACCAGGGACTAACTCTACAGAACGTTTTTCCTTCTATTATTTATTATGTAAAAGAATATGTGTGTTATGATTGTGTTTATAATTTGTTTGGTTGTTTTGTTGTTTGTCTTTTGCACAAAGGTCCGCGAGCATTGCCACTTTCATTTCACTGCACATCTCGTATGTGTATGTGACAAATAAACTTGACTTGACTTGACTTGACTATCCCATCAATCCCATTTGTTTATTTCCAGGATCCCTCGCAAATGCCCAATCTCAACTCCCCGCTGATTATCCTAGCAATAACCTGCTCCGTGGTAACCGGTTAGTGCGGATTTGGGGTTATCATGGGGGGTGGGAGAACGTGCAAACCCCACGCAGATTCCAGCCGAGCTAAGAACACATATCTGTAGTCTGTGCCGATCTAAATCAACATTGGACTCTTGCGCGTGGGTCTGCACTTATTTGATATCTTCGAACCCATACGAATGGCTTCTGTTTTGTGCTCAGAGACAAGCAGCTCTGCGAAGATGAGAGTGGTGATAGTCGCTCTCCGATCAGTCCCGTGCCACTCACAGCAGTCTCATTATTCCAGTCAAGTGATTTTCAGTTAAACAAAAAAAAAAGGGTTTTGCCAGTCGTTTTCGGCCGGAATTCTGCGCGCGAGTGAACATAAAGAAAATAAAATGTATTATCACCGGACCGGACTATCAAGGTTCATTGATCATGGTCAGAGAATGTGGAAACTTGCCCTCGCCGACCACTTCGTCTGTGGGACACCTGGATGACTGGAATTCCTGCAAGACGCACAGACAAAACACACACTGCTGGAGGAACTCAGCTGGTCCGGCAGCATCAGTGCAGAACATGGACAGACGACATTTCGAGTTGGCACCCTTCCTCAGACTGCTGCCCCATTTCCTCCACGGGTGCTGCCTGGACCGCTGAGTTACTCCGGCATTTTGTACAAACAAGGAACTACAGATGGTGGTTTACCAAAAAAGAAAATACACTAAGTGCTGGAGTAACACAGTGGGCCAGGCAACATCTCTGGAGAACATGGATAAGCGACTGAAGAAGGGTCCCGACCCGAAACGTTACGTGTCCATGTTCTTCAGAGATGCTGCCTGACCCGCTGAGTTATTCCAGTGTTTTGTGTCTATCATCGGTTTAAATCCGCACCTGCAGTTCCTTCCTACAGGCGTAGTCAACTCAATCCTACCTCATATGGCACATCTACCATCCCAGGAACAATTCTGGTGAATTACTATCTTTCTATGTCTGAAGAATAAAAATACTTATTTTGCTTAAGATTCCAGCATCTGCAGCCTCGTATCTTCTCACTATCTCAACAGGAGTCTCCCGTCCTCTGAGCCGCTCTTCTGGGATCCTCTGACCCACCAAACCCATCTCCACCATGGTAAGCCAAGAAATATCTGATAATTGTCCCGATCCCTTCTCCGTCGTGACGAGACCGACCCGGGTGACGCTACAAAGTTGCAATGAAGTGGTGTGGAAAGTGCCATGGAGGCAGAAAAGGTGGAAACAAAATGAAAGGAACCCCTTAGAAAAGAAACAATTTAAGCAAAATCATTTCGTATTATCTGCAATTAGTCTGAAGAAGGGTCTCGACCCGAAACGTTGCCTATTTCCTTCGCCCCATAGATGCTGCCTCACCCGCTGAGTTTCTCCAGCATTTTTTGTCCACCTTTGTATTATCTGCAAATGTCCTATACTTCCTTCACGACTGGGCTTTAATTATTGTCCACAATTTCCCTCTTTTATTTGCTTATCCTTCATTCTGACATTCAAAGGAGCTGTTGGATGAAACCGCAGAGGGAACGACTTAAAACCGAAAATAGATAAAATGCTGGAGTAACTACGCGGGCCAGGCAGCATCTCTGGAGAGAAGGGATGGGTGAAGGAAGGATCTCGACCCATGCCTTCTCTCCAGAGATGCTGCATGTCCCACTGAGTTACTTCAGCTTTTTTGTGTCTCTCTTCGGTTTAAACCAGCATCTGCAGTTCCTACACATTAAAACGAAAATAATTAGCTTGGCGTTGCTAAGTCGGGGCCGCAACTGCAACCCCACCCTGTAGATAAGAGCGCACGGTTTAATGCCGAGCTGCAAACACCCCCAATCCCATATCATTGCTACAGTGCACAGTTTCATAGCGGGTCGCCAGCAGCAGCACCAGGCGCGACCTGCAACTGGCCGGGTGCCCGGCGGGCGCGAGCTGTGCGCGAGCACGGGGAGGGAGGGTTAACCAGGCGCGCGTCACGGGCCCGGGGCTCAATCAGAGCGGCGCGAGCTCCAGGCTGGAGGACGAGGAGGAGGAGAAGCGCATTTACAATCTGCTTCACTCTCGGCTCAGCTGCTTAAACTAAGCTGCGGGTCGGCGCAGCAACTTAACAATACGGATTGGGAGCTCCAATGCAAAGGGGGTGGAGGGGAAACACGCGTGAGAATTCTTCTATTGCAAAGGAACACACAAAACAAGGATTCTGACTTGAACTCATGTTGGAGCACCAGGGGCAATTTGTGAAGTGTTAAGACAGCAGGGGAGTCTTCTTGTTGTTTCGAGGCATCTTTGGAAAGTTTGTTTGCAAACTGCGTGTGCCTCTTGCCGGAGTTGTCATGCTGCGGGTGCGCTGCGACGGCGCCGGGTTGCTGGCGGTCTGCTTACTGTGGTCGGGCTGCTGGCGAGCGGCGAGCGGGCGGACACGCGACTGCCAGCCGTGCAGCCGGGAGCGGTGCGAGGAGCTGCCAGCCTGCCCGGGCGCCAAGGTGCTGGATGCCTGCGGCTGCTGCTCGCTGTGCGCCAGGCAGAAGGGGGACACGTGCGGCGACCTAGACACCGACTTGGGCAAATGTGACACGGGTCTGTGGTGTGTGACTGAGAACCTGCCTGGTGCTGAGGAAGGGGAGGACGGGGACAGCAGCTCCGGACTAGACCGAGGGCCGTCGACAGGAGTCTGCAAAGGTGAGCAACTTTTGTTTTGTTATCGCTCTTTTTAGTGTAAACCTGCTTAGTTTAAACGGGTACGATCCATACAATGTCACAGATGACATTCGTGATAGTGTTTGAGTTAAAGGACCACGGTGGAGGCAGATTTAAATTACCTGGCTGTCAATTTCTCACCTGAAAGCGCATGTTGTTGGGGGATAACGCCACCAAACGGCACAGTCTGGAAAAATAAAATGCAACTTAAAACTACGTTCCGGATGTTTCTACAGGTATAGTTTCAAAAGTGTAATCTTTACGTTAACGCATCGATCAAATATGTGCTGAAAATAGTAAACGCCGGAAACTAACTTTAAAACTAGTTAGTCATGAATGGGTGACGCTGCACATTGGTCTTTCAATGTGTTAGTGAAACATGTGGTAGATTTGAAGCGTGTTCAATCAACAGGGAAAAAATAAAACTTAAATGAGTTACTCCAGCTCTTTGTGTCCTTTTTTGTAAACCGGCGTGTACAGTTCCTTGTTTCTGCATTAAATTATTGCAACTTGCATGTTACATCTGTTTTAGTGGGTGACATGTAACAGTGGCTGTGTGATCCGTTCACAGTGTGTCCTGTGTATAAAACTTTCAGCCAGTAATGCTACTTCTCGATTTTTTGTTTACAATGTCAATTTCCTTGCAATTATTTTACATGGCATTACATCCGTAGGTATTGTGATTCTCATACCCGTCAACTGCTTCTGCCATGTAGTGTAGATCGCGGTGTAGTTCCGAAGTTTCTCCAGTGCCTCCTTATGAGCAATTATTGCAATTGTAATATTTTAATTAAAAGAGCTGTATAATAGTGTGGTTATATATTGGTCTCGAACGTGGCTACTCCAAGATCTGTGGTGTGGGAGGACGGACTACACGCTATGGGAAGTTAGCAAACAATCCATCCTCTTGAGTTAAAGATCCATAATCTTCTTTGTTGCATGACAGCTGGTTAAACCGTCAGGTTGACTGTTGTCCTGGAATAACTGTGACAATTGTACAACGCAGCAAGCAGAGAAAACCACAAATGTTTGATATATGGTAAGAGTGTTCTTAATGAAGCAACATTCTGTTTGTTTGCCAAATTCCAATGTACACATTAAAAGAATGCAAGAAGTAATTTTTCAGATGTTAATTGGACTTTTAAAATGTAAACTTCAGGGGGGGGGGGGGGGTGACGGGCAGACTATAGGGGAAAATTGTGCTTTTAAAGGGATAAAAAAGATGTCCAATTTCTATGTCTGACATTTTCAGAGGGGTGAAAATCAGTCTGTGATGTAAACTGTGTATTAATAGCTACATAATAATCAAATCTGTTTATTCCTGGCGTTGGATCAACAATTCTCATCATTCATGGATTCTCTGGACAATGGTTTGAAATTACACTGTTTGAGTTCCCGTTCAAATCTAGATGAGGATGTTTCATACAAAGTGCTGGCGTAGTCAGAGGACCAGGCAGCATCTCTGGAGAACTTGGATGTTCTGGGTCGGGTTGTGATGTTTCGGGTTGGGAGCCTTCTTCGGACTGATTGTAAGGGGGTGGTGGTGGGGATGAAATATTACTCCTTTCCTCCCCCTCCCCGTCCACCTAAATTCCTTCATCTAGTGTTACAATTTGCATCACTCCAAACCTCTCGTCATATTCTGCATTTTCATCTTTGATCTTTATCCAATTATCTGCCTATCCAAAATATTTCTCACCGATTTTTACATTAGCTGCCTGGCTTTGGTCTACCACCCCTCCCTGCTAGCTCATCTCGACCCCCCCACCCTACACCCTACAATCCAGAGATCCCCTGAATTATTCCAGCATGGTGGTTTTTTTTTTGTGCATCAAGATCTGCAGTTCCTTGTTTCCATATTTCATCAGTTAGTCTGAGTTGCAGCTCATTAATCTAAACTGCCTGGCATCATGAACAGGTGAAATTAATTGGTTTTTACTGTGTGAACAAAAGTGCACCACGGAACAAGCACAAGTGGGAAGTGGTTCTTTTCTGAAGATCCAGCTCTTGATGGAATTTTCAATGCTAAGATATAATATGCTGTTTACATTTTTTCATGATTGGTTTGATCAAGTCCAGATAGGCTATTGTTGTCCCAGAACAGTTATATATGGCAACGAGGTGATAGAAATTTTGATTTTAGAGATACACAGAAAAAGAGCACAAAGTTGTGAAACTTACATTTTATAAAGTTATTTCATGTCAATTCATTGCCTGGAAGATTGCATTTTAACACTTGGTAATTTTTTTAAATTCCGGAGAGGGTTACTGGGTAACTAATTACATATCACGTTGCTAAAAAAGATGCTGCATAGCCTTTTCTGTGGTTTGTTTACTTTGTGTTGGCACAAAATACAACACATTACTCAATCAACTTCAATGATAAGAAAACATCACTCTAATTGCACAAATGATGAGTCTCTTTGGATGCAGACATTTAACTATGTATTGTCTTTGACTGAGGTTGTTCCACTTTCATTTAACTAATCACTGGTTTCACTATCATCTGGCAGCAAATTCTTCATTATGGAGTATGTTAGCCTAAGATAAATATATGGCTATTGAGAATGTACTGGGGGAAATATGATGGGTGAAACTTAAAACCTGTGATCGTGGAGGAGCACTCTTGCTTATCTCAACCCAACTACACAAATGTCAAACGGAAGAAAATACTTTCCTTTCTGATGATAGATGCAAAGTGTTGGAGTTACTCAGCAGGTCTGGCAGCATCTCTGTAGTAAAAGGATGGATGACGTTTCAGTCATCTACGTCTGAAGAAGGGTTCTGGCCCAAAACGTCACCGATCCTTCTCCAAAGATGCTGCCTGACCCGCTGAGTTACTCCAGTACTTTGTGTCTATCTTTGGTATGAACCAGCATCTGCAGTTCCTTTCAGTTCCTTTCTGAGCTGTTTCTTCTCCATTTCCAAGGGGTCAGCCAGGCAGAAAATATTGGAAATGCCCAGCAGGTCAAGCAGTATCTGTGGATAGAAAAACAGAATTCATATTTCAGATCAATGGCTAATTTATTAAACGATATGATACGATATGATAGAACTTTATTCATCCCCAGAGGGGAATTGGTCTGCCGACAGTCACAGCACACAAGCAACACAAAAACTTGAAATTAAAAGTAAAAAGACAAGCGACGGTTGGCTGCCTGCCGTGTGCACAGCACCTTCAAATGAACAAAGAAACACAAATTTATACAAAGGGCAGAGGATTCTAAGCTGGAATGTGCCCCCCACCCATCTTCTCCCACACCAGGTCCCCCTTTGTTTCCCTACCGCCCCTCACGGCGGTCCCCCCCATGCTGGGTCCCCATTGTTCTTCACGGCGATCCCCCTCCACCGGGTCCCCATTGTCTTCCCCTCCCCAACACGCTCTTCGACTGCGAGGCCCCTTCGCCACCAAGGCTCCCACTGCTGCCGAGTCTCCCGCTGCCGCCGAGGCTCCCACCACTGCCGAGTCTCCCGCTGCCGCCAACGGAGACACAAGTGACTGGGTACTGGAATCTGTAGCCAAAAAAGGAGAAAACAGCTGGAGGAAGTTGGCGAGTCTGGCAGCATCGGCAAAAGGAAATGGGCAAATTACGTTTTGGGACGAGACCCTTCATACATTTTATGCTGCCCATGTGTTACTTTGGGTTTTTTCTCTCCGTGGAGGCTGCCCAACCTGCTGAGTGTTTCCGGCATTCTTTTTATAATCTTCTGTTTACGTCTTTTGTTTAAAACTCCTCCTGACAGATCAGCTGTAATTAGCAAGGCTACACCACCCTCTTGCATGCAGCACCACAACCACTTGTATTACTCGGTCCCTTGGTTTTCATTCTTACAAATATCCCCTTTGTTCTCCCCATCCCTCCCTTTCTCTGCAAATGAAAACAAGACTAACTTTTTACAGTTCTAATGAAAGGCCATTGACCTGAAGTGTTAATTCTATTTTTCTCCCTACAGATGCTCTCTGACCTGTTGAATATTTCTAGCATTTTTATTTCAAAAGTCAATTTTATTGACACTAAAGTGCTTCTGGACATCCGGAGGTCATGAAAACTTTATAACGCATACAAAGCCTTATTTTTATTGTTCTTACAGTTACATTTGTATCCACAGAATAAACAATTTGGTTGCACTGGTCAACACATTTACCTTTTCTTATTAGGTTATAAATCACAATTGAAATGCAGGCAAAGATCAGGCTCTACATTCTTTGATGCACATGCCAGTAGAAATTTGGCAGAAGAATGTTCATATAACATGACAATTCTCCCTGAAGCCAGACATTCTTCAATTCATCCACATCATCCCTTGATGGATTTTATTCACCTTTTTACAGTAAGTCAATAAGCTTTCCAGCTGCCGGGTTCAAATAGTTTCAAAGTTCAGAGATTTTTTTTTTTTTTACATGCTCGTCTGAAGAATTGAATCCCAATGTCAGTGATGCTGGCGGCCTTTCTAATTGCAATCCTAAATCAGTTGTTTCTGAGTTTAAATATTGTGGATTGAAGCTGCAGAAAAAAGATGAAAGATGCAATGGAAATAAACTCTTTATCCCATTAATTTGTGCTAAAAGCAATCTTGCTATTTACCATCCCTCTTGCTTACTGTAACACATTACATTTCTGCATGATTAGTAGCAGAACACAAATTCATCTATACACAATGAGCTACCAACGTCTTTGCATTTAAAGACTATGCATTTGTTATATTCTTTTCCGACATTACATTTCATCTTTTTTTTAAACCGACATGTGTATTTTCCTTTGGGTGACTCTGCTGCCTTTTCGGTTCATTTTTTCAGCCTTTGGATCATCAGCAATCTTGCAAACATCAGTAAGACAGACTTGAATGCAGTCTGAAGAAGGGTCTCAACCCAAAACATCACCCATTCCTTCTCTCCAGAGATGCTGCCCATCCCGCTGAGTTACTTTACCATTTTGTGTCTATCTTGAATATCTAAGACTTCATCACTAGCTGAGACGGGAATACTAGTCTGAAATACACACATGCAAATACCAGATGAAAGATGAGCTCAGCTATGATACCACCACATGTAATCAGCCAGGTACTATTCGCACAAAATCAGCTAAAAAATAGAAAGGAACAGGCGCCATGAAAACACTGTCCAGTGGGGATTCAATGCTGTTCAAGGTTGTGTTGTAAAATGGTACAATTGTTCAGAGTGGAAAGAAAAGGAATGTGATCACATTTACATAAATGGAATATGACAATTTACATCAGCTTAAGATGATTCTCCGTTTCGCCTTATTTTTGAGTTAAGTAGAATGACAAATTTTAATAGTGATCCCAGTTTATTGTGCTACATTTTGATATCCATTACAAATGATGATGGTCAGGAATGTGTTATCACAGCCTTGGAATTAATGTAGCACTTTTTTAACAAAATCTGAACTAAGTAGATTTAATGTAGATTCTTATTGTTCTGTTTTCCAAGATGGCTGCCGGAAGGGAGAGCGAACACTGACGCGATTAGCTGCCGCTGCTCTCTCTTTGAATTGTGTATTGTTGATGTCTTTACTATTTTTTATTTTTTATTTTTTTTGTTGTTATTTTGTTTTGTTTCATTCCGCTTGCATGATTTGTAATCTGTTTACTAAATTTTGTAAGGTGTCCTTGAGAATCCTTGAAAGGCGCCCATAAGTATAATGTATTATTATTATTATTATTAATGTTAAAGCCAAATACATTGATGTCAATGAAGCAGCCGCCCATTTTTATATTGTATGGAATTTGTAGGGAACACACATTATTCTTGCTGTCAATCCATGAGTAGGACAGTGAGAGCCTGGGGCAATTTCTTAAGTTGAATCTAATTTTAATGTGACCTCAAAAGCTCTTTAGCACTCCGACTGCTTCAAAATTTACATATTAAAGAGTGTGAGCATATGCCAATTGTGGTTTCTCCATAATTCACATTCAGTAATTTGTTTGTCAAAACTCCCATTTCTTGTCCTTGGATAAATTGGAATGACACTCAAATTTCTTCTATTAACATTAAGGCGAGCTTGAAATTTACATATGCACAATTAATTTTGTGATTCAGCATGCTGGTCACCAGAATGACCTGTATACATTATAATTTGTGAATATTTGTGTTGTGCATAACCCAAATTACACCATGCAACATCTGGGCAGACTGCCTAAACTTACCTGATCTCCCGGTTGCTAAACACTTTAACTCCCTCTCCCATTCCCACATTGACCATTCTGTCTGGGACTTCCTGCATTGTCAGAGTGATGCCCAGCACAAATTGGAGGACAACACCTCATGTTCCACTTGGGCAGCTTAAACCCCAGCGGTATGCACATTGAATTCTCTAACTTCAAGTAACCCTTGCCTTCTCTCCATCCCTCCCCTCTCCCCAGTTCTCTGACTAGTGTGAGTGTCCTCATTTCCATTTTATCATTGTTGGCTTTGTTACCTTATCCAAGCTAACAATGATCAATTCTACATTTTCCTTGATTTCCATCCTCTTTGTCTCGTTTTCATACTTTACACGTCCTTATCTCTGTCTTATTCCTTCTATCCAGAGATGTTGCCTGTCCCACTGAGTTACTCCAGCATTTTGTGCCTATCTGGACATTATCTCTGTGCTCACTAACCTACAGTGGCTTCTGGTTGAACACTGGGGTTACATTTTTACTCTACATTATTTTTGTTTTTCATTTAATGCTTTGCTGAATCCTCCTCCATCCTTCCAAGATTTCCCAATTTTGATGGAGGTGGCTCTACCTGCCAAGGTTCTGAGCACAGGAGATCTCTCTCTTTATAAAAAGATTGCTTGAAACTGATATATTTGGTCATTTGGCAGAATGTCATCTTCTGCAACTTGATGTGAAATTGTCCTGAAACATTCTTGTCTTTTGTTGCCGGTTGTGCCTTAATGCAGGAAGATGGGAAAGTCGGAGGTCAGATGCTGGTTGGTCTGACCTCCTGTTCTGTCACTTGCCATTCACTACAGAAATGGAATGCAAATATCCTGAACTGGTGAGACAGGCTCAGCCTTCATCAGTCAGGGTATTGTTGGGATGTTATGTTACAGTTGTATAAGGCATTGGCGAGGAGAATTGTGTTCAGTTTTGGTCAGCCTGCTGCAGGAAGGTTGTTGTTAATCTGGAAAGAGTGCAAAGAAAATCTTATATTGGTGAATGAAATCATGAGGTGGATACTTAGGGTGAACACAGTCTTTTACCCTGAGTAGGGGAATCAAGAACCAGAGGAGATACATTTAAAGTGAGAGGGGGAAAGATTTTATGGGAACTGAAGGGGAATTTTTTTCACACGGAGCATGGTGAGTATATGGAACTAGCTGCCAGAGGAAATATTTGAGGCAGGTAATTTCACAACATTGAAATAAAAACATTTGGACAAATACATGGATTGGAAATGTTTTGAGGCCAAACACAGGTAGGGTGGACTAGCATCAATGGTTGGCATGGACACGTTGGGCCAAAAGGTCTGTTTCCGTACTGTATGACCCTCTTTGTTTTGTCATGCTAATGGTGCCATTTAGGTGCATATAATTGTTCTTGCTCTTAATAGTTTTGCCGATAGGAAATTTGAAACTTGTCACTGCAATCTTCATCTGGAAAATAGTCAAACTTAACAAAGGATCTTTGAGTTATCCAGTATTATTCCATATTAATTTAAATAAGCTCACTGTATTTACAGGGAAACGGCAAAGCCAGAGAAGAACTTTCATTTGCACAACCAACATCTCTTTCCACCAGCCACCCCCACTTCTCTCTCAACCATACTGAAAAAAGAAAAAGCAGCTTGCATTTACATAATAGTTCTCTTGTCAAAAGAAGGCTTGGTGCCCTTCACTGCCGTCTGTCCTGGAGGAGTACACTCAGTTAAATGGTGAAACACCTATATAGGACAAAGGTTAGGATATAGTCAGCTCAGTAGATAAACACAGTTCTATTATCTTTGATATTCCTTTCCTTGAAATTGCATATATTTGGTCAGAAAGTGTAGTTCCTATTTGATACATGAATTGAAGTTGCCAGATCCCATTTAATGAGGAATCTGCACTGCACTAGGGCACTTACTTCAATCTTTGTTTCTTATGGTGATAAGGTGCAGTGGATTTGTTTGTTTAGCTTTGAAGGACACCACATAATTTTAAATCCTTTGCGTGGATTAGCTATTTCGGAATGATTTGAAATAACTGGAAACGCACATTTTATTTCTCCATGCACTGACTCTGTGGAATTCTCTGCCACAGAAGGTAGTTGAGGCCAGTTCATTGGCTATATTTAAGAGGGAGTTAGATGTGGCCCTTGAGGCTAAAGGGATCAGGGGGTCTGGAGAGAAGGCAGGGACGGGATACTGAGTTGGATGATCAGCCATGATCACATTGAATGGTGGTGCAGGGTCGAAGGGCCAAATGGCCTACTCCTGCACCTATTTTCTATGTTTCTATGTGTCTACATCTAATATCAATTCTTTAAATCTTTGTTTGGTATTAAAGAAAGCAGGGTAGAAGATTCATGGAATGACAGTTAATACCAAAGAGAAATGAATAAATTAATAATGGGTGTGAAGCCCAACACACAGGTGTCACATGATGAGGGTTACAGAAGTTCCTGATTTTGTCTCTTTGGCGTTGCATTTTCCCCTTCAATGCAAAACCTTTTACATTCAGGATTCAAAAACTATTTGGGTGTCCAAGCTGCAACACATTGCAGTCTGTGGAGGAGCCTTGTATCCCTGACAGTATCTCTGGGATTTCTGCCCTAAACTGTGGGTGGAAATCTTGAAATTGGTCTCTTTAGAAGCATAATGACGGCTATGGCAAATGGTTTTGGTAATGAAACAACCTCTTACCATTACTGCGACTCAGGATTTGGGCAGAATATTGATTTGAATAATAATAAACATCTGCACAATTGTGTCTAAATGGTCAAGTACAATGGTTTATGCTCTGAATCAGTCTGCTAATTTTTTCTTCTATGTCCAGTGAAGCAGTCTAGACCAAATTTATTGTTACAATATGTGGGGTGTTGTATTTTGATTGGGTGCCAGGGAACGTGACTGGTTGTTGCAATACTAATTGAAATAATTGAAGTCTGTTCATGGCAACGATGTATAAAAGTATGACGAGCTTAAAAAGCAGTGTGATTTGTCAGAATACTTCCAAATCTGATATAATTAATTTATTTCAAATGGGGCAAAAATATAGTTAGCGGCTATACCTCTGAATAATTCAATATGAAGATCAAACCAGGGAATGTGGAAGGAAGATTACCTTAGCCAATTTAACTTGCTAACAAATGGAAGACAGATTTAACCTTATTAGCTTCTGATTTATTCTTTGCTGTTTTTTAAGCGATTTGGGCCGAGTTAGAGGGAGGACTAATTTTTAGGCTTTTCATTAATTGCACAAGGGTTGTAATATATCTCAAGGTGGGCTGGTTAATTTCATTTCTGAGATGGTAAGCCACTAGTGCAGTCTGTAGGAAAATATGTTCACCTGGCAATAGATATTATTTGTCACCAAATAAAATGTTATAATAGTTGGCAAGAACCCTAACCAGCTGGAGAAGGTCCAGCTTCATATTTTACTGATTTTGCTTCGTATTTTACTGCTCTTTACTGATACATTATAGTCCTATGCAAGAATACAATATGAATAATTGTTGTTTCAAGTTTATTCAAGTATATTCTAAACAGAATTCAAGTTAACTGAATTCAATTACATGGTAGTTTATGCCTCGGATCCATAATAAAATTATTTGGTTGTATACACTTTGACAAAAACTATTTGGTTTATCGATGTCTAATGTGGTTAGATATTTTCTCATGCCCACAATCTTTTGACTAATGCAAGACCAGATGATAAATACCTTGCTATTTGTTCACAATTGGGTTTGAGCAAGCAATGTTAGGATGAATAACAGGAAAAATAGTTTATGTATAGGACGGAACTGCAGGTGCTGGTTTAAACTGAAGATAGACATAAAAAGCTGGAGTAACTCAACGGGACAGGCAGCATCTCTGGAGAGAAGGAATGGGTGACGTTCCGGGTTGAGACAGTCTGAAGAAGGGTCTCGACCCGAAACGTCACCCATTCCTTCTCTCCAGAGATGCTGCTTGTCCCGCTGAGTTACTCCAGCTTTTTGTCTCTATCTAGAATAGTTGGTGATAAATTTATGAAGTAAATTTGAGGTAGCAGGATGCAGGCAATATCTTTGGATCAACTTGTGTTGAGACGAGGCATATTAAAGTATGAAATTTCCCAATGATCTTCCCAGGAATATTGTCAGAGGAAATTTAGAACGGGAATTAGGAAATTCCTGGAAACAGACCTTGTGGAATTTATTCCCCAAGGTTGAATTATCCATTCAACTTCCCTTGACCCTTTCAGGGATTTTATTGTCATATGTTCCAGATAGAACAATGAACAGCTCAACAGAATGTGTAAACATAACAAGAAAAAAAGTTCAGTGTGTGTGTGTATATATACACATAATCGCACACAACACGCGCATACACACATACGCACACAGAAATAGATGTCAAGTCAAGTTTATTCGTCACATACACATACGAGATGTGCAGTGAAATGAAAAGTGGCAATGCTCGCGGACTTTGTGCAAAAAGACAAACAAACAAACAACCAAACAAACTGAATGATGAGAGGGATAAACACACACATTTTCCCACTGAGAGTAGGGAAGATTCAAACAAGGGGACATGACATGAGAATTAAGGGACTGAAGTTTAGGGGTAACATGAGGGGGAACTTTTTACTCAGAGAGTGGTAGCTGTGTGGAATGAGCTTCCAGTGAAGGTGGTGGAGGCAGGTTCGTTTTTATCATTTTAAAAATAAATTGGATAGTTATATGGATGGGAAGGGAATGGAGGGTTATGGTCTGAGCGCAGGTATATGGGACTAGGGGAGATATGTGTTCGGCACGGACTAGAAGGGTCGAGATGGCCTGTTTCCGTGCTGTAATTGTTATATATGGTTATATTCTTTTACATATTAAATATTGTGGGCGGAAGGAAAAACGTTCAGTAAAGTTAGTCCCTGGTGAGATAGGAGTTTACAGTCCGAATGGCCTCTGGGAAGAAACTCCTTCTCAACCTCTCCATTCTCACAGCATGGCAACGGAGGCGTTTGCCTGACCGTAGCAGCTGGAACAGTCCATTGCAGGGGTGGAAGGGGTCTCCCATGATTTTATTGGCTCTGGAGTTGCACCTCCTGATGTATAGTTCCTGCAGTGAGGCAAGTGAAGTTCCAATAGTGCGTTTGGCCGAACGCACTACTCTCTGCAGAGCCTTCTTGTCCTGGGCAGAGCAATTCCCAAACCAGATGGCAATATTTCCGGACAAGATGCTTTCCACAGCCGCTATGTAAACACATGTACACCCGCAAATATGTTTTTAAGGCAGCGATTTCTGTAAATCCCTTCGATGGTGTGGATGTCAGAACCCGTGATGAATTGGGCAGTGTTCACTACTTCTTGCAGTCTTCTTTGCTCCTGGACATTCAAGTTGCCAAACCAGGCAGTGATGCCACCAGTCACTGTACTGGTGAACTGGTACTCCCCCTGTACTGGTGCACTCTAGTGTACACCTGTAGAAGTTCAAGAGAATCCTCTCTGACATACCAAATCTCCGCAATCTTCTCAGGGAGTTGATGGGTTTTCTTTACAATTGCATCAGTGTGTTCGTTTTCTAACCCTTTTCATCTGGGATGATTCGGTTTGTCATTGAATAGGGTGTTGTGCAGTTGGCATTGGGTGGAAGTTCATCTCACCACAGTTTAATCCAGAGATGCAGCATGGATATGGAGACTTTGACCATTGAGTCGATGATGAGCCGATATTGCTAGTTCCACCTTATCCCACATTCGCACCCACTCCGTGCACACCATGGGCAATTTTACAAGGGCCAATATGCCGACAAACTCGCATGTCTTTGGGATGTGGGAGGAAACTATAGCACCCGGAAGAAGCCCAGGAAGACATGGAGAATGTGCAAACTCCACGGAGACAGCGCCCAAGGTCAGGATCGAACCTGGGTCCCTGGCATTGAGGTGGCAGCTCTACCAGATGAGCCTCTGTTTCCAGTTACAGGAATGGAATTCCAACATATCTTAACCCAGAATATTTGCGTTTCAGATCCGAAGATGATACCGGAAAGTGAGGGTAAAAATCTAGATTTTGTCTTTGTATTTGAAATACCTGACACGCTTGCTGATTTGTTGTAGGCTCTGACTAAGGAGCAGACAGCAGCTTCTTAACCTGCACTTGTTAGCCTTCCTATGGAGCATCTCATGACCACACAGAATGAAGTGCTTCTCCCCTTCCCTATCAAGCAAGAGGCACAGAAGTGTGAAAACTCCTAACTCTGGATTCAGAGACGATTTATTTCCAGCTGTTATCAGGTAACCAAACTATCCTGCCAACAACTAGAGAGCGGTCCAGAGCTACTATCTGCCTCATTGAAGATCCTCAGACTATCTTTAATCAGACTTTACTGGACTTTATCTTGCAATAAGATAATAATAAGAGAATAAATATTATCTTCATGTATCTGTACACTGGACGGCTTGAGTGTAATCATGTACCGTCTTTCCATTGACTGGTTAGCATGCAACAAAAGCTTTTTTACTGCACCTCAGTACACATGACAATAAACTAAACTAAAAAGGTTGATATTTTAGCACCTCGCCCCACTCTCTTACTCACTTCTTTACACATTTATACATGATTAGAAGGGCGGTTGGGTAAGGTAATTGCAGGCCAGTTAGTCTAACATCAGTGAGAGGGAAATTATGGGAGGAAAACATTCTGAAGGGTAGGATTACTCTATTTGGGAAGCCAAGAATTGATCA
This sequence comes from Leucoraja erinaceus, assembly GCF_028641065.1. Taxonomy (NCBI): domain Eukaryota; kingdom Metazoa; phylum Chordata; class Chondrichthyes; order Rajiformes; family Rajidae; genus Leucoraja; species Leucoraja erinaceus. The sequence goes on from NC_073385.1 coordinate 50,725,870, forward strand.
AGGTTTGTCAGCACAGATTTGTTAATGGTGACTAATTGTGTTGGAATATATAGATGAGAATGCAATTATTGTTGATGAGGCTTGCATGGACTTCAATCAAACCTTTGACAAGGTCCCATTTGGAAGGCTGGTCCAAAAGGTTAGAGACCATAAGGGTACAAAACAAGCTGGCAAATTGGATCCAAAATTAGCTTGTTAAAAGGAGAGAGATTGTGATGGTGGGATGTGGTTTTGTGATTGGAAACAGGTGGCCAGCTGTGTACTCAATGATCAGTGCTGGGCCGCTTACTGTTTGTTATATATGTGTAAATGTATAAATGACTTCGATATGAGTAGTGGAGGTAAGGTTGTTAAGTCAGGATCACAGGAAAATGAGTGGTGTAGATAGTCAGGAGGGTAGTCTTCGGCTACAGGATGATATAATCAGTAGGTACACTGGGCAGGGCAACGGCAGATATAATTTAATCCTTCACTGTATGAGATGATGCATTTTAGGGATTCAATGCGGTCATAAAACCATCAATGATGGGAGCAGAATTAAGCCATTCAGTCCATCAAGTCTATTCTGCCATTCAATCATGGCTGATCTATCTTGCCCTCGTAACTCCATTCTCCTGCTTTCTCCCCATAACCTCTGACACCTGTACTGGTCAAGAACATATCTTGGAACATATATTACGAATGGTAGGATCCTCGTGATCATTATTGATAATTAAAGGAACCTTTTTGTCCAAGTCCAATGATCCCTGAGGGCAGTGAAGAAAGCATATGGAACACTGGGGTACAGCTGTGTACATTTCTAATTGCATCACTGTAGGGATGTAATTGCAAAAGAGAATCACCATGGTGGTTTGGATACACAGTGTTTGTTTTCCTTGGCACAGAGCAAGCTGAGGGTACACAAAATTACGGCAGACATAATTAGATTGATAGTAAGAAACATTTCCCCATGGCGGAGACATCCAAGTCCTGAGGGTGTACGTTTAAGGTGAGGAGCAAGTAGTTTGGAATTTGAGGAAGAACATTTTCTTCCAGAAGGCAAGCCAAATTTGAAATGCACTCTTGAGAAAGTGGTGGTCACAAGGAGTCTCACAGCATTGAAGAAGCTTGTGGATGAGCCCCAGATTCCCAAAGCACAACAGGTATCAAGAGTCCAGTGTGAATCTTGATCAGTATGAATCTTGACCAGTCTGAACAAGGATCCCAATCCAAAATGTCACCTATCCATGTTCTCTAGCGATGCTGTTTGGACTACTGACTTCAGCATTTGGCTTTTAATTTATCAAGAGTTCAGTATTTAATTGACACATGCACTGGGACCAGAACAATGAAATTCTTACTTGCTGCACCTTTACAGTGATGTTAAACCTAACACCAAAATAAATAAACAGTTAATTAGCTATAATTTGATAATGCAGACCAAAGTACACAGTTCATCCTAGTGCAAAGTCCATTGTACTTCAGTGGTGAGGTAGGGTTAGGGTTGTGCAGAATGGTTCAAGAGCCCAATCGTTGATGGGACGAAGAATCTGTTCTTGTACCCGGAAGTGAGTTTTCAGGCTCTTGTACCACCTTCCTGATTGTAGCAGCAAGATGAGAGCGTTGGCCAGGGCGTGAGGGTGTTTGATGCCAGCCTGCCTTGAAGTAAAGCTTCCAGTAGATCCATTTGATGGTGGGGAGGTCAATACCCATGATGGACCAAGTAAAGTCCATCCCGTTTCAGAAGTCACCTTCATTTTTGAGCATTTGAATTACCGAACCAGGCAGTGATGCAACCAGTCAGTCTGGTCTCCACCATACAACTGTATGGATTATGTGTAGATGCTGGTTTAAATCGAAGGTAGACACAAAATACTGGAGTAACTCAGCGGGACAGGCAGCATCTCTGGAGAGAAGGGATGGGTCAAGATCCTTCCTTCACCCATCCCTTCTCTCCAGAGATGCTGCCTGGCCCGCGCAGAGAGAAGAAATGAAATGAAATGAAATGATTCAATTTATTGTCATTGTCAGTGTACAGTACAGAGACAACGAAATGCATTTTTAGCATCTCCCTTGAAAGGGAGACACAGGGCGTCGCGGTGTGCCCGCGCCTGCCGCCGTAACATTCCATTACAGGCAAAGGTGGGTGAAGTGTCTTGCCCAAGGACACAACGATAGTATGCACTCCAAGCGGGATTTGAACCGGCTACCTTCCGGTCGCCAGCCGAACTCTTAGCCCATTGTGCTATCTGTCGTCCTAGTGACATTCGGGTCGAGTGAATAGGAAATGAGTGACATTCGGGTCGAGAACCTTCTTCAGTATGGATTCTGTGCTGGTAAATGGGCTTGGTATAAATAGGTACTTAATGGCCAGTGTGTTTCTGTGCTGTATGTTCCAGCATAGTCCCTGGTGGACTCTTTGGGAGTGATGACCACAAGGTATGTCTCAATTACTTATTGACTGAAGTAGCTTTTAAACAGTATGCACTGCCCAACCCAACTCACTTGCATTTGCTTTGTTTTAACTAAATATTTCCTGAATTAAATCTAGGTGGAAGGGAACTGCCACACATTTAATGCTTAATTGGCACATTCTCTATTGTATTGTTTTAGGAAATGTTTGGAAAGCAGAACCAATTCTGGGGGGAGAGGGGTGGCAGAGGTGGTAGAGAACTCGGTCAGCTGTTCTTTCTTACCCTTTCCTCCTTGGAAGTCCCAACAATTGGAGAATTCGACAAGTACCTTCCCCTGTAGTTGATGTTTTTGATTGGTGTAAAACTGCATTTTCAAAAAGAAATAACCACAACCTTCCTGGTGACTGAAGTCCAGAAATAAACAACAATTTACAATTTAAAAAAAAAAAAAAAAAAAAAAAAAAAAAATTAGACTAAGCTATTTTCAATTCATTCTTTTAGAATGTGAGCAGTGGCCTTGAAGGGACAATCCAGATGAATGGGTGAACAGCAGAGCCTGGATTGATAACCTGGACATGCTTCAGGGACCAGATTGGAGTTTCACTTTCTTCCAATGATACAAGAAATACAGAGAGGTTAAGGATACGAAAACCATATCGTAGGAAGGAATTGCAGACTGGTTTATACCAAAGATAGACCCAAAATGCTGGAGTAAGTCAGCAGGTCAGGCAGCATCTCTGGAGACGCAGGATAGGTGATGTTTTGGGTTGGAACCCTTCTTCCTGCACAATATTCTTAAAGGCAACAGACAGTGTTTGCCTTGTAAAGGTCCTGTGCAAAGGTTTGGTTTTACTGAGGGGAAAAAAAAATAGTTTGTAAGTCATCTTTTTTCTGCTCTGCATCTGAGCAAAGAAACTTCTGGAAAGGTCTTTGCCCGACTTTTCAAATATTGCATGTGCCATTGCACACATCCTGCATTTGAACTTGCCACAAAACCTTTTGCTTTATAATTAACCACTTTTAGTTGAAATTCATATTTGAATTTTTTTTTTGGTACATATATGAATTTACTTGAGCCCCCAGCAGTGTAAAAAAGTTGGGACTGCTTCACTGGGTTGACAAAATGGGGAAAAGAACAGCGAGATAAAATAATGAGGGAAAACTCTTCAACGACTTAGAGGCTATTCTATCTTCTGATGTAAAAAAAATAAGCAGCATGTTGGCGATTATGGGCGGAGAGAAGAAGTGTCAGGGAACAATGGATTGATTGCCTGGGCCCTATATTCTCCTGGCTTGAAGCCAGGAATGTCAACAGAATGTACATCTGGAATCCAAATCTTTACCCTCGGTGTATGGTTATATGTTTTCTCTTGCTTTAAGGTGCATCTGCTGGCAAAAAAAAAACTTTGCTGGGAAGTGACACCATCCTCGGGCACATATTCTGTTTTCTGACAGCAAAATTGGTTGATAATTTTCAGGTGGATCCTTTTGGCACTTTATAAATGAGTTGTGTTACACACGTTAATATCCTAGAAAATGGAAAATGCCTCTGACCGTTTTGTGGCATTTGGGTGAGTGTAATGCAGTAGTGAGTGATCAAAGGCTCGGGTCGGGTTTCATGGTGGCAAAGGACCAGGAGATGATGGTAAAGGGGATGTTTGTTGTCAAGTTGGTTGGTTCATCCCAACCTCGGGATTACAAATTGTGCACTGGGGATGGTGAGGTAATCCTAAGATCATACAGTAAGTGATAGGAGCAGAATTAGGCCATTTAGCCCATTTAGTCTACTCCACCATTTAATCATGGTTGACCTATCTCTCCCACCTAACCTCATTCTCCTGCCTTCTTCCCATCACCTCTGACACCAGATAGTTGACTAGACCTACTTGAGGTAGATAGTCAAATGGCTCGGGTGATGGATAGTTCCATGTACGGTCTGGCCTATTTTACAAGGGTAAATGGAGCCACTTGTCATGTGTGGGGAACTCTGCCAATGGTTTTAATAAAACATGGTTGTCTCCTGACAATGTCTATTAATACTCGCTTCTGGATTAACATGATTCAATTGTTGCACAAACTTCCAAAGAAGCACAGACACAAAAAATATGTCGTTGTAGTATGTGAATCATATGATTGCCACAAAGGTGCAAAACAACTCCAAGCACCTGTTCAGATTTCCATTGCAGCATTACCACTCTCATTCGGTCACTAACCAATCTACATTGGACCCAGCTGCACTGATAAAAGGAAGCAGCATGCAATACCTCATGCAATGCAATTTGGAAGCTATTTTTACTTGTGTGTTTATCTTGGTAACGCAACCTCTTACTAAATTAACAACTAAACATTTACTTTTGCAGTTGCTGATCTATTTGATAAAGTTATTATGAAATGTTATCAAGGTGGTTGTTGCACATGATAGGTTAATAATATAGAGGTCATTCATGGTGCTTGTTGGACAGATAAACTCTCAGGAATTTTTGTAACATGAAGGCACATATTTTGTGATGATATAACATCATCAGGTTCTTTAGTGTGGTTATAATACCCATCGAGCTAGTTCTCAGCTTTGAATGGCAAGGGTTACCAGCTCTGATCCCAATCCAAAAGGAATAAAACATTGAACAGTACAGCACAGCAACCCTTCAACCCACAATATTTGCACTGAACATGATGCCAAGTTAAACTGTTCTCATCTGCATGTATATGATCAATATCCCCCTCTTGCTTGCACTTCCACGTGTCTATCTAAAAGCCTCTTAAATGCCACAATTGTATCTGCCTCCACCATCACAACAGCAATACGTTACGGATCCCCATAACACTTTGTGTAATAAAAATATGCCCCACATATCTCTGTTTAACTTTTCCACTCTCACAATGTAGTTATGCCCTTTGGTTTTGAATATTTCCACGCTGGAAAAAAAGGTTCTGACTGTCTACCCTACCTATGCCTCTCATAATGTTATAAACTTCTATCAAGTCTCCCCTCTACCTCCAACATTCCAGAGCAAACATCATTGATGGCATAATTTTTAATTATTTTTTAATTGTGCCCTTTGTCTCAGAGTGGGGTCCTTGGTAGGTTCCAGCCTGGATACCCTGCTTGACTGGGTTCATATTGCATTTCTGTAAAGAAGCAGTACTTTGCGGTGTCTTGCCCCTTAAAAATGATCATTATTTAATTTCAATCGCCCACCGCGTCCACTCCAACCATCGATCACCTGTTCACACGAGTTCTGATATCCCACTTTTGCATCCACACTCAACACACTAGGGGTAATTTTCAGCAAACAGTTAATCTACAAACCTGCATGTCTTTGGGATGTGGGAAGAAACCAGAGCACCCAGAGCAAACCCACATGGTCATGAGGAGAATGAGGAATCTCCACACAGATGGCACCCAAGGTCAGGATCGAACCTGGGTATCTGACACTGTGAAGCAACAGTGATCCTGCTGCACTATTGTGCCTCCCCTTTTAAAATGTTCTTCAATACATTTGTCTGTCGAATTATAGTTTATTTGGTACTGGAGTACCAGTATTACAGTAGGGAATTGAAGAATGCAGGTGAACAGAGGGATCTGGGAATAACTGTGCACAGTTCCCTGAAAGTGGAATCTCATGTAGATAGGGTGGTAAAGAAAGCTTTTGGTGTGCTGGCCTTTATAAATCAGAGCATTGAGTATAGAAGTTGGGATATAATGTTAAAATTGTACAAGGCATTGGTGAGGCCAATTCTGGAGTATGGGGTACAATTTTGGTCGCCTAATTATACGAAGGATGTCAACAAAATAGAGAGAGTACAGAGGAGATTTACTAGAATGTTGCCTGGGTTTCAGAAACTAAGTTACAGAGAAAGGTTGAACAAGTTAGGGCTTTATTCTTTGGAGCGCAGAAGGTTAAGGGGGGGACTTGATAGAGGTCTTTAAAATGATGAGAGGGATAGACAGAGTTGACGTGGATAAGCTTTTCCCACTGAGGAGGGAAGATGCAAACAAGGGGACATGACTTGAGAATTAAGGGACAGAAGTTTAGGGGTAACATGAGGGGGAACTTCTTTACTCAGAGAGTGGTGGCTGTGTGGAATGAGCTTCCAGTGAAGGTGGTGGAGGCAGGTTCATTTTTATCATTTAAAAATAAAATGGATAGTTATATGGATGGAGAAAGGAATGGAGGGTTATGGTCTGAGCGCAGGTATATGGGGCTAGGGGAGATTATGTGTTCGGCACGGACTAGAAGGGTCAAGATGGCCTGTTTCCGTGCTGTAATTGTTATATGGTTATATGGAGGTTTCTGAGAGTAGATAATGGGCCTGTGAAAGATTGTGGAAAGTTTTTTTCCCCAATTATTACTGATACAATTGTTTGGGTTTAAATGGGTTTTGTGCTGGGTGTGAAACTGCAGATTATTTGTATTTGAATGCACTTTTATCCACACTTCAGGCTAATAAAGGTGTGAAGGGTGTCACTTTGTTATAAGTGTGGTTAGAGTGCTTTTGTTGCAGTTTGGCTTGATGTTAAGTATTGGTATGGATAAGTTTAAGTTATGTTCACTTTGGCTATTAAGAGAGTCAAGAGTCAATTTAATTGTCATTTGGACCCCTGGAGGTCCAAACGAAATGCCGTTTCTGCAGCCATACATTACACACAAATAGACCCCAGACACAACATAATTACATTTTACATAAACATCCATCACATAGGTGTGATGGAAGGCCAAAAAAAACTTATCTCTCCACTGCACTCTCCCCCCCCCCCCCCCCCCCCCCCCCCCCCCGGATGTCAGAGTCAAAGTCAAAGACCCCGGCTGGCGATGGCGATTGTCCCGCGGCCATCAAAGCCACGCCGGGTGGTGCGAGGTCGCACACCGGGTCTTGGTGTTAAAGACCCCGGTGTGCGCTCGCAGAGTCCCGCGGCCATTCCAGCCGCGCGGGGCAGTGGTGCTAGGCCCCGCTCCAGGAGCTCTTCAACCCCGCAACTCGGGCGGGAGAAGTCGTCGTTGCAGGAGCCCCGAAAAGCGGTCTCCCTCCAGGGATCCGCGGGCTCCCGGTGCCGCCGTCCGCAGACCCGCAGTAGCAGCCTCCGCAGCAGCAGCAGCGGCAGCAGCAGCAGCAGCAGCGGCAGCGGCAGCGCTCCTCCACCGCTCCAACCGCTCCGGTCTCGGCCAGCTCCACGACGGTGAGTCAGCACCAGAGTCCCCGGTTTCTTCCTGTTGGAGGTCGCTCCTCGTTGCGGCCTCAACGACAACTGAGACCCGACGAAAAGGTCGGGTCTCCAGTGCAGGGAGAGATTCAAAAGTTCCCCCCCCCCCCCCCCCCCCCCCCCCCCCCCCCCCCCCCACCCCCCCCCCCCCCCCGCCCCCCCACACACACACCCCAACATAAAATAACAAAAACTACATTAAAACACAGACAAAAAATAATAAAAACGCGGACAGGCTGCAGAGGCCGCTGCTGGCCAGAGTCGCGCCGCCTACCGGTCAAGTGTGGTTAGAGTGCTTTTGTTGCAGTTTGGCTTGATGTTAAATATTGGTATGGATAAGTTTAAGTTATGTTCACTTTGGCTATTACTTTATGGAGATCCAAAAATAAGATGATTAAAGCCTTCCTCCAGCTAGGCCAACTCTGTGGGGAAGAAGAAGAACATAGTGTGTGATTGCCTGCAAATGTGGTTCTGGAAATTGCCACAAGACCTGGAGCTGCACTGGTTGGCGTGGACTAAGGAACATCACAGGCTCAATCAGAACATATAACACAGAATAATCGTGCATTGGAACAGGCCTTCTGGCCCACAATGGCTGTGCCAAAATGATGCCAAATTAGGTTATCCCTTCTGCCTGCAAATGATCTATATCCATCACCCTTTGCCTATTCCTGTGTCATTATTAAAGCTTCTAAATGCCACTAGCATATCTACTCCCACCACCACCCCAATCATGGTGCTCTGGACACCTATTATTCATAAAATCTAATTTGCCCCACATATTTCTTTTAAACTTTCCTCCTCTTGCTTTAATGCTATACACTCTCATTTTTATTATGTGAAAAGGATTCTGCCCTAACTATGTGTCCCATAATTTGATAAACGTCCATCAAATGTCCCTTTAGTTCTCTGATGCTCTGGAGAAAGCAATCCAAGTTTGTCAACCTCTCCTCATAACTAAAACCACTAATCCAGGTAGCATCTTCTGCACTCTCCACATCCTTCCTGTAATGGAGCAAGCAGAACTACTACACACACTTCAGTTGACAAAATAATTGTCTTGATAAACATCAGCAGAACCAGGAGGTCAGTCATTATGAAGTGCTGGAAGCAGAACCTGGGCATGGGCGAAGGTTTCGACAAAGAGGCTTTGGGACCAGGTTTTCTGCATTTTAACTGGAGAAGGTCACAGCCCAAAAAGTGGGGGAAGGTGGGGGAGACAATTGGGAGAGGAAGAGGGAAATAATTGAAATGGGATGAAAGGCATAATTTAAAGAAATAACATTTTGCGGGGGCCCTGCCAGAGATACTGGGGCAAAAGAAGCAATGATTACTGATTTCATACGGCTGTGAATGAATTGTTTGTAAATCATTCTAACATTATTCCCCATTAAAAAGATTAAGTGTAATTTTCAAGTAATCAACTGCAATCAGTTGATTAAAACTGATTAATCAACTGCAGGCAATAAATATATTTACTATCTTGGCGAAGTTAGTGCAATTTCAATGATCTGTGTGATATAATTTTTTTTTTAATGCTAAATTAGGTCTGAGTGAATCGCCAAGTACAGCATGAATTAAACATCACCCAATGTGTAGGTGGGTAAAGATTCAAATGTTTATTATGAAAGGCTATGTGACCAGACTTGCAATTTTGGCTTAACATACATTCACTGAGAAGTATAATGCTGTGTTATAACCAGGATCACAGTTATGTTTTGTTTCTTTAGAGAAGAGAGGAATTCCTGAGTCAGGGATCTGCCTTTTCCATTTAACCACCTTGGAAAAAATACTGAGGATGCGGCAACAGCTAATTCAACATTATGGAAGGAAAATTAACCTAGAAATTTATATTGGTGATAAACACATTGAGTCATGCAGTGTGGAAACAGGCCTATGTGACAGTATGTAAACTGGCCCTTCAGCCCAACTTGCCCACAACGGCAAATGGCCCATCTACGCTCTTGTCATCTGCCTGCATTTGGCCGATCTCCCTCTAAACCTGTCCTATCCATACGCCTGCCCAAATGTTTGTTAAATATCACAATAGTACCTGCCTCAACTACCTCCTCAGCAGCTTGCTCCATACACCCATCACCCTTTGTGAAAAGATTACCCCTTGGGTTCCTATTAAATTTCTCCTCCCTCCTCCCTCCTCACCTTAAACCTATATCCTCTGGTTCGTGTTTTCCCACTGCTCTGGGCAAGAGACTTTGGGTGTCTACCCGATCTATTCCTCTCATGATTTTCTATTTCTCATATAACATAATAATGCATTTTCTTATAGTATTTGCTTGTCATCTGACAGTGGTGGAACTCAAGTGAAATGGCCAAACCTACTTCTGTTAAATGCCCACCATTACTAGTGAGCTATTTCCTACCTGTAACAAAACAGAATCAAATTAAACGTCTTCTGTAATGCTGCTGTCCATTTCCTAATGTTGCTGAACTACACAGACATAGGACGATTGTTTTTTATTTTCCCTGCTTTAAGCACAAACACTAAATAGTGGGGCCATTCAGTGATGCCAGATGGTGTGAGTGCGTGTCTGGATGTGCTGTATGCAAAACTCTATTGCACATTCAAGGATAAATGATAGTTTAGATCACTTGCACAGAAGCAGACCACAAGTGGAAAGTTGAGACCTGCTTTAGCAATAATTAAAAATAAATGAGCTTGCCAGTAAAGACGAGGGACCTCAGATGCTAGTTTAACAAAAAAAACACACAAAGTGCTCGAGTAATTCAGTGGATCTGGCAGCATCTCTGGAGAACATGGATAGGTGACGTTTCAGCTTGAAACCCTTCTTTACTAATAGTGGTAGTGGGGAGAAAGCTGCAAAAAAAGGTGGGGGTGGGACAAGGCAAGTGATAGTTGGATACAGGTGAGTGGAGTTTTGATTGGCAGACGGGTGAACAAAAGCCATGTCCAAAACAAACTCTGCACTAACAATTTGAAACACTTAATTATAATTTTAATAATTGGATGCTTTTTATAATTACTAGAGTTTTTTTGCTCTGAGTGGGGAATTGACAACTAGAGGACATAGGTTTAACGTGAGAGGGGAAAAATAGGAATCTGAGGGGCAACTTTTTCCATAGGGTGGTGGGTATATGAAACGAGCTGCCTGAGGAGGTAGTGGTGGCAGGTACCATAACATATCAAAGACATTAGGACAGGTACATGGATAGGAAAGGTTTGGGGTAATATGGGCCAAATGCAGCCAGGTGAGACTAGTGTAGATGGGGCATCTAAATTCACATTGACATGTTGGGCCAAGGAACCGGTTTCTCTGCTCTATGACTATAATTTCTTGTTCATTTAATTTTTCAGCTAGCATGATGCCGTGAAGTTTAAGATCTTACATAAATTATATACAGTACAGTAACGGAGTTAATGCTCCCAATGATTTTGAACACTTAAGTGCTCTACATATGGCACTACAGATAGCACTATCTAGAATAAACTTACAATCAGCCGAGATTATTTAAGCAAGAAAGATTTCTAAGAAGTTGAAATATGTTAAATATTCTGGTAAATACAATACAAAAACACCTCTAAAAATGTGTTTAATTCTCTCTTCATTCCTTCACCCACCATTCACTTGCTCTCCTGGATGCTTTGTCGGTCGATACAGAGTGAGTGCAGTACCTTGTGGGATTGAGATGCTTCCAGCATACCAGGGAGAAAGCAAGATTTGTGTGGCTATAGCATCTTCCATGATCTCCCCATGTTACAGAATTGCGACTTGTCTTTGGATGTGGCATTACTGGTATAATGATGGCAACCAAGCAGCAATTTATACACAACAAGATCAGTAATGTGATAATCTGGTAACCTTTCTGTTTTGGAAGGAACTGCAGATGCTGGTTTAAACCGAAGATAGACACAAAATGCTGGAGTCGCCCATTCCTTCTCTTCAGAGATGCTGCCTGTCTGCTGAGGTACTCCAGCATTTTGTGTCTATCTTCATTATCCACCCTTAAGTGTACAAAACCTTGTCCATGAGAAATATCAGTAGCAATGCAGATTTGTAATTGTATTTTTTCTGTAGTTTTTCAAACGGAGGAACCCAATTGACATTCAGCAAAAATGAAACAGATTATCGTATACACATGTTGTAAATTAGCAGCACAGATTACTCGAGTTGCATAATCTGTTGAGAGATGTGGTATTGTCTACTGTCGTCATGGAATAATCTCTTTTGTGCTCTTGGCCTTTAATTTCCCCCCATCCCTGCTTTATGCTGTGGATGTAAGGCTGTTGGCTTGCCAAAAGGACCATTTATGAGTGATGATATCACCAATGTTTTTGTCAGTCGGGGTCCATGGAGAGTCATTTCCAGCAGAAGTTTCTGGCTGTACAGATTCCTACAACAGTGACTTGTTTTAAAATTACTTTTACTGTTAAATGGTTTGGAATATTCTGAGGCCATGAAAGGTGCGACATAAATGTTGATCTTTTGAAAGGGCAGGAACTTTAGCTGATATTCTGGCTGTAGAAATTAGAAAAGTTAACTGTACTGTAAATGATTTCCTCAAAGAATGAAATAGTTCACTTTTTATTTGATTAAAAAATGCTTTATCCAGAGAAGCAAGTTTCATCTGTAGCGTACAGTAGAACTGAACATAAAACCGATTGCCTCCATCTGGTTTTGAGTAGCTATTTACAGTCTTTAACAAAATGTTTAACAGTTAGAATTAGTTATCATTACTTGTCTTTTTTGAGCAGTGTGTGAAAACCAACTGGGGGGGGGGGGGGGGGGAAGCAGGCCAACTGCAATGGATAGAAATTGTACTGTATTGTAGTATAATATACAGCATGATTTTTACTTTTACAATTGAATAGCTACCCCAAAACACACCATGTTATTATTTCTGTAGTTTCCTACACTATTCCTATATGATTCAATCTCGCCTTGTGTAAGAAAATAATTAACTTCAATTCAGAGCTATTACAAATTTATGTTTAGTAATAATGCATCAGAACCCTTAAGCAGTAAGAGAAGGGGCATGCACTGAGTTATAAACAAGTCCCATGTAGGTGGATACATTATCCATTTTTAAGTGTGCAGCTAAAATGGGACTCGGCATCACCTTCCGGAGCAGTTGGAGATGGCAACAAATGCTGGGCTTTCCAGTGATTCCACATCCAGTGAAGCAAGTAAATAAAAGGTACAAGGTACACAAAAATGCTGGATAGCAGCATCTATGGAACGAAGGAAATAGGCAACGTTTTGGGCCAAAACCCTTCTTCAGGCTGATGGGGGGTGGCAGGGAGAAGAAAGGAAAAAGGAGGAGGAGGAGCCCGAGGGCTGGGGAAGGGGAGGAGACAGCAAGGGCTAACAAAATTGGGAGAATTCAATGTTCAAGTAAATAAAAGATACACCTGCTTAGAACTGCACAAAACATGAGGTTTAAAAAAAACAGATTACTCTTAATGTAGAAACTAGCAACTGCTGACCTGAAGTGTCACCTATTTATGTTCCCCAGAGAAGCTGCCCGACCTGCTGTGTTACTCCAGCACGCCTTTTTCTCTTGACTACTTTTAATACTTGTTTTATTTTGTACTACTCAATCTTTCTAAATTAAAAAAATCCTAGCACTCATCGCTCATTAATATTAATATGTTTTATAGCTGTACCCTCCTAATAGACACAAAGTGCTGCAGTAACTCAGTGGGTCAGACAGCATTCCTGAAGGACATGGGTATGACATTTTGGAATCTGACCCTTCTTCAGGCTGGAGGTGTGAAGACTGGAATCTGAAGAAGGGTCCTGACCTGAAGCATCACCAATCCATGTTCTCCAACAGTCCCCCTGTTTGAGGAAGGACATTCTTGCTATTGAGGGAGTGCAGCGTAGGATTACAAGGTTAATTCCCGGGATGGCGGGACTGTCATATGCTGAGAGAATGGAGCGGCTGGGCTTGTATACTCTGGAGTTTAGAAGGATGAGAGGGTATCTTATTGAAACGTATATGATTATTAAGGGTTTGGACACGCTAAAGGCAGGAAACATGTTCCTGATGTTGGGGGGTCTAGAACCAGGGGCCACAGTTTAAGAATAAGGGTTAAGCCATTTAGAACGGAGATGAGGAAACACCTTTTCACACAGAGTTGTGAGCCTGTGGAATTCTCTGCCTCAGAGGGCAGTGGAGGCCAGTTCTCTGGATACTTTCAAGAGAGAGCTAGATAGGGGTCTTAAAGATAGCGATGTCAGGGGATATGGGGAGAAGGCTGGAACAGGGTACTGATTGGGGATGATCAGCCATGATCACATTGAATGGCGGTGCTGGCTCGAAAGGCGAATGGCCGACTCCTGCTCTTATTGTCTATAATTCATCTATCATTTCTGTTTTTGTTTCAGATTCCAACATCTGCAGTTTTGTTTTCCAAACTGAGCAATAGTGTTTGTTCATGAGAAGTATGTGCTGCAATAATTGTTGAGCAAACGTCAAAATTAATCATTTAAAAAATAAATCCCATGGTTTATACAGTTTTTTACAGCATTACAAATGTATTCAGTTGTTTCTCAGACTACAGGCACTGGTATGGCTCGCACTATTGCTTTCCTTATTTGCTCTTTAGAAGATGGTGAGTCATAAGTGATCAGAGCAGAATGAGGCCATTGGGCCCAAAAAGTCTACTCTGCGATTCAATCATGGCTGATCTATCTCGCCCTACTAAACCCAATTCTCCTACCTTCTCCCCATTACCCCTGACACTCATACTAATCAAGAATCAATCAATTCCCACCTTAAAAATATCCATTGACTTGGCCTCCAAGTGAACTGACTTGGTGGTGAGCTCTTTGTGAACCACATCTGCATAATTAAAAATGGATGATGGATGAACACTTCATTGCAATTTCCTTCTTGGATTACTCAACCTTGTTTTCTATAGTGAAACCCAAATTGCTGGTCTTCATGAATTTGATGAGGCATTTGTGACCATGACCTGCGGCAGGTTTGAATTCTGGAACAAAGCTATAGCACTCTAGTGAATTGGGGGAAAATGACGCTTTGGATGGCAAGTGTAGCTCGGTGTACTGATAGGTATTAAAAATTACATGAGTGAGGTGAAGAGGAGGAAGCTAAGTAGTGGTGAACTTGGGTACAAGGCCTGGATAGAGTGGATATAGAGAGGATGTTTTCACTCGTGGGAGAGTCTACGACCAGAGGTCACAGCTTCAGAATAAAAGGATGTTCCTTTAGGAAGGAGATGAGGAGGAATTTCTTTAGTCAGGGTGGTGAAGGCTGTGGTGCCCAAGTCAATGGATATTTTTAAGGCAGAGATAGATAGATTTTTGATTAGTATGGGTGTCGGGGGTTATGGGGAGAAGGCAGGAGAATGAGGTTAGAGAGAGATAGATCAACCATGATTGAATGGCAGCGTAACGTAGATGGGCCGAATGGCTTAATTCTGCTCCTGTCACTAATGAGATAAACAACAAGTGTTCTCTTCATTGGACACTGGATATACTTATCTGAATGAAGTTGAAATACTTAAACTTAATTTGATTTCATTTTCATGCCACTTACTGTATAATTGGACATAGGAAGATGAGGACACAGGAGCTAATCCAAGTTATTTGTCCCTCTGACTCTGTCTTGTCATTCATTTAGATCATAACTTGCCATTCATCTTGATTTCATACCCTTCACCACTGCCGTACTTTCAACAAAATGTTCGAAATTTCACTTGGAATCATGCATCACATAGCTCCATCAGCATGACATTGTCTTAAAAAATGTAAGCTTCCTACACAACACAGGCATGATAACCAGATGACCGGGCTTCATGTTATGGTGAAGGAATTGGAGGAAATGCTATATCATAGAATGGTAAATAGATGGAGGATCAACCATGATTGAATGGCAGCGTAACGTAGAGGGGCCGAATGGCTTATCTATCCAATTCCCTTTTAAAGATTGCATTTCTTGTTACTACCACTCTTGCAGGCAGCAAATTACAGATCAAAACCACTGACATTTGTTTTAATTCATGCAAAAGCCTGTGTATCTACTCCCCACGATTCTAAACCCGAGCCCTCCTGTTCTTTGAACCATTTGATGGCATTAAATTCCAACCGTTCACTCTTTCTAAATGACCCAAAAAGTCACCTATCATCCATGGTCTCTAGGCATGCTACCTGACCCGCATTTTGTGTCTTTCCTTACTAAAATATTGGCCTTGCCTGAGTGACAGCCAATCAGCTTGGAAAGACAATTAATCAAAAGTTCACAATTAAAGTATAGGCAACCAGGAAAGGGCTATAACATTGAAAATAGGATAGTTGTCCAGATACATGGGAAGTCCTGCAGTGGACCAACTATACTTGAAACTCCATGAATTGCTGTCCAAAATTTGACCATGATTGGAAGAATTTAAGTTGACCAATTTACTTAAGTTGTTTTTTTCATGTCAGTTAGAGGCACTGGTGGTTATGCGAAATGTCTTTGAAATCTACAGGGATTTTATTTTTACGTTGATCGTGACATTGCTATTGAAGCACTTCTGCCAGTCAGTTAGACTTGAAGTTGTATGATATAGTGCATTGCCATCTGGTGGAGAAGATGGTTTATGGTACTAAACATGCCAAACCTTGCTCATAATCTCTGTAGCACATCAAGAATGTTTAATTCTGCAGTTCGTTTCCTACACATCAAAAATGTTTAATTGTCTTATGTACTGGCATCGTACAATTAAATTCTTAGTTGCTGCAGCTTCACATGCACATTGAATAAAGCAACACAACAAATAAATATAAAATAAATTATGTAAGTCTAGGTTATCTAGACCGTCGTAGTATGTCAAAGTATGTATTACAAAGTCCATTGTAGCTCCGTGCCAAGGGAGGCTATGGTGCAGAATGGTTTAAGAATATGATGGTTGATGGAAAGAAATTGTTCTTCAACTTGGAGATAATGGTTCTTTTTCACTTGATGCACGTGCCTATAAACTAAACTCAACTCTTGTGGTCCAGTATTTTCTTCCTGATAGTAGCAGTAAAATGAGAGCATGGCCAGGGTGGTGTGTATCTTTGTTGATCTTAACTGCCTCCTGAGATAGCGCCCCCTGTAGATCCCTTCAGTGGTGGGAAGGTCAGGACCCATGATGGACTTAACAGTGTCCACCATTTTCTGCAGCCTCTTTTGTTCTTGAACGTTCAAATTATTAAACCAGGTCCGAATGCAACCAGCAAATATGCTCTCTGTAGAAATTAATTGGAGTATTTAGCGATGTAAGGAATCTCCTCAAACCTCGGAGGAAGTAGGGGCATTGATAAGATTTCTTTGTGATTGCAATAATGTACTTAGGACTGATTGGTGAGATGGAATGGGCTACATCTGCAATTTCATGCTGTCTTGGCCAGAGCTTTTGCCAAACCAAGTTGTGGTGCAAACTATTGGATGCTTCATTTAGGAGTTGTTGGAGACATGCCAAACTTTCTTGATCTAGTGCACAAGAGAATGCCTTCTTAATTCGGGCATAATACACTTGTGACCAAGACCACAGGAATACCTCAGTGAAATGTAATCTCTAAGTTTCACCATACACTGATGTGATTGCAAACTTACATTTGCAGACAAGGGTAAGGAATAAAGAAATGAGGTGTCCAAATACTTCTAGAAGTGATCAATTCATCAAAGACCAAAAACTAGTGTGCTGTGCTGGTTTTGAATGCCCACCATACCTCGTCAAAGCTTCCTCAGATGGTTTTAGTTTTATCCACAAACTCTTTCTAAAGTTTATTGGATTGGGAGTAATGATGACAACGAATACTTTATCTGTTGTTACACGCATCTTCAAAATAATAGATTTTGTTGCTACTGTAATATTTGGAAAAGCAATTTCTTAAAAAGTTGAGGTACTTTTATTGGACAGATGGTATTCCATGTGTTCCCAATGGCAAGGCTGAAGTACCATATATGAAAATCTTGGAAAAATGTCTTGTTTCTCTGTGTGATACTGGCATTCCGCGTTGACACAGAAATAAGTTGACTGCATCACCTCTTTTAAAATTGTTACTTGATAAGTGGACATCAATCCTGCAGCAAATTGAAATAACTAAAGGTACACAAAAAAGCTGGAGAAACTCAGCGGGTGCAGCAGCATCTATGGAGCGAAGGAAATAGGCAACGTTTTGGGCCAAAACCCTTCTTCAGACCTTCTTTGAAATAACTAAAGTTAGTGTTGTTTCTGTATTTTGAAAGCATGTTCCCAAGCTTACTTGACATATTTAGGGAGGAACTCCATAGGGATTGGAATAAATACTTACGGGTAATTAAGATATTATCTTGTGACCATTTATGAAGTTCTGTGGCATAAACCAGAGAACAAGTTTTGCCCACGAGTGCTTCAAGGAAGATTTCTAAAGTAGTAAATGATCTGACTAACCTACATACAATTTGAAATCACTAAGAAGTGAAGGGCAATAACATTCATACATCCAGATTATAAATATATTTTAGTAATAGATCAATGAATATTAGGGTAGATATCGCATCTGCATTTCTGCTTGCATTCTCAAATCTAAAAAATTCTCTTTTCCCCTCAATTACAAGATTGAAATGTTTTTTGAGTATACTTAATCCTTTGAGATCCTTTTCATACAACTTGATCTCTGATCCTAACAATTGAAATTTAAGAGCTCTATGACATATCTTTTTGGTGAAACATTAAAATTTTGGAAGAAAACAGCAAATGTCCTTGGGTAACATTTTCAGCTGGAACCATACCAATGTCAGTATTGAAACATTAGAGGTAATTTAACAAATCAGACTATCACAGTGAGCAAAACTGATTGTAGCTTTATAATCCTGAAGTGTCCTATATGCAAACATATATTTTATTTTTCCAAGTTCTCCGATCTAACAGATTTCTGAAATAATGTTCTCATGTAATTTTATTGAATTTTACACAGCATGAATTTTATTTGAATACATATCTGGAACAAAGATTGTTATCAGGAAGCTGTTTAGCAGTCTTGTAGTCCGACTTGTAGTCCGGGCTTTGATGCTTCGATATCTCTTGCCTGATGGCAGGAGATCCAGGTGTATGTGGAGGGGGTGCAGTTTGTCCTTAGCAATTCTCTGAGCTTTTTTCAGACAGCGGCTCTGGAACAGTTCTTGTACCGAGGGTAGGGAGACACCAATGATCCTCTCTGCTCCCCTCACTACCCTCTGCAGAGCCTTCCTGTCCGAGCAATTGCAGGTGGAGTACCACGTATTTACGCAGTACGTGAGTACAGACTCCACTGTACCCCTGTAGAAAGTTCTGAGGATGTTGGTGGGGAGTGAGGCCTGTTTTAGTTTCCTCAGGAAGTGCAGTCGCTGATGGGCCCGTTTGACGGTCCCAGTGGTGTTCCTGGACCAGGTGAGGCTGTCTGTAATTTGCACACCGAGGAACTTTATGCTCTCCACTCTCTCCACTGCAGTGCCACTGATGTTGAGGGGTATATGCTTTGGCTGCGCCCTCCTGAAGTCGACAACCATCTCCTTCGTTTTGTCGACATTTAATTCTAGATTATTTTTGCCGCACCAGTCCACTAGTTGTTTTACTTCCTCCCTGTACATTGATTCGTCATCTCCGCTGATGAGTCCCACCACTGTTGTGTCATCCACGAATTGTATGATCTTATTGTCCCTGAATCTGGCAACACAGTCACGTGTGAGCAATGCGAACAACAGCGGGCTGAGCACACAGCCTTGAGGGGAGCCGGTGCTCAGCGTGATCGAGCCTGAAGTGTTCTTGCCAACACGGACTGACTGCAGTCTCTCTGTCAGAAAGTCCAAGATCCAGTGACACAGGGTGGTGTTGAGGCCCAGCAGGGTTAGTTTCTCCACAAGTCTCTGTGGGATGATGGTGTTAAACGCTGAGCTGAAGTCAATGTACAGGATTCTGGCGTATGTGTTTTTGTTTTCCAGATGCGTGAGTACTGTGTGCAGCGTAGTAGAGATGGCATCCTCTGTAGAACGGTTGGGGCGATAGGCAAACTGGAGGGGGTCTAACGATGAGGGGAGGCTGGCAGTAATGTGGGGTTTCACCAGGCGTTCAAAACACTTCATTATTATTGGGGTCAGGGTGACAGGGCGGTAGTGATTTAGGCAGGCAACCACTGGTTTCTTCACTATGGGGATTATCGTGGCAGTTTTGAGGCATGTGGGAACAATGGCTTGACTAAGGGAGATGTTAAAGATGTCTGTTAGCACATCTGCTAACTCCTCAGCACATTCCTTGAGCACACGTCCTGGGATGTTGTCGGGTCCGACTGCTTTCCACGGGTTGACCTTAGACAGGATTCTCCGTGTGTCCATTGAGTCTATGGTCAGGACTGGCTGGTCGGTTTGTAAGCAGGGGCTGGCTCTCCCCTTGGGTGTGGTGTTTGCTGCATCAAAACATGCAAAGAAGTTGTTCAGTTCATCTGGGAGAGAAGTGTCCGTGTCAGTTACCTGCTGCCTTGCCTTGTACCCCGTCAGTGTTTGGATTCCCTTCCACATCCTCCTGGTGTCTCCTGTGTCACAGAGGTGTCCCTGGATTTTCTCTGCATAGGCACGTTTCGCTGCCCTGATTCCTTTTTCCAGTGCAGTCCTGGTAGATCGAAGAGCGGCTGTGTTACCGGCTCTGTAGGCTGCATCACGAGCCCTCAGCAGCGAGCGCACCTCTGCTGTCATCCATGGCTTTTCGTTTCCACGTGCAGTGAAGGTTTTCATGATAGTGACATCCTCGGTGCACTTGGCAATGTAGCTGGTTACAGTCTCTGTGTACTCCTCGATGTTGATGAGGTCATCATAGGATGCTGCTGTCCTGAACACATCCCAGTCAGTGTGCAGGAAGCAATCCTGCAGTGCTGAGGCTGCTCCCTCTGGCCAGACCCTGGTGTGTTTTCTCTCCGCTCTGACTTGTTTTTGCAGAGGTCTGTAGGCTGGTGTTAAAAACACTGAAATGTGGTCAGAGTGGCCCAGGTGAGGGCGTGGGGCTGCCTTGTAGGCCTCTGGGGTGTTGGTGTAAACCAAGTCCAAGATGTTCTCTCCCCTGGTCTCCAAATCTACATATTGCTTGAATTTTGGGAGCACAGTCTTAAGGCTGGTGTGATTAAAATGAAAACGGCGTATTTGGTCCAAATCACACCAAAACGTGCCTGTACCACCACAATGAAGCTATCAGGATGTTTGGTCTGGAACTCACTGATGGCATCATGCAGAGCTCCCAGTGCTTCATTGGCCTTAGAATTTACATTTGCACTTGGAGCAACATATACAGCCACAACAAAAACAACGGAGAACTCCCTCGGCAGATAGAAAGGCCGACATTTCACAATGAGGAATTCTATCAGCGGAGAGCAGTGTTTCCCGGCTATCGTAGCGTTCACACACCAGTCCTTGTTTATGTACAAGCACAGGCCTCCACCTCTGCTCTTACCAGAGCTAGCTGCCTCTCTGTCCGCACGGAACGATGTCATTCCCTCCAGCTGTATCGCCGTGTCCGGGATATTGCCGTGGAGCCATGATTCCGTGAAAACAAACACACAGCAGTCTCTTATATCCCTGTATGTTGTCTTGAGAAGACGCAGTTCGTCAAGTTTGTTGTCCAGGGAGTGGACATTAGAGAGGAGAAGCGAGGGCACTGCAGGTCGGGTGGGGTTGGCTGTTAGCCTAGCGTGAATGCCTGCTCTTTTCCCCCGTCTCCGCTTCGTGTAAGAGCCTGCTCTTTTACCCGGTTTCTGCCTCCTCTCACACCGCTTGCGTCTCCTCCTCCCTCTCCTCTCCCGCCTCCTCTCTCCGGTTGTATTCATATCTGCGGCCGATATGTTTGGCTCCGCCAGTAATAGTAGTTCATAGCGGCGTATTTGGTCCAAATCACACCAAAACGTGCCTGTACTACTACCGTGGTTTGCCCCGATGTTTAGGAACATGTTCCTGCAGTACATATATCTTGGACAGACTGGACAAAACACACAACACTCACTTTTTAATGCTCTGACTATCTCCCGAGGGGCCGCTGCGACTGTGCGTGCCGCCATCTTGGAATCCAAATATAAAAAAACTATAGGTGCACCCAATGCTGGAGTAACTCAGCGGGACAGGGAGCATCTCTGGAGAGAAGGAATGGGGTGACGTTTTGGGTTGAGACTATTCTTGAATCTCTTGGATTGTTGAGGAAGGGTCTGAAGAAGGGTCGCTACCCGAAACGTCATACATTCTTTCTCTCCAGAGATGCTGCCTGTCCTGCTCAGTTTCTTCAGCATTTTGTGTCCATCTCTGGGTTAAACCAGCATCTACAGTTCCTTCCTACATATTTATAGGTGCAATTGTTTTAAGACTTGCCTTGAAATTGAATTGCTGACATCATCAAAAATTGATTATTAATTATACCAGATCTCTTAAGAATCATTCCAGGATGAAAGCACACCAGGTGTAAAAATGATCTGACCACATTTTAGTTGTGATCCCCATTGGCACTGTTCTGCTGCCATTTCTCCAATGTCAAGTGTGCAGAAGAGCTTGTCACTTGTGAACACCATTCCCTTGCTTTAATTCAAAATGACCACCTTTGCTGTTCAGGGAACATTAAGCTACTCTGTGGTTTGATATGATTATCGATTCAGAACCTCAAATTGTGTTGTGAGGCAGAGGTCAGATCTGTAGCTGGGAGATGGTGAGAGTTTTTGATGTGAACTCTGTCTCTGCGTATCAGCTGTCACTGGAGCGACAGACAATGTGTGAGGGGACTGTTGCTGATCTCTCGTGAAGAAGTGATCACCTTGCAAGGTGAGAACATCTCCTGTGTCTGGTCAATGTAGTGCAAAGAATGGACGTGTCATCCCCCACATTTAGTCAAGCAGAACAACATGCAACAACTTGTTCATCCACATCAACGTTATCATGAAAGCACCCAAGTGTGGTCTTCATCTGAAACTGCTGGAAGTATGGATGCGTAGACCTAGTCTCTGCAGAAATTCTGTGTCAGAGTCAGAGTGATACAGTGTGGAAACAGGCTCTTCAGCCCAACTTGCCCATATTTCTGCGCTAAAGCAGCAATAATGGGACATTCTGCCAACTGGACTTGGTTCCAAGATTGGGACTAATCTGCATGGATGCCTCCATATCCATCTCACAACTGACCGGGGATCATGACAGAAGCCTCCTTGTGGCGATCCCTGGAAGCGATGACACGATGACGCGTTGGGCGACAATTCTGTCAACATGTTGGATGACGACAGAAGCCAACAGCGAGCTACATCGTCTGACACACGAGCGATCGAACGAACTACTGACCAAAGTTGGCAGTGGTATCTTTTTGACTGTCAGCCTGCTTGGTTTGCCTGGCTTTTCATGGAGTATAACAGTGGTTTTCTATGGTTTTCCAAGCTAACAGGATAGGAAATACATTAACATTCTGTACTGGGTTTAAATCTGTCACAGTTCTCATTCAGATGAATAAGAGGCATTCACTCCCAGGAAAAAGGCAAATGGTTGTGTTTAATAATTCTGTGTCTAATAAGACATAGAGCAATACAGTGTGGAAACGGGCCCTTCAGCCCACACCGGCCAACATGTCCCAGCTACACTAGTCCCACCTACATGCGCTTGGTCCATATCACACCAAACTTGTCCTATCCATGTACCTCTTAATTGCTTCTTAAATGTTGGGGTAGTCCCTGCCTCAACTACCTCCTCTGGCAGCTTGTTCCATACACCCACTACCCATTACTGGATTGTACCCTGCTAATGACAGGGTTCTCTCTGTGACAAGGGCCCCTCTTTGCCTATTTTACATCTCTTGTGATGTTAGTCTCTGAGGTGATTCTGTGGGGTATTGTGTACAATGGTGCACTGATTATCATCACCCCTCTTTCCCCACCCACTCTTCTCTTCCCCTATTCCTTTATCTGCTGTAATTCCTCAAGCTGCCTGTGCTTTGTGCCATGCCATTCTGGGAATTGAGAAATGGGGCCTCTTCTCATTCATAAAATGATATGACAGAATAAGGTTGTACCTGAAAACTGAAGCCTAAAACACCTTTTGCAGCAACCTAGTGACGTGTGGAATTGAGGATATCTGCTGTGTATCAATTAAATGGAGATTTAATAATTGCAATAAAACACCATTAATATGTGTACTTGACAAATACTGCTTTACAAATGGTGGCCACGGTGACCCTTCTGCCCATGGGAAGGACCATCTGACCTCTGGCCTCTGTGTCTCTCAGAGGATACCAGGACACTTTACAAGTTACTACTTGGTGTCACGACAGGCCATCCTGGAGCATGGATCTAAAATCATTCTGAAACCCTGAAGAAAATGTCTGCGCTAAAGCACCAATAATGGGACATTCTGCCAACAGGACTCAATGCCAACATTGGGACTAATCTGCATGGATGTTTCCGTATCCATCTGACTACTGATCAAAGTTGGCAGTGGTATCTGTTTGACTGTCCGCCTGCTTGGTTTGCCTGACTTTTCATGGAGTCTAACAGGGCAATATGATTTTCCCAGATTTCCAAGCTAACAGGATAGGAAATACACTAACTTATTCTGTACTGGGTTTAAATCCGATTCTGTTCTCATTCAGATGAATGAGGCATTCACTCCCAGGAAAAAGGCAACTGTTTGTGTTTATGTTAAGTGTAATGATTAGAATTGATTTTGTGTGCTTGCATGCTTTTCACCTTCATAAATGTAAACATTTCAGCAATGTATTTATTTTCTTTTTAAACATGCCTCTAAATGTTACTGAAAGTGAATGAGAGATGTTCACAAATGTTCAGAGGTCTCTGTCACACTGACATCTTTGACATCCTCTCGGGTATGAATGCTTGCTGCTTTTCAAAGTGGTCCTTGTGACTGCAGCGGGCTGAGTCTTTTGGCTGTATCAGAGGGAGCTGGGACAAAGGGTTGCACAGAAGAATGCAATAAGAACTGTGCTGAAACGAGCAGTGTGCCACAGGGGCAGATGGGGCAGAGCTGTAGGTTGGTGGGAGATCTGCCTTGATACATGTTACACTTGCCAGGCTGCCTTTTATGGGTTGACACCTTTCCCTGATCGGCATGCAGAAAAACAGTGGGTAGCAGCTGTATCCAATTTAGTGTGGTCATGGTGCAAACTGTACAGGTCACAATTCAGTATTTTATTTCCTGCATGCAAAATAACTTGATATGGCAAACCTGATTTTCGTGATTCACTGTTGATGGAAAGCTGGGGTACGTGTTAAATGCACTCCGTCCCTGAAAGTGGTAACACAAGTAGATAAAGTGGGAAAGAAGGCGTGTGATTGCCTTCATTGGGCAGGATATTGAGTATAAGAGTCAACAAGTCATGATGCAGCTTTATAGGAGTTTTTAAAAGTGTATAAGACATTAGTTAGGCTGCATTTGGAGTATTGCCAAGAGTTCTACTTGCGCCATTATTGGGAAGATGTGGAGGCTTTGCAGAAGGTGCAGAGGGTGTTTACCAGAATGATGCCTGGTATTAGCTACATCAGCCAGAGAGGTGGGACAAGCTTGGGTTGTTTTCTCTGGAGCCCCAGAAGTTGAGGGGAGACCTGATAGAAGTATATAACATTATAAGAGCCATCATTAGGGTAGACGGAACCTTTTTCTCAGAATGGAAATATCAAATAGTAGAGGGCATAGCTAGGGCAAGGTGAGAGGGGCAAGGAGATGTAAGGGGCAAGGTTTTTTTTTTACACAGAGGGTGGTGAGTGCCTGGAATGTGCTGTCAGGGGTGGTAGTGGCAGCACATACAATAGTGGCATTTAAGAGGCCAATAGATATGCAGGGAATGGAGGGATATGAATTATGTGCTGGCAGATAACAGTTGGTCTTGGCATCATGTTTGGCACAGACATTGTGGGCCAAAGGTCCTGTTCCTGTACTGTACTATTAAGTGTTTGTTTTATGTTTCAATGCATCAAAAGTAGGTGCAATTTAACTTTATTTGATTTAAAAATATACTGTATTGCTAAAAATATCCAAAGTAAAGTATGGAATATTCAAGTTAATGTTTTCATAAAAGTCACTCGATTCCATCAAATTGAATTTCTAACCATATATCCTCTAGAATATTTTGCACATCCATTTAAGGCTATTCACAGGTCATTATTGAAATATGCCCTCTTTGAATTAAAATACTTTTTCTGTAGGAAATAAATATTTTGCCAAATACATATACATATCTTGTACAATGCAAATATTTAGCTTAGCAATAGATTAGTTTTGCAAAATACCATTCTCACAGCTACTTTTCTTTCAAACAAAGTGAACTAATTTTGAGCCTATAGTGACTGACATGATATTCGCTGGGGTTGCTAAGCAATACAATGTGTTGCCAGTGACACTGAAGTTTGTTACTTCTTTTGTTGAAGGTGTCATTCGAACCGTATCTCTCAGCAGAATGAAACTCTTGTCTCTCACAGATAAAATTATTCCTGGGGAAACTATCTTTAAAGCTGTGGAAATTGTTTCTCTTATTCAGCTGACAAAATATAAAGAGGCTTTGTGGCAAGATTGACCTTTTGGGTTGCAGAGAACGTCTAGAAAATTGTAAGCTGCCCACAATAGTTGGGTTGCTCTGTCTCATTCGTGGAAAACAGAGCAGTTCTCTTAATATCGCTGCAATGGTCAATGCGGCAATTTTGCTGTTGTTGAATTCTGAAGTAAATGTTTCAGCTTCGTGCCAATGAAAATATTTGTGTCTTTCAATGTAAAAAGTGCCATAAGTGACTCTCTTCTGTTTACTTTCCCAACACTCCACCCACACATTGGCAGCTGTTGAGCCATTTTATCTCCAGCCTTGCTTAAATAGCCTAAAAAGGCCATTTGTATATTTGTGTGAGTAATTTTGAATAGCATACTGTGCAGACACAGATCTAAAGCCAGAAGTTTACAAAAGTTCAACTCTCTTCAGCCAAACTGAGCACTCTCTTCTCAAAGCAACTCTGGAGAGGCGATTTTATGCATTCTGGACCCCTTCCTGTTGTTTCTATATAGAGCACAACTTGCAGACACAAAGTATTCTTCTATCAAGGCTTTAGTGGCAGTGGCCAAATAAAGCCGCCACTGCATCACAGCTCTTTCATGACTGGCATCTCCAATTATTTCAGCAATATAAAGGGGTGATTAAAGAGCAGCAACAGGGTTTACATGCTTTTCTGTTGGCAGGTGTGTGTGTGTAGAGCCACTGTCAGCAGCACTAGCCACCATTTGTTTACTCTGCACGATTGGCCAGAAAGTACAGCTTGCCAAGCCGACCATACAATTTCCACTTTCACAAGATTTGAGCAAACCTTTCCATGGTGAATTCAAAATTATTATTTTTAAATAATTGCATGGGTGCACTTCAGTTTGTGCCTGCCCGTGCAAGTAAAAACAAAATGCAGCATCTCTGGCTCAGTGCAAGTCATGACACTGATATAAAGGCAGGTTTGAAGTAAACAAAAAATATGAATGGGCAGTGTTCTCGTATCTATTGCTGTTTAGAGTCATGACGTGGAAGCCTCTGTTTGTAAACTACTTTTCCCACTCACTTCTGCCAACTACTTCCACAATCATCACCTCCGACATAAGATAAAATAAGAGACACAAGCACACAATCACAATAATACTTTATTAATCAAGTATGTTGTGGAACATATGAGGAATTTCATTTGCCAAGTCAGTCATACAAACATGCAGTACAGACAAAAGCTGGTTGGTTTAATGTAAGAAACTTAGCTCTGAAATTGTTTAGCAAAAGAAAATGTTTTCAGACGACTAAAAGAATATCCAAATACAAAACCATGAAAATGCAACAATGCTTTACATGACTTTAAGCATACAAAATGATGTTAATAAACGATTTAAAAAAAAAAAAAAAAAAAAAATTTCTAATTCACATTGGCTTAGTTATTTAGTTCATGGTAGATTTATGCCATCTAATTTGCACAACATAAGTTATGATCTTTAATTGTGAAAGAAAAACAAAATCATTTTGAAAGATTGTGATCTATAATTTTAGATTAGATACAACATCAAACATGCCCTTCAGTCCACCGTGTCCACTCTGTCCTTTGTCCACCCGTTCATACCAGTTCTGTGTTATTACACTTTCTCATCCACTCCCGACACATCAGGGGCAATTTTACAGAGATCTATTAACCTACAAACCCATAGGTCTTTGGGATGTCGGAGGAAACAGGAACATCCGGAAGAAACCCATGTGGTCACAGGGAAAATGTGCAAAGCACCCAAGGTCAGGATTGAACTTGTGTCTCTCACTGTGAGGCAGCAGCTCTACTAGCTGCATCATTGTACCATCCTAATATGTTCAAAGCAGAGTCAAATCTTTCCCCGGGTAATAGTTTCTTTGCCTTTTCATTTTCCAAACAATGTGGTCCACCTTGATAGGATGTGGAAGTGACATTACTACGAATATAACTTTGTAATACCATTCCCTGCAAGGCTGCTCAGTGAGGAAGGAAGGTGGATAAGTGCAGGCATTGAATCATGCAACCTAAAACACAGTATAACACAAGAAAAAGAAGCAGCAGCCATTTAATCAGCCCCTCTAGCCTTGTTGCTATTTAGTAAGATCATAGCTAATCCTTACCTTAGTGCTGTTTACTGACACTGCAGCCTCACATCTCAGAGACCTGGGTCTGATCCTGCCTACAGGTGATGACTGTACAGAGTTTGTACGTTCTCCCTGTGACTCTGGGTTCTCCCACATTCCAAAGACGTGGAGATTTGTAGGTGAATTGGCTTCTGTAAGTTGCCCTTAGTGTGTGTAATGCAAGGTTGTGTGATAACATACAACTGATGTAGGCTGATTGATGGTGGGCGAGGACTCGGCCTGTTTCCCTGCTCCATCTCTAAACTAACTCATCTTTGCTTAATGTCTTAACGTTTATCCATCCGACTTGAATACATTGTGACTAAACCTGCACAATCCTCTCGGATATAGAATTCCTAAGGTTCATTTTCTCTGTGTGAAAATATTTATGAATGGCTGATCATTTATTCAGAGATTGTGACCCAACATTCTAGATATCCTGACTAAGGTAAACATTAACCCTGCATCTTCCCCCTCAAGCACCTTGAGAACAGCAAAATGGGAACGTCCTAATAAACCCTCATTTCTAAATATGGAAACCTTGAGATGTGTGGCTCAGGTGAAAGGGAATATATTAGTGTACTAAAAGTTTGCTATTTTGCATATTAGTTAAGCATGTCCTCAAACAATTTAAAAAAACATCAAGAAGATGCCGGTGTGATTTTTGAATTGATAAATAATTATTTGCATTTATCTGCTTAGATTAGCTTGTATCCTGCACTAAGACTGGTAGTTTTTTTTTCAGATGAAAGTGTTAGTTATTCACTGACTGCCCTCCCCAACTTCTGTTTACAAAGTAAGGATGGCAGAATTTCATGAAGAGATTTTTTGCACAGAATGTCTATTCTCAAGCTGATGAAGTATAAAACAAACAAAGGCAATGCACCCTTCCTGAAACAGTTCCTCAGCACTGGCTTGTAGCCCCATTCTTTTAGAAAGTGCCTCATTTGTATTGTAGGGCTGTTTCAGTGGCAGCTGGTTTCACTTTAAGACAATTGCCATGTGTGCTGTTGTAACTGCAGAGGACACTGGGTGCCACTTACAATTCCACAAAGTTGGCTTCTGCCATCACTAAATCAAATGACCAAGTAAAGGTTCAGCTAGTACATTCCTGCCTTGTGGCTGTGTAATCAAAGTTGGGGCAATGGGGAAAAAATAGTAAATTTATTTTCTACTGGTTTGCCTGATGGCACAACAATGGAACAAAGACATTCATTCTTGCTGCTGCTAACAAGCCCATTAATGCAGTAACACACACAAAATACAATAATCAATAATACAATAACGATGATATCATCATCATCATCGTTGAAAACATCCACGGGCACGGTGCCTTACAATGCTATGTACAAGTGAGCGGCGCGACTCGCGTCGCAGCGGCCTCTGCAGTCTGTCTGTCTTTTTATTATTTTTGGTCCCGTTTTAATGTCGTTTTTATTTATTTTTTGATGGGGTATGTACGTGGGGGGGGGGGGGGGACACTTTAAAAATCTTTCCCCTGCATGGAGAACCCGACCTTTTCCCTGTTGGGTCTCTGTTGTCATTGGGGCTGCAACGTGGAGCGGCCTCCAGCAGGAACGGCCTAGGGCTCCAGTCGCAGAGCTGCGGAGCTACTCACCATCGTAGAGCTGGCTGAGTTCGAAGCGGGTGGAGTGGTGGTGGCGCGCTGCTGCGACCCGAACCCGGGGATTCGGAGGCTTACCGCAGGTCCGGTGGACAGTGACACCGGGAGCCCGCGGGTCCCTGCTGGGAGACCGCTTTTCGAGGCTTCCGCAACGGCGACTTCATCCGCCCGAGTCGTGGGGTAGAGGAGTGCCTGGAGCGGGGCCTTACATCACCGCCCGGTGCGGCTTCAACGGCTGCGGGACTTTGCTAGCGCCCGCTGGGGGCTCCAACAACAAGACCCGGAGCAGGGCCTTGCATCACCTGGCGCGGCGTTAATGGCCGCGGGACAATTGCCATTGCCCGCCGGAGGCTTTGACTCTGACATCGGGAGGGGAATGGGGAGTGCAGGGGAGAGATACGTTTTTTTGCCTTCCATTACAGCGAGGAGGAGATGCGCTGTGATGGATGTCTGTGTAAATTGTGTTGTGTCTTGGGTCTTTTTTTCTTGTGTGTATGACTGCAGAAACAACATTTAATTTGAGCCTCTATGAGGTTCAAGTGACAATTAAATTGTATTGTGTATGACGGTGATCGCAACTTCTACTGAAGTGTGGATGGCCGGTGGCTCGCTAGGAGCTCATCCGCTCTTTGACAGGTCTTGTTTTTGGGTTCACAGACCCCCCCCCCTCACCTGTTAAACCAGGTGGGGGAGACGGTTTTAATTGCTGACTATCCTGACAATGGAGCAGGTAGCAAGGGAGTACATGGTGCCCGTGCCGGGGGGGAACTCCCCCCGACCTGACTCTAGATAGTGATTCTGGGTAATCATAATAGTGCAAACCTGAAGTCCACTGTGCAACAAAAGACACAATCCATAAAAGATCATCACTGCCAAAGTAGTGGTTGGTGTTGTGCTGTGTCCAAGAGCCTGATAGTTACTGGAAAGATGCTGTCCTTGAACCTTGTGGTCAAGGTTTACAAACATTTAAAGGCCTGTCCCACTTACGCCAGTTTTCCCAGCACCCGTGATAGGTTGCCAAAATTTTCAACATGTTGAAAATTCAGCGGCGACTAGAAAGACACTACGTCTCTTTGGAGACCTCTCTCGACCATAGGAGACCTCTAACGACCATACAGGCTGTATGGTTGTGAGAGGTCTCCTATGGTCATGAGAGGTCACCCACGACATGTCGCCAGGGGTCGCCTGTATGGTCTTGAGAGGTCTATGATCGTGAGGTCTCCTCGTACGTTTTTCTGGTCGCCGCTGAGAGGAAAATTTCGACCTATCACAGATGCCGACATGTCGCGCAAGTGGGACAGGCCCTTTACCTCTTATGTAGCAAAATTGAGCATGGCCAAGGTGGTGTGGGTCTATGATGCAAATGACTACGTCTTGTAAATCTCTTTGAGTCGTAGTCGTGCCTTTTGGACCAGGTCGTTTACCACTCGCCTGAATAAGTTACAGAGATGTTGAATAAGTTCGGCGACCTATCACAGAAGGCCGGGGGTCGCCTGATAGAGGTCTTTAAAATGTGAGGGATAGACAGAGTTGATGTGGACTTCTTTGCCCTTTGAGAATAGGGAAGATTCAAGCAAGAACATGACTTCAGCATTGGACAGAAGTTTAGGGGTAATATTGAACTTCTTTACGCAGAATGACTGAGCTCCTTAGTGGTGGAGAGGTTCATTGGTATCATTTAAAAATAAATTTGATATGGATGAGAAGGGAATGGAGGGTTATGGTATGAGTGCAGGCAGGTGGGACTAAGGGGAAAAAAAAATTTGGTCGGCATGGACTTGTAGGGTCGAGATGGCCTGTTTCCGTGCTGTAATTGTTATATGGTTATATGGCCTCCATTGCTCGGGGTAGGTTGCATGAAGGTTAACGTATTTATCATTACTGATATCTGAAAATTCCTTAACAATTAGACATGAATATGAAGTGTTCAGGGACCCGGAATGCTGAAGCAGTTCTTTTATAGTCCTATTGGACTCTTTGCTATCGTGTGACATTTTTCATTTGAATTTGTTGGCTGCAGCACATACTTTCCCCTGACTGCCTCCTAGTCATATGTCTAAAGCAGAGGCTTTAATTCCCTAACACCTGGCCCCCTGGCATGTGGTGGTGACAACAGAGGAAGACAGACTTTACACAGCCCTTACTGGAAGCTGTTGGCAAAGACTGAATTAACTCTTTTTAAGTCCTTTTTTTTTAAAAAAGTGCCGTTTTCAAGAAAAAAAACGTTACCATCTTCTCTGTAATGATGGGAAGAAAGGCTTGCTGCAATTGTATTCATGCCCATGATTGGTGTGCATTATGTTTATAGATTTGACAAGATGTCATCTCACATTAATGCCAATCTCATTATTCCTGTCCTGATAGTTTCGGAAGGAACTGCAAATGCTGATTTACACCAAGGATAGACAAAATCGTGGAGTAACTCAACTAGAGTGGCAGCATCTCTGGAGAAAAGGAATAGGTGATGTTTTGGGTGGAAACCCTTTAAACTGGGCAGACAAAATGTGTAGGTAGGAACTTCAGTCTAAGGAAGAGTTTCGACCCGAAACATTACCTATTCCTTTTCTCCAGAGATGCTGCCTGACCCACTGAGTTATTCCAGCATTTTGTGTCTATCATAGTTTATCTCATCGTCCTACATTATAGGCTTCAAATGTGAGAATTCTATGAGATTTAGCAAGGTAGTTATCACACTCAAACTGACCAAGTTATAAGATCTATTGTGCCGCTAAATGACTCCAGCACTTTGTGTCCATTTGTGCTGGCCCCAGTTGGTGCCTAAGCTATTCCACAGTTGTAACAGCTATCTCAGCCTTAACCTTCTCCAGATGTGGAGATATGAATAAGTTGACCCTCAACACCCTCGATGCACCCCGCAGTCCTCTGGCTACTATGCCTCGGGTGGTGAGGTCATTTCCCTTGAATGCCTGAAAACCCTTGATTGCTCCCTGATATGAAAAGCCTTTGAACAATGTTTGTAAGATTGTGATAGTGAGAGATGTACAAATGTATTGACGATCACTGAAGCATATATTAGTAGTAATTCTTGTTCGTCACTCATTTTCGAGTAACACTGTGACAACCAGCCTGTAGTTCTGTGAAATGTACTGAGATGGTTGATTTGGCTAATCAAATGTTTCTTCATTCAAATAAAGCTGAATTAAAACTCTTCTTGGGCAGGGACTCCAATCGAATGAACTAATTTTCAAACTGTAGGTTGGTCATCTACAGGGCAAGGATGGGGTGATGGAATTGAACAGTCAGAGAGCCTGAATCTGTCTCCCAGGACATCCAGGGTTTATTGAGCAAGAATGGAAATCAAAGATGAGTTAAGCTATGGCCGGCAATTTCCTGCTAAACAACTATTAGTCAACACCTTTTGACCCATTATCCCTTGTACCTGTGCTTTTGTTCTGATTTATACCCCCAAGTGAAAAGTTTCAATAACTTTGGGGGGGGTTAGATTTTTTTTTTTGTCGCCGGCTTCAATTGCATAATTGGTTCTTCGTTGAAATGAGCATATTTTAATAGTTTAACTCAGACATTTATGTAGCAATTAAGTTTTTGATTACATCCCTTGAATTCATCCATTTTTTAAACTGCAGTACATACATTCCATTCTATTAAAAAAATAAATTGAGAGATTTATTGATGAAAAAATACAACAGTTAAAGCAAGTTACTTGCTACTCGACAAGTACTATCCATGGTACCAGTTAAATATCCTGGATACAGAGGTTAAATAAGTGTGTCTGCATTGCATTTGAGGACATAAATTCAAATTGAGGTTTTTCCGAGAAGCAATTCCAAACTAAAATTTGGCAGCTGATTTAACACTTGGAGTACAGCACAATGTAAACGTACAAGAATGCTGAAAAGGAAACATTTTTTTTATTTTTTAATTACCTGGAACATATACTTAAGAAAATAAATCAAGAAAGCTTCTGGATTGAAATCCGTCCTACATTTGTAGTCACATCAAGGTATAGCCCCATGCTTTAGTTTTGTTTAGAGATATAGTGCAGAAACAGGCCCAGCCAGCGATCCCCGCACACTAGCAATATACTGCACATTAGGGACAATTTACAATTTTACAGAAACCTGATAACCTACAAACCTGTGCGTCTTTGGAAGGTGGGAGGAAACCGGAGCACCCGAAGCAAACCCACGTAATCATAGAGAAAATGTACAAACGCCGTACAGACAACGCCAGTAGACAGGATCAAAACCGGGACCCTGACGTTGTAAGGCAGCAGCTCAACAGCTGCGCCACCGTACTCTACCAAAATTCTGAAATGTATTATTTGATTGAATGAGGAGTAAAAGTTGAAGATATAATAAACATGCTGGCAGTAGTATTCGGCACATTTAGTGACAAGGGCATTGTTGAGTTTCAAGTTATTTGTCCTTCATTTCATATTTGGAGATATGGAGCAAGATTCAGATTTTTCTGATTTCTGTCTCAAAAGCTCCAAAATATCTGTGTATCCCTGCAAATCTAAAATTAAATTTATTTCTTCCTTCTGCAGAAATAGAATTCATTGAGGATGTTGTGCCAGAGGATGACCTGTGCCCTGAGGTATCCGGTTGCAACCTACTAAATGGACAGTGCGTCTGTGAGATAGTACACTCCTGTGTCAGAGTATTCCAGTTCCCTGATGTGGAAGCCTGCACTGCGACATCGGGATCTTTTCCAGGTAAAATAAATAAATGTGTTGAAGGTAGATGAGGATAATTGCGCATTGGTGAATCCAAGATGAGTGAGAAATTTTAAAATCAACCGTGCACAAGATGTACAGGCAGACAATAATACCTATGTAAAACAGTAAATGCATATAATAATCAATATGTTATATTTAGCTAAAATAGTTTCCATAATAAAATAAATATCCTGTGGAAGAATTAGATGCTGACATAGTGCCAGTTTTATTTGTCTCCCTCTGATACATATTTTCCTTTGGAGGAGATCATAGTGAATCAACTTGATTTGAAGAGTTTAAGTTGCTAATTAAGTTGTTTGCTATGTTCAGTTTATTTCTTGTCATCTTTATTGTGTTAATTTTTTTTTGTAGAAATAGTAAATTTACTAATTCTGTTTCATTCCTCAAAACTTAAATGTTATCACTCTCACAGATTTCCCCTCGAGTCACATGAATATCTTTTCGTTTTGTTTCCTCTAACAAACTGATCTGAGGCAATTAACCTTTTAAACAATCTTAAGAATGTAACTAAACCGCCGTTATTGGATTACTAGTTGTATTAAGGCGGCATGCTAAAGAAATTTGTAACTTGCACCAGAGACTCAAGTATTTCTTATGCAGTTCAGACATTGATAATATAACTTTTGATCCCATGATAAAAAAAAAGATGTTCCTTCATCTATAGCTAAATAAGATTTTAAACTTCAAATGTGCAACAATAATGTAGATGATGATAATCAGAAACCAAAAGGTTCACCGACTCTGACTGACTCAATGACTCAAAAGCAGCTTGATCAGAGCTTGATGGTGTAACTGGTGTACCTTTCATTTAAAAAGAGGTTTCCACACACACAAGCACATGTATGCACATGACGGGCTTGTCAAAAGGAAGGTCAAAAGTGGCAAATGTCTGGATTTTGAAAGTTACTTGTGTATTAATGTGTTACTTATGACATAACCTGTGGCATATACATGAAGCATTTAATGTCATGCAATAAATAATGAAAAGTGTGCTTAGTTGTGATTTCTGTTTTTTTACTGAGCTGGTTTTACTGAATGAAATATTCAAGAATAATCATGTTCTGCAGCAGGACTTTGTTCAAGAGAAGCATTTTCATCCTCAATTTGAGTGTAGTTATGCATGGAGCACCCACTGTGCAATTCTTGTAGCCAGATGGTGCAACAACAGCCATTCTCAATTAATACGTGCAGAGTAAGCATTCTCCCCATCCGTTTTTGGCTTTTCGTTCCAGTTTAACACTCATGTCAAACATGATAGCAATTCAGAATGCTGTAAATAAAAAATAAAAAACACTTTTTTGGCAACATCATTCAAACCTTTCTAGAAAAAAATGCACTCTGCTTGATTTTATTCCTATTTTTTGGTTCCATTTGAGCTTTTGTTGTTTCACAAAGTGGAATATTTTAGTTGTTAAAACCTGACAACTTTTGATTAATATGTGAAACAACATTTGAATTGGTATCAAGAATAATAAAGTTGTCCATGGCCGCATTTGCTTTACGCCTCAGTTCCTTCCCCTTGAATTAGTCATGTCATTGTCTAAGCTTAACCTATAACATTTCCTGAAAACAAATACGATTGAATGTACATATGGTAAAATACTTCCTTTTTAAAAGCATATTATGGAAGCAAAGTGCATGAAAGGACAAATTTCTCTGGGTCCTTTTTTTCTTTCTTTCCACAGTTATTATCAGATAAAATGGAAAAAAATCAATACTGAAAACTACGACTAATGGTTGCCTGTAAAGTTTAACTTATTGATAACAATTCAAATATATTTTTGTGAATGAAGTGGAATAGTGAAGTGAACAGTTAAATAAGTAACCATATTTAACTGTTGCACTTCACCATTCCAATCCATTTAAATGACTGGACATGCTCTTGCTGCCAAGGTCCAACCTTCCACAGGTTCTGTTGGCAGGATCCTTAGTGTAAATGCTGGAAAAAGTCCAAATATTTGCAATCCATCTCTGGATTCTGAGCTCAAGTCAGATTGTGGTGAAGAAATGACCAGCCAAGAGTTTCGAGCATGTTCAGGAGTTGTGGGCCATTGATGCTGGCCCATCATGTCTTCAAATCACATCCCTGGGGGGCAGCATGTTATTGAGATGTATTACAGATTGGTCTTTGAAGGCGATTCCCATTGTTGAGAGAACAATGGGAATGGGTAGTAAATTTTTCAACCTGCAATTAGAATTATGATGTAGAACTGCAACAAGAAACTGCAGGACCTACACAGAAAATGATAGGCCTCAAGGTAGTGTTGTGGAGCAGAGGGATCTAAGAGTACAGGTGCATGGCTCCTTAGGTCGAGTCGCAGGTAGATAAGGTGGTCAAAAAGGCTTTTGGCATTTTGGCCTTCATCAGTCAGAGTATTGAGTATAGAAGTTGGGAGGTCATGTTGCAGTTGTATAAGAAGTTGGTGAGACCGCATTTAGAATATTGTTCACTTCTGGGCTCCATGTTATAGGAAAGATATTGTCAAGCTTTAAAGCATTCAGAAAAGATTTACAAGGATGTTGCCAGTGTTGATTCCGGATCTAATACTATCCCCTTCGTCTGGTTCAGTCAGTCACTGAAACGAACACTGGAGTCCAAACTCTTCTTTATTTGTAAACTGTACTGTAGGACCGGACTCGGATCTACTCACTCGAGCCCTCACCAGCCTCACGTAAACAGAACAGAAGAAAGAGACAACCGGCACGCCCAAACTAATTACCTACACTTTTATACCCCTAAACAGAGGCGGGGACATTAAAGGCGCGAAAATGCAATGTGAGGGCCATCCCTACGTGCCAATCACTTCTTACAGATATGAGATCACGTTAAGAGGCACTTACTCTGCTTACTCACAAACAATGTATACAAAAAGTCACTTACACACATATTATGTAAAAACACAAAATCCTTTACCCAATGACAGACCTGGGTTTAGTGTCTGTTTAACAGAAACCTAGACTTGATGGCATAATAGACAATAGGTGCAGGAGTAGGCCATTAGGCCCTTCAAGCAAGCACCCCCATTCAATGTGATCATGCCTGATCATCCACACTCAGTACCCTGTTCCTGCCTTCTCCCCATATCCCCTGACTCCGCAATCTTCAAGAGCCCTTTATTTGGTTTATTTGAGGAAGATTATAATTTGAATGACTGCGACAAAATTTTGATTTTATATTCTTAAATCAGTTATATTTTACAGTGTTGTTCATCATAAAAATGTGACGGATATGACTGAATGCAATGGGCAACCTGGAAAAAGAGGAGGGAAAATTAAGTTATTCTCTAAATGATTGTGCCAAACATATTTCTCCCATAGAGATGTTCATGTCTGTGATACAACATTCAAATTTGCAAAAATTCAAATTTTATTTTCGGGTTTCCAGAAGCTTCATTCACTAAAAAATCACCCGGCTGCATTGTTAAATAAAGTGTGGGGGGGCAGACTCAATGATGGATAGTAATTAGTGAATTCACTGAAGCATAGGACCATAATACATAGGAGCTGCATGTGGGAATTCCACACACAAGTCCAGCAGCAATCTGTGTTAGAACTGTGGCTGTGCATTAGAAACAGAAGTTTATTATTGCTTACCTATGATTTTAAATGAAGAAATGTTCGTTTCAAGACCCGATGGTGCATGTAAGTGATCGGGAAGATAAATAATTAAGTTGCAGACTTCTGGTCGAATTAACTATTAATATGTATAAATGCAGTGTGATGCATTTGGGACTGGGTAATTACAGGCATGTGTGCAGGATACAGCATTATTAGTTGTAGTCCCCCGACCTTGGCTCTGTGTTAGAATTCTTGTCTCTGTATCATTCTAATCTGACACTTCAAATATCACTTAAGTGTGCATTTTGGAAGTGCCCATATTTGGACAATACTTTAAAGTAAAATACCCTTGACCGGTTCAAGTGAGTGTATGATACTAACTGAAGAAGAAATGAGTTCTCCACTAATCTGATTTATATTAATCCCTGTACCACAAAAAGGATTAACTTTATCTTTCCCTCCTCTTGCTTTTTGTGAACCCTTTTGTGGAAATTATCAATTGCAAGGTCATAATTCAAAAGTCACAAGCTGAAGTGTTGAAACTGTCTTGAAATGAAATACATAATTCTTCTGGTCTTAATTTATGCCAAAAGACTTGTGTATCCAACTGGGTAAATCTGCCTAAATCTTCCTCCCCAAACAGGGTTTCGCCAATCACCGACTACCGCTGCCTCAACTTTATTACACGAGCTATCTGCTCTGTACACTCTTAAGGGCCTGTCCCTCTTGGCAATTTTTTTAGGCAACTGCCGGTGACTGTCATAGTCGTAGCAGGTCACAGGAAAACTGGCAGAAACTTACGTCATCCTGGAGACAACCTACGATTGCACCAACGTCAGGAGATGTCAAGCTACGCTCATTGGCGTCAAACCGACTGTCGTTGAAATATTTTCAATGTCGAAAATTTAGCATTGACCAGCAAGACGGTACGACTTTTTGCGCGACTGAGGAGACTACTCCCGACGACCACCGGCGAACATATGGCGACAAACTAATCGCCTGTAGTTGCCTAAAAAATCACCTAAGTGGGACAGGACCATTAGTCTTTATGCAGGTTCTGAATCATCTATCCCTTTTGCTCCCCAGATGCAGGTTGGTTAGCCTAGCTCACCAGCAATTTTTGTTTCTCATTGATCAGACTGGCTGTGCCTTGGTGTTATGTTAACAAAACCAGCCTGGTTGGAAATGAACGAGACTTTATATTACCTAGGAGTCCATTTATTTACATGCAGATTAGGTTGAAATTACATAGTTGCAACGTAGTTTTCATTGACATGCAGATGAGTTGGGGTACACAACTAAAAATAATTTAGACTGGATCCCAGGAAATACTCTGTATGCTTTTTTTCGCAGAATATCGTTGATCCTACCACAAGCATTCCAAAATACATGGTGGATATTTGTGTAAACTGAGTTTAACAGGTTCCTCGGAGTTGAAGGTGACTTGAGTTGTTTGAGTTTCAGAGATACAGTGTGGAAACGGGCCAATCGGCCCAGCAGGTCCACTCCAACCATCAATCACCCAAACACTAGGTCTATGTTATCCCACATTTGCATCCTACGTACTCGGGGCAATTTACACCCAAGATGTGTGCGGAAATCTGAGCACCCA
This sequence comes from Leucoraja erinaceus, assembly GCF_028641065.1. Classification (NCBI taxonomy): domain Eukaryota; kingdom Metazoa; phylum Chordata; class Chondrichthyes; order Rajiformes; family Rajidae; genus Leucoraja; species Leucoraja erinaceus. Next base: position 50,765,576 of record NC_073385.1, read on the forward strand.
GAGGAAACCCACGTGGTCACAGGGAGAATGTACAAGCACTGCGGAGGCAGCACACAGGATCAAACCTGGGTCTTTGGCGCAGTAAGACAACAAATCTATTATACCGCCCCTTAGCCATGTGATTGCAATCTTCTGAATTCTGAATAATCTTCCGATTACTTCCCTCAATTATGACATTATGGGAGAGGATGAAGGACGGGAAGATGCTGTGGATGGTGAGTGATACGTACATGAAATACATCTTATCTGTGAGGGTAGAGTTCTCAGAATAGTTGGGATTTTTCCCAATCTCTTGGATTATGGTTAATTCCGAGAATTTGACCACCGCAAAAGGAATTTTAAAAAGAAACAGTGTTCCCAAATAAAACCTTGCTTCCCCTTTGGAAACTGTCCAGGTGCAACAGTCCTTTTAACAAAACAAGCAAACACCTGCCAAAAACGCACACCAATTTAGTTTTAAAGTTTATGAAAACCGGTGGGACATTCCATTCTATCTTAGTTTTTAAATGTGTTCCCGAAATTTCTGTTTGTAGTAAAATTTCCATAGAAGATTCCTTTCACATCATTTGAATGTATTAAGTTGATGTAAAGTAGGAACGAGGTCAATGTGGAATTAGCTGTAAGTTAGTGTTGTTGATGTATACAGGCCTTGGCTCTGTCTATCACACTGTGTTCCATTAACCCTACCTGCGATCAAGCTGTCAGAATGTCACCATCGATGTACCATCTATATTTTGCTTTCCCCTTCTCCCTGACTCGCAGTATGAAGAACAGTTGCGACCCAAAACATCACGTACTCCTTTTCTCCAGAGATGCTGCCTGACCCGCTGAGTTACTCCAGCTTTTTGCGTCGGTCATCTTCTTTAGTTCAGTTGAATGTTGTTGCACACGAGATGAGTACCTTGAAGTTTTACTGTCATACTAGTGCAAGCTGTGTGTATGTGTGTGTGTGTACATCGCCCATTTCACAGATTAATGTGAATGGTTGCATGTTTAGTTTGTTTCATGACCTCAACCTGTCCCAAAGTGTTTCCCAGCCAGAGAAGTAATTTTGATGTACGTACACTCGTCATTATGTTGGTTACAAAATAACCAAAATATGGGCAACAGAAGCTGCAGTGCTCTAATGACCAGATGAACCATATAACCATATAACCATATAACAATTACAGCACGGAAACAGGCCATCTCGGCCCTACAGAACCATTTTTATTTGATGTGCCAACTGCAGAATAAATGTTGGTCAGGATACCAGAGATAATTTTCTCACTTTTCAAAAAAAGCTCTATGGAAGTTTTGCATTTTTCAGTTCAATTCATCTGAACAATGGGACCTGTAACATGGGCAGCACGGTGGTGCAGCAGTAGAGTTGCTGTCTTACAGTGTTTGCAGAGCCAGTGACACGGGTTTAACCCCGACTGCGGGTGCTGTCTGTACGGAGTTTGTACGTTCTTCCCGTGACCGCGTGGGTTTTCTCCGAGATCTTCGGTTTCCTCCCACACTACAAAGACATACAGGTTTGTTGGTTAATTAGCTTGTTGTAAATTGTCCTGAGTGTGTGTTGGATAGTGTTAATGTGCGGGGATCGCTGATCAGTGCAGACTCGGTGAGCTGAAGGGCCTGTCTCAAAACTAAACTAAACTGCTGATGGTCAGTCTAGTATTTTTAAAACCTCTTGAATGGCGTTTGAACTGATTACTTTCTGATGGAGGCAGAAGTGACAGTAACTGACAGAACAGGAAAACTGAGAATATTAAACTTGCAACACGGAGTGGTTGATTTCAAAATCCTGGAACACACTCCCAAACCGCATTGTAGATATCTTTTCAAGGGCAACTAGGGAAGATGCCCTCTAATTAAACACTGGCTCAGCCTGCAAAGCCAAAATCCCCTAAATGTATGAAGATATTGGTTCTCCCAACCAAATATGTTAAAGTGATCTATTTCCAGGACTGTGTTTAAGAGTGATTGGGGTCATTTTATGAGACGTAAAGGGAACTCAACAGGCTTTGACCTGATTGAATAAATGACCTGTTTCTCTGCAGTAACCTCTGCTTTGTATTGATTGACCAAAAAATGCTTCCAGTTGGCATTGTGTCTATGCTCCATTGGTTTAGAGATAACAATGGAACCAGCAGAGCCACCAGCTAACCAATAATTAATGATGTAATTTATTCTGGTAGGCAGCCACTTGCTGAAACAGAGAGAAAAAAAAAAGTCAATGACTACTGTTGTCTATTTGCGTGTTGAGTATGGTATTCTCCTTGAAGTAGTGACACCTTGGTTCATGTTAACAACTAGACTTTACAAGTATAAAAAATAATTATACTATATTAAGAATCCTTTTTAGCAGGCATAATACTAGCATTGGAAATATGCTTTTTATAACATCAGGAAATACATACTCAGTCATTCGCTGACATTGGTTCGGAGTTACTGAAGTGGAAAATGTGTCCTTTCACGTATCTGGTCAGAAGAACCATTTAAAAAAATTGATTCATTTGGGGGATTTGGGTTTTACAGGCTGAACCAGCATTTAATTTTCCATCCCTATCTGCTGTTGATAAGGTGACAGTGAACTGTTGTATAGAGCCATTGTAATCCTTGCGATGTGGTTATACCCACCATACAGTCAGGGATAGGGTTCCAGGAATTTGACCCATTGACAGTGAAGAAACAATGATATGTTTTCAAGACAGGATGAGGTGTGGCTTAGAAAGCAACTTCCAGCTGATCTTCACAGATTTCAAGTTCTTTTGGTAAAAATATGGTCAGTTGGCCTTCTCTCAAACCAGTTAGTAGCAGCAATGGACTTTGCAATTTGGATTACTGAAAGTACTTTTTCTGGAAGATACCACAAGAAATAAAAGGCAGGTTGTCTGTCTCTACTTTTACTAAATTAAGTCTGCGAGATAACATGGACAGTCAGAGTACATTTTTTAAAATTGGATTTTAGGTAGCATTAGCAAGTTAAATTATGATTCTGCTAGTATCCAAAGTCATCTAATTTCCATTTGCTAGGTGAAGTAACTATGCCCATATCTTATTTTGACTGCCTTCCATCAATGCTAATGGGTGATTTAGATACAAAACTTTCCGGGTTTGGAGCGTCGAATTCAGCGATCCATTGGTGACTGCCTCTCTTGGGAGCACATCGAATGACCAGTTCTTATTTCATGGATTTACCCATGTGCCAGATATCAGATTTGAGTGAACTATTGTCTGGTTAGTTTTGCAGTATTTCCTCCAGAGTAGTCAGGTTCACATGGTTTATGGAGCAATGACATCAACTCAGAACATTTGGGCAGGTTTTGGGAGTGACGTATGGCAGTGAAAGCCAAAGAAAATATGCAAGACATTATGATGGATCTTTTTGTCAGATGACAGCCCACATTTAATGGTACTTTATTTTACTTTTCTTTTACAATGGTTGGAAGCTGCATACTAAATTTCGTTGCACTGATGTGCAATGACAATAAAATCTATTATTATTATTATTATTACTTTGTTATAAAAATCAAGTATTTAAGTATAATCCTGAGAAGTTCCAACATTCCATTGCTAACTATAAAGTATGGAATTGGAAGGATTATTGTGTTAGATTATGAAAATGAATCTTTTTAAAGTTTGATGTCATCTGCTATTCTTCTGCCATACTATGTGGATTAAGCAGTAAAAATAAATTTACTCAATTTTCCAAATAGGACTTGAGGTAAGCCTAAAACTAAATAAAGAATGGATTATTGGTCAATGGTTCATTCAGTTGCTAGAGATGTAAGCAACAACTTCAAAGAATTAACAGGAGAAGTTAGTGTTGTGCATTTAATCTTAAGTATGGACTTCAACTTGAACATCAGTATGTTGGCAATCAAACAAGCCAGAAAGATTTAATACCAATAATTAATTATGTAATTGACTGCAAAAGGGAACTGACCAGTGCTACACACAACACCAGAATAATTTGTGCATCATGAAGAATAATAAAACTAATGTACATTGATCGTATTTATCATTATATTCTTCAAAATGGGTATGTTCCGAGTGAAATTTGATGCATTGAATCTGACCCTTAGGAAGTCTAAATCATCCATTTTTAATATTTAATAAGGGAGAGAGGGTGAGAGATAAAATTGTTGGATACAGTATTATAGTTGCTTTAAACAGTCTGTTCATTAATATTTAGCAGTAAACAACTTGACAAATTTACATTTTCTATCATATTCCTTTGGTATTCTTGATCGTGAAATGTTTTTTGAACCGAGATAAAGCACCTAATGTAGCAGAGGAAATCTCATAGGATTATGGTAAGCATCTGTTGACCAGACACAATTCATAAATAATTTCAATGTACTGACTGCCCAGCACACCAAAAGGGCAAAATAGATTCATACAACCTTTGGTGAATTTGTAGTAAACTAATGATAATTAGGATAGACACAAAGCTGGAGTAACTCAGCAGGTCAGGCAACCAATAAACTAAGGCGGTATAGTGGCGCAGTGGTAGAGTTCCTGCTTTACAGACAAGAGACCCGGGTTCAATCCTGACTACGGATGCTGTCTGTACAGTGTTTGTACATTCTCCCTGTGATACGTGGGTTTTCCCCGGTTTCCAAACATTCCAAAGAGGTACAGGTTTGTAGGTTAAATGAATGCTGTAAATTGTCCTTAGTGTGTAGGATCGAGCAAGTGTATGGATGATCACTGGTCAGCACAGACACGATGGGCCGAATAGCCTGTTTGAATGCTGTATCACTAAAATTAAACATTTTTTTCTCTCTGAGAAACCATAACTTTCCTATTGTGCTGCAGGCCTGCTGGGAATTGGCCAGCTACAGCATGTCGCCTGGTGGCTAGGACTTGAACATCTTATGTGTAACCTACCTGCCAGTTGAACTGTACAGATTTAGCTCCATGTCCAATGCAATGATCCAGAGCTTGTGGAAATTCTGTAAGGCATTTTTTCACAGATATTTGAATCCCTTTCTTGATTCATGGTACTCTCATTGAAAATAATTACTTGCTATGATGTGACTACTGCAGGTAAATTGGTTAATTGTAATTGTTGCTTCTAATATTTAATCTTTAGAAGAGTCGGTATCAATGATTTGGGTACACTCCCATGTTTGCCTGTTTGTGTGAAGAAAATAAATGTGTATTAAGTGTCATCTTCAGAACAGTTGATTCCCAAAAATACCAATTCTGAATGTATATCAGGGCTGTGAAATAGCAATGCTCTCCAGTTTAAATCTTGTAATAACATGATTCAATTAAATATTCTTTGTAGAATAATTGTTTTTTTTTTTAAATAGTTTGTGGTTTTTAAGTAAGAATCAAGTCACCCATAGTTAATGAAATGATAAATGCATATGTTTTCATAAGGCAGCTCAATTATTCAGAGGAAACACAGCAAATTTCCTAAGAAAACTCAATTTCCAAAGCTCAATGGATTTATTAAATTGTTTCCTCTAGACAACAGCTGGCATGCTTGGCTTACATTCACTGAAACTAAAACCACAAAAAGAAGGCAACATTTTACATTGAAATGTTTTGCTTGGATGCTGCATACCTTACAATGGATGTTGAATGGGATGTGGTTTGGTGATTGGAATTCTCTGCATGAAGAATTCTGTTCAGAACAGCTTTGGTTGGCAAAATGTTCATGCTATACCAAGTAATTCTGAATTGTAGAGATCCACATGAAATTAACTTTTGAAGATGTATTAAAAATTGCATCAATTATGCGTCTGTTTTCTATCCTCTTTGTGAACAAACATACCGAAGAGCCTGAGAGAACGAATAAATATATCCTTTCTGGTGACAAATAACCCACATATCCCAGGAATAAAATGGATCTGGAAAGGTTAAAGAAATGTAAACATGAAGGAAAAAGATTAGGATCATTTCAATGGTACAAGACATTTTAAAATGTCACATCACAAAGAGATAAGAAGTGACCCAAAGATGTTGGTACTTTTTTTCCCCCAAGTAAAAAACTCCTCTTAATAGTGTATTTTGATCAATGCTTTTTGTTGCTGGTGAAAGAGAAATAAGTTCATCATCTTCACAATCAATTGAATTCCAGCAAAAGAGGCTTAAAGCCAGCAGCCTGAAAGATAATACACAAGCATGTTCATGATTGAATGATTCCAGGTTCAGTACTGTTATGCACAAGAGATTTGTTTTATTGAAGGAAAAGACTGTTGCCAAATCATATTTCCGTTTGGTTCAGAATTAGTTGTATTTTGCCAAGGAAGCCACAATTGAATGTCACCTTTATTTCTATTCCAGATTAGCTTTTTTTTCCTGGATGGAAAATAGAGGGTCTGTTCTAGGTTATGAGGAACTAAATGATTCACCCATCATGCACCAGTTCCATCCTACACACTAGGGACAATTTACAGAAACCAATTAACCTACAGACCTACACCTTTGGAATGTGGGAGGAAACGAGAGTAAATCCTGTGTGGTGACTGAGAACTCTGTACAGATAGCACCCATAGCCAGGATCAAAGCCGGGTCTCTGGTGCTGTAAGGCAGCAACTCTACTGTTGCGCTACTGTACCCCCCCCCCCCCCCCCCCCCCCCCCCCCCCCCCCCCCCCCCCCATTTGGGTAGTTGGGTAGTAAATATTGACCAGAACTGGAGTTAAGAGCAGCAGGAAATCTTTTTATGTCCCTCAAAGAGTTCAATGCCTCAACCCTAAGATGCCCTCTCCAGCAACTGCTACAGTACTTCAGTACTATTGGAGTGTCAAGCTAAATTGTGTGCTCCAGATCCTCGCAACCCACTGACCTGGAGATGAGCATATAAACTGTAACATATTATTTGCCTGAAGCTTTGTCTTTTGATGTGTGAGAAGTAAAATTCATGATCACAAATAACTTAGTGAAAAGTTAAGAAAATGCAACTTAACTAAATAACAAAGACAGATGTCAGTCCTAAATGGGTAAAGATTGAACAATGTGGCCAATGAAACTGTTTGCATATTTTCTTGAAACTGTCCTGATTGTGTTCCAAGGTGGAGAACATGCAGGTCTTGTGCTTGCACAAGGCAGATGCTCTTTAGTCCAATCTTTGCTGCTCAATATCAACAATCAGATGAGGAAAAATGTTTTCACCCAGAGAGTTGTGAGTTTGTGGAATTCTCTGCTCAGAAAACAGTGGAGGCCGATACACTGGGTGCATTCAAAAGATAGTTAGATAGACCTCTTAGGGCTAGCGGAATCAAGGGATATGGGGAGAAGGCAGGAACGGGGTACTGATTGTGGATGATCAGCCATGATCATATTGGCTCAAAGGGCCCGAATGGCCTACTCCTGCACCTATTTACTATGTAACAAGGTTAGAGGGCTAAGAAGCAAATTGCATCCACTAAAAGGGGCTAAATAATAAACTTGTCATTAAGGGATTGTCAGAAAGCGGTGAGTTTTTCTGCAAGCAACAACTGTGATCTGTTGTCATTTGGAAGGTCTTTGAGAGCCTGGATTCAGAAAGTTGAAGTTTTTTTTACTAGCTTCCATTTTCATTAGTGGATAATGGGCTGAACCTATAATTCCTGAGCAGGTGGTTCTAAATGATGGACCTATTCTGTCACTATGTCCAAAAATCACTCTTGTTTGTACATTAGTTAAACAAAGAAAAACAATCATTTTCTAGTTATCTTGGGTTCTTTATCAAGAATTCTCAATGCCCTGCTTAAGTAGCACAAAATTAATGTTGACCGTTAAAACAACTGCCAGTTAATTGCAGAAGTACTGTGATTTGTGAAAGGCCAAATTCTTGAAGTGATGCACAAACATTGTTCTGCTTAATACACAAGAACATTTCTAAAAGACAGATAAATGAACAGCTTGTAAATTCCTCTTGAATCTAAGTTAAATGGATTTCATGTCTTGGAGTTTCTTCCCATAGAATTGTACTGCATGTTAATCTTTCCAAAACATTGAACATACATTTGTGACTACTTGTTAAATAATTGCCATTATATGGAAAAAAAGCATAACTTTTACAAGTCTCAACCATATCATCTGCACTGTTTGTAATACACAGTAAATTACCCAGGTAAACAACCATATTTTACAAATGTAATTTTATTAAAGTGAACTCTTTTTTAAATTCAGTGCAATGATTTGAGGAAAAATATTTTGTAATTCTTGGGAGGAAAAAAAGCATAGATTGTCCTGAATTCCTTGATTGTTGTAGCTGTCACATAATAGTTATAAATGAAGCTGCTACATTGATAGGGGTGTATTTGTGAGGGAGCATTAAATCAAATGCATGTCCTCGCTTGTACTCCACATATTCCTAATTTTTCAGACCAAGCTGACTTTATTACGATTTTGGGTAGTTCATTCAGAGATGATCTTAATTGATCAAATAATATTCTTAAATAAGGAAAAATATTATGGTCTGCACATTAGCTCTCTAGACTTGCCTCGTTCCATAATAGAATTCAGTGAATCCATTTGGTTCTATTGAGTATCCAAACCATTGATTGAACCATTTAAATAGTCCTGGTTTCTGAAGACTGCAGTAAAGCAGTTGTGTTGCTGAAAGTGGGTATGACATATCACATCACCTTTCTAATAATGAGAGAAGTTAAAAAAACAAAACATTCAGCACTTAAGTTATATACATTATCTCCAGCCATTTCTGGTTGACAGACGGTCTTTCCTGATCTGGTCATAACTGGCAATTGTTCCCCGATAAAATATTAACAAGCTCTTGTGTTCTCACTCTACAATTCAGGTTGGCCTCTCCATTATCTTCCTACTTCTTCTGTCAAACAGGACTCTTTGGTAGTCTTTAAATGATAGCAATTGTTCTTCTGATAAGGGTCACCTTCCTCACTCGTTAGCTCATCTGGTCTGGAATGTGGTATGTGTCAAGTCACCATTGCTTCCTGACATAACTGGAGACATTCTGAGGTGGGCTTCATCTTCACTGTCTTTTGCTTTTAGTGGTGGAAAACCTTTGATACCTCTGCTACTGTCCCAACCTTCTGGCCATTTCCATTTGATAAGGTCCCACATAGGAGATTAGTGGGCAAAATTAGGGCACATGGTATTGGGGGTAGAGTGCTGACATGGATAGAAAATCGGTTGGCAGATAGGAATCAATGAGTAGGGATTAACGGGTCCCTTTCAGAATGGCAGGCAGTGACTATTGGGGTACCGCAAGAGTCAATGCTAGGACCGCAGCTATTTACTATATATATATGTGTATATGTATATATGTATATATATATATGTGTATGTATGTGTATATATGTGTATATATATGTATATGATTTAGATGAAGGGATTACAAGTAACAATACCAAATTTGCAGATGACACGAAGCTGGGTGGCAGTGTGAACTGTGGGGAGGATGCTATGAGTGCAGGGTGATTTGGACAGCTTGGGTGAGTGGGCAGATGCATGGCAGATGCAGCTTAATGTGGATAACTGTGAGGTTATCCACTTTAGTATCAAAAACAGGAAGGAAGAATATTATCTAAATGGTGTCAAGTTGGGGAAAAAGGTAAGTACAACGGGATCCTTGTTCATCAGTAAATGAAAATAAGCATGCAGGTACAGTAGGCAGTGAAGAAAGCAAATGGCATGTTGGCCTTCATAACAAGAGGAGTTGAGTATAAGAACAAAGAGGTCCTTCTGCAGTTGTACAGGGCCCTAGTGAGACCACACCTGGAGTATTGTGTACAGTTTGGTCTCCAAATTTGAGGAAGGACATTCTTGCTATTGAGGGAGTGCAGGGTAGGTTCACAAGGTTAATTCCCGGGATAGCGGGACTGTCATATGCTGAGAGAATAGAGCGGCTGGGCTTGTATACTCTGGAATTTAGAAGGATGAGAGGGGATCTTATTGGACACGCTACAGGCAGGAAATGTGTTCCTGTTGTTGGGGGAGCCCAGAACCAAGGGCCACAGTTTAAGAATAAGGGGTAACCATTTAGAACGGAGATGAGGAAACACTTTTTCACACAGTTGTGAGTTTGTGGAATTAACTGCCTCAGAGGGCGGTGGAGGCCGGTTCTCTGAATACTTTCAAGAGAGAGCGAGATAGGGCTCTTGTAGATAGTGGAGTCAGGGGATATGGGGAGAAGGCAGGAACGGGGTACTGATTGGGGATGATCAGCCATGATAACATTGAATGGCGGTGCTGGCTTGAAGGGCTAAATGGCCTACTCCTGCACCTATTGTCTCAGTTGTTCATAATAGAGTCTGGTTTATCTATCCATTGGCCCTTGCATGTGATTGCCTATTATTCTTTGGGCGGGGGATTGTGAGGACTTAGACCCACAAATATAATCTGACTGACTTGACTTCAGAAGTTTAATGGCTGAAGTTATTTCCTTTCCCTTTCCTTCTTGTCTCAGTAGTCTCTTTCACTGGTGGCTAAGGGACTATGGACAATATTTTCCCATGCCAATTGCTTCAAGTTCAGCCTAGTTGTCTTCTTGGGATGGGCATGGCTGAACATGTCAGCCTATACGCATGGCTTTGCGTAGAGTATTAAAATTATACATTCACATGCTATGTCACTTAATGAGTGTTCAGTGGAAAGGCTTTCATGGTATCGATCAGCTGTGAACACAGCACATTTAAAGTGTATTGGTGATACTTCTCCAATCCAAAGATTACTGCAAGTAACTCCACCTCAATCTGTATGTAACATATTTCACAGAAAAGTAAAGGCTTGTGATGCAGAGTCAGCATTCTGCTTGTATAAGATATTGGCTGCCCCCTTACATGTTTTCTGCTCCCCGATCCATTTTCAGGTGTCTATCAGTTCCTTATCAGTATCACAACTAGACTCAGCTGTGACTCACTTTCAAACATTTGATCGGCTGACTGAATAACTCTCTTTGGTCACACACAATAGATGTACCTCCTCCAATAGCTGTGGCATCTCTTTCACTTTTGACGTTTGTTCATACTGACCACAGAATTTTAATAATAAAGTGACCACTCATCAGGGCTATTTGCTATCAGTCAAGGTCTAATAACACTGCTTAATTTTCTGTTTCTCCTTATCCAGCTCAACATATCAGGTTACATGCTGTAATCTTATTCTATTGAAGACTTTGAATGCAACATCGGTTCCACACTGAAATTCTTCTGATGTATGTTTCAAACTGCTACTCTTCTTGAATTGTTTCAATTGGACCGTGTGCTGAAACAGTTTAAATATGAATTCTCCTCGTCAAATTCCATATACCAGAGCCCTTTCTGTCACAGATTCAGCTTGTTTAAAACACCAAATTAAGTGATGTTCAACGCGAACTTTGTCCAATCCACTCTCTGTGGATCTCCAATGGCCTCTTCATCATTGAAGATTTGTACAAATGATTTTACAATTCATGTACATTTTTCTCCTATGTGTAGGGCATTTCCTTTTTAGCTGCTCCTGTTGCTCTTCATAATCCTTGCCAAATACATGCAGACATTGCTGTATTTTCCCTGTTTTGCCTCACACTTCACCTTATGTACTTCCTGCTATTGGACATCCAACATTTTTCATCCGACTTTGAATTGCACTGCATCTCTGTTTACACTTTTCTAGGATTAATTCTGAGTCACGTAGTTACAGTTCCCTCAGGCTGCACTTCCAGATTCCACAAATAATCCAATCTGATGAACGAGTCCTTCAAATCTTTGAAATTACAATTATCTGCAAACAATTTAGGTCTGCTTTGAAAAAAGTGAATTAAGAAAGGAGCAGAGAGTTTCATATTTCTGGTTGTGTGCAATTTATAGTTAACAATCAACCATTTCATGTTTAGCCTTGTTGCAATGTGCTTTGAATGCACATAATACCTTGGAGCCTCATTTGAAGGGTATACAGTATGGTACAATTCCCTTCTCTTGTGACCAGTAATATGCAACATCTTTAAATAATGTCTAAGATAGACTCAAAGCTGGAGTAACTCAGTGGGACAGGCAGCATCTTTGAAGAGAATGAATGGGTGACGTTTCGGGTCGAGACCCTTCCTCAGACATTCCTTCTCTCCAGAGATGCTGCCTGTCCCACTGAGCTGCTCCAGCGCTTTGTGTCTATGTTCGGTTTAAACCAGCATCTGCAGTTCCATCCTGCACACTTTAAATTATGTCTGGTGTGGTTTTTCTGCCATAGCCAGCTCAGTAAACAGTGTAAACACCTTTCTTTTAATTTCTCCATTCTTCAGTTATGTTATTCATTCAGAATTTATAATTTGTTTGCTCAATCATGTGCTCAGTCCATTGAACAAGACACCTTTTATCTCTCTCTGTTCACTTTCACTTATTATCTCAGCTGGGGGTTGGTGAGAAAATTACCTATTTAACTGTGACATCCAAATGTCTTTGATTCGTCACAGTATTTTCCTCATTTACTCGCTATGATTTAGGAAATAATCTAATTACAGAGATCAACAAGCATATTTCATGAAAAAACTGTTCACAGAACCAGCATTCTTAGACTTGTGCTTTCTTCTGAAACTTTCTTCACCAAACAATCTTGCAACATTTACCAGCAGCATCATGTGTAACTATCCTTAAAAAGGTGACTTTATTAAAGGAAAGTGTATTGTGCAATGCAACATTATCCGAATTTCTAATCCACAATCTCTTTCAGAAATATTAATACTTGTCATATCAAAATCATTTAAGTGCTATAAATGAATTAAGACCTATCTCGGTGCTGGATTTTGATTTTTTTTTAAAACAACAGGAATAATACTGGCTTCTGCCCAGTACTAATATTTGCTCCCACAAAGCCCAGATCTACTTCATACCACGTTCATGGTAAAATCAGAAACCTGGAATAGAGTGTAAACAAAGTCTCTGTGTGATCCTCCTGCAGTTCTCACGGCTTCAAATCGGATTAGTTCTGTATCTTTAAAAAAAAAATTACAGTGTGGCTGTCACTTAGCGTGGCGTTTAATGGACTTATGATTTACTTGAGTGAAGAACTTCTATTTTCAGTAAGATTTAGAAGAACAATTTAACTGTACTTTGTTATTTTAAGAACATGTCAGTTGGTTTATGAAATATACAGCTTTTTGGTTCCTTGAATTAAGATGCCATGGGGGAATGTTAAGTGAACCAATAAACAGATTGGCATCATTTGTCATTCAGTGTATTTCAATGTTATAGTTTAAAAAAAAACAACGTCATCTGGCCAATACTAAAATGTTCATTTAATTACAATCTGCACAGACATATCTGTTGTTTTTCATTACTATCTACTCAATGGTTGTAAACACATTTTTCGTTATATTTTGTTATACTTTTTAGTTTTCTGCTTTCATTATCAAGCACACTTAAAGTAAAATGTAGTAAATTGGATAAATTTAAATACATTTAAAATCAAGCCAGATTCTGCTCGTACACCAGGAAAAGTCATCAAAATTACACCATCTTCATGTTTTGTGGGTTTTTTTTTAAAAACAGGGACAGTGCATATTGATGAACATTTACATGTAAATATGCAAGATTATAGCCAATAGCTAATTTCCATCTTTAGTTTTGGCAGCAAAAATAAACAATTATACAAGACACACAACCAACTCAATTCACTATGATGGATGTCTGTGTAAGTCTCCTCCTCACTGTGATGGAAGGCAAAGTCTTGTCTCTCCCCTGCTCTCCATCCTCTCCCAATGTTAAAGGCCCTGGCGGGTGATGGTAAGTCCCGCGGCTGCTAAGGCCGCGCCGGCGATGAAAGGTTCTGCTCCGGGTCTTAATTTTGGAGCCCCCGGCGGGCAAAGGCAAGTCCCGTGGCCATTAAAGCCACGCCGGGCGATGTCAGGCTTCGCTCCGGGTCTTGATGTTGGATCTCCCGGTGGGCGATGGCAAGTCCCGCGGCCTTTAAAGCCGCGCCGGTCGATGTCAGGCCCCGCTCCGGGTCGTTTTCAACCCCGCAACTCGGGCGGGAGAAGCTGCTGCCGCGGGAGCTCTGAAAAGCGGTCTCCCACCAGGGACTCGCGAGCTCTCGATGTTACCGTCCACAGGCCTGCAGCTGGAGCCTCCGAAGCCCCGAAGTCTGGTCGCAGCCGCGCACCATCACAGCTCTCCACGCTCCGAGGCCGGCCAGCCCCACGAGGGCAAGTCTGCAGGCTCCGTGATTGGAGCCCCCAGGTCGTTCCGGCTGGAGGCCGCTCCACGGTGCTAGGCCCCAACGACAACGGAGACACGACAGGGAAAAGGTCGGGTCCCCGTACAGGGAAGAGATTTAAGTTTTCCCCACCCCGCCCCCCAACATATACACAGTTAAAAACAATATAAAAACCACAGCAAACAGGACAAAAATTAAAATAAAATAAAAAAAGACAGACGAGGGGCCGCGCCATTACAGTGCCACCATGGATTCCTACCATTTCTTTCACCAACTGTCATCACACAGGTCCCAAAAAGCTTTTTACTGAGATAATCTATTAATGTGCCTGATAAGATATTTATGTGCCTGAAATATGGAATTATAGAGTATGGCCCATTCAGACTACACCATCAAACATCCATTTACACTCCTCCCATTTTATTCTTCCGATCTTCCACCACCCCACCTTGATTCCACTCACTGCACACGAGGGACAATTTACATTAACCAATTAGCCTTTCATCCTGTATATATGTGGCTTTTTGAACGGAAATGGAGCACCCTGGCCAAACCCACATGGTGACAGGCATATGTCAAGAGAGAAGTCAAAAATATTTTAAGTCCCAAACAAAACAAATAAATTCTTACTTCCTGTAGCACAACAGAATATACACAGACACACACACACGAACGACCAAGTGGGCCTAATGTTGCACCACACACCCGTTCCCCCATCAAAACCTCTTTCCACCACACACACTCGTTCCCCCAATCCAACCCATTCACCCAACGCAATATTCCACTGTTCCCCATAGCCCCCAACTGCACAGGCATGGCTCATACACTCCCTCCCCTCCTCCTCACCCTCCCTGGTCTCTCCCCTCTCCTCCTCCTCTTCCTCCCTCACCTCTCCTTCCTTCTCCTTTCCCCTACACTCAGTCACTCCTGTTCTCCCTCAATAACCCCTCTAATCTCCCTACCCGCTCCTCTCCCTCTATCTCCCTGCTCCCCCACTCCTCACCTCTCCCCACACACTCCTCCACTAAACACAATGTTTAAATAACATTTCTCCTCCTCCCCTCCCCCACTCCCTCCCTCTCCTTACAACAATATAACAAATCTCTCATTGCACTGGGTTGAACACTGTTGATGGGCACTTTATGTAAATGAGATCCCATTGTGATTTTATTGTCGGATTGAGCACTGCTCACGTGCAGTTTATGTAAATGAGATCCCATTGTGACGTTATAGCTGCTAACTGCCACTGCAAGTTTAAGTGATTCTTTCTCAAACTGGATTTTGAAAAGTTATAAATGTGAATAACTTGTAAAATATAACATCAACCTGAACAAAACCTTGATAAAACATACCACAGGATAATGGTGAGTAAGGTCATCCAAAAACTGAAGCACTATCGTGTACCGTTTTGGCATAATTCAGGACATCACAGACACACAGGCACATAAACACAAACACAGACATAGAAACAAACAAGAAGAGAATTTTAGTAATATACAACTGGACCAAGTGGGACCCATTGAGTTCCTGTCACATGGGAGGCCTGGTCCTCCAACGCAACCCGTTCCCCCAAGGCAATATTCCACCACTCACTCGTTCCCCCAACGCAACTCGTTCTCGCAACGCAATATTCCACCACTCGCCCGTAGCCCCCAACTGTGCAAGGATTGCTAAATTCCCCTCACCCCCCAGCACTCCCTCCCCCTCCTCTTCTGCCTCCCAATTGCACTTGCTGCCAGCACTTTAAAAAATAATCCAATTTCATTTTCCCTACCTCCCCCAGCGCTCCCTCCCCCTCCTCCACAGTTAAAAATTTGCTGGCAGGACTGTGTTCTGTGATTGCAATATTGTTGCGGGGAGGGCCAGCAAGGATTTTGATCCCATTGTGACATCATAGCTGCAACTGCCAATGTGCAGATGGAAGAAATTTATCTCAAAGTAGGATTTTGTAATGTTAAAAATGTGAATAACTTGTAAAATATAACATCAATCTTAATGAAACGTGATTAAAAAACAAACCACAAGACAATTGTGAGTAAGGTGATGCAAAAATTATAGCACTATCGTGTACCCTTTTGGTGTAATTTCAGGATCACACACACACACACACACACACACACACACACACACACACACACACACGCGCGCGCGCGCGCGCGCTGAGAGTTTTAGTGATAGATAGATAGATAGATAGATAGATAGATAGATAGATAGATACGCACACGCAAAATAATAGTGCTAGACAAAACCAATGTCCCCAAGTCTATGTAGTTCAGAGTTTATTTGGAGGTTGGAGTGTTTAATAGCCTGATGACTATTTGTAAACATCACACTCACAGCAG
Organism: Leucoraja erinaceus; assembly: GCF_028641065.1. NCBI lineage: Eukaryota > Metazoa > Chordata > Chondrichthyes > Rajiformes > Rajidae > Leucoraja > Leucoraja erinaceus. The sequence continues at coordinate 50,782,014 of NC_073385.1, forward strand.
AAGCTGTCAGTATTCATCTTAGGTTTGGGTGACTGCAAGCAGTATCAAAAATGGTTTTCATTGGGACTAATACTGAACTTGCTCTGCAAAGATCACAATTTATGTAATTATCTGCACTATGCCAATTTATGTGCACTATGCCTAAAGCAATTTATGGAGAACTCTGGATCTCAGACAGAAAAAAAAGGAGTGCCTTTTGAAAATATTTATCCTTTTTAAGTGTTTTAATTAAAAATATAAAACAGGACTTCAAAGGAAATTGATAGCCAGCAGGGAAAAAATATTTCTACTGGTTTGTGAGTCAGTACTAAAGGGCATATATTTTACTTTGAAAGCTTTCTTTTATATATAATAAAGATAGTTCAGTTGTGGAAATGCAGTGTGAAATACGATAAAAAGATGATTTTATTTAATTTCCAATACTTTTGGAGGAATTTGTTTGAAGGGCTAATTATAGTAAGAACTGACACAATTCCAATGTGGAAGACATCTTTAACCTAAGCCATTGTTTATCTAAATGCTATCTTCAATAACTGCCATAAAAACCACATTTGTTGGGATATTGAGTGGAAGAATGTTGTATACTTGTATGTCATGGCAATTCACTCATGGACGTTGATATTAAGTGCTTAGATGTTTTTGTCTTGATCAAATTCAGTTCTTTTCAAAATTGACCTGTTACTGCAAAGTCTTTTTAAATGGGAGACATGGGGACTCATTTAGAGAGTACAGGGTTGATGATGGGCAGTTAATGCCTCTCACTTAGTATGGTGCGTATGGAATCTCATCTCTTTGGATTATTTGTCCAGGCATCTAGTTCTGATAGTTGTGGTTAGGGGTGGGGTAGGGTTATGAGTGGAGCAGTGGTAGAGGTGCTGCCCAACAGTGCCAGAGACCCGGAACAGGTGCTGCCTGTACGGAGTTTGTACATTCTACCTGTGACTGCATGAGTTTTCTTCAGATGCTCTGGTTTCCTCCCACACTCCAAAGATGAATAGGTTTGTAGGTTCATTGGCTTTGGTTAAATTGTCCATAGTGTGTAGGATAATGCTAGTGTACAGGGTAAACATTGGTCGACGTAGACTCAGTGGGCCGAAGGGCCTGTTTCTGTGCTGTATCTCTAAAGTCTAAAAAGTCTAAAGAAATTGAAGGATTCCAGTTCTCCGCAAGTTCTTGGTCAAGTGAATTCTGTTGCACAGGATGCTATTGGGCTCTTAAAACAGGGCAGGTAATGGAAGACGGCCAAGTGAGATGCTTGGTGCATTGGCCAGAAAGTTTATATATAGTGTCATAGATCATAAAGTCTGGTAACAATTTTTCACAAAGCATAATTGATGGAAAAATGGGATCCAAACAAAACGCACTGTGCTGACCAATAGCTTGGCTCATTTAGCAGATCCGTAAAGCCACCATAAAGCATGCTGCCATCCAAGCTCAGATTTCTGGCATTGTAGCTTGAAGTACCAATGCTGAAAAGGGTTTTCAGTTGAACAGAAGGCCCCGATGTCCTCCCAAATTTGCCCATGAGCCTTGAAATCAATGCAAAATCCTTCCACACCTGTGCACCATTCTTAAGACTTTAGAGATAGAGCGTGGAAACAGGCACTTCGGCCCACCGTGTCGCAACGACCATCCATCACCCCATTCACTAGTACTATCCGACACAATAGGGACAATTTCACAATTACTGAACCCAAGTAACCTGCAAACCTGTACGTCTTTGGAGTGTGGGAGATAAATGGCACCAGGAGGAAACCTACGCGGTCACAGGGAGAGCATACAAACTCCATGCAGGCAGCACCCATGGTCAGGATCGAACCCGGGTCTCTGGCAAAGTAAGGCAGCAACTCTACTGGTTCACCACTGTGCTGCCCTTCTGGTTGACTTTAGAAACTGGACAGATCCAAGAAGGAAAGGAACAAAGAATCTTGGCATTCGCTATCTCACCTCGGTAATTTAAAGTTCTTGTGCTGAGAATAAAACAATTTTATCAGAGGGCACTCCCAAGTATCCAATATACTGATGCCCTTGAACAATTCAAATGTACAATTGTCAACCAACAGGCACGGTTGACAATGTACGGCCAGTTCTTCATTTGAGCATCTAATATGTCAATGCAGATTACTTGCAGAACTCTTTGGCCCTAACCCTTGGAAATGTTCCAAAGTGGAGTTAACAAGATATGACCTCGAGTTGCTTTGACACCTTTAACGAATTGAGTTGGAATTCAGTTTCAGGGTAGAACATTGCATTTAGCGTTGCATCACAACTCTCGTGGCCCACGTTTCAGCCTGACTTCCATGCTGTCTGCATGAAATTGTCACAATCTTTTTGTGATACTATGGTCTCTTTTGAGACGTTCCAATTTTCTCCCACATCGTGCAAAATGGCCGCCAATCCTCGATGGATTTCTGGCACCAAGTTCCATAGTATGCAGACTTCAATGGATGATAAATAATTGATCTATTTGCACTTATACACTGTGGTATCAATTGTCCAACAGGGAGGGTTTTTGTTTTTAAAGAAAGGGAAGGAGAAATGTTTCCTGGAATGTATAAATAGGGATCTGGAAATTATTCCATGCCTGAAAAGGGGGAACGATATGGCATTAAGTCAATGTCCTGCTACAATTTTACACAACGCTCAGCGGCCAAGTTATGTTAAGAGTTGGAGACCTGTGAAAGTACGGAGGTCAGCATGGTTCGTGTTGGTACGTAGACGGTCACCAGAGGCTGGCTGGGTGGATCTGAACCCAGTGCATGGAGGGACTGGCATTTGGGTGTACATTGATAAATGTGGGTGGAACAGGCTGGGCACTGATGTTGGATGGGTACATAATCGTGAGCACCGGCACACCACAGGGCTGTGTACTAAGCCCCATGCTCTACTCCCTCTTCACTCATGACTGTGTTCCTGCATTCGACACCAACACCATCGTGAAGTTTGCAGATGACACAACAGTGATTGGGCTGATCACCAACGGTGATGAAACAAAATACAGAGCGGAGGTGAAGAACCTGTCGGACTGGTGCGCACGTAACAACTTGTCACTAAACATCTCCAAGATTAAGGAGCTGATTATTGACTTCAGGAGGTCCCATAATGGAGAATACGCCCCAATCTCCATTTACGGGGAAAGTGTGGAGAGAGTGTCCAGCTTTAAGTTTCTGGGCACTCACATTTCAGAGGACCTCGCATGCTCCACCAACACTGCTGCGCTGGTCAAGAAGGTACAGCAACGACTGTTCTTCCTGAGGACATTAAAAAAGACTGGTCTGCCACAACAGCTGCTGACAACGTTCTACCGCTGCACCACAGAGAGCATATTAACGTATGGCATCTCTGTGTGCTATCTCAGCTGCATGGAGGCGGAGAGGAGAGCTCTTCAGCGCGTCGTCCACAGAGCGCAGAGGATTATTGGGACACAGCTACCAGCCTTGGAGGGCATCTACCACACACGGTGCCTCAGGAAAGCCGTCAGCATCCATAAAGACTCCTCACACACTTGTAACAGACTGTTTGAACTACTTCCCTCCGGCAGACGTTACAAGGCCTTCTACGCCCGAACCTCCAGACTCAGAAACAGCTTTATTCCCAGAGCTATAGCGGCTCTGAACCGGCCCTGCTGAGTGTCCCCCACCCCCCCTGGACTGTCCCCCTCGGATGGTCACGTCACACAGCTTATTTATTTATTTTACTTTTCTTTTACATCGGTTGGCAGCTGCATACTAAATCTCGTTGCACTGATGTGCAATGACAATAAAATATATAATAATAATTATTATTATTAATCAGGTAATGAATGAACGTACATTGAGGCTATTTGGGTCAGGTTTAAGTGGTCAGCTGGCCAATCATCAAGTGCCAACACAACAGTGGGAGTATGATAGAGGGTGAGGGATTTGAGTGAACATCAAAGAATGTTTAAAGCCAGACCCATCTCAAATACGATTGTTGCATTGCACTTGCCTCGGTGAAATGGAGATAAGCCTAGTCCCTCGCTGACTAATCTGAAGCATGGTTGCTCTGTGCATGCAAGAAACTGCACAACTCAGAAGAATATCCAGCCCAGGTATTCGCCATTGTGATTATATTGCACTTTGCAATTGCATAGAAAGTGAAGCAAAATAAAAGTTAGGGTTGATGTTTGGTTTTGCAGAAGTTGGATTGTGTGAACTGCCAATATTTTCATTAGATTATTACTTGTGGATTGTGAAACCCTAACACTATGTTTTGGACGGTCGGTTATTATGTGTGTTGAGAACAAAGAGTAATAGATTTTTGGTAATGAGGGAATTGGTGAAATTATGGGTTCACAGATAAATTATCCAGTCATTTAACCTTTGGAAATACTTGGTCTCCTCTAATATTGGATCATTCCCAACTTAAATAGCTCTACCATTGGCAGCTGTGATTTCAGCTGCCATGGTTCTGTGCTCTGGAATTCCTTTCCTGTACCTTTCAGCCTCTCCTTATTCCCGTTAATGCTCACTTAAGCCGTCACTTTCACCAAATTTGCCATGTGTCTTAATACCTTTTGATGTAGTTCGGTGTTTAATTTTGGCTGGTAATGGCCCTGTGAACTGTCTTGGGATTTTCAGCAGTGTTAAAGGTCGGATGCTAATGGAAGGTGGAATTTGTGTTCAAGCCCCTGTACTAGTAGAAGGTGTCACTTGTCTCCTGATGTGGGAAACTAGTTAACATGGCGGATCAGACTTTATTTAATGGTGGTGGTGGCTGAGAAGGTCAAATAATCTACACCATGTCTTCTTATGCATACTGAGCATCACCCACAGTCCCAGAACTGAACTTAATTGTTAAATAAATGGGTCAAACTCCAAATCTTTGCAAAAATATTATTTTTCATTCCCAATTGACCAGACATTTAAACCTTACGGTTGAGAAATGCTGCAATTACAAGCAGAATTTTTAAGGGTTCGTATCCCTGATCATGAGGCCACTGTTGGAAAATGTTTGCAATTTTCAGCATCCATTTATTTTAAAGACGATTACTTTTCCCACTCTGTGTATGTCAGTGGAGATTCCGGCTATTGGGATATTGAGAAAGTATGCGTTGGTGCCTGGCCAGAGTTTACAAATAACTACAGCCTCTGTTTAAATGTGACTGAAATAAGTCTGGCTTTATTTTTGTTCAACGTGATTCTATACTTCTGTTCTTTGGGGAAATTATATTCAGCGATTATAATTGAGGGGATTTTCTTTTGTGCCCTTTTAACAAGTTTGAGATTATGGGACTGTTTGCAATTTTATGCAATGTTATGCAACTTAGAGACATAACTACAAGTCATCGGTTTTTGGGTACTTTTTCTGAGTTGTGTCAAGATTCAATGTCAATGTCGTTGTAATGCACCAAAACATGCATTAAAAATGTGACTTAAATAATATGATGCAACATTACAATTCATCAATGAATATCTAACTATTTCTTTCCCATCATTTTGCTCAACTTTGTGTAATTTTGCACAGAAGATTATCTAAGAGGCAACGATAGTGCTTCAGTCGCAGTTTAATCCAAATTAGTTTCCGGACATAGTTCTTTCAGGCTCATTTCCTGAAAGACTTCCATAACTCACACCTATGACAGAAGCTTCTGTTTGAGGCATTGCCTACTCTCTGAACCCAATAAATAGAACATCTTATACATGACACCAGCAACACGAGTATGATATCAACAGCTGCCTTTTAGATCTATATCTGTTTGCAGTAAACATTGAACGATTGCCACTTTCTATCCCATAAAACTAAATGGATATCATGCAGCCCACACAGCAAAAGCATGCAGCAATTGTTGTGAACAGGAAATATTTTAAGGCATATATTTTTGCAATGTTTAGACAGTAAACTGAGCAATTTCTTTCATCAAAAAAACGTGCTTACTTTGTACAGTGACACAGCGGTAGAGTTGCTGCCTTACAGGGCCAGGGACCCAGGTTCCATCCGTACGGAGTTTGTACGCTTTCCTTGTGACTGCGTGGGTTTTCTCTGGGTGCTCCAGTTTCCTCCTACATTCCAAATACATGCAGGTTTATAGGTTTGAAGAAGGGTTTTGGCCCGTAACGTCACCTATTTCCTTTGCTCCATAGATGCTGCTGCACCCGCTGAGTTTCTCCAGCATTTTTGTGTACCTTCGATTTTCCAGCATCTGCAGTTCCTTCTTGAACAGGTTTATAGGTTAATTGGCTTCAATAAAATTTTAATATTGTTCCTCGTGTGTAGGGTAGTACTAGTGTCCTACATTAGGCTGCGTGGAATCAGTGGGCCACGGATCGAATTTTTTTAATGATTTCTTTGCATCCCCCAACAAAAAATATTTGCAATGTAAAGGAAATGTTGAGGTTTTCCATAAAATCCTGCCAGTCCATCATGTAAGAAGTAGAATATACTGGGCATTGATTTCAATGAAAAACAAAGAATGTGGATACATGTAAATAGCCAAATGATGAAGAAGAAGCAAGGAATTGTTGTGATTTAAACTTCCTTAACCTTTTCTTGATTGCTGTTTATCATATCTCCAAACCTCCCAAGTTATAAAATATTATTTGGTGTGGTGTGTGTGATGCTTTAAAATCCATTCTATTGTGATGGTCTTGTGATATTGTGAGGGCATAAAGCAATAGATCAAATAGACGCACAGTCTCTTGCCCAGAGTACATGGATAGGACAAGCTTAAAGGGATATGGGCCAAATGCAGGCAGGTGGGATTCCTGTAGGTGAAACATGTTGGTTGGTGTGGGCAAGTTGGGCTGAAGGGCCTATTTACACGCACTATGACTCTTTGAGTAAATGTAAGTCAGTAAGTTTATTGGCCAAGTAGTCACATACAAGGAATTTGCCTTGGTGCTCTGCCCACAAGTAACAACATGACATAGTGACTGTTACGAATGACTCAAAAAATACTAAACATTAATAATAATAAAACAATAATGATAAAACACCATTGATCAAGCATGTGAACCAACAAAATACCAGATCAAATGGAGGCTACAGATTTTTGGCTGTTGAGTAGAGCAACTACTCGTGGATAAAAACTGTTTTTATGTCTGGCTGTGGCAGCTTTGACAGTCCAGAGTCGCCTTCCAGAGCGAAATGATTCAAAGAGTTTGTGGCCAGGGTTGAGAGGGGTCAGAGATGATCTTTCCCACTCGCTTCCTGGCCCTTGCAGTGTACAGTTCATCAAATGTATCTAATTTCCCAGATTGCATTAGTAATGATCAATCGGGTGCAGAACTGTAGCAATCTACTTTGGTGTCTATCCAATTTGTCTCTCAAATCTTTAGCATTTATTTGAAGACAAGCTGAAGGGCTTGAAATTCATTCACGCAACTCCAATAAGAATGGTGCTACATTGTTGAAATTGTGTAACCTTGAATAGAGTGATTTCACACGTCTTTCTGGCCAATTTAGACCTGTCAGGAAATATTTCATTTATTTCCCCCATCAGGATCTTTGTTTGGGGAGAAGAGTCTTCAACTACTTGCCCTTTTGTCCACGGGGGTGGCATGTGCAGCTGTTGCTATGACAGAATACCCCAAGTGAAGGCATTCACTTACTGCACCCACGATGTTGTAGTGTCCTCTCTGCAACCAATTGGTGGTATAGCTGGGATGGTTCACATGGCATTAGCACACAAAACATGTGCTTCGCGTAAACAGTTCTTCACCACTCTTCCACATCTGACCCAGCACTGCACAGTCACATTTATTTAGTAGCTCCACGGTCTTGGCATAGTGATGTGTCCCTTTCAGAGTGACATGCAAAGATTGCACTTGCTGTGTTAATTAGTAATAGCTAAAAGTACTTGCAACACCATAAAAGAGTGTTGCATTGAAACCAATAATATCAATGTTAGTGCGGCATTACACAGAGAAAGTTGGCATTGCTGCTTTGCAAACCCCAGAACTCGGATTTGTGACTTTCTTTGTATTACTTTCACATACAGCATTACCCAGTGACCCACAACACAAGGGATGGTGCTGGTGACAATGATATAAAGTGCATGGAAAGGTCTGAATATCCAGAATATGTGTCTCCAAAATGTTAACTGGTGAGAGTTGTAATCTATCCAATTTGCACTCCGCTGTACTACATGTTCAGGGCAGGTATCCAAAAACAAGTTTCTACTCATAAAACAATGATTTATTCAATCATTTTAATAAAAATAGCTTCTTATGTTGAAGCAGCTTTTAATTAATCCCTGTGTTATGTTGAAATAAAATAAGCATGATAATTGTTCTTTTGAATGACACCGCATGAGATGTACTTGCATATGTCTTTAAAACAGACAAAGACAAAGCATGCATTACCCACTGAGGTAATGACTTGCATGTACTAATTTTGTAATTCTACTCTACAAATCAAAATCTGGTTTATGAATAAACTGGCCAATTAGGGAAACTATCGTATTTAATTATTTGTCTTGTGATTTGTCATGATCAGAAACTTACGATGGTTTACTAAGAACTGGAAAATGATTGCTATGAGGAAAATAATTGAAATGTTTTGTGAGATGTTTTGTTGCAACAAAGCATGATCAGAGGTGACATTGTTGAGCTGTGTAAATTTACAAAAAGTTTAGATAAAGAAAATGGGGAATCTCCAGTTTCTCCTAGCAGAGTGGGCAAAAACCATGGGGCCTTGAATCCGAGTAAATGGAGTTAAAAGTAGTAGGATTTTGGAGCACACTGCCTGAAGTTGTGGGAGAGCAGAAACCTCCTCACACTTAAACAATAATTAGCTGTGTTTTCGAACCAAAACATGCAGGGCTCTGGATGCTCGAGCAGGAAGTTGAGATTAGTTTGCAGAGCTGTCTTTCAGCTGGCACAGACACAATGGGCTTGAATGGCATCCAGAAACGGAAACAATATGATATCTGTGAAGAACTTAAGAATAATGATAACATCCAGCAATTTAAATATCAGGGCTTAAATCTACAAATTTAAGAAAAGGATTTGTCGCCCTGACAATTACCAAGATACTTACACTGGATGTGCAATCTTTTCCACTGGGGTATGAGGTGTGGAATTCAAAACAAAACAGTGGGAAATGTTTTCTGATCTATTTAGTTTATGCATCCAAATGTCTTGAAGAATATGTCTTTGATAACTCGTGGCTTCATGAATGAATAATTATGGTAAAATTAGATGACTTAAACTTGGTTGCATTTTAGTTTATTATGTGGGATTTCGGGATTTCTTGTAGCTGAATGTCATTTTACGAATGAATCAATTTTGTTTTTAAAATTATTGCCTTTGATTTATTTCAATGGGTTTTTTAGTCCCCTTTTGCTATTCAATTTCTTGTGGGGGCAAGAAGTTGGCTGAATGATAATAGTTTGACTCATCCATAACCTTGCCAAACTCTACAAAGACTCTTGATTTTAAAGAGCATTTTAAATAGGATTGTCTTGCCTTGAGATTAGCCTGTACAAATATTAGCATGAAACTGTTTGATGGATTCATATAAGATTCCCTTACATCAAATAACAAGGTTCATAACTCCATTGAAGTACGAGACAAAGGAACTTTGCTAATGTTCAAAGAATCTAGTTTGAAGATATTCATTTTCCCTGAGGAATTTGACTTTCATGAAGATAAATACAACTCTTAATCAGTTTGGAATTACTTTTTAACTGTCCATTTCTGCAGTAAAGCATAATGTTCATACAGGAACTTCAATCAGTAGATTTTGACATAAAAACAATGAGAAATCTACCAAAAATAACAGAAGTCCTGACCTTTTGCTAGGACTAAACTGCTTAATTGAATATGTGAAATTTTAACGAGAGTGTAATCGGTGTGATGAAACTTTGTGTACAATGAAAAATAATTGACTTTACTAGCGGTACTTAACTCATAGAGAGGATTTAAAGTGAGGTGGACACATGGCAGGTGCAGGCAGGAACTGGATGGGTAACCACCAGGGAAGAGTCAACAGAGAGTGCAATAAATTCTCTATGTTCATTCTCTTCAAAAACAAGTATACTCTTTTTTCATACTATTGGGAGGGGATGATGATTTGGAGTAGTAGTCAGGTTAGTGGCACCATGTCTGGCCCTGAGGGACATCAGGGTTGGGTGAAGTCAGACAGGACAAGAGTGATAGGAGGCTCATTAGTTAGGGGACAGACTGGTGATTATGTGGCAGCAAACAGGACCACATGATGTACAGTTTAGTTTATTGTGCGTGCTAGCCAGTCAACAGAAAGACAATACATGATTACAATCGAGCCATTTACAGTGTGAAGATACATGTTAAGGGAATAACATTTAGTGTGAGGTAAAGTCCAATCAAAAATAGTCTGAGGATCACTAATGAGGTAAATGGTAGTTCAGGACTGATCTCTAGTTGTGGTAGGATGATTCAGTTCCCTGATAACAGTTGGGAAGAAACTGTCCCTGAATCTGATATAAGGAAACTGGTTAATTTGATGCAATAGAAGCATTTTTTTTTTCTGTGCAATAGTAAAAGGAGAGTAAGACGTATTAATGTTTATATAATGTGGACCATACTAGAATCAGTGCTTTGAGTGATTTTCCGGAAGAATAAAGATAAGCACATACCATCAAATGTTTTAAATCTTTTATTGATCTGCAAAGCACTTTAAAAGAAGGCTTCCTTTTATTGATCATTAACGTCCATGATTTTTTTTAAAATTGATTCCAGTTTAGCCAAGTGGAAGAGCATTTTGGACAACAAAGCTTTTAATGTATTCCATTTTATCATACACAAAGGGTTTGTTTTTGGACATTTCACATTGAATTTCAAAGCACATGAGCACACAGCTTATTTTTTCAAACATTTGGTCGTGGTGTTCTGATAAAAGCTCAGAGCCAAAGATAAGATAATAGTACTTTTCAAATACCTGCCTCTTTTCCACTGCTGGATTCAGTGGCAGTTCTGTAACATTGTGAACGGAAGGATTATATAAATACAATCAAGCCACTCTGCGCTGTACCATCTACAACTGGTACTTCCTGCATGGCTTCCTCTATTTGAAAGTGGCAGTCAACTGGTATTAAAGGGTTAAATGAAGCAAGGAAGGTTATTTGATCCTTCTATTAATTTAATATTAAATATTTAATTAATTTACTTGTTTTGTTTCACTGCAGTCATCAATGGTTTTAAGTATTTTAATACTGAATTGTTTTGTTGATCAACTATTGAATACACATTTGAAGTCCCTAAATAACTTGGTCACTTGAAACTTATTGTAATATTTAATTCATTTACATGTGGTGAGTAAAGGGGCTGTCCCACTGCAGCAACCTAATTTAAAAAAAAAAAAAAAAAAAAAAAAAATGTAAATCAAAGTTATTTATAAGGACAATTTATATTACAATGGAATGGTCCAATGAGATTGATGCATTATCCAACAACGTACACATGCAAGAGCTCAAGTCTCACTAAAGATCTAACTCATCTCCCTCGATCCATTCACGGGTCACAATCCATGATGGCTCGGGCTTTTATGGTCATGAGCCAAACACTGACCATGTTTCAGTGAATAAGAATAAAAGAAAATGGTTAGGGGTGTAAATAAAGGCCTGTTTCAGAATAGCAGTGTGACAATTTATATAAACTAAAGTTAAAGCTAAATCGTCAGCTACGCACAACCCACTGCCATTTCTTTGTATAACACAGAATTTCAGGAAAATGAGTTTCAAACACTTGGAGTCTTCGGTAAATAAATTTCATCTCATCCCTGCCGTATTAAAGCCAAAAGAATCACCATGTCAGAACCTTCAGGGTCTTGTATGTTTCAATCTAGTCCTCTCTCTTATTTCCAGCAGATGCAAGCCTTATCTGCCCAATTTTTCCTTGTAAGACGATCTACATGTACTAAGTATTAGTTTAATAAATCTTCTCTAAACTATTTCCAATATATTAATATCCTACTGTCTATTTCCTATTCACCAGCAAATCTTTGATCCAATCCATTATGATGCCTTCAACATCATGAGCTTTTATTTTCCACAATAACCCTTTGATGCAACACTTTATTCTGAAAATCTGAGTATAGAATTTCCACCAGTTAGCCTGTCCACTATATTTCTTACTTTTTCAAGAACTACCTTTGTTTTCTTCTCCCTTTCTAGTACTTATGGTTTATTTCTCTCCCTCCTCTTTCCATAATGCACCCACCACACCTCATCTAATGCGTGAATTGCTAAAGGCTTGGCTTCAGATACAGCGAGTAAAATTGTCTACCTTCTGCCCCTTGTTCTCTTTTGCACTACCTATTTGTTCCATTATTTTTCCCTTCTCATATATTTCATTTTCTTCTCACTTTTGTTCAGTCTCCTACCTATCCCTGTTTATTCTGTTGATTATCGATTCCCTATTCCTTTCTCTCCTTCCATATCTACTCCCAATTCTCTGATTGCCCCACAACCTTCGTCATTCTACCTAGTTATGATCTCTCTCTCCCCCTCTCCCCCCTCCCCCTCGCCCCCCCTCTCCTCCCTGATTAACTTGACTTCCATAAATCATGGTAATTGTTGACACCTCATTCCACCTCAATCTTAATTCATTGACCCGATTGCCTAATGGAGAACAGTTGACAAGGCAAGTGCCGGTTGGTTACTTCCACGATTAACAATGGCGTGAACTGATGTGAAAAATGTTTGTTGAGCAAATATTATGTGCATAAACATTTGTAGGCCCATTTTGCTATTGCTTAGTGAAGTGGATTTTGTTATGCTTAGGTGAAGCAGTATTTGTTGAACCGATTTACGTTCATCTGAAGGCAGGAGGAATGGAACTGCCTTGGAGAAATTATGTACTGGGCTTTGCATTGGTTGAGATCTAACTGCAGTCTGGTATGAGACCAATTTTTAAAGATGCAAATAAAACTGTGGATGCTGGAATCTGAAATAAAACACAAATTCTGGAGGAACACAGCCAATCAAGCAGTGGCTGAATTAATAATTGGCCTCTCTTTCCTGCTGCTCGACTGTGTTCTTCCAGCATTTTTGTTTCTGATTTAATTTTTAAGGCCAATTTAGAGGAATCTTTTTTAAAGAAATGTTCACAACTGTTAGAATGTGAAAGAGCGAGCACTCCTACTGCCTTTGAATGAACGAATACGTTTATTGGCCAAGTATTCACATACAAGGAATTTGCCTTGGTGCTCCGCTCCTCAAGTGACATATAAAACATTAAACATTAATAATAAAACATATGGTCTGGGATTTCTCACAAATTTCATCTAACTTGAACCCCACCAATTAGCCCATTGCCCATCTTGACCGGCCATTGGATAGACAAGGGAACCCCAAAGAGTGGTGGAAGGATTGATAGGTGACTTAATAAGTATTTTGATTAAATGTTAATTTTCAGGTGGTATCCTGCAAGGTTCTTTGCTTTTGATTCGCTCAAATGCATATGATGGGTCTCTGAGCCTGGCAGATTATTGGATGTTTTCTTGCATGTACAGGGAATCCAAAGATTCAGATTCAGATTCAAACTTTATTGTCATTGTGCAGTGTACAGTACAGAGACAACGAAAAGCAGCCACGGACCCTTCCTGTTAATCTCATAATGCATGTAGCTAGCATACTTCTTCATGTAATGTAAATAATGCAGATAGTACCCCTTATACTGGACTATTCTCGCCCACTCTGGACACCAAAAATAATCTGTGTTGTCATTCTGCCATGTGGATTACATAGAAACAAAGAAAATAGTTGCAGGAGTAGGCCATTCGGCCCTTCGAGCCAGCACTGCCATTCAATATGATCATGGCTGATCAATCAAAATCAGTACCCCATTCCTGCTTTTTCCCCATATCCCTTGACTCCTTATGCCCTGAGATTTAAATCTAACTCTCTTGAAAACATCCTGTGAATTGGCCTCCACTGCCTTCTATGGCAGAGAATTCCACAAATTCACAACTCTCTGGGTGCAAAAGTTTTTCTTCATCTCAGTCCTAAATGGCCTACCCCTTATTCTTAAACTGTGACCCCTGGTTCTGGACTTCCCCAACATCTGAAACATTTTCCCTGCATCTAGGCTGTCCAATCCTTTAAGAATTTTATAGAATTTTGTAGAATATAGGATTGTCCCTGCCATGCCTGGTAATGTCATTTGTGAATGGTTTGGCCGGTGAGGAATGTCTATAAATGGTGATGACTATTTCTAGAAGATACTTAGGCAGGCACTTAAATAAGCAAAGTATTGAAGAATATTGCAGGCAGATAGGATTAAAGTGGATGGGCATAAAGGTTGGCATGGATATGGTGAGCTGAAGGACCCATTCTGTGCTGTATGAATCTATGACTATGACTGATGTGGCTTAAAATTTTTTAAATCTAGTTTCCAGCAAATATATTGGAATTGATAGAGGAAAATTAAATACCTACAACTGACTCATAGGATAGAGAGTAATCTCTGCAGAACGCTGGCTCCAAACATGAAACCCCCGTCTGTTTTTATTTTTTTAATATATTTGGCATAGATTTCAAAATATTCCTTGATTATATCATCTAATTTTCAACAATTAATATTTGAGAAATAGATCTGTATGTGAAAAAAAAAGTGATTTTTGTTTCTCCTTGGTCCTTTCAATGACTTGGAAACAGGAAAATCCCAAATTAGCTATTCTCCCAATATTAAAGTAACATTGTCACTGGTGTAGTGAATTTTTTTTTTATTTCTGTGCTGCTTCCAAACTGAATGCTATTTCCAACTGTTGTGACTGCAAATAAACATTTCTGTTGGTCTCACACAACTAGTAGACCAAGCGTATTCCACCCAACAACCTTAACTGAATTCCTGGATTTTATTTGCCTGAGGATGAATTATTAAGAAACGTTGAGGTCCACAGCTTAGACGTACAGCACGGAAACAGGCCCTTCGGCTCACCAAGTCCGCACCAACCAGTGATCTAGCACTATCCTTCATGCACTAGGGACAATTTACAATTTTACCGAAGCCAATTAACTTACAATTCCTGCATGTCTTTGGAGTGGGAGGAAACTGAAGCACCCAGAGAAAACCCACACGGTCGCAGAGAGAATGTGCAAACTCCATACAGACAGCACCCATAGTCACTATTGATAGATACAGATAGATAGATCTTTATTGTCATTCAGACCTTTCGGTCTGAACGAAATTATGAACCTGGGTCTCTGGCACTATAAGGCAACAACTCGACTGCTGCACCACTATGCCACCCCAAAGAGCTGGTAGGTATATTGTGAGAGTAAAGGGCCTGTCCCACCAGCATGCGATTGCATGCGTCTAGTGCGACCAAACGTGGTCGCTTGAGGCGCACAGCCTTGTGGGGCTGGTCCCACTTCGATCGGTAGAGGTGTATGGAGTTGTGCGGGGCTGGTCCCGCCATCGCGTGGGGCTCCAAAAATCTTGCACTGTTCGAAAATTCCGCGGGTCAACGGGCTGTCTGGCCGCAGCCGCATTGAGGCCATATGCAACGTCTCGATGGGCGTACGCAGCGTCTCGACGGCGTACGCCTAGCGCGTGCCGTTGCGCGATGACGTCACCGCTCGACGCCATGCGACGTCAAAATTCAGTCGGCCCGCCTCCTGGCAAGCTGATTGGTGAGTTTGACGTAAATTACGTCACGCGCGAACTTTGCGTGAACTCAGCGCGAGCTCCGCTTCCGTTTGATCGCGCTAGACGCATGCAATCGCATGCTGGTGGGACAGGCCCTTAACTGGAGCTGAGGTTATTACTAGGTAGTTGTTAGTTCTGCAAGGGAGGCTGCTCGCGCCGGTGCTAATTTAATGGTGCAAAAGCCCTTGCATCAACTGCTGAGATTTAGTTCTTGTTCCAGAGTTTTATTGTTTTCAACCTCTGACGTAAGCACAGAATTATTTGGGAGAGAAGATTCAGCCCAAAGCATCTTGTTCAACCACTGCACTCTTCAACTTTCTAAGTTCCCAGTTTTTAAAAAACCCTATACCTTAGATCCTATCTCTTATGGATCAATGCTCAACCAAGACAGTGAACAAACATGAAACAACCTAGTCTTTGTTGAAGACATAGAACATAACTGTGCCTCTATTTTAGGTTCCCTACTGCTGATATTTTCTCAGTGTAATATTTTCTCAGTGCAGGAATGATGTACTCAAGGCATAAACTCCAAAACTCCACTGATTTTCCCTTCATTATTTGTGTAGTCCTGAGAATTGTTTGAAATATCTTAACTAATGATTATACCTCACCTGACATATAAAACAAATCTGGTCATCATGATGTTACGTTGTTGGAAGTTGATGTGCGATTGTGTGCCACAATGTTTTACCAGCTTGACTCCCACATGTTTTACCAGCTTGACTCCACTGGGCACTCCAGATAAATGGGCAGTTCTTCCACTGTAAAATGTAGTTACAAAAAGCTGCAGATGCTGATTTACAAACAAGAGACAACATACTGTAGTAACTCAGCAGACCAGGCAGTATCTCTTAAGAACATGGATATGGTCATGACCTGCTGAGTTACTCCAGCATTTTGTGACTTTTGTTCTCCCACAGCACTGGATTGGAACAGTTTGCCAGAGTCCTCTTGTAAAGACCTTCACTTCCCTTTTTGCAAACTGACACCCCCCACCCCTTGACCTTTTTAATTCAACTCTGGACTTAAAGAAGTGGCAACAATATTTTGCTTGCATCAGTTGCACTCACTAAGATTTTCCTCTAAGACCAAAGGCTGAAATGTTGTTCATTTCTTGGTGCTCCTGTTTCTGGGCACTTGACTCTTTGTGCTTAAATACAAATGTGTCCATCTGTTACCACCCTTAGCCAAGAGTTGCAATCAGCTCTGCGGTTTGTCCTGGATGCAGAGAGTAAAAGGGGATTCACTGGAAAACAATTTGTGTAAGGCCTTGCTGTCTTTTTAAAGTTCAGATGACACAACTTAGATTTGGGTTTATTATTATCACATGTACTGAGGTGCAGTGTAAAGCTTCTACAAACCAGATATACCATGCATACATCTATCTATCTTCTATCTATCTTCTATCTATCTATCTATTAATATATAAAACTCAAATCCATCCGTCCGCCTGCAGTACGGATCCCTTCCTGCCTTTTGATTCGTTGACGGCTGCTCCTTCCTATCAGCTTCCAACACACTTCGAAACAAAGTTGCAAGACAGGAACACTGAACTTTTCACTGCTGCAGCAGGCAGGGGAGGTGCAATTGAGGGAGGCAGGGGAGTGCTGGAAACTTACATTTGGCAACGGCTTCAGTTCCATTGGAGGAGACGGGTGCATGGTGGAATATTGGGTTGGGGGAATCACACCATTGGGGGAGCAGACCCAACGGGTCTGCACTTGGTCTAGTATATCTATAAAACTCTGGGGCTATCCATCCGCCTGCCGTCCGGATCCCTTTCTGCCTTTTGATTCGTACCTGATACTCGCAGATGTCCAATCGGAATGGCCGATGCTCGCAGATGTCCAATCGGAACGGATCCATTTGCATGTACGGCTGCCGGCTGCATTTCTTCCTTTGATTCATTGCCACGCCCAATCCAGACGCTCACTCATTTTGTCGCCTCCTGCTGGCCAGCGACCATAACGGCTGCTGGCGCCCGCATTTCAACCTCAAGAGACGCCATTTAATTCGGCCTTTTAAGAACGGCTTCAGTTCGAGGGCCACGTCTCCCGTGGGGGCTGCGGGTAAGGAACGGCTACGGGTAGGGAACGGCTGCGTTGGGGGAGTAGACCCAACGGGTCTGCCATTGGTCTAGTATCATTTAAAACTCAAGTAAAACAGATAGAACAAAGGGGAAGATACAGTGTAGAATATAGTTATCAGCATTACACCTTTCGATGGTATCTGGAATGTCATTAACACTTTTGAAATGTAATTAATCTCTCAACACATTTTCAAGTTAGAAGATGTGAGCAACCCGATCAGAAATTTTTTTTTTCCTGGAATTTAAAAGCCATGAATATCAGCCATGTAAAACTAGAAACTCTTTCAGTTTGTTACTGCCAAAAGTGACTATTTTGTTCTTGTGACACACAATCTATAAACTCTTTAGTTGAGCGAAAAACAAAATTCTTATACAAATTTGAAAGACCAGGTTATTTAGTTTAGTTTAGAGATGGAGTGCAGAAACAGGCCCTTCGGACCACCGGTTTGCGCCGACCAGAGATCCCCACATATTAACACACACGAGGGACAATTTTTACATTTACCAAGCCAATTAACTTGCATACCTGTACGTCTTTGGATTGTGAGAGGAAACCAAAGATCTCGGAGAAAACCCACACAGGTCATGGGGAGAACATACAAACTCCGTACAGACAGGACCCGTGGTCGGGATCGAACCCGGGTCTCCGGCGCTGCATTCACTGTCAGGCAGCGACTCTACTGCTGCGCTACCATGCCGCCCTTTGAAATGGAGATGCAAGGAACTGCAGGTGCTGAAGTCTTTAAAAATCAGTTAGCTCACCAAATGTTTAGATATACCCATTCAGTAAATTTGGTGTATATGCAACAAACACATGTTAGTGAATCTCAACTCTATTGGACATATATTTTGAATTGTATGTAACTAGCAACAATTTCAATTATTTAATCCCAAGATGATTTGCATTGAAGCCTAATAATTTTGGACAATTGGATAACTGCTATCCAGTTGGCCAGACGTCAGTGCATTATTACTTTCAATATATCCTAGAAATCATTTAAGTGTCTGGGAATTAATACCCAGTTTAATTTTCCACATATATTTACTTGTTATAAAACAGATGCACTATGAACAACATAAAATAAATCAAAACGTTAGGTAGTTGTACTTATCTTTAATTACCTTGTATAATATTACAATAGTTTGGTTATAAAAAGCTGTAGTTACTATTCTTGCTTATTGCCATTATAATTGTGCGTAGTTTTCACCCATTGCAAAGTTTGTTCCCTGTGGCTTCCTGGTGATTAGTTTAATTGGATGGAAAAGTCAGTTTTGTTGACAGAACCAATTTCCAGTGTAGTGTTTTCAAAACCACTGAAAGAAGTTTGTAGAAATTTCCTGGAAGTAATTTTTGTCGCGATTTCTCCCGCATGGCATCTCTTGGTCCCAGGCGACCTTTCTCGTCAGTTTGAAATCAATCCCACAGATCCAGCTGCCATCATAATTATCAGACAGAAGCATATGTTCAGAGGTCAAATTAACATTGGCATTCCCATCTAGAAACGCTCCTTTATCAGGCGGTTCTCCATCCACAGGTCACGTGGAGAATTGGCATAACTCATTCCAACACTGGGCACAGGGATCTGCAGATGCTGGTTACAAAAAATGACATAAGGTGCTGGAGTAACTCAGTGAGTCAGGTGTCATCTGTGGAAAACGTGGATAGGTGATGTTTTGTGTTGGGACCCTCCTTCAGACACTAGTGTGGATGAGTCATCAATGGTTGGCATGGTCTCGATGGGCTGAAGGACCCGTTTCCATGCTGTCTCTGTTCTGATTTGACAACCAACCCAAGACTGGCACTGAATAAAACTACCATTCCGAAGATTCTTGGATGTTACAGCTGTTCATTTCAAACACAAAGTGATATTTCCATTCTTCTAGGTAATTAACTCTCAAATGCACTGGTCCTTTCTCCTTGATCCTATGAATTTTCCTTTCTTTCATCTTGCTACTATTTAACTACTAAATAACTGTGTGCACCAAAAATTGGTTTGTGATTATTTATTCTGAAATCGGGTTATTTAAGGGCATCATTGATAGTGTCAAAGTTGGATTCACAAGAGAAATGTTATTATATAAATTTTATAGACATATTAGACCAAGTGCAGACCCATTTGATCTGTTCCCCCAACGCACCTGTTCCCTTCCTGTAGCCCCCACAGGAGGCGTGGTCCTCCAACTCGAGCCGATCCCAAACGTAATATTCCAGCACTTTCCTTGCCTTTCTCAGCAGTGATCTTTAAAAAAAAATTCTAATTGCACTTGCCCTGCATATTGCAATAGCAATTCGCCCTACCCCTGCTAGTCGAGCTATTGTGACGTCAAAAAAATTCCAATTGCACTTGCTCTGCGTGCTGCAATTGCAATTCACCCTCTCTCGCTAGTCAAGCAATTGTGATGTCATCAGTTGAAACTGGTCGGTTTGAAATTGAAGGTATTTTGATGTTTTAAAACTTTAATCAGTAATAAGTCGAGAAATAAAGCATAAAATGATCAGTGAAAGTGATCTCTGCCTCGAGGGGAAAAATATGAATCAGAATATGTAAAAATCTTGTGAAAGTTGGCATTTTTAAAGCTTTAATCGCGAGTAACGTGTCAAATATAGGATGAAATCTTCATTGAGGCTGGTCTCTGCTAGCTGAGCCATTGTGACCATCATTTGAAGCTGGTGGTTTTAATTTCAGTCTTTTGACTTTTTTAGACTTTTAATCAGTAATGAGTCGATAATGTTGAGAAATAAAGCATGAAATGTTCAGATAAGGTGATCCCGGCATGGACGGGAAAAATGTCAATCGGAATATGTAAAAATGTAATCGTTACCGCATAGTGTTTATTTGCGAAGATGTAAAGACAAATACATATATTCACACATATACACACACACATATACACACGTACAAGATCAGACTTTTAATAAGTATATGATGAGGCACTTAGCTATTTTATATTACAACACTGTAAAATCCATGGTGGGTACTCCAGCTGCCTTCAAATTATTGCTAAGTCCGAGTAAAACAAAGACAAAATGATATTGCAACACATTATTGGAATTAATTAAAAAAATGTGTTGTTTCTTTTGTAAAAAAACCCCAGTAAAAATAAGCTATTGTAATTATTTCATCATAACACTCCCTTGTAACTTAATTTGAGAAGTATTGCTTCATACTGGAGTCTCAAGTTATTACTATGTTTTTAAAAAGAATGAGGGTAGTCTGCTTTCTTGGAATAGGGAATTCGAATGGAAAATTATGAGTCACCCTTATAGTCACAATAGTATTTTTCATAATTATGATAACTTGACAGCAATTCATTTATGGTGAATTATAAGACTGAAGTTTCAAATCTTTTGTGCAAATCAGTTTCATAATGCTAATCTAGAAATATTTTGAAAAAGTTGTTGTCTTTGTGATCCCTAGATACAGGACAATTCTTTTAACCTACATTGGTAAAGTTTTTTTGTTTTTATGTGTTATGGAGATGGTTCAAGTAAGAGATCCAAGAGCCGTCCCAGCTTTTTATGTAAATCATGCACATACTGAGAAGTGGCTGTTTCAAAGACGAGCAGATATACTTTTGTGCACTGTAAGAAAGCCATGTCTTTGTTTTCATTTTGTCTTGCCCAAAAGCAGCAACTGAGAACTTATTGTCAAAATAATAAATTTATGATGCACAACACAATGCAAACATATAAGAGCAACTTTTTAGGTTAGATTAGAGATACAGCGTGGAAACGGGCCCTCCGGCCCACCGAGTCCACACTGACCAGCGATCCCTGCAACACTCGCACAAGCCTACACACACTAGGGACAATTTACCAAGTATAAAAACACAAGCCAATTAACTTACAAACCTGTACTTATTTGGAGTGTAGGAGGAAACTCAAGATCTCAGAGAAAATCCACGCAGTCACGGGGAGAACGTAAAAAACTCCAGACAGCACCCGTAGTCAAGATTGAACCAGGGTCTCTCGCGCTGCAAGCGCTGTAAGGCAGCAACTCTACCGCTGCGCCGTGCCACCCTTTAAGCAAGTAATAAATATAAAGTTAACACAATTTTATATTCACGAAAGATGTCGTCTTGAATGCGCAATACTCTGTTTTACTATTAGCTTCACAAAATTAGCATTTTGCTTCTTGTCTAACGTTTGAAATATATTGAATGGAGTTATGTTGCTCTGTTTACTCTGGTGGGTAGATAGTAAACGTGCGATAAAAGGTTACCAAGTCTTCATTTACGTTTGGAAAACTTTAATGAGGTAATCGCTGCCAAATAATTTCCTGGAATTTGAAATGTATTTATTACAGTTCTAGACACTCGTTTCTACAATTTTGAATTACAGTTCGAGATTTATTAAGTGAAAATTATTTTTTACATTGTATCTATTTTCTATCTCAATTCAAAATTGCTGTCACTCGATTTCCTTTATAATCTATCATATTGAAAGGTGCCAAATAATTGTAAGTCTTTCAAAACGACTTTATCTATCCCAGTTTGGCATTAAATTGATTCACTCCAACTTGTACTTCCTTCCCAGTCTTTGCATGGTTTATTTCACAGTCCCTCAGCACATTGGTTCAGCAGATGCAGTTACTTGTTCTTTTCCCTTGGCTTCCTAAACCATTAATGTTATTAACTCGCACCATTGTTCGAAAAAAGTAAAATTCTAAATGGTTCAATTCAATTCAATTCAGCTTTATTGCCATTGCACAGATACAAGTATAGGTACAACGAAATGCAGTTTAGCGTCTGGTCATAGTCATAGTGCAAGATAGTAGAAGTAGAAAATAAAAATACAGAATAAGCATACAATAGAGTAAAAGAGTACTGGTTCAAGGCAAGAACAGCTAATGCCACATATCCTTAGATAGAAAGCTACATCAAATGATGGATCATTGTTACTTGAAGAATATTGAATAATTTATATCCTTCGTAGCCTTATCTAAATACAAGGTACCACGCAAGAGTATGATGGAATACTCTTAACTTGTCTGAAGGAGTGCAATGCCAATAACTCTTAAGAAGCTTGACACCATCCAGGGAAAAGCAATCTGTTTGATTGTCACCCCAAACCACAACCCTAAATATTCACTATTTTCCACCAGAAGGACTGTAGCAGTTCAAGATGGCTCACCATCTCCTCAAGAGTAGTAAGTATTAGCCTCACCAACATGTCCCACGTTCCATAATTATTTTTAAAAAACTTTTTTAATTTGGGATAAATATAAAACATTGATTTACTTGTAGGTACACAAAAATGCTGGAGAAACAGCGGGTGGAGTGAAGGAAATAGGCAACGTTTCGGGCCGAAACCTTTCTTCAGACTGATTGATTGATTTACTTGTAATTGTTTATATTTCACATTTGAAGGTTTGCACACCAACACCTTGGAATGTTAGTCTTTGCTTCAGAAAGAAGGATAGCATTTGCAGCAAATTGTAAAAAGTTTCCTTAACAGAAATCTAATCTACTGTTTGATGGTCCCTTTTTCCCCCACCTCACTGTAGCTACAATGTAGGTTTCCTCTCATCCTTTTCTGCTGACTATTGTCTCTCAATTAAGGTGAAGGATCTCAGATACAAAATGTTAATCATTTCTCTTTTGACTAATACTGCCATGACCTGAAGAGTATTTCAAATATTTTTGTGTTCTTTATTTCATATTTCCAGTCTTTTAGGTTAGAAGATTGGTGGAGTAATAAATCTGAGGAGAGCTATGCCGGATTACATGATATTATAATGGGCTCGTGTAAATTCATTTCAGTACGCATGGATCTTCTGCTGTTGGTCCCACTGCCATTATGAGAATATGCTTTCTCCAAAAATCAAATTGCCAACTTGGCTGGTCCAGAAGGTCCCAGGGCTAGATAGTAGGTCACTGAAAATTGGCAAAGCCATGAATGCTGCTACTGATAGGCTTGAATATGCCCACAACCAAAACTGCTCCAGAAATAATTTGGAAAATCCATAACACTGCCTTTGCCCTTGCTGTCTGTCCAAGTTGTTAAAATTTACCAGTGTGTCAGTCAGTGTCTTTGATATTCAGAGCTGTCAAACACAATGAAACAATTACAACATGTAAAATGAAGTTTTAACAATGAAAATAAAATAATCTAGTCAAAATTATTTTTAATAGACAACTTGTTAAAACAAACACTTAGTGGAAAATCATGTAACTTGCTTTAGTCTTCCCTATAATCTTCATTTGAATCCAAGATCCATGGAGAGACCAACAGTGGAGCACAGCTGGCAAATGGCCGATGAAGCAAAAGCATTTAGAAGAACAAATACATAAATCAATGGAGATATGATGAAAGTTAATTGGTAATAGAAGGCAAAGAACTAGATTTTTATTTCTGTAGGGATATAGTTAAAAGCTGAGAATCTGTAGCCAGACCTTGGGTACATCATACTTTGAGTATTGTGTATATTTTATGGGTCACTATTATAGAACGGAGAAAAAAACATAAAAGATTTGAAAGGATGATGCTGGGACTGTTATGTCTATCAGAAAAGGATTATGGTATAATTGCGGTTTTTAGCATTCGGGAAATTTTTGATCAGGAAGAAACAGGGAAGAAACGGCACCTCCAGTGCTGGGGAAGAATGAAACTATCAATGTAGGTACTTACCAAGAAATCTGATTGGGAAATCTAAAGAAACTTATTTTCCCAACGTGTGGTGCAAATTTTGAACTCCCCTGCCACGAGAAATAGTTGAGATGATTCATATGGATGTGTTTAAGGAGAAGCAAATGAAGGGAAGGGAGAATAGGGTTTGTTGATAGATGGGAAAGGTTGGCAGAAGGATCAAATGGATCATAAATACTTGGAGAGATTGGACGAAGGTCTGTTTCTCGGCTGCACGCACAATGCACATTAACTTCATTTAGCCAGGTATTTGATCAATGTAGTTGTGCTGGATGTTGATGATTTGAAGGAAGAGTATCTGTGTGTCAGTCAGTCAGTTATCCTGCCATTCCATGCACTCATTGGAATGTTACCTGAACAAATCTCGCTTTTCTCATGAAAGTTTAAATACTGCAGGAAAATATCTATTCTGGATGAGTAACCCATGTGTTTTCTGTTTCAAGCATTACTGACCTTGTCTACAGTCAGAGACAGTATAGTCTAAAGCACGGCAGAAGTTTATTACACATTATCCTGTACCAGAGCCGAAACTCTTTGATCATGTGCCAATCCAGATATATGATTGCCCGTAGGTATGCTTGAAATGCAACTCAATAAGTAAGGGAATGAAACTGATAATAAGAACAACATATGAATAAGCATTGTAGTTTGCCCTTTGTGTTACCCATAAGAAAAGCCCTGGGCTAAGTAAATCAGCCATAGTTCACAGATGAATATTATATTCTGAAACCAAGTGACATTTTTTTAATAACGTTCATAAGGTGGGTAAAAGTGGATGAATAGTGTCCTGAGAGAAGTACCAATGAAATGCTATTTTGGCACATTGCCTGGGAATGACACACTTTCATGTTATTTTTGGCAAGTTATTGGTGTTAAAATGGTGTGTCATTTACTGAAAGGAAAGGAATGCCCAGCATGAGAGGTTTTTTTTCAAGCAGTGTGGATGATTACAAAGTAAGTGATTTTGTTTTCATTAGAAATGGAGTGAACGGTCACTGATTGCCAATGTTGTGGTTTTTGGGTATGGCTATTAAACAATGATTAGTTATTTATACCTCTTCAGAAGGAGAAAGGGAGCCAACTGCTTGGCTGCTTTCTGATGACCAGGTTCTGTTGCCCTTTTGGAAAAATAGGATTTATTTGTGTAATGTTCAAAACGTTTTTGTGTATTTTATAGAGGTGTTCAAGACTCTTTCAATCCCACTATCCATCACTTTTTTTTTTGCCATTTCATGCTCTTCATCATTGGGTCATAATTCATATTATACAAACATTTTTTGAAATCTATCGTTCTCTGCAATCTTCGGGACTTAAAATATTAGAGAATGCTTATTGTATTTAATTGAATGCATGCTGATAGGTCAATGGTTCGTAAAGTTTTCGTGGGAAGTGTCTAATTGATCCTGATAGCCACTGCAGGCAACTCAAGAATCAGAGTTAAGTGTTTGTCAAGAAGCAATTATGCTTAAAAGGTCCGTAAACACAAGAACACACAGACAATATATGTTAATTAAAATACAATAAATTAATACAACCTGTAATTTTCAGTAACCATGATAATGCAAAAAAAAACAACCCATAGTGCATCCAAAGCCACAATGCATAGAATATCATAGTTACTGAGGTTAGTGTTGCATTCCGTTCAATGGCCTGATGGACATTGGGGAAAAATCTGTTCTTGAACCTAGGGTTCATGGTTCCCAATGGTAATAGTGAAATGGGAGAATATACAGTGACATACTGAATCAATTTAAACTTAGAAAGTAGAGATATTGGGGTGCCTTTTTTGTGTTTTCATCTATGAGCCCAGGACAGGTCAATGTTAACGGTAATGCCTGGAATATGAGGCTGTTCACTACCAACCTACAAATGAAAGTTAATTCTGGAATGTCAAGCAGTTCCAATTAGTTCTGGAGATTATCTCCATTTCCATGGGAAGTTTATTGGTGGTGAAGTGTAACATTGTGCAAAGGAAGATTGAGAAAAATGTTGGGCAATGATGCTATTTTGTTTACAGTTGTTCTTCACTGAGATTGGCTCTGTCATGGACCATTAATTAGTATCATTCATGACGTACATGCTATCATGGAATATATGTAAGATGGAAACAAATTTCTGTGGGAAGGCAAATGTAAAGGACTGATGGAATTGAAGGCCTTGTATTGCGGTTTGTATGTTTCCTGCACTTTTCTTGGAGTCAACAGTCACTTGGTCAACATGATGTTCGCTATGTTTCTAGATAGATAGGGCTGACTTGGATATTTGGGGAGTAGCACTTTGACCATTGGGAGGAGAGGTGGAGCAGGATCCTGGTGATGACTATCCCTGCAAGAACCCTTCCCTTTCTTGAACATTGTCATGATTACAACATCTCCTGGTTTATCCTCCTCTTCCCAGTTATGGATGATGAGATTGAGATTGAAGTTCTTGACCACCAGGTTTTCAGATTTCAGTGGGAATAGCGTTTCCTCATGAGGACTTGTTATGTTTGGGTTGTGTTCATGTCTTCTCAACTTCTTGTCTGTCAGGAATGGCCCAGAATAGGTAGTCCAGGGGGGCTCATGTTTCACTGGTGCACATTATATAAACAATGCAGATCGTTTTATAATCAAAAACATAAAATGCAAGGGAATGCTCAGCAGATCGTGGAAAGGGAAACACAGTGAATATTTCAGGTCAAAAGTTGTTCATGTGAGGGAAAGTTGTGAATGGGGAATGGATTGCTGGGTCTTGTTGCTTGACCCGCTGAATGTTTCCTGAATTCTCATTTTATTCCTGATTTCTGGTATTTGAAATGTGTAATTCAATTGTATTACAGACAACATTCTGAGCCTTCATGAATAAAATGTAAGTCTTTGTTGTTAAGCCAGATAACTTACATTATTCATAACTAGAGGCCTTTGCGTAATCCTTTTTACAAATCCAGTTTTGTACCACTACAATTTTCAATAATGGCTCTTTTTTTGGTTGATGTTAATCTGTTTGATCTGTCATGGGAGTTGATGGTGGTGTATTTTGATAAGAATGTGCCAAATATATATTTGCGTATGCGCTGTGATGAGATTTGTAGATTTGAAACCCCTGAGGGATGTCGCTACACAATTTGTACTGCAGACAAAAACAAGGCCAACTCGGTGGCACTGCTCGGCAGGGAACAGACATTTCTGCCAATGATGGCAAATTTGACGCCTTCAACATTAACATCTGACAGAGGTTAGGGCAGGGAGGGGGGGGGGTGTGGGAAGAGAGGAGAGGGTTGTATGTCTTTGTGTAATAAAAACATGTTAGTGGCGATGGAGAGATTTGGCAGGAAGGTAGAACCTGCACTACCATCACTTTATCAGCACATTAGCTGCATGTATCCCAGATCAGTAATCAGATGAGTCTTTGTAGCCCCTTTGTAGTTTGAACAAGTAGGTAAGCTTGTTGCTGATTTCAAGAAGCTCTTGCATATTTATCATTATCTCGTAAAAACAATGTTTCTCAAATCCCAGTTGCTTCTTCAAATCTTCCTCCCAAAGCTCACAAAGTCCTAGACTGATTCAAAGAGCCATTTCAAACCGGATTTCTCACACAGCGAGAGTCTTCTCGACTTTGCCTTACCATTTTTCACCCAACCATCAATTTTACTGTGTAGTAAGGAAGTGTAGATGCTGGTTTATATTGAAGATAGACACAAAATGTTGGAGTTATTCAGCGGGTCAGGCAGCATTTCTGGAGAAAAGAAATAGGTTACGTTTCGGGTAAGAACCTTTCTTCATACTGGCTTTTACTGGTCCCCTCACCCTTCCTGATTATCTGTGCCCCCTGATCTCCTAATGTCCCTCTGAACAGCAGTCCCCCTACCATAATCTTTGTAAATAAAAATTGGTTTGAATGGTTTTCATCTGTTCGGTTAATACCCTTATTATATGGAGAATATTCAACACATTTTCATTGCTACAGCGTTTGCCATAGTAGACTCAATTAATCATCCCATCCAAACACACAAATTTGGACGATCAACCTTAATAGTATGGTACCTGCCTGATTTACCTATTATCTGCATCTGGTAAAACAGCAATGCAACCTGATACCAAAGTGAACTATTGTTGAAATACCCAGAACATTAATTGCAACAGAGCCTTTTTTTTTTTTTTTTTTGCTAGCCCATTTACTCCCTTTGAAAAGGTGCAATGAGCTCTATTAATCGTTTTTACGGAGGGAAATTGTACCTCCAGTTCAGAGCCAGCATGAAAGTAATCTTATCTTTTGGTTTGGAAAGTGAATGGGTCACAAAGTCATAAGGAAGGATTAGGAAATCCTGTTTTATTTTCCTTTTACTCTCTGAGACCTTATATTTATGATACCAGGCTTTCTAATAAGTTGGTCTATGAGCCGCATCAACCCACAACCAGCTTTTGTGATAGATTATAAGGCATGAATGCAGAATTCTAGGAATAACAGTGGTGTTAAGATAATGTCACTGTGCAAGGATTAAGCAGTGATATTCATGGATCAGATTTGGCTGGGTGGGATAAGGAGACCTCATCTTTGTTTACACGTCATGTCTTTTCATTCCTTGCTCCAAGTTGTGCAATGTCTAGCAGCTAATAAGTCATGACCACCATAAGTGGAATAATTATAAGACCAGAAATGAGTCAATGCAGACATATCACAGGAGGGAATAATAGGTATAGGGATAGGTGAGGAAATAAAGGGATTTAAAAACCGGGGTACCAAGATAAGAATTTTAATACCGAGGCATCACTTAACCAAGAGCTATTGTGCATACTGATGAAGGATGAACAGGAACAGATATCATTTAGTTCATGGCAGCAGAGGTTTGGGTAATAAAAAAAAGACGGCGTTGCAGGAGCTCAGTGGGTCAAGCAGCATCTCTGGAGAATATAAATAGGTAACGTTTAAGGTCAGGATCCTTTTTCAGACTGATGGTATCAAGGGATGGCAGACAAAGCAGGCAGGTAATAGGTGAACGGGTGAAGGTTGATCGGCAAATGGATTGCCAATTGCCAGAGATTTATAAAAACCAGAAGGTGTGAAACAAAAGAATTGAAGAGTTGTAATTTGTAAAGCCGAATTTGCAACACGAATACAACCAGTGTGGCCTGAAAAGGAAAATGTATTCGACGGTTTGCGAGTGCTAAAAAAGATGATCTTTGCTGGGTAAATGTTAATTATTTGAAACGTACCCATAAATATAATTGTCATTATCAAGGATGGAATTTTCTCTTTCCTTCAGGTTCCTTGATTTTTTTGTTCTCATTCCTTTTTCTTACTTCAAAGGAACACAAATTTGTTCAAAAACAAAAAGGAAGCACATGTAAGGTTCAGGGGGATGAAATCAGACCGGGTCTACGAGGTGTATAAAGCAACCAGGAAGGAACTCAAGCAGCCAATTAGAAATGCCAAAGGGACCATGAAATGCCATTGACAAGTCGGATTCAAGAAACTCCCAAGGTTTTTTTATACATACATTAAAAACAAGAGGGTAGCCAGGAGGAATTTATTCTTGGAGGATGTAGGTGACATACTAAAGAAGTATTTTTGCATCTTTATTCACCATGGAGAAGTACATGCAAGATTGAGTTGTATGTCAATATAAGATTCAAGATTCAAGATTCAAGATGCAAGAGCAGTTAAGATCAAGAAGGATGTGGATCTCTTGAAAATAATTAAGCTGGGTAAATCTCGAGGGCCTGCTGGGATCTTTCCCGGGTTATTGAGAGAGGCCATAAAGGATTTTGAAGCCTTTAAGAAAGATCTCGCTAGCCATAGGTGAAGTCTCAAACGACTAGAGAGTAGCTAATGTTGCTTGTTTAAGAAGGAAAGTAGATACAGTGCATTCAGAAAGTATTCGGATCCCTTCACTTTTTCATCATTTTGTTACGTTACTCTTATTCTAAAATGGATTAAATTCTTTTTTTTTAATCATAAATCTACACACAATACCCCATAATAAAAAAGGGAAAACGGGTGTTTAGAAATTTTTACAAAGTAATTAAAAATAAATAACTGAATATCACATTTACATAAGTATTCGGACCCTTTACGTAGTACTTTGTTGAGGCACCTTTGGCAGCGATTACAGTCTCAAATCTTCTTGGGTATGATGCTACAAGCTTGGCACACCTGTATTTGGGTCATTTCTCCCAATCTTCTCTGCAGATCCTCTCAAGCTCTGTCAGGTTGGACGGGGAGCGTCGATGCACATCTATTTTCAGGTCCCTCCAGAGATGTTCGATCGGGTTCAAGTCCGGGCTCTGGCTGGGCCACTCAAGGACATTCACAGACTTGTCACGAAGCCACTCCTGCATTGTCTTTGCTGTGAGCTTAGGGTCATTGTCCTGGTAGAAGGTGATCCTCCGCCCCAGTCTGAGGTCCAGAATTATCTGGAGCAGGTTTTCATCAAGGATCTCTCTGTACTTTGCTCCGTTCATCTTTCCCTCGATCCTGACTAGTCTCCCAGTTCCTGCCGCTGAAAAACATCCCCACAACATGATGCTGCAACCACCATGTTTTGCCGTAGGTATGGTATTGGTCAAGTGATGAGCGGTGCCTGGTTTCCTCCAGACGTGACACTTGGCATTCAGGCCAAAGAGTTCAATCTTAGTTTCATCAGACCAGAGAATCTTGTTTCTCATGCCTGTTGGCAAACTCCAAGCAGGCTGAGGAGTGACTTCCGTTTGGCCACTCTATCATAAAGGCCTGATTGGTGGAGTGCTGCAGATATAATTGTCCTTCTCGAAGATTCTCCCATCTCCTCAGAGGAACTCTGGAGCTCTGTCAGAGTGACCATCGGGTTCTTGGTCCCTTCCTGACCAAGGCCCTTCTCCCCCAATTGTTCAGTTTGGCTGGGCGGCCAGCTCAATGGTGGTTCCAAAGTTCTTCCATTTAAGAATGAAGGAGGACACTGTGCTCTTTGGGACCTGCAATGCTGCAGAAATTGTTATACCCTTCCTCAGATCTGTGTATCGACACAATCCTGTCTCGGTGGTCTACAGACAATTCCTTCATCTTCATGGCTTGGTTTTCTGCTCTGACATGCACTGTCAACCGTGGGACCTTATATAGGCAAGGTACACAAAAATGCCGGAGAAACTCAGTGGGTGCAGCAGCATCTATGGAGCAAAGGAAATAGGCAACGTTTCGGGCTGAAAAAGTGTGTGCCTTTTCAAATCATGTCCAATCAATTTAATTTACTACTGGTGGACTCCAATCAAATTGTAGAAACATCTCAAGGCTAATCAGTGGAAACAGGATGAACCTAAGCTCAATTTTGAACGTCAGAGCAAAGGGTCTGAATACTTATGTAAATGTGATATTTCAGTTATTTCTTTTTAATTACTTTGCAAACATTTCTAAACACCTGTTTTGCTTCTTCATTCTGGGGTATTGTGTGAGGATTGATGATTAAAAAAAAAATGAATTTAATCCATTTTTAAATAAGGCTGTAACAACAAAATGTGGAAAAAGTGAAGGGGTCTGAATACTTTCTGAATGCTCTGTATACTCTAGGAAAGTATAGGCCATACACATCAATGGTAGGGAGGTTATTAGAGAGGATTATTTGGAATAGAATTTACTCACATTTGGAAGGGAATGGGATAATTAGTGACAGTCAGCATGGCTTTGTCCATGGCTGGTCATGCCTTAATAACTTGATTGAGTTTTTCGAGGAGATAACAAAAGTGATTGTTAAGGGTAGAGCAACGGGTGGTGTGTACATTAATTTTAGTAAAGCATTTGATAAAGTCCCTCCTGGCAGGCTGATCCAGGAGAACAGGATACATGGGATCCATTTGCATTGAGATCTGGCTAACCCATGCAAAGGTGTTCTGATGGAGAGGTTTTATTCTGGCAGGGGGTTCGGGACCAGCGGTGTTCTGCAGACATCTGTGCTAGGACCTGTGTGATATCTTATAAATAAATGACAGATGCATATGCAGATTGCTTCGTTATAAGTTTGCAGATGACACCATCATTGGATCTGGACACAGTGAGGAAGATTGTCAAACTGTACAGCAGTATTTACATCAGTTACAGAAATGGGTGGAGAAATGGCAGATGGAGCCAATGTGAGGTGTTGCACTTTAGAAGATTGAATGTAAGGGGGAAAGTTCGCAGTTAATGGCAAGCCCCTTAATGGCACTGATGTACAAGAGGATCTTGAGATCGAAGACCATAGCTCCCTAAAACTAGCAATGTTACAAAATTTTGAGATTTAAAAATCAAGTCTGCAATTTATCCCATCAGATAAAGCATAACAATGTTTAATTTGACACCAAATTCACTTTCATATCTCAAGTATTAAAAAAGTTATGACCATTTTCATACTCGGAAATTAGCATCTTGTTCCCTATTGATTTTCAATGGACATTACAAAAAAGCTGTGATCTTGGATAGTCAAAAGCCCATTTCTTAAGGAAAGATTAACATTTTTAAATAGCCTAAGTGTCCAAAGATTATTCACAAATAATTCACAATATAACATGATTTTTATATCTAATTTACATTAATTTATAGGCCAAATGGAAGGAATTTAGTGTTCA
Organism: Leucoraja erinaceus; assembly: GCF_028641065.1. Classification (NCBI taxonomy): domain Eukaryota; kingdom Metazoa; phylum Chordata; class Chondrichthyes; order Rajiformes; family Rajidae; genus Leucoraja; species Leucoraja erinaceus. The sequence goes on from NC_073385.1 coordinate 50,814,897, forward strand.
ATTGCTGTAAATAAATGCCCATTTAAATCGGCTTTCTAGTGGGTTCATGTGGAACGCGCTGGTTTAGAACGTTGACATCGCGCTGGATTAGTGCCTCAAATGCCGAGAAAAATACTGCGGGATATAAAAAGCCCAAAATGAACTACTCGCTATAGATAACTTGATATTCAGGGTTATATATATGCCCCATTTAATGTAAAAATAAGGTACATACCTTTAATTGTTTGCTTTATAAAACCCTGGGGCTGCGAGAGGTTGCGGAATGAGACAGTAATTTTAAAACTATTAGAACTATATTATCGAGGCCTATAAAACTAATAATACCTTTTGCGACCGGGTCTTGCAGCGATTTTTCGTTAATGATTTACTAGGCTGAACATGTGCGATTAGTACAGCCTAGTAAAAATCGCGTTTTAAACCCGCCCCCTCCAAACAGCGCCAAAATCGCGGACATGGCTGAGGGCAGATTCCCAATGACGATTCAGGTAAGTTTTGTAACATACCTACTAAAACCGGCAACACAAGTAGATTGTGGTAACAAAGGCGTGTGGTATGCTTACCTTCATTGGTCAGGACATTGAGTATAAGAGTCAAGAAGTCATGTTTCTGCTTTATAAAACTTGGATTTGGCTGAATTTGGAGTGTTGTGTGCTGTCCGGTTGCCCAATTACAGGGTGGATTTGGAGGGAGTGCATAAGGAGAAGTTGGACAAAGTTGGATTGTTTTCTCCGGTTTGTCGGAGGTTGAGGGAAGACCTGATAGAAGTGTATGAAATGATGAGGGGCATAGATAGGATAGACAGTCAGATCCTTTCCCCCAGGATAGAAGGGCCCAATACTACAGGACACAGCTTTAGGGTGTGAGAGGGAAGTTTGAAACAGATACGCGGGGCAATTTATTTTAGAGTGAGTTGTGAGTAGGTGGCTGGAACATGCTCTGTGAGCATGAAGGCGGTGGAAGCAGCGATGATCATGGTGTTTAAGAAGCTTTTAGGTAGATTTGTGGATATGCAGGAAATGGAGGGATATTGATCACATGCAGGCAGATGAGATTTGTTAAACTTGGCATCATGTTTGGCATGGACTTTGTGGGCTGGTGCCGATTCCCGTGCCATATTGTTTTATGTTCATGAAATATCAGCTAAGAAAACGTTTGCTGTTTTATGGTTGTACCATCTCAAACTTGAGTGACACACAAGCTTGTTACAATCTTTCAAAAATAAAGTCCTGTTGATTTTAATCACTGCAGAAAGTTCCATGCTGCGTAGCGAACACATTTGATGGCGTGCTGAGCTCAGGAAATGTCTGGAGGCCGAAGGTCTGTGTCTAGTTGCTCTTTAAAAGCAGCGTGAATCTAAATTTCTTTGACTTTTGTGTGTTTCAATAGCAGTAAAATATGTTCTATTTTAAACAGTGGCAATCCCATTGCAGTTGTAATCTCAGCGATCGTTTGGAAACTTTTCTGTGCTTGCCACAATTCTCTGGGCATTATATCTGCATCAGTGTGCTTGATCCACTTAGTTTTGAAGGCAGCAGTGATGCCTGTCTTAGTTTGTCCTTTGGGAGGGTTGGAGTACACTCTGTAGCTGGGAAAGGAGGAGTGTGAAATTCCGGACGTCTGCTTCAGTTACCCGAAGTTGAACAAACCTCGTTCTGTTCTGCCCTCCGCATTTTGCCGAGTCTCAGACCAATGCATAAATACTGCATTCAGATTGACTGCCAGCACCACCTACTAACTTTGCAATGTCTCTGACACCTCTTGGGGAAAGATTGGTGCCCTCTAAAGAAAGAACATAGTGTTTGACCTGTGGTAAATGTGTGCGAGGAGTCCATTACAGACCTGAAACTCCAGTCACTGAGCTTTTATATGTATCTGCTTAAACAGTTATTAAGATTTATATTTGGCTGTTATCCTCTCGATTAACCAAATAATTTGATGTCAAGAGTTTTACATTGATGGAAGATGAAAGATCTGCAGATAAATGAACGTAGGTATTGTTTAGATTCTATATACAGCATGGCAACATGCCATTTTGGCCCACCGAGTCAAAGTGAAACCACTCATACACTAGCTCTAAGGACAATTTACTGAAGCCAATTAACCCACAAACATGGACGCCTTTGGAGTGTGGGAGGAAACCGAAGCTTCCGGAGAAAACCCACGCGGTCACAACAAAAACGTACAAACTCTGTACAGACAGCACCAATAGTCAGTATTGAACCCGGGACTCTAGTGCTGTAAAGCAGCAACACTACCGCTGCACCACTGTGCAGGCTTCTCTTCATTAGAAGAGAATACAAACCAAATATGACTGTTGAAAATGTTTTCAGTGCATACTGCTGCTTATTGTGCAAGATGGAAAATGCAATAATCAACCACAATGTGTCCTGGCTAGGGTGTACATATGGTTGTGACGTTGGGAGGTGTTCGTGGGCAGTTTCAGGTTTACTGCAGCCTGCTGAAGATAGCCCCTCCACAGTCTGTAGCATGTGCTAAAACTAACACTCGTTATTTTTCAGCAACTGGTTTCTGAGATACAGTGTGATGTCTCCATGTGATGCTTCTGACAAAAATTCATTACTGAAAATACATGTACAGTAGTGGTTGGATCTGGAGCCTCCAGGGCAGCAAGCAAAAACATGCCTTTCTCTCTAAAAATTCTATATCTTTAGACTTGAGATACACAGAGTCCACGTAACCAGCAATCCCCCTCTATCGTACACACTAGCGACAATTTACTATTTTTACCGAAGCCAATTAACATTCAAATCTGCACGTCTTTGGAGTGTGGGAGGAAACCGGAGTACCCGCGGAAAATCCATGCATTCACAGGAGACATTCACAGGAAGAACGTACAACGTCATGCAGACAGCACCCGTAGTCAGGTTTGAACCTGGGTCTCTGGCATTGCAAGGCAGCAATTCTTATCACTAATTGTGGGGATTTTCACACAAGAGCCAGAGCTACCTCATGCTGGACTTTTCCTGAGTCAAGTCTTGGCATTTCCTCTGACCTATAAACAAGAACATTGCAAGTGCTCAGCAGGTCAAGCAGCATCTGTGGAGAGGAAAGGTGAAGGTGAATGTTTTGGATCAAACTTTAGTCCTGGTGATGGGTCTCGACTTAAAACATCAATTTACACCTTTCCTCTCCCCAGATGCTGCTTGACCTGCTGAATTCTTGCAGTGTAGGAAGGAATTGCAGATGCTAGTTTACACCGAAGATAGACGCAAAATGCTGGAGTAACTCAGCAGGTCAGATAGGATCTCTGGAGAAAAGGAATAGGTAATGTTTCTGGTTGAGACCCTTCTTCAGTCTCGAGCAGTCTGAAGAAGGGTCCCAACCAGAAACATCACCTATTATTTTTCTCCTGGGATGCTGCCTGTCCAGCTGAGTTACTCCAGCATTTTGTGTCTCAGTTCTTAGTGTTCTGTTTAGTGTTCCATATTCCAGCAGCTGCAGTTGTTTTTGTCTTCATTCCTCTCCTCCCTTACACACAACATCTCGTTCTGGGTTTTCCTCACTGATGAGAACACTAACAAATTTTGACTCAATTTAAGGGCTCTCTCACTGTTCCATGCTGCTCACTCTCCTTTCCATACTGTGTGTTACTGCTGGCAATGTATCTTTAAAGTCTGATGTCTTTCTGAGATTTCTGCACAGCAGATTATGCACTAAATTGGCAGAGACTTTTTCAGGAACCACTCAGGTTTTTTTTTTCTTTAATCCATTTTTCCAAATACAAACTCAAGTACTATTTCCAAAATGTTTTGGCCAATGTTATTTTTTTTGTGGGGCAACTGAATGGGCGTATGTAGTTCATACAATACTGATTCAGTACACTGATAATATTGATTACTCCAATCAAATTAATAGATAGACACAAAAAGCTGGAGTAACTCTCTGGAGAAAGGAAATAGATGATGTTTCAGGTCGAGGCCCTTCTTCAGACTGAAGAAGGGTCTCGACCCGAAACATCACCTATTTCCTTTCTCCAAAGATGCTGTCTACCTTCAGTTTGAATTAGCATCTGCAGTTCCTTCCTACCCATAAAATTAATACCAATTGCTCCCCAACGGTTTCTTTGTGCATCACTGCTCATCTTGCCTTCTATTTTGTGCTCTGATCTAAAACCAAATTAAACCCAGCAGTACAATATCCATTCTTTCTACTGAATGTTGAAATATTGTTTTCTTGAAAATTAATTGCTTTCTCTTTTCAGTTAGTTGAACATAAAGACCAAATTGCAAATAATGTAGACTTTGGGATGGCTCCCGGTTCTCAAGGGTGCTGATTATTAGTCATAATTTATACTGGAATATCTCTTTCCTTGGACTGTTCTTCGTTTAAATATGAACTCTGTTTCTTCCTCTGCAGATCTGAGTATTTACAACATTTTCTTTCGTTTCAGATTCTCAGCATTTGTAGTGTTTTGCTTTGAATTATCAACCTACTTGTTCATTTTTGTTGGTGATTTAGTTTTTGTAAATAAAATTGATCAGTTTTTGATGTAACGTAAGACTTCTTAAAGAAAACCTATCAATTTATAGAATGTTTTTGTGTGCCAAAATGTCGATAACATTGAGGATCGAATCTTAGATACTTTTCCCCTCTTACAAACGATATGGAAACAAACCTTATTTTACAAATGTTGCATGTTTCTTGGGTATCGATGGATGGAAACAACTCTTTACAGTCTGAAGAAGTGTCTCGACCGGAAACGTCACCCATTCCTTCTCTCCAGAGATGCTGCCTGTCCCGCTGAGTTACTCCAGCGTTTTGTGTCTATCTTCGGCTTAAACCAGCATCTGCAGTTCCTTCCTACACTCTTTGCAGTCTGCCTGGAGAGGCCACATTGGGCAAAATTCCTGAGATGATCTTGAATGTAGATATGGCATAGCCACAATCACACAATCAAATGGTGAAGCTACAACCATCAAGCAAAAAAACCTGCTGGAAAAAAATATGAATTGGACTGTGCAACATTCTTTTTTGTGGAATCCAGCCCAATGCCCCCATTTTCATGAAAAATCTAAGGCACTTGGCTGTGATTTTTCTTCAATAACCATCATATCACACATGCATTACAGGGATTTGTGGAATGGTCTGTCACTGCACGTTAAAATACATTGTTTTAGATTTGTAGGTTGGTTTAGTAAGATTAGTTGGTTAGTTAGGGCATGGAAACAGGCCCTTTGGCCCACCGAGTCCACACTGACCGGCGATCACCCTTGCACCTGTTCGGTCCTACACACTAGAGACAATTTACAGAAGCCAATTAACCTACAAGCCTGCACGTCTTTGGGACGTGGGAGGAAACCAGAGCATCTGGAGAAAGCCCATGTAGTCACAGGGAGAATGTATAAACTCTGTACCGGCAGCACCTGAGTCGAGATCAAACCCAGGGCTGTAAGGCAGCAACTCTGCCGCTGTGGCGCTGCAGGATGTACTGAGTAAAACAGTTCTCCATCTCTAGACCCTTTAGGAGGTTGAGATGACCTTATGTAATTTTTGGTTTAAAAGTAAGAGAATGTTTGTTATGCTGCAGGTAGGTGCTCTTTCAATCTGATCATGTCTGCAAATTGAGACCGTGGCTCATTTTTGTTTTGCTGATGTTTTATTTTCTGTTGGTAAGTCTTGAATGGAGGAGTTTACCCTCAAATCCTCACCCTGAAATCCCTTTATAGTCTGAACTTTTGCAAACATAACATTGAATGGAATTGTGTTATAACTTATCATTGGCAGTCTTTCAGTTTGGAATGACTCTCATGTGAAGTAGCTCTGAAATCCCTATGTGTCCTGACCATATAATTTACCAGAAGAGTTACCAAACCACAGGGAATGGCAGCACTGTAGCAGCTTTGTTCTTTGCTGATCTCGTTCCAAAGGCAGTTAGCGAACAGAACGCACATTGTATGGTTTCTTGTAGAAGGGTGACGCTGAATTGACAGTGCATCCTCTCAGACCAGCAGACACTGAGTAACAGTACATCTCTTCGGTTGCACATTGTACAAATCCGTGGAAGGTCTTTTTAAACTGCTGTCACTTGCCTGTCCATTTTATACTGACGACAAAAATTGCTGTGCGCATATGGAGCAAATATTCATTTACCCTTTAAGCTGTGTCAGTATGTCAAAAACCGTGTAAATTGCATAGATTGCACACAATTAAGGTTTCCTGGTAACTGAGGCACCAGCTGGAACATTCCCCATTCAGTCATCTGACAGCATTTAGTTATGAATCTTCACAGCCTCTGCTTGCACTCAGTGATTCACTTTAGCAGTTTCTGACATTGAGGCAACTGTACTTAGCATGATATCACTTATTTGTTATGAAATAAGCAATTTGCGTTGCTAAAACAAAACACAACGCTGGAAGGTTATCTGGAAATCTTCTGCACAGCTAAAAGATAAGGATGCTGGTCTGCTTTCATTTTCTTTGACATCATTATTTGTATTGCATCATTATGATGTGTATTGCAGTTTCAAATCTTTCTTGAATCAACTGTATTAGACACAAATAAACAACAGAAAAGAATAAATCAATTTTATCCAACACAATTTTTTCATTAATACATACGAAGTTGACAATATTTCATTTGTTGTAAGGATTGGAAACTTTTTTAAAAATCTTAAATCCAATTTTAAACTGTTAACAAATAATAAATAATTCTGTTATAAGGTGTTATAAATTCAATGTGTGGTATTGGATATTGTACAGGAATTTTCTTCTGAAGTATTGTGTCTTTGGTTTGTGAAAGTAAAAAAGTTATGAATCAAGGACTTTAGTTTATTGTCACATGTACAGTGAAAAGCATACTTTACAATCAGCAGAAAGACGATACATGATTAGAATCGAGTTGTCCATGGTGTATCAATACCTATTAAAGGGACTAACATTTAGTGCAAGATAAAGTCTGAATATAGATAGTCTGAGGGCCTTCAATGAGATGGATAGTAACTCAGGGTGGCTCTCTCGTTGTTGGTCAGATGGTTCAGTTGCCTGATAACAGCTGGGAAGAAATTGTCTTTGAATCTGGATGCATGTGTTTTCACGCTTCTGTACCTCTTGCCTGATGGGAGAGGAGAAGATGGTGCAACCGGGGTGAGATTCATCCTTGATTATGCTGGTGGTGTTGCCGAGGCAGCGTGAAGTATAGATGGAGTGAATGGAAGGGAGGTTGGTTGTGTGCTTGGCTGGGCTGCGTCCACAATTCTCTGCAATATCATTCGATCTTGGATGGAACTGTTCCCAAACCATGCTTTTATGTATCCCGATTAAAAAATATATAATATACACTTTCTACTGGGTTGTAAATTCAAAGGCTTGGTTTGGTGATTTTTTTACATAAATTGAAATAATGAATTATGATTGAATGATTGTTGCTGATGTGTTTTACAGTTTCAGGCTTGAAATTAGTAATTAGGTTGCGAAAAGTGATTCCAGATGTTGTTCAAAATATAACCTAGGTCAGTTTCCAGTCTTGATGCATCTAGCCAAAATATAGATTGTAAAGTTTGTAAAATGAGTTTTGTGTTGCCAGGATATAAAGTTGCTGCTTTGCTGTGAAGGTGATGTCACTAGATTTTGCAACATACCTGAAATATAAGACTTGAATATTTTGGGTAAATAGATCTGTGCACATTTTCAAGGCAAATGAAACCATTGGATTATTGTCATTTTATAGAATTACTGTTGATTTTGGACAATTGTATCCCAATGGCAGTGTAGAGAGCCGCAGTGCCTCTAAATGTTGCCCATTATTTTATTCAGGTTGTTTGCTTTTAATAAAATGCAAATTAATATATTGGTCTGGATGTTTCACTGACCAACAGGTCATCTAAGCTTATTGATTGCCTGTTTAAAGCCTGCTCTTACCTGGAACAATCTTTTGTAAGGAAGTCAGCTGCCAGGTGGCTGTGAACCCTTTGCAGCATTGGGTATTTCTCGTGTTAAAATAACTGGCAAACCTCAAACACCAAATGACTTTTTATTAGCTGTCAAAGCGATTCAACATTTGTGAATATTCCTGACCACAACATTCAAAAGTGGTCAAAGTTAAAAAATAAATACTTTAAAATACTTTAAAATTAATTAACTTATAAAGCTCAAAAATTCATGGAAACATTCACAAACAATTAAATACATTGAAATCAACCCATTAAATTAAAAACAAAAACAAATGAGGCAGCACTTGTCCTTCCTTCTCCAGCCAATTTTCCTCATTAAATTCAATGATCCCTCTGGACTTGTGCCAGATTCAGTGGGCAGATTTCCCAGCCTAAGTGCAAGGAAATGTGTTCCCTCAATGGCTGCACTCGGATGTCCTGTCGACAATGAGCAACTGAAGAGGGGTTGGGGGATGCCACCTTCACCCAGAAATACCAAATATCCACAATGCTATGTCAGAAAAAGCCAACAGCATTTCGAGCCAAACTACTGGCCTTTATTTAGTAGAGTCTGGCCATTGGCTTTATTATGCAGAATTGGTTTGGGGCAAGTGAAGAATTGTGAATATGGTAAAAATCATGTGAATATTAAACACAGGTTTTGATTTGAGTTCTGGTTTATTTATGTAACATGTGTTTTGTTTTTCCATGCTGAATAATACTGGCACAAATCATTCACACTTTACAGACCATGTACATTGATTAGTTCTCCACAGCCAACATGGACCAATGTGGGCTCCACCTTGTTCATCATTGCTGGCTTTGATTTGTCGTTTTGCATATCTTTCATTCATTTTTTTTTCTATGTACTTTTTCATATCTCTCATTTCCCTCTACAGACTCTCACCGAAGAACAATCTTGACCAAAAACGTCACCTATTCCTTTCTCCAGAGATGCTGTCTGATCTGCTGGCTTACTCAAGCTTTTTGTGTCAATCTTCAGTGCAAACCAGCATCTGCGGTTCCTTCCGACACATTGATTAGCAATTGTGATGCAGATTGCAGCACTTGGAACTGTAATGAGTTGAGTCATACGCACGTCAAGGTACAACACATGTTTAGTAAAGTTCACTCACAGCATTCGTCTGCATGGTGTTACAGTAAGCTAGCGGCCACTCGACTAATTACTTAAGCAGACTTCTGATAATATAAACTGCATAGTAGGCGGAGCTTCTATTAACAAGCACTACAATTGGTTAGTAAGAAGTAACCAATCTACAGGAACCATCTAGAAACTACAATGCATGTAACACAGCCATTGTACATTCACGGCACAGAAAGATCTCCCATATGACTCTTGAAAAATATGTTCCAATGGTTTTAATTCTTGACATACTGATAGTTCCTTGCAGCTTTCAGAGTGCTGTACTTATGTTTCCACTATTCCTTTCAAAAACAAAACATTTATAAATTTATAGCAACTAATATTGCCAAGTAAAATTGGTGGAGATTATAACTTTGTTCCACTTGCCATGATTAACACTGAGACGCAAGGAACTGCACATGCTGGAATCCTAAACAAAACACAAAGTGCTGGATTAACTCAGCGAGACAGGCAGCAACTGTGGAACCTAAAAACCATGTAAAGCTCCAAACACAAATAATATGAACATTATTATTAATTATCAAATTTTTATTCCGTTTATTATCAGGAAAAAACATTGAATTCTGGAAATATCAAGAGACTAACCTATAGCTGCAAAGACAGACGGCACTGGCAAGCCTCCTGGATAAGATGGAGTGCATCCTATGGTCTTCGGAGGAATGACTACCGATATATATTGTGGATGTATTGATTGAGATCTTGCAAAATTCCCTATGTTCTGGAAAAGTCCCAGTGGACTGAAAAACTACAAATGTAACATTTAGACTTTACACTTTGGAGATACAGCGCAGAATCAGGCTCTTTGGCGCACCGAGTCCATGCCGACCCCATATAACAACAGCATCCTACACACTAGGAGCAATTTTTATTATTTGTACTGAAGACAATTAACCTACATCTTTGGTGTGAGGTAGGAGACTGGAACACCCAGAAGAAACCCACACAATCACAGGGAAACAAATAAACTCCATATAGACAGCACCCTCAGGTGGGAGCAACTCTACCACTGTGCCAGCCTTTTCTTGAATTTTTAATCAAACAAATAAACAAGAGGCTATTACCTAGTTGGCTTGACTTCTGTCATTGGGAAAGTGTTAAAATCCATCATGAAGAAGCATTTAGATGATCATAACAAAGTAGAGTTAGCTTGGTTACATGAAAGGAAATTATCTTTGCCAAGTTTATTATGTTCTTTGAGGATGTAAGAAGAGTTAGGGAGCGGGGGGGGGGGGGTGAATAGAAGTCAAGCAGTAAGTTTTATGTATTTGGATTTCCAAGGTGTGAAGGTTATTGCACAAGGTTGGAGCTTATGGTATATGAGGTAATGTATAAGGATGACTGAAGATAAAAGCAGAAAATATTGGAAATGCTTGCCAGGTCAGGCATTGTCTATGGGAAGAGAAACAGAATTAATCTTTTGCGTCAAAGATCATTCAGAAATGGATGAACAATGTCAGGATGAAGGGATTATTTTGAAGTTAGTCATCTCTAGCTAGTGGGGTGGAACAGTAATATGTGGTGGGACCTTTTGTTTACTGTCCGTACCAAGCACCTACACAAAGGAACAGACTGTATTTTGCCAAATTTGCTGTTGATACAAATATAAATTAAAAACCAAGTCTCCATTTTGATTAAGCAAGTGGTCAAAGTTTGAACAAAATGATATTTAATATGGGGGAGAGTGAAGTTATCTACTTTAGTAGGAAGAATAGAAAAGTGAAATATTGTTTAAATGGAGGAACACCACAGAATGTAGCAGAACAGTGGAATTTGTGTGTCCTCAAACACAAAGTTACATGAGCATTAAGTTGACAGAATGTTATCCTATATTGCAAAGATAAAGAAATATGAAAGACAGGAACTCGTGCTATAATTATTATCGAACTCGAAGTGCCACTGTGCTGAACAAGGTGTTGGTGAGACCACAACCAAAGTATTGTGTGCACTTCTGGTCTACTTTAATTAGTTCAGACAAGGTTCATTAGATTGATTCCTTGAACAAAGCTATTTTGAGGGAAGTTTAAACATGTGGGACCTGACAAGCGACTTTATTGAAAAATATAAAATTCTAATGGGGCTTGACAGTATAAATGCTGTGAGAATGTTTCCTCTTATGGTGGAAATTGAGAATCATAGACTCGTATAACATTGAAACAGGCCCTTTGGCCCAACTCATTCATGCTGACCAAAATGCCCCTTGTTAGCAAGTTCCGTTTGCATGCATTTGGCCAATATTCCTCTAAACCTTTCCTGTCAATATACCTGACTAAGGGCAGGATAATCTGTTCCTGTACTGTTCTTTGTTCTATACAGCACCTGCCTCAACAATCTCCTCTGGCAGCCTGTTCCATATACCCATCATCCTCTGAGTGAAAAGGTTGGACTTCAGGTTCATATTAGATGTTTTCCCTCTCACCTTGAAACTATGCTCTCTGGTTCTTGATTCCGCTATTCTAAGTAAATGACTGTGCATTCACCCAAGTATTCCCCTGATGATTTTATACATATCCATAGGTGCCATGATCCAAGTTGCAGAATAAAGGATTGCCCATGTCTGACAGAGGTGAAGAGGAATTTATTTGAATCATCTCATCCATGCCGACTGTCCAAATGCCTTTTAAACATTGTAAATTTATTTGCTGCCATGACCTCCTCTAAGCCTTGCTCGTTCAAGCAACTGTGCAGATGCCTCTTAAATGTTATTGCGGATCTTGGTTCCACTGAGATTTTGCTGGCAGCTCAATCCCGATTCAAACAATACATTTTATGAAACATTTTCCCCTCCCTCAAAGCTCCTCCCTCTTCCCTTAAACCATTGCCCTCTGGAACATTTGGTTTCATTAATATAGTTTTAGGCACTTCAAGTTCAAGTTACATTTATTGTCACATGCACCAATTGATACAGTAAAATTTGAGTTACCATGCAGCTATACAAATAAAAAGAACACAATACACGATAGAGTTTAACATGAACATCCCCCAAAGTGGAACCAACGTTTCCCACTGTGATGGAAGGCAATAAAGTTCAGTCATCTTCCTCTTTGTTCACCTGTAGTCGAGGCCTTTAAACCCTCCGCAGTCGCCGCTACGGACGGCCCGATGTACAGACCCTCTCGCCAGGATGTTCAAAACTCTGGCATCGGAATGGATCGGAACACACTCGCGGCTTGGAGTTTCCGAATCGACCACTTCTACAATGGGAATCCGACATTATTATCTATCCTATCTTTCATAATTTTACCTGCCTCTATTTTGTTGCCTCTCAGCGTAGTTTTTTCTTGGGAAATCAGACCCAGCCTATCCAATCTCTCCTTGTACCTAAATCCCTACAATTCAAACAAGTTCCTTGTGAATCTTCTCTGCACCTTCTCTAACTTAATATATATTTCCTGTATAATATAAGGCTTTAAAAATGAAGAGAAGATTATAAATTTTAACCACAACTCTAGGAGCCGATGCAGATCTTGGGTGGTGGAGAAGTCAACATATGTGGTCAAGAACTGTAGTTTATGAATGGTGAAAGATTTGGCACTATTCAAGAGTGATATATTCTAGATTTGATAATGGAATAAATGTGGTTTCTATATTATGGTCAGGTGGAGGTAATATTCGATTTGGAGAGGAAGGGAGCTGATTGATGCTCAATTCCATGTCCAATAGAACATTTGGTTTCATTAATATAGTTCAACAGTGGCTCGGGAGAGGTTGGAGTTGGTGGCAAAAGAATGGAACTAGAGCTGGTTCTGAAGACTGTCATCTCATTCTATCTGGAAAGTTGGATATCTAATTGGTAATCTGCATACAGGCAATTGGGGGGGGGGGGGGGGGGGGAGGGGGACATGAGTGGAGAAAGGGAAGGATAAAATCTTACAAAAACGTCAAGGTGAGAATTAGTTATCTGGAAATGATTTTGCCAAGGGATAGATGAACTGATCATTATCGTATAATTATAGAAGCATATCCAGATAATTAGACTAAATAATCTTTACCCTTCTCTTTCCTGCTCTGAAAATGATGTTCTTTTAAACCTCACAATATGGCTGGTCTTAATAAATGAACGTCATTATGATTACCTGTGGACTATTTCAACTGAATGTCACATCTGAAAATAATTCTATCCTCGTAAATAGACCCATGATTTGACACAGATCAGAGAGAGAACTGTGGCTATTTTTCACCTTTGACATAACATGATGCCATGAATCTACTAAATTCAATATCTATAATGCTCTTCAAAATATAGTGTTAAAACTATTGTTTGGTTGGTCACAAAACAGACACGTTTAGACTTTGTTGCCGATGTTGTTGAATGGTTCATTGTTAACTCTTGTTGTGGAATGACCTAATTGTAAAATAGCCCAATCTAAACCTTCAGGGCAACAACATTCAAGCAGATTAAATGTAGCAAATAATGCGCATAAATTGGACTAAATTACACGAGCTTCAAGAGGCAAATTGCCATCCTTGGGAGCCACAGTTTGAACATGTCTGCTTTGTGGCACTCACCGCTAAGATATTGTTCGCCAGTTTAATGGAACTTTATGTGCTGCCCCTTAATTCATGTGGTGTGCAACAATATTTGTAAAGGACTTTCAATTTTAATTATTTCTTAGAAATCCCCTTCTCTCATCCAATTCATGGTTTTAAACATTATTTTAAATTAAACGTGGTTTTAGAAAATAGAAAGAGTGCCAATGCTCAAAGCCCCACTTCTCCTGTAAAAAACTGCGCAGATTGTAGTAAAGTTCAAGACTCGCTAATATGCTACTGATGCTACAGATTGTTAGATTGCCCCCTGGGATTTCAATTTATGAATACTTTGAATCTGGTTGTGCTGATAACCAGCTCACTAAAGAAAGCAAGTCCTGGTTTGGCCAGGGTTCAGTCAGATGCTTTACACATTCAAGCATAATGCTAGTCAAAGCAGGGGATTTATCAATGGGCACATTGTATACCTTATGCAAGCAACAAAAACTTGTATGCTGAAGCATGTTTGCTGGTTAGCAGATGTCATGTCAAAGCTATAGACCAGTTGCTTCATAAATTGTACTTATTGAGAAAATCCCATGGTTTTTTTTAATCTCTAACATAAAATGACTCTTATATCCCATCCTAATGGCATTTCCAATTCATTGTGTTCTTTAAATTAGAACCATTTACAGCTCCAAAATTAACAAGGTCAGACTATGGGAACTGTAACGATGTACAGGCGTCTCGGGTGATTGGCAGCTGATGTGGGACATGAGCTGGTGCTGGGGATGGGGGAGGTGTTTGTAGGGGATGGAAAGCTGGACAACTTTGAATGTAGCTTCACAGGGGATCTTTATCCAAGCTGAAATTAATTATATTTTTTTGAAGATAAAAAGCTTCTCTTTTTCCAAACTTGTCGTGAAAACTATAAAACTATTTTGTGCACTGGAATCAGACATACTTGTTGCTATGCAGCACCTGCCAGAGGAATTTGACAATCCTAAAGAAATTGCTTTGTATATGTGTAAGGTCCTATACTCCATGCACTACAAATAAATGGAGTGGTCCGCAATGAATGTGGGTTAAATTCTCATGACCTACCTTTTGAACCTTTTGTTACTTTTCCATTTTACAAATTCACATCTATTTGGTTCTTGAATTCCATGTTAACTACTTCCTAGTGAGATGCTATTTGAAAGTTTGCCAAAAAAATCTAGAAAGTCACAGCATTGTGCATTTTTATTTTCCAAAAGAAAATTGCATTCTTTGAACTTAAGCTACAGTCCTCGCTCTGTTATTGAAAAGGTATCAAGGTTTACAACTTCAAAATGCTCCTGGTTGCTAGAATTGGCTGAAACATTGGCTTATGAGGTAGAGTTAAAACAAAAGTTAATTCAGTGAAAATAATTATGTTGCAGTGCAGTGCAGTTCAGTTGTGCATATGTAGCAAGAGGTTTCCAGCCTTCTCTTATTGTATTCAGCCTTCCTGGAGCGAGAAACAGTGTTAACATTTTAAGGAATAGATAGATCTCTCTTGAGGATGGCATGTTTACATTTCAGATTTCAATCAACTGCAATATTTCTCTTTTAGTTTACATTGAAGCTTCTTCCGTCCCAAAGGAGCAAACATTTATTTATTCCTGCAGCACTCCATTAACCAAGATGCTGCTTTATTTCACTCAGGAATAGCACTGATGTATGCCCATCCCGAACTGCTGCATGTTTTGGGATTGAGACCATCCATTTAGCAGAATCCACCACTTCATTCCTTACAATGTGCACAAACTTTAAAATGTATTTCCCTGCCCAATCTTTAGATCCACTCCACCCTTCCTCACTTGAACTCTCTCTAACTTATGATGCACATTTTATTATTGTATTCCACAGTCACTAAACTGCAGAACACAGATTTTCATTCACTGGTACATGTGTTAACTTGTAAATAAATTCTACTGCATCAGTTGAATGAGGGGTCCTGACCCAAAACATCACTTATCCATGTTCTTTGACTGCCTGACCTATAAGTTTGACTTGCATCCTCCAACCGATTCATTTGCTCTGTTCCATGTCTGGGAGACGCCACCAATGGCTGCCTTGCCAACAGTCTGCCTGTCCTTTCCTTCTGTGTTGTTTTTTTAGTATGTGTTAAATGTATGTTTTTAGTGTTCTTTGGCTTGTTTTTTGTGGGGGGTGGGGTCGGGGGGGTGTTGGGGGAAAGTTTTTCTAATCTCTTATCTCGATGGAGATGCAATATTTTTCCCGTGTCGTATCTCCGTCGCACTGTGGCCTAACATCGAGGAGTTGGCGGCCTTTGCTGGAGACCGATTTTGAGAGCTCCGCCACGGTCACCTGCGGACCTACCATCGTGGAGCTCATGATCCCTTTGCCAGGGTTTGACCTCGAAGCTCCTACCGTGGGTACTTGCGGACTTTAACATTGTGAAGCTGGCGATCTCTGGTTAGAGACCGACTTCGGGAACTCCAAGCGGCTGGAGTTTTGATCACCCCAATGCGGGAGCTTTGATTGCCCTGACGCGGGAGTTTTGATCGCCCCGGCGTGGGGGCTTCGACCAACGGCTGCGGGAGCTTTGATCGCCCCAACGGATGGTTCAACTGCCCCGACCACGGGAGAATAAAGAGGAAGAAAATTGGACTTTTTTGCCTTCCATCACAGTGAGGAATGTGGGGAATCCTCTGTGGTGGATGTTTATGTTCACATTTATGTATTTGTGTGTCTTGTTGTTTTTTTCATATGGCTGTATGGTAATTCACATATCACTGTACCTTAATTGTTACATGTGACAATAAAAGATCTTTGAAACCTTTGAGACCTATGAAATGCCCATAATATTTTTCCTACCATCTGGCACCTTGTGTTCACCTTCAAAGCCCTAAACTTTGGAATTCCTTCCCTAATCTTACTACCTATCTT
Source organism: Leucoraja erinaceus (assembly GCF_028641065.1). Lineage (NCBI taxonomy): Eukaryota > Metazoa > Chordata > Chondrichthyes > Rajiformes > Rajidae > Leucoraja > Leucoraja erinaceus. The sequence continues at coordinate 50,831,352 of NC_073385.1, forward strand.
TTCTTACTTAAGATGCCTTGTCCATCTACCCGAGTATCGCCTGATATGGCTAAGAGTTAAATGTTAGCACCCTGTGAAATACGTTGAGATGTTCTGCTATATTTTAGGCTATTTAAGTAAAGGCTGTATTCTCAGCACTTATGTATATAAAACTAAAAGAAAACGCAGATTTAGTCAGAAAAGGCTCCACTGTATCAAGCTGCTCTCATTAAAGTGTTCTATGGGCACAATGAAGAAAGACATCAGAAGGGAGAATTTTAAATGACCAATATCTACTCAGGATATAATCACTGAAAAATATTGTGAATATTCCATAATCTTCACAAATCATCATTCATCAGTCTTTATTTTAAGCAGGTTGAATGAAGTGCCAGGCTGTAAACAAATATTGATGCGATTTAATCAATTTAAAAGATCGGCATAACGGTATACTTAAACTACCTCTGGACAAAATTATTGAGATAAATCTGGCCTGGATACTTTGAAATTAATTTATTTTTGGTGCATGGTACTAATTGTGTGGTAATTAAAGCATTAACAAGCCAATTCATATTGTCTCTGCAATCCATCCACAGGCACTTATATATACACCTAAATAGGCTGGTACACCATAGAATGAAAATGAATTTATTCTTTTACTGTGTTCTGAAATATTTATTTTTTAATGTTGCTAATTCTTTAATCCGAGTGATCGACCTCGGGGTATTCTCTGGCATTTTTGTAATGAAAGTGAGAGCAACGTTTAAAATTCAGCCCATTCTCATATCAGCAATCAACAAAGGTATAAATTGCAATTATGTGTCTTTATCATATTTGTCAATATGTTCAATGTAATACTTTGGAGTATTTCGGAAAGATACTGGTTAGAATTTACGATAAAGGACAGTTTATCAGTATTTAATTTAACTCTTTGGTTGTTTTCAGACTGACCATGATTGCATTGATTTCCAATTTGGATTGTACCACTCTGGAAATTAAACAAATCATTTACTGTTGAAAATCCCTTGTTAATTATGTGGTTTTATATTTTCTGATCATGCAATGACAAATTCCCTGTGCAACATCCCTTTACTTGCCCAGATAATTAGTTCATATTTTTCTGCGATGCTCCTGCTATTGTGTTCTCTCAGAACAACAATATATAAATAAACACCAAACTGTACAATATTACCCAGAATGGCAACATTAGCAAAGTCTTACACAAATAAAGGAGCTAAATGGCCCCTTAATGGCCACATGAATTTATCCTGTCACAGAAATTCCTTTCCTTTCACACATTCTCCCTGACACCAATGTTTCTCTTTTCCAGTTCTGACAAAGGGTCAAATATTAACAATTTATCCTTCCACAGATGCTGCCTAATCAGCTTAGTTCAGGCGGCATTTTCTGTGCGTATTATTCATGTTCAATTTGCACTACTTCACGAGCAGATCCCAGTACATGCGGCAGGGATCCTCTCTCAATCTTTCCTTCTGTCCATTTATTATTAGCGGCCTTTGTTTCAATTATGTTCCTCATTCTGTACCTCCAATATATTGCTTTGGGTTTCACTGGTCATTCTCCAACAATGTTTCTGTCACTTTTCAAGTTTGTATGCATTTCCAATTCCCCATGCTCTGTATTGTTGCTTCTGAATCAGAATGTCTAGAAAGTTCAGGCTAACATAACAGTGCAGTTCTGAGCCAGTGTGGCGCTCTCTGAAGTCTTTCAATTGAACAATGACCCTGTTTGCCTTCCCAGAAGAATGTACAAGATCCTGTGGTGTACCGGCTATTATTTACCAGTCAAACAAAGTCACCAAAACAAATTATTTCATTTTTATCTCATAGCCTTCGGTCTCAGCTTGTTGAATATCACTTCCTTACAGTAAATACTGGCTAACTGCAAAAGTAGTTTAACAGCTACAAAGCTGCCTGCAACCAGAACAAACCTTTGGCAGAAATTCATAGGAATCATGTGGGGTGTAGGGACAAGGATTCTGCGAGCAGATGCTTTGGCCGCTGTGCACTCACTGCGAACAATCACCAGATGTACAACTGAACATGGCCATGCTTATCAACTGATTCCAACACTGTTAAACTTTGATCCCCCAGATATTAGAAGAGAACCTCCCTCTCCTCTATTATTCATTGCACTACATGAACCCAACTTACTCAATCCATCATAGTAAAGGATGCCTGCCTAGATCCCAGCTCAAAACTCTGTGGCAGAGAGTCCAATCAAACAACTCATTAAGTAGCAAAGAACAGTGGAAGTCTTAATTACACAACAATAATGTGATGAGCTAAGACCGTTTCACCATCCTCATAGAGCCAGTTCCCTGAAACAGAACTTCCATGCAATAAGTGGACTGCCTTGTAACAAATTTAAATCGGGCAGGGTTAATATTGTAAAACTTTACCCTGAACGGAAATTCAAATCATCCTCATTGTGACCACACCAAAGAACACAAAAAGTAGATTGCTTTGTCAAATATTGTCTTCCTCGCTTCTTTTTCAGAGTATGTAGCTGACATTCACACAATAATACCAAACAGCATCAGCTTCAGTTGCTACAGTGGAGGAGTGGTAGAGTTGCTGCTTCTCAGCGCCAGAGACCTGGGTTCAATTCTGACCACGGGTGCTATCTGTGCCGAGTTTGCATATTCTTCCTGTGACTGTGTCAGCTTTCTCCGGGTGTTCTGATTTCCTCCCACATTGTGCAGGTTTGTATGTTAACTGGCCTCTATAAAACTGCCCCAAGCAAAAGTGGGACAACACAGAGCTAGTGTATGGGTGATGGATGGTCGGCGTGGACTGTGTGCGCTGACGGGCCTGCTTCCATGCTGTATCTCTAAACTCTGAACACAATAAGAAGCAAATCAGCTGCAAGGTATTTTGGGATGTGGATCAGGAAAGGTAGATGAGTCAGATTCCAACCTGATGTTTCTGCATGAAGAGTGCTAATTTCACGTTGTAAATATCTGCTATCAATACTGAGATTGAGGCAATTGGAGAGAAAGGATTAGCATAAAGAAATTGGAATTACTACTTTATAATTAGTGAGCCAATTATTTGATTGTGACCATTTCACATACATTGCACGTAACTTATTGTAATTGCAATACATATGATTATGTCGGAATGGAATTTTACATTCTTTAATTTGCTTGATAGAAGTGATATCATAATTCAACTGTTGAATAATGGTTTGCTGTGCAGACAAGCAAATCATTCAACATAATCTCAAGCAGACTCCCAATATTTATAAAATGCTTTAGACCTTTGCAGTTCAGAGAGCAATTCCAGTTGATAACCATGTCGCAAGACTTTAAAGCTTCTGCAGGAATGTTTCTTTGGGACAAAGTTGGAGCTCGGATTCAAATGGAATTATGATGCAAATCTTTAAAAGAATGTATGTTCTCTAACATGTTCCTTATTTGAACTTCTGTCTGTACAAATTAGAGAAATCCAGCGTGCTGGATCTCACACCATTGCAGTGTTCTCCGCACAGTCTTGTTCCAAATGGCCAATGGAACAGTTTTTCTACTGCTGCCACTTCATTAAATAAGAAAACAGTTTTTTACTGCAGCAATCAAGCTGCTGCCTTGCGGCACCAGAGACACGGGTTCGATTGTGACTACAGGTGTTGTCTGTACAGTTTGTACATTGTCTCTGTGATGGCATTGGTTTTCTCTGGGTGCTCTGGTTTTCTCCAGCATTCCAAAGACATGCAGGTTTGTAAGTTAATTGGCTCCAGCATATTATGCCTACTGTGAAGGATTGGATAGTGGGATAACGTGAAACTTGTGTGATGGTCAACATATATTTGGTGGCCGAAGGCCCATTTCCATGCTATATCTCTGAACAAATTGTAGTAAGGTAACATTTTGTTTAATAACCAACTAAATCACCTCCCTAATTTCTACATTCAGAAACAGCACAAAAATTGGATATTAGGAAATGGCCTTCACAATTTGTATAGAAGCATAGGAAATAGATGTAGACCATTCGGCCCTTCGAGCCACCACCGCCATTCAATATGTTCATGGCTGATCATCCAAAATCAGTAGCCTGTTCCTTTCTCCCCATTACCCTTGATTCTGTCAGCCTTAGGCGATATATCTAACTCTCTCTTGAAACCATCCAGTGAATTGGCCTCCACTGCCTTCTGTGGCAGAGAATTCCTCAGATTCACAACTCTCTGGTTGAAAATGTTTTTCCTCATCTCAGTCCGAAATGGCCTACCTTTTATTCGTACACTGTGACCCCTGGTTCTGGACTCACCCAAAACCGGGGAACATTTTTCCTGCATCTAGCTTGTCCAATCCCTTACGAATTTTATGTTTCATATGTTTCAGTAATCATGGATTGGTATTTTATTTGAGGAACCTAATACTTAAATTACAAAGTCTCCACTATTGTCCCTGGACCCAAAAATACAAGGATTACTGGTCTTAATGACGACAGGCCTGTCACGCTGAACTCTGTAGTCATGAAGAGCCTTGAAAGACTTGTGCTGGACCCTCTGCTGTTTGCATGCTGGGCCAACAGATCAGTGGATGACGCAGTCAACCTAGGCCTGCACTTCATCCTACAGCACCTAGACCACCAGGGGACCTATGCAATGATTTTATTTGTGGATTTTAGCTCTGCATTCAACACCGTTGTGCCAGAGCTACTACACTCCAAACTATCCCAGCTGACTGTGCCTGAACGCCTCTGTCAGTGAATCAACTACCTCCTGGCAGACAGGAAGCAGCATGTGACTCTGGGAAAGCACATCTTGGACCCTCCTTGTTCTCCCTCTGCGCTGCGGAGATCCCGGCCTCCGATCTTGTGACCCCGCCGAGTGATGGTAAGTAAATCCCGCGGCTGAATCCGAGCTCCGCGAATGGGCCGGTTCAAACTCCGCAGCCCGGGGTGGTCGAAGCTGCCGAAGCTGCCGCCCTCCAGTCCAGCGGACGGACCTGTTGTTGTGGGAGCTCCGGAAAAACAGGTCACCAACCTGTGACCTGCGAGCTCCCGACGATGTCGTCCACTGGGCCCGTGGCCGAGCTTCCGAGGTTCCGAAGTCGGGTCGCCGCAACCCCGCCACTGTCAAAGCCGCAACGGCCAGACATAAAAACATCTTTTTTCCACGAGCAGTAACTCTACTCAATAACCAAAAGTCTGTAGCCTCCTTTTACTCTGATATTTTATTTCATTCACATCTTTAAACTATAATGTTTTATTCTTAATGTTTTATGTTTTATTCTTAATTGTTTATTATATGTTGTGTTGTTACATGCGCGCGGATCACCAGGGCGAATTTCTTGTATGTGTACATACTTGGCCAATAAACTTATTCATTCATGAAATCATTCATTCATATTCAATTAAAATCAAAAAAGTGTGAGGTGTGCGGTTTCAAATTTTGCCTTAGAATATTTTAATTTTTGCACCCAAACTATTTTGAAACATTAGAATAGAATGCAATTTATTGTCATTCAAACCTGGGTTTGAACGAAATATCATTTCTACAGTTTAACATTACAACACAATCCAAGACACACACTTATACATAAACATCCATCACAGTGAGTCTCCAACATCTTCTCACTGTGATGGAAGGCAAAGTCTTTATCTCTTCCCTTTGTTCCTTCTCCCGCGGTCCAGCAGTCCAACTGCAGTGTCGAGGCGAACTGGGGCTCTGATGTTAAAGCCCCCGGCGGGCGATGGTAAGTCCTGAGGTCGTTTAAGCCACGCCGGGTGATGTTAGGCCCCGGCTCCATGTCCTTAAACCTGCGATTCCAGCGGGAGAAGTCGCCGTTGCGGAGCTCGGAAAAGCGGTCTCCCACCAGGGACCTGCGGGCTCCCGATGTTTCCGTCCACCGGGTCTGCGGCCGGTGCCTCCGAACTCCAAAAGTCGGGTCGCAGCTGCGCGCCACCACAGCTCTTCCCGCTCCGAAGTTGGCCAGCTCTACGATGTCCGCTCAGGTTAGTCCCGGCCGGAGGTCGCCGCCGGCTCCACGATGTTAGGCCCAACGACATCCGAGACCCGACAAGGAATAGTCGGGTCCCCGCACAGGGAAGAGATTCAAACGGTTTACCCACAGCCCCCCCCCCCCCCCCCACCACCCCCCACATATACACAGTTAAAATAAATAATAAAACCTAACTCAAGACATACATTTAACAAGACAAAAATAAAAAAAGACAGACGACTGTAGTCGAGCCGCTGCCGTTAGGCGCCGCCACTAACTCCACATTAGAAATGCAATCAATTTTGGTGCTGATTACAAATTTAGATCCATGGCCAATCTTTTTAAACTATTTGTCTTATTGCCTTTCAAAACCTTAATTGTCAATGCAATTTATCCTATTTACAGTGAATGGGGATTTATTTGCAAGATAATGGTACTGGAAAGTAAATTGGCTAGCATCACTCAAGATTTTCAATTCAATTCCAATTGCAATTCCAATTGTAGATAAACAAGAATATCCAAATCAGAAAAGACTTAGTCTATTTGGTCAGTCCCGAGTTCAAAAATAATGTGGTATTTCCGACATGCATCCTTCTGAACAACAGTATATCCAGCCGCCTGAAATGATTCATGTTGTCTGCCTTAATCATCTCCATGGGTAATCAATCTATATATTATTAAAAGTCACGTCTTGTTTGTATGACTGTCTGTGAGATCAAGGAACTACGCCAAAACGGTGCACAATAGCACATATATTTTTGAATCGCCTTATGCACCTTTGTCCTGTGGTCGTTCCTGTCATTTCCTTCAGATTTAATGTTATATTTCATGTTATTGATATTTAAACTTTTCAAAAAGCTCAATTCTCAGAATAACTGTGCTATGAGAGGTTTCTGACAGTTGCAGGGATGACCTGGCATGGGGGAACCGCTGTGAAGGACGGTGGGAGAAAAAAGGGGAACCCGGTGTGGAGGGGAACTCTAGTTTTAGAATCCTCTGGATAAGCCTGCATTCGTTTGTTTGTTTGTTAGTTCGTTCTGGTTAAGGCGCCAGCCAACAGTCGCTTGTCTTTTTTCACTTTTAATTTTAATTTCAAGTTTTCGTGTACCCTGTGTGTTGTGACTGTTGGCAGACCAATTTCCCTCCGGGTTGAATAAAGTTCTATCATATCGTAAGAACCATCTTCTTACATTGTTTATTTTCTATTTTTCAGGGGAAGAATCGGGCTGTTCCATTGAGCATTGCCCAATACAGTTTGAATCTCTTTGCCCTGAAGATTCTGTACTTGTCAAAGGATACATGCCACCAGACCAATGCTGCCCAACTCCCAGTGTCTGCCAGTGTAATAAGGAAGCCTGCAAAGAAAAGGACTGTCATCTTGGTCACCAGCAAGTTCTGCTTTCAGAAGCCACGGGAATACCAGGGGAGTGCTGTGATGTGCATGAGTGCAGATCAGGTATATATATTCTAATTTATAGAAAATCGACTGTTGACGTTCAATGCAATGACACTGTATGAGGATTAATTCTTAATGAACAATATCTGAAGGGTCTATTTTCCCCTGTGCTGTGTGTTCTTGGTTCAAGAAGAAAATTAAATCAGCCATTCACCCCATTTATTGTTCATCCATCAAATGCCTCCTAGATTCTAGAATATCTATTATCTAGATTATTTAATATCCTGAATAACTATAAATGCTTAGCTCCACATTGCTCTAATAAATAAGCAAAGTAGCAAGAAGCTGTTTATGATAGTTTTGAAATCTGTTTGAAATCAGTTGTACTTGGTCATTATATTCCATTTGCAATTCTCTGTCATTCCCGGATAATTCAAGATCAATAGCAATGGCAGCATTCACAGACTCATCGGTACACCCAGTTGGCTAATCTGCTAATCTACAATTACTCTTTAGAATTCGTGGTGAAAAAGCCATGTCAGATGTTTTCAAGTCGTAACTCTGATCTCATCCTGAACTATTCCATGCGAGTGCAGGTTTATTGTTGCTATTATAAGATCAAAGTTATGTGGAGTGACTAATTGATGTGAGGTAGCTCTTTGTGTTGGGTGTTGTTTATACATGGTAACAAATGCAATTACAGTACCCAGCACTTGAACTGTGCACATCCCCGTTGGGCATACAGTCCAATCCAGTTTCCATTGCCACAGTCGTCAGACAAGATTGGCACTTGGAACATGTTAAGGATGCGGGTTATTTTAGGCTGGAACAAGCACATGATATGGGGTTCACACCTCATTAAGCTGTATTTAGTAGATTGTATGACAACTATTCAATACATTTTGGTATTTTGTAGCCACTGTCTTTGCTTGTGAAGCTTAAGTAGGATTCAAGTACTTTTGTTGCAACTCTGTTGTTCTTTGCCAATCATTACGAGAAGAAAGTGTGAGCAATAAGAACTGAATTACAATTGTTCACAGTCACTGCTAGCAATGTTCATTGCACATCCCCAGTTGTCCTTGAAAGGTGGTCGTCAGCTGGCTATCTGAATCATTGCAATCTTTGTAGTAAAGGTACTTTCCCAATGCTCTGGTGTGGAATTAGAGTGATAATGGAACAACGCTCTAAATTGAGAGGTTCTGTGATCTAGAAAGATGCTGCTGCCCTTGTCCTGAGCGATGAAAGTCAAATATTTCGAAGGGACACAGAAATGTCAATTAAGCAGGCTGTTTCGTCCAAGATAATATTGAGGTTCTGAAGTGTTTTGGAGCTGATTTGATTTAAGCAAATGAAGAGTATTCCATCCACCCTCCTGACGTGCCTTTCGGATAATGGAAAGTCTTTGGGGAGTAATGAAGTTAGTCGCAAACCACAAGATACTCTGCCTCCGACCACAGCGTTCTTGTTGCTAGTTTAGTTAATTCTGAGCATGGATTATCCCCAGGATGTTCATAGTGAGAGCTGCAATAGTGACCATTCCAGTATGTATTAAGGATAGGAAGTCAGTGGTACACAAAAATGCTGGAGAAACTCAGCGGGTGCAGCAGCATCTATGGAGCGAAGGAAATGGGTGACGTTTCGGGCCGAAACCCTTCTTCATAGACTTCAGGAAGTCAGTCTCTTGTTTGAGAGGGTCATTGCCTTGCACTAAGATATACTAGGTTTTTGAATCTACTTATCACTCAACCCAGAATATTGTCCAGGTTCTGCAGTGTGGGTGCACAAAACTGCTTTCTTAGTGGAGTAGTTGCACTTTTATCAGCAACTTGAACTCGATAAAGATCTAACTCAGAAAAGATGTTATGCACAAGGACAAATATTTAGAAAACTCAAGGAACTGCAGATGCTGGTTTGCAAACAAAGAGACAAACTGCTGGAGTAACTCAGCTGAAAAATGGTCACATATCCATGTTCTCCAGAGAAGTTGCCTGCCCTGCTGAGTTACTCCAGCACTTTGTCATTTTTTTAGATATAATGAAATATTGTATGATGAAATGAAGGAAACTGAAGTATATAGAAATCTAAATGGTGAAATATAAAACTTCCACATCCATACAAGCAGACACATCCAATGATTCCTGTTAAATTAAAATTGCTGGCCTTGGGTCATTAGTAAAACTTGGTCAAATACAGGTTTAAGACTAATGACATGAAGTACTGTGGCACCGATGTGATGTGTATCTTTGCAAGTCATCTAATTGATAGCAAGTCCTATGGAACATCAGAGGTTGAGGGGAGACTTGATTATGAGTATACAAAATTATGAGAGGCATAGATAAGGTAGACAGTCAGAACCTTATTACCGGGGTTGAAATCAAACACTGGATGGCACAGGTATAAGGTGAGATGGGTAAAGTTTAAAGGAGATGTGTGGTGCAAGTTTTTTTTACAGAGAGCAGTGGGAGCCTGGAACACATTGCCTGGGCTGTTGGTGGAGGCAGTAACAATAGTCATGTTTTAGAAACTTTCAAATAGGCGCATGGAAGTGTAGGGAATAGAGGGATATGGATCATGTGCAAGCAGATGAGATCAGTGTAACTTGGCATCATGTTCGGCACAAACACTGTGAAGGGCCCGTTCCTGTGCTGTAATGTTCTATGTTCTATGAGATGTGTTGGGAGAGGCTAATTTACACCATCTTAAAAACATTAAAAAACTGACAACTGAAGACTATTCGTGAAAACAAGGCGAACAGAATATAAAGATGGCATTTATAGGTATGAATGCTGAAAGGAGAATCAACACCTACTCAAGTGCAATTAGAGATGGTTTACGTATATATTATTTGTATAAAACAGACCATTTAAACTAATGAAGCTATACATTTGTTTATGCTCCATTGACCAAGAAGCTCTTGTGATAAAAGCCAAAGTTAAAGTTTTATTCCAATCTAATGATTTCAGAGAAAGTTAATTTATATGTTTGTACATACTGTATGCTCTTAATTGGCTTAATTTAGTTCTAAAGCACACACAAAAAAACATTGAGTAACAAGGCAATGGAGGAAACATGATTTAACAACACTATTAAAAGCAATAACTGATGGAACTTGGGAAAATAAGGGAAGAAAGGCTTCAGAATTTGAAAAAGTATGGACCAAATAGTCTTTTTCATTCATAACCATCGTATTTTGTGATCAACAAAAGGGAGGAAGAGAGAATTAAAGAGGAATTTGCAGATTGAGGAAGTTGCAGTCTTTTCGAGTTCTAACATTGGAGGAGCTATTTTCTTTTTTTTTTAAAAAGACTTGCTAATACATATCCTTACACACGTCCTTATAAATAACAGCACATTTTATGAAGTGTCAGCATGGATTGATTGCGTGGGTGGCTACCTTTGGATCTGTTGCAGTGAACTGAAAGATGGTTTTGATTTGTGGATGAAGAATATTTCAAGGGAAACCAAAATATCACTTTGATTGGAATCTTGATAAAGTGGAATTTGATAGACTTTATTGTGTCCCAAATTACTTGTACTCGTTCTTTGGAAAAGTATTTTTAATAATTTCAAAACTCTTCTTTCTTACTAAAAATAGATGTATTGACACAATGCAGTGATGTTGCCATTAAACATGTTTTCCTCCTTTCACTGATCTTTAGTTTCACATCCTTGATTTGTTTGAATATTGGGGCCATATCTAGAAAAATCGATGTCCTTGCACATTGTTGTCCAGGACAAATAGGGCTGGTATTTATATACGTGCTGAATCCGCCAGAGTCCAGTTGGTAATCACCCTTCACCCTGTCCTTGTTCATCTTTTAATTATGTTATTTACCAGGCAAGTATGAAATATTTGCACCTGCTTTTAATGGATTTGCTCCCTGATCCATTTTTAGATCTGGTCTGGGTTAGGCAACAACGGAAGCTCTCATCTGAAGCAGGTGGAAATTTATTACTCCATTCAAAAGAGGTTTGGCTGTATTTATAACATGGCTGTATTTTCTGATCCACAATCACTAAGTGCACACCCAACAAAACTGGCCGGAGACTCTCGTAACTCCTGTGATGTTAACATAGCTTAATGTCCATTAGAATTATTTTCACTGTGCAGACAGATATTCATCTCTCTTACTCAAAAAAAACGTATTTGGTCTTTTATTAACCTTGCAGCTTATGTGAGCTTGCAATGAGAAAATTGACTGCTACACCTTTTACATTAAAAATTAACCTATAACCCATTGGCTAAGGAACATTTTTGGATGATCTGAAAAGGATATCAAAGTTGCTCGATGATTAAATGTTTTCCCTTGACCCTTGTGCAAATGACTGACCACTGTGCTCTTTCATCTCCATCTGGAATATTTACGGATATTTAGAAAATATTTTTATGCCCAGTTTCCTGCTTCTTATTAATACAGTCCATTTCTTCTAAGATGTTTAGTTATACATTGATTGGCATGAATTCCAAGTGCTTGCATAGTGCCATTCATTCCATGTCAGTCACATGGGCGGCACAGCAGTAGCGTTGCTGCCTTACAGCGCCCGAGACCCGGGTTCCATCCTGATTACAGGTGCTGACTGTATGGAGTTTGTACGTTTTCCCTGTGACCACGTGGGTATTCTCCGGGTGCTTTAGTTTCCCCTCGCATTCCAAAGACGCTGGTTTGGCTTCCGTAAATTTCCCCGACTGTGTAGGTTGTGAAACTGGCATAACATAAAACTTGTGATAGCTGGTCGGCACGGACTTGGTGGGCCAAAGGGCCTGCTTCCATGCTATATCACTAAAGTAAACTAAGAAGGATCAAGTACCTGCTTTCTTTAGGGTATTTCAGTTTACAATGAAACCTATGTTCCCTGGCCGTGTATTTACCAATTGGCCTGAAATGACTGGAATTATTTGCTGACTGCTTTCACTAAACAAATTCATGAATACATCAATGTATCTGCAAACCTCAGGCATTGGCTATTATCAGTGCAACTTTAAACTCTGCACATTGCGATATTGTGAGTGGTTTCATAAAGGTTTGTTTTAAACTTTGTAATTAGAATTATTGGCAAAACTGTTGTTTACTAGGAATCAGCTTTGATCATGTACATAAACTGACCCAAGATACATCACAAGTAAATAATATCAAATTAAGAAATATATGATTTGAATTTCCTTGCAAATACTGAATGTTCCCTTCTTGGATGACTAAAATTTTATTTTCATATTTGACCACTAAAAGGTGCAGCAGTTGAGTTGCTGCCATGCAGTTCCTGAGCCCCTTATTCCAGAGATGCAGAGACCCTGGTTTTCTTTGGGTGCTCCGGTTTCCTCCCACTTTCCAAAGACGTGCAGGTTTATAGGTTAATTGGCTTCTGTAAATTGTTCCTGGTATCAGAAACAACTAGAATACGGATGATTGCTGTCGGCGCGGACTCGGTGGGTCAAAGGGCATGTATCGATGCTGTATCACTAAATCCAAAAGATTAAATCTCATCTTGCTTTTACATCTTTCAATGTGTCATTTTTAACACTTTGCATGCTTGTCAGATTCTTCCTTTGAAAGAAAAGCATAGAATTGATGTGAAACTTGGGAACAACACAACAAAGGAACAGAGTGAGGCAATGTTACGAAAGCACGAGATTAAGAGCATGAATGTAGCAGTGGAATAGCGTTTGTAAATTCCATGGATGCTCAGGAGCATATTTGGAGATCACAAAATTGATTTAAAATGAAGCAAATCCCACTGAAATCAATGTGGAATGGTATGTAGCTGAAGTAGTTGCGTTTAGTTTATTGTCACGTGTACTGAGGTACAGTGAAAAGCTTTTGTTGATTTGGTTGTGCAAATTGGTTTGGGTAAGTCAATGCCACACCGCCACTCGAGAAGAACTTTGCAGCTGTAAGTTTGAAGTTGTAGGTGCTTTAGAACACGAGATAGCATGGAACGTCAGTTACTATGGGAGCACAAGGGTAGGAGCACTGAAGCTGGGCAGCAAGTCTGAAGATCAAAGTGATTAGGGATACATGATTGCAGCTTCATAATGTTTTCTCTCTGTGGATCTAAATGTATTGACTTGCTGAGCTTTATTAGCTCAGTCACTGTAAAATTGCTTAGATAGTAAAAAATATCTTGAAATAAAGTGCAGTTGAACAGGTTTTTTTGTGTGGTCACATGCTGGAGATGAAAAGTTCAACAGTTCAATGTTGGGAAAGGTTTTAAAATTTTGTTCCATCTGAAGGGTGAAAAATAATTCCCTTCGGAGCTTGGTACCAGCTTGATTGTGGTTGACAGGAAAGGGATCAGTGTTATGATCGTAAATGTCTGCTGTTCCTTTCTGACCAGTGTTGAAGTCTTTTGTTTTGGCCTTTTTGAGGCCATTGCAGATTAAACCCACATGAATGCACTGACAGCAAGCTGACATCAAACACCACTGGTTTGGAGAAGATGGGTTTTCAGCCGGAATAGCTTGGGCATTCATCCACAAAATGCTTTCATTGCCACAAATGTGGTGAGAAAAATCTGAATAGAACAGATTGACAGGTTCATCAAACATTTTATATGGAACTGCACAGTTCAAAAGAATTGTGCATTTTCTATCCTGAGAACTGCCTGGAATTTCCACACTAACACTTTATAATTAATCTCCACAACTTTTAATATTTCATTGAATTGTGGAGAGTCAGCACTTTGAAGATTTGTGAACTTCCATTTTTTCCCTTCATGCAATGATCAATTTTTCCACGTGGTTTGGTTTTCTCCTGCTTGAAAAGATCCTGGATACACGTTACTGTCGTGTCTCTACTCTATTCCAGATGCTCAATAACTAAATCAATTTCTATAAACTGATGGCAGTGTTTTATTCAGTGTTGTATACTTTTCAAAGGGCAAAAATCTGAAACAAAAATAACAGCTTGATTTGCCCAAAATGCCCTTCTTCCTGCAGGCTCAGCTTTGGGCTTGAAGAGACGGCGTGGGCAATCTCCGGATTATCCTGGCGGCCAGTCTTTGGGTGCGTCCGTGTTCCCCGAACACATAATGGTGTGAGCTTCTGGCCCTAGCGTGGTTTGGCCCCAGTCATACCTGCGCTCAGAGCCATAACCCTCCATTCCCTTCCCATCCATATAACTATCCAATTTACTGTCTATTACTGTTACTGTATAGGATACTGTATCCTATACAGTAACAGTAACAGACGTTACTGTTGTGTCTCTACTCTATTCCAGATGCTCAATAACTAAATCAATTTCTATAAACTGATGGCAGTGTTTTATTCAGTGTTGTATACTTTCAAAGAAGGGCAAAAATCAGAAACAACAATAACAGCTTGATTTGCCCAAAATGCCCTTCTTCCTGCAGGCTCAGTTTTGGGCTTGAAGAGACGGCGCGGGCAATCTCTGGATTATCCTGGCGGCCAGTCTTTGGGTGCGGGCAAGTGTTCCCCCATTGTCTGCAGGGCAGGCGAGCTTCTGGCCACACAGTCATGGTTTGGCCACTCAGTCATACCCTCAGGTGGAGGCACTAGCTCTATTGGGCTTCGTTCCCAACAGTCCGGTCTTGGCCACAAGGTGGTGGTGATACTTGTCACGGGCTTGTTCAGTGGCTCTGTAATGTTCCTCAAACCTGCGATGGGCAACACAGCTAGAATCAGGAAGGCTCCCATAATCTCTGTGTTTGCTCCCTGGTAAAGAGTTCGCATTCTCTTCTTTTTTCGAGAAAACCTCATTTCTTAAAGTTGGTCTTTCTGTTCTGCTTCTGTTAGCTGCCATAATTGTCCTCTCCCAGTCATAATTTACTGCAAAATGAACATATTGAGCACTCCTATCTTTGGAGCTGGAACCCCTGGGTATTTCAAATAAAATTCCAGAGTGAGTAGGGCTGAACAATGTTGTTCAGGTCCGTTTAGTGATCCGTGTACTGAGGTACATTGACCAGCTATTGTTGTGTGATCCAGCTACATGATTCAGGTGGGTTCATTTGACTGTGTTCCATCCTGATCCTGACTAAGGGCGCTGTCTGTACGGAGATTGTACCTTCTCCCCGTGACCACGTGGGTTTGCTCCACGCTCCAAAGGTGTACTGGTTTGTATGTTAACTGGTTTTGATAAGAATTGTAAATTGTCCCTAGTGTGTAGGATAGTGTTGGTGTATGGGGATCTCTGGTCACCATGGACTCGGTTGGCCGAAGGGCCTGTTTCCGCGCTGTATAACTAAACTAAACGCTAATAAATGGTGTTCACTTTTTATTGCAGAATCCACTCGCAAATGTCTGTTCAATGGCACTGAGTACACAGAAGGCGAGGTGTATCGCATGGAGGCTTGTTGGTTCTGCCGCTGTCGGGGTGGGATCTCATTGTGCTCCAAAGTAGAATGTGGAGAGCTGAAATGTGAGAACTATTACATCCCTGAGGGAGAGTGCTGTCCAGTTTGTCAGGGTAAGTTTCCATGGACAGGAATGAAGGTCTAGATTATAAACTGGTGCCTCCAGCTAAAGAAAAATTAAGCAATCACCCGGTGTGTATGTTGCATTTAAATTGCATTGTTCATATATGATATGTCTTTGTCTTGCTCTTGCAGTGATTTATGAGATGGCCATGGGCTATAAGTTTTAGAAAATGCACAGATGGTATAATTCATAACGAACTTGAAATAATTCTACATTAATATGTAGCCAATGAAACAGCCATGAGGTAAACCTTGATACTGCATACTGTTGATAAAAGAAAGACATCCTTAAATAGAAAGGCGGTGTGTTTCCCTTTGGAAATGTGGAAAGGTTATACAAGAAAGAGCAGAGTTGGTTCCCATGTAGCCATCATCTGTTTTTGAGCCACTTGGAATGTATTAAATACAGTTGAATACCCTACAGCAATATCACAGATGGATAGAATTTGTTGTGATTATGCCTCAACCTTAAACTAGAAATGGATCACTTGTGACACTTCCTCGTGTTAAGTTTTGAAAAGAAACAGCCATGGATTAAAATCTGGCATTTCAATGTCCATGCATGCACAAAAAAAAATCAAAATCTGCCCCGTAACCTGTATTGTCTTTACACATCAAAACTAATTTGGGGAACTGTGTTTGTAGCACATATATTTATGAAAATGTTGCTTCATACAAAAAATCAAATCGAATATTTTTGTTTTATTATGGTGGTATAAATATGTAGTTTACTATTTTGTAAGACACCTGGATGGCAAAAGTAATTTGTATGTAGATCAATTAATAATTTGCAGTGCTTTTCTCTTTAAAAATTGGACCATTTTTTAATTTATAATTTTGGAGACATTTTTCTTTTATTTTTCCATAAATTACCCCTGCTGAGCATTTCAGAATAATGTAGCCAGAGTACTTAACCTGGTGCAGGATTAAGCCCAGTTAATTTTCTAAACATTTTGCATTTATGCGGGCAATCCAGCAATGTTTTTGCTACCAGGCATGTTACTGAGCTTTTGCAGCATTGTTTTTATTTCGTTCTAGACTCCAGAATCTGTAGTCTCTTTTGATTTATTTTTGATTTTATGGACAGGTTATATTTGTGAACACATTAAAATTATGTATATATTTCCATTCTTTGCATTTCTACAACAACTAACAAATCTAGTCATTCAGATTTATTCAGGAATGAAACAACTGTGTATGAATCCCTTTAAAATCACCAAATGTTAGGCAACTGTAAGAATAAAACAAATGGAAGGCAACATAGATTTTGTGGAGCTCATGGGCCCCAGGCCATTGTGTGGATGCTTTTCATGTCAATCAATGTACAAAAGTCATAAATTATGCTAAGTTAGTGTCCCCCCCCCCTTTAAATGTTAACTAAACAATATTAGTGTAACAAAATTATGAAGTTTCTTTCGCATGTAAGAAAGTTTCTTATGACGTTGTTTTGGACTAGGCTACAATAATCACAAAGTGTGTAGGAAAGAACTGCAGATGCTGGTTTAAAACGAAGATACAGACACAAAATGGTGGAGTATTTCAGCGGGACACACATCATCTCTGGAGAGAAGGAACCGGAAAAGTCATCCATTCCTTCTCTCCAGAGATGATGTGTGTCCAGAGAAGGTTGCTTGCTTGAAATCAGCCTTGGTCATGAACAGTACATGTCAGACATCACTCCATAATCTATAGTCTTTCTCTAATCCCTCCTCTTTCATACATGGCCAAAGTAATGTCCAGAGGGATTAGGGGGTCCAAGGGCATAGTTTGCTGAAAGTAGCAACATAAGTAGAGAGAATGGCAAAGAAGGCAAATGCTATCCTTACCTTAATTATTTGGGGCATTGAGTGTGAGAGTCAGGAAGCCAGTTTGCAGCTTTAAAATACTTTGGTTAGGCCACATCTGGAGTATTTTATGTCATTCTCGTCACCCCATTACAGGAAAGATGTGCAGGTTTTGAAGAGGGTGCAGCAGATGTTGAGGGTATGAGCTGTAAGGAGAGGTTAGACAAACTTGGATTCTTTTCATTGGAGTGTTGGAAGTTGATTGAGTGTATAAAATTATAACAAACATTGATAGATTGATAGGGTAGAACCTTTTCCCCAGGGCAGAAAGACCAGAGGCCGTAGTTTTAGTGGGGGGGGGATTTCAAGGAGATGTGCAGGGCAAGTTGATTTTACACAATGGGTGTTAGGTTCCTGGGTCATTATGATAGTGGCTTTTAAGAGGTGTGTAGAAAGATAAATGAATATGCAGGGAATGGAGGGATATAGATCAAGTGCAGGCAAAGGAGCTTAGTTTAACAGCATCAAGCTCAGCACAGGCAGGTGGGCTGTGCTGTACTCTTTCATATTCTATGTTATCTACAGTCTCCACTTTTCTGTTCTTTCAACAATCGCAGAGCTTTTGGCTTCTACCATCAGTCTGAAGCTCTCTCTGTGTTTGATCATTTCACATTTTATAAAGAAAAATGCTCAAATTCATCCCTTCGATGTGCCTTAAATGATGTGTGGATTTGTCAATCATTTGAAATCTTTTGGAATCTTTTGTAAAATATTGTGAATTATCGCTTGAGGGATCAGACACTGACGTTGACTACAGTATATTTTGGAAATGCCGCTTAAATAATCAATTCAAGAATTTAAGCCCTGAGTTTCAAGGCTGTAACCGGATAAAGGAATTTCGGAAACAAGGTGTTAGGTTAGGGACTCGCATAAATTTAATAAATATTGCAACTGAACGTTCAAGATCAGATTTTAGTCTCCATCTGTTGCTGGAACAGTTTTTAAACTTGACCATTTTGCTGTTCATGATGATATAAAACAAAGCAGGATGTTTTCTGCAAAGATTTGTTCTGATAAGAGATGAGAAATCCTGTTTACTGTTCCAGATAATTAATATAAAACATGTATCTTGAATACTGCAAAATACATGATCTGCCTTTTGTGGTTGGAACCAATGCATTAGAGAGATGACAAATGCTGGGAATTTTCCCCTAAAACCTGGAGTGAAATGTAAAAAACTTGGAGTGAATTTTCATGCAGTGAGACCACAATCCAGAAAGACTAACAGTTCAATCAGCCGTCATTGGGCATCGAAAAACTCAAAAAATGTTACTACAGGTGCACAACCTTTTATCCGGTGTTCCAGAAACCGAAAAGCTCCGAAAACCGGCCATTTTTTCCAGATGTCGTCTGCGCACCAAAGCTCGCGTTTGGCGCCAAACTTGACCCAAAACGACCCACGGTCAACCCAGGTCTGTACTACTGTAGCGGCTGCCTCCTCCCTGGAGACCGGGAGACACTTAAACATCTGTAAATCATTGCTTAAATGTTAGTCAGTTAGTCTGGAGGGCTTTTATGTGAAGGGGGGTGAAGGGGTAAACTTTAATTCTTAGTCCCCTACCTGGTCGGAGAGGCGGGTAGCGGTCAATGCCTTACCGGGTCGCTGTGCAGTAAGCTCCGCAGCGCTGTGGCCGTTGGGGCTGCGGGCGGCGCCAGTTGTAGCTCCGACCCCGGCAACTCTACCCCTGGCTGCGAGGCGCTCCAAATCCAGCGCGGCCCGCGGCCGGACGTCCCAGCTCCGCAAATGTCGGGAGGAGTCGGCAGCGTCGCAGCGCTGGGAAACCAGCGGGGAGCGGGCAATGCCTTACCGGGTCGCCGTGCGGCAAGCTCCGGAGCGCTGTGGCCGCTGACACACAACATCGCGGAGCGTCGCTGGATTTGGAGCCGCGCAGCCAGGGGTAGAGTTGCCGGGGTTGAAGCTCCAACCGGCGCCGCCCGCGGCCGGATGGAGCCCCCAACTCCGCGGCTCCAAATCCAGCGACGCTCCGCGAATGTTGGAAGAAGGCGGCCACAGCGTTCCGGAGCTTGCCGCACGGCGACCCGGTAAGGCATTGCCCGCTCCCCGCTGGTATCCCAGCGCTGCGATGCCGCCGACTCCCGACATTCCCGGAGCTGGGACGTCCGACCGCGGGCGGCGCTGGATTTGGAGCGCCTCGCAGCCAGGGGTAGAGTTGCCGGGGTCGGAGCTCCAACCGGCGCCGCCCGCGGCCGGACGGAGCCCCCAGCTCCGCGAGGTTGGGAGTCGCCGACCAGGTAGGGGACTAAGAATTAAAGTTTCCCCCTTCACCCCGACTTCACCACCACCACATAAAATCCCTCCAAACTAACTGACAAACATTTATGCAATGAGTCTCCCGGTCACCCGGGAGGAGGCAGCTGCTCCAGACTTTTCAAGCCGCCCGCGCTACCTACCTAATCTACGCTAAAAATCTTCCATTCTGAAATCCGAAAATGTCCGAAATCCGACAAGTGTCTGGTCCCAAGGCTTTCGGATAAAAGGTTGTGCACCTGTACTTGAATAAAAACTTTTGCCATTGGTTTTACTTATTTCAATGCATCAAAACACCTATAATCCAAGACATTCAGGACTCTGGTGCAGTCAGAATAGCAGATTTGTTTGCATTATGGAGTGTTATTCCTATAAATATGATAACACAATTTTAATTCCTTTCTTTTAATGTCTTTCAAAACATGTTTTTTTTAATAACAATTCCCAGTGGCCCTGGTAAATGTAAAGAGTGCAGGTGCTAGGGCCCTAGTGAGTAAGAGGAGCACAGAAATAGGGGATGATTGTGAATCAGAGAAACAAGGGAACAAGGAACAAGAATCCTGGTGAGTCAGAGGAAACATCATCCAGTGACTCATTTGCCAAACAATCAGGATTTCTGAATAATCAGATAGCAACATAACATAATTTTACTAAAATTAAACTTTGGCCTATGCTTTAACTTGTTAAAACTACAGGGGTGGCACAGTGGTGCAGCAGTAGAGCTGCTGCCTCACAGCGTCGGAGATCCAGGTTCGATCCTGACTAAGGGTGCTGTCTGTGTTGGGTTTGTATGTTCTCCCTGTGGTTTCCTCGGGTGCTCCAGTTTCCTCCCACATCCTCAAGACGTGCAGGTTTGTAGGCTAATCAGCTTCTATAAATTGCCCCTAGTTTGTAAGATGCGAACTGGTGAATGATGGCTTCGGAGGGCCTAAGGACCTATTTTACACGCTGTACTGAAAACTAAAGCCGAAAAAATGTTAATGAACAAAAATTGAGCTAATTGAAAGGAAGACTAAGGATACTAAGTGTGATGTCTAAGAATATGGCTTTGAATAGAAGCATATGTACAGAAGATCTATGAAAGAAAGTTAATATCCCAGTGAACCTGGTAAGTGTAAAGAGTGCACACAATACACAATACAATTTATTTGTCACTTGAACCTCA
Organism: Leucoraja erinaceus; assembly: GCF_028641065.1. NCBI lineage: Eukaryota > Metazoa > Chordata > Chondrichthyes > Rajiformes > Rajidae > Leucoraja > Leucoraja erinaceus. Next base: position 50,852,403 of record NC_073385.1, read on the forward strand.
TAGAGGCTCAAATGAAATGTTGTTTCTGCAGTCATACACACAAGAAAAAAAGACCCAAGACACAACACAATTTACACAGACATCCATCACAGCGCATCTCCTCCTCGCTGTGATGGAAGGCAAAAAAACATATTTCTCCCCTGCAAGAGCCAGAGCTCCAGTGAGTTGGAGGGAACTAATAATAGAGGGAACTAACGAGGGAACTAATAATAGTTTGGACGCCTTAAAAAAAAAAAAGTGGAAATCGCTTTTGTGATCCTGTACCTGGAACAAGAAGCTGAGGAAGAACAAAAGAGGACTAGTTAGACGATATTGTATTGCTGAAGAGGATGAGTGAAGTATCCTGAGGAACCCTGGACAGACAATGGGGTGGACTCATTCAGTCCCTTTATTATTGCTGAGCTGACAGATGGAATCTTAGCACGAGTAGTAGTAACTGTATCGGAGCTTCGGGGAGTAGCTCAGAGGAAACTTTTGAAATACGTCAAGTAAAAATAATGAGCCAGAACTTGTTGTCTGGGCGAGCTGCCTGCTCCTACTGTGTGACTTGCATACCAGTTACAGACTTGACTTGTCCAGATGTCCGTCTGCTGCCCGAGGCTGTCCTGAACTAGAATGGCAGAGCTCTTCAAGGCAGCATGATGCCATCAGGTGGCAGATCAAAACCTGCCTACTGAACAGCTGAAGACATTTGGCAGCCCCCAAACCTGCCCATCTGCGTTACGTCAGCTGCCAAGTATTCCGAACATTTCAAAACGCCCTCACTATTCAGAAGCAGTCAAACACGTGAGACAACCACTTCAAGCTCGAGATTCGGATAGGTTTCATTAATCAAAGAGAGCAATGCAACAGCACCATCAATATGCCAACAGGATCAAGACCAAACCGAGTTATCATACTGAAGAAGTGCAATAGACCTGGAAGCGTATATTATGAATTATCCTGACAATAATTATACTATAATAGAATAATAGAAACCATTTAATCTTGAGTGCCATATTATGTGAATGGCTGTTATTTAATTTTGTCACCAAATAGATGGGAGGTTCTTGCTTTCATTGGCCAGAGTCAATGAAACACCATCGATCTTCAGTGCTGCCTTATTTCAGTTCAAATGGGAAATGTGTCCTCCAATTCTTTCCCTCTCCATGAGGTCCCATGATCTTTTGCAATAAAGAATAAAGAAAAAGAATAAAGATTTTGCATTCACCTGATGAGTAAAATTACTTGGATGAGGATAAAAATGAGTAAAAGTTAAATCATTGAGGATGAGTGGGAAAGGGTTGGTTTGTTAAGATATTGGGAAATGCACAGAGGGAGAAGAATGTCTGCAGCTTCTAGATAAGTAGATAAAGGATATGAGAGGAAAAAGTGGGTCTAGGGTGATGTACGCAGCAGGATGTATCACTGAACAGTGAGGCATGCAAACTAGCATTATTCTTTTTTCAAAGATTGCCGATTTTATTATGTTTGCCCCTCTGTTTAACTGTAAAAATCTTGTGAAAGTTGGCATTTTTAAAGCTTTAATCACAAATAACGTGAAATTTAGGATCAAATCTTAAGTGAACCTGATCACTGCGTGGACGGGAAAAATGGCAACCGGAATATGTAAAAATGTTATCGTTACCGCGTAGTTTTTTCGCGAAGATGTAAAGACCCCCACATATACACAGACACATACAAGATCAGAGTTTTAATAAGTATATATGATGTAAAAAAAAGTCTCACCAATAATAGCTTAATTTTATTTCCAGGAGCAAACATTGTCTGATTTTGTTGCTCCTGCATTCGACCTTGCAAAGCGTGTTAGAAAGGAGACAGAAATGACAATCTTTTCAAACATACAATGACAGAAAGGGTGGGAGATTGCAACCTTCACATGGTCTGCCCTGTTTTAACTAATGCAATCAACCTGGCGTGCACAATCAAACAAGATCAAATAGAACAAGTTGTCCTACAACTTTAAGCTGTGCACGCCAAACGCAAGAAGAAGAAGAAGAAGAAGAAGAAGAAGAAGGGACTATCTGTGCCATTTCTAAACTGGCACAGGTTCTTCAAGTGGATTACTGTTCCACTGCTTGGTTTCATGATGATGCCATGACTCATGCACTGTTAAGAAACTGGTAGTAAACAGTTGCCGGCATGTTTTGTGCACACATGCGTGATCATACTGTCACCAAACGTGGGGAATTGTTGGTAATTCCATGCAGTACCTCATTGCCCAGATCAGACGGATGGTTGCTCCCTCTTAATCTATTGAGCATTTCCTCCATTTTCTGTCTTTAATTCTATCGCTTGTGCAACTATTATCGCCTTTGCTTGGGACCGCCATCTCTTTTGTCCCTTACGCACTCCTACTATAGAACATTTCGCTCATCTTCCCATTTGGTTTTTTTTACCTCTGCCTTGTCTCCTAGAAGAGCATTTGGGTTTAGTTTAGTTTAGTTTACCCATTAAGATCGTGCCGACCGGCGTTCCCCGTACTCTATAACACTAGCCTACACACTAGAGACAATTTACAATTTTTACCAATGCCAATTAGCCTCCAAGCCTGTACATCTTTGGAGTGTGGAAACTGGAGCACCCGGGCAAACCCCACGCGGTCACAGGGAAAACGTACAAACTCCATACAGACAGCACTTAAACCCGGGATCTCTGGTGCTGTAAGGCAGCAACTCTACTGCTGCACCACCATATCGCCCCTGTTATTATTTTGTTCGGAAGTTTACCATTTAACTTCATTCATTCGCTCTAACTCTGTCCTGTGCAGATCCAGTTTTCCCAGCCATTGGTGGAGTAGGATGTTTGGCGAGAGATCAGATTCGAGCACATGGCGATCACTGGCGAGAAGATGACTGTACTTTCTGCCAATGCGTCAACGGGGAACATCACTGCGTTGCCATGGCTTGCAAACAGACCTGTCAGAATCCAGTCAAAATACCAGGGGAGTGCTGCCCTTTCTGTGAAGGTAAGACTGAAAAATGGGCACTTTGCAGCTCATTTTCCTGTGAAGGTTGCCCTCGCACAACAGTACCTTAGAAATCTCTGACATTTAGCAATATAATGTCATTAAGTGTCAATAATTACATTGAAATCACCTCTAAACCAACAAGCTAGGAAATTAACTTTCAACTCACTCTTACATATATTGCAAAGGATGTAACAGGCTTGACATCACAAATTAACTCTGCTGTAGTAGTGGAAGTCTGTAGCATAGAAAGAAGCCACAGCCTTCATTTTATACATTGTAGTCAAAAATCAACTTTAAGTTCTCCTCATTTCCCATATCCTGCTTCTGAGCCCTGCAGGTTATGGCTTCAGAATTGCTGATCTGGGTAAATTTTAACTATATTAACTAAGCAACGGTGCAAATCTGTTGACCATTAAATGTTGAATGAATCATTCCAATCTGTACACATGTCACCAAGACTATGCTATTACATCATACATTTTGTTCCTGGATAGTGAGTGGTTTTTATCAGTTAAATGTTCCCCATAACGGTAAGCATGATAAGGCTTTGGAGAAGGTATAGAAGAGCTGCCTGGATTAGAGATATTAGCTATCAAGAGAGCAGGATAAACTTGGGTTGTTTTCCCTGGAATACAGGAGGTTGAGGGGATACCTGATAAAAGTATATAAAATTATGAGAAGCATAAGTAGGGTAGACAGTCAGACTGGAGGACATAGCTTTAAGGTCAGAGGGGAAAGTTTAAAGGAGATGTGTAGGTTCATTTTTTTAAATTGTTTTGGACAGAGTAGTGGATGCCTGGAGCATGCTGCCAGGAGTGGTGGTGGATGCAGATACGATTGGCTTGAGAGGCTTTTAGGAATAGGAATACTTTATTGTCACATGTGGCTGGGCACAGTGAGATTCTTTGCTTGCATACACAACTTTATACAAAAGCAGCCACCTACGGCGCTGACAAAGCTACGAAGCACGCCGGCTCTTTCCTTTTGTCGACCCCCCCCCCCCCCCCAACAGTTCCCCCACGCCGGGTGCAAAGTCCTTTGTTCTCTCCCCACCGTTGTTCCCCGCCCTCCTCCCTCATGGCAGTCCACCCACGCCGGGTCCTCTATTGTTCTTCCCTTCCCTCCCTCATGGTGGTCTTCCACGCTCAAGGCCGTCCTAACGCATGGGCAAGCTGGGCAGTTGCCCGAGGCCCCACGAGCATAGGGGCCCCATGCTGATCTATGTATGTTGTGACTTGCTGTCAATAAATAAATACTGGGTTGCAAGCACGGATTCATAAACTGAATGAATTTGCCACCTATGTCCCATGTGCTGGACACAGCCTGAACTTGGTGGGTATAAAAGCGGCAGAGTGTTGTCTGCAGACTGTAAAATTCTTTGACTTTGTTCAGTGTCTATATTCCTTTTTCTCTGCTTCATGAGTCTCTGAAAACCTATCTTCAGGAAATTAGAGATAAATTTAGTGAATACGAATTGAAAGTCAGGTGTAGGTGTCCAGATTCAGATTATAGCGATGTAAAAAAACAGGAACGAAAGCGAAGTGTGCATCTTACTAGATATGACGGATCAGAAGAAGAGAATCAAAATCATTTCAGACAACTTGAAATCTGTGTTTCCCAATGTTGAAATTGCACTCAGAGTGTTCATGTACATGATGGTGATCAACTGTGCAGGAGAATATTCATTTTCATTAAATAAATCAGCTTCACTACACAATGGGGCAGCAGAGTTTGAACTGGCTTTAATTTTATCGACCATTTACATTTTTATTCTTGTGAGTGGTTGTGTAGGTAGGTGCCCCATTGCGCTGCTTTGCCCGGGGGCCCATAATGCTGTTAAGACAGACCTGTCCACGCTCACATCGATCGTCGACTGCGGGTCGAACCACGAGGCATTGCCGCCGCGCGAGGTTTCACCAACGCCAAGGCCCCATCGTCGTGAGGCTTCAACACTGCCGCCATTTTTTAGTCAATAATTGATTTTGAATACAGATCTTTTGGGAGCAAAATCACTGTGTTTGGTGGGTCGAAGATACAGCATGGTAAGATCAATACTACATCTTTCCATCAATCCAAAATACTTTTCAATTCAGAATCATCATCAGTGCTCCCAAAATCACTCTATTCAAAATGAATTAAATTCTAACACACACGTCCCCATGGCAACAGCCAAATATTTTTGCTTCTTGCAAAAATGGCAACTTAAAATAACACTGACAATTTAACACAAGGTTATTTATCAGTGTGGAGAAAGCGCATCCACTTTTCACATGTACTTTTCATGAGCCAAGAAGAGGGAACTGAAGAGCAAGGGAGCAAACTAATGCAGGGAGCATTCACCTTTTTTCTGTACTTATTTTAAACCAGATTCCTGAAGACACTTATGCCGCATCTACTATTCAGAAGGCATGATGTACTCAGTTTTTGTATGAAAGATTGGACTTCATGTCTTAAGTCGCCCAGTTAGTGAAAATCAACTAAAACTGCAGGTGCTGGACATTTGAAATAAAAACAGAAAATGCTGGAAAAACTCAGTAGGTCAGGTAACATCTCTGGAAAGAGAAACAGTTAAGGTTTCAGATCCAGAACCTTTCATCAAAACTGAGAAAGAGTGAACATTTTGCAATAGGTAGCATCTGGGGAGGGCAATTAGTGGGTTAATCCTTAAGTAATGTTAGAGCATTGCCAGGCCTTCTCTTGCAGTTGAGACTCACACCATCACATATGCACAGCAGAAAATAGCGAGTGTGACACAGGTATCCATTAAATACCTACTGATGTCACTTAAACATGGCCAGCAATTTTCACACATAAGCATAGCATTAGCACAAAGGGCATGAAAATATTATGGCACACAAGAGACCTTCTAGCTTTTGAGTGGTATATCATTATGCATTTTCCTCAAGACAAAATGCACTTTGAATAATTCCTCACTCTCCCTTCACTACCCACAGAATATCAATAGAATGATCATACTTCCCAATAGTGAGTCAAAGAATTCTGCCCTCCACTGAAAGATACCTTTAAATCTCCACTGCCTGCACCCATATTCATCTGTTACAAAGAGCACGCTACATGGTGGTGCAGCGGTAGAGTTGCTGCTTTACAACGCCAGAGTCCCGGGTTCGATCCTGACTATTGGTGCTGTCTGTAAGGAGTTTGTACGGTCTCCCCATGACCTCCGGTTTCTTCCCACACTCCAAAGACGTACAGGTTTATAGGTTATTTGGCATCGGTAAAGATTTTAAATTGTCCCAAGTGTGTAGTAGAGGGTCAGTGTATGGGGATTACTGGTCAGCGTGGCCTCGGTGGGCCGAAGGGCTTATTTTTGCCTGTATATCGAAACCAAATTAAACTAAAGCACAATTTGGATTATGTGAGAGTTACTCAACTTCATTGGTTAGCTGTTGAATGGATACTGCAACCAAGCCAATAATAATTAGTTGCCTTCCCTTGCTACAGATGAAACAACACTCAAATTATCCACAAGAAGCAGTCAAAGCAGCTCAATAGGTTGAATTATCTTGTTCAAGTTGCTAGAGGTATGAGATGCAGATATTCAGCAGTGGTGATTTGATTGAAACCTGTATGGAAATTGAAATTCACTGAGCTATGGCAGTATCTTCTTAAATTCTGTTGCCAAATATATGAACTCTATTTTGAACCCCAGTCGTCATTGCTAGCCTTCCTACTTTTCAAGCCTGGTTCTGCAGAGAGAATGTCACATTGTTTTTCCACACTGTACCACACATCACTTTAGACCAACTGAACAGAATTAATCAAGCATTAAATTGATTACATGTTCTTTAATCGGATGGCAAAATAAAATTAGTCTGGTTTATTGGAGTACAAATCTCTAAGCATGTAGTGTAACACAAGTGTTTTAATCTTCAAACTATATTGGACATTGTACATTTTTTGATGTTGAGCCAGGTGCTATTGCCATGAAAATCAAATTTTTTCTCATAAAACCTTAACCCTTTTGAATTAAATCTGGTGAAATGTTGTATGTTTTAACCGTTTCCACATGGTTCATTCAAATGATGTCCACTTCAACTAAATCATACCTAAAGAGGAAAAATGTCTTTGTTTTGGAATGGCCAGTATCAATAAACTATGAAGTGCACTCTCTTTTACAGTAGGACATTTAAGCTACTTTAGGAACCAATAAATTCTTCATTTTACATCATTATATTTTGGATGTTATTTGGGTTTTTTTCAATACCTCATCTTTCTTTCCTTGTCTATTCTTTGTATTTTTCGGCTTGGTTCAGTTAGTCCTAGTGATTTTTTTTTTTGTCTTTTATTGCCGCTTAGATTTCAATTCAGTCTTGCTAACTCCCAGTTAACAATGATCTATTCTACATTCTCCTTGAGCTTCATCACCTTTGTCCTATTTTCACACCCTACACTTCCTTATCTAGGTATCTCCCTCTCCCCTGACATCAGTCTGAAGAAGGGTCTCGACTCAAAACGTCATCCATTCTTTCTCTCCAGAGAAGCTGCTTGTCCCGCTGAGTTGCTCCAGCATTTTGTGTCTATCTTTGGCTTTTATTAGGGTCTCTTTAAGCTCCCAAGAAAATAATGTTTTTGTCCTATCTTTCCTTCCGCCTTGTGACAATCAATATCATGCTTTTCCTTTTGGATATATTCAAAAGGAACAATTTTTGGAGAAAATTATTGTTAGTCACGTAAATTAATCGGCAATAACAGATGATTCTTACTGGTATATCCTCAAGTCTTGCCTCTTGCTCATTATCGACTGTTGTTCAATAAGCTGCTGCCTCCTAGCATCATACATCCACACAAATTCTGTACTCATGTTCTGCTAACTCTGGAACAAAAACTCTGCATTGTTTTCAGATACAATAGTACACTTGGGGAATATGCACCAAGTGAACTGAGTAGCACAGTGGTAATGCTGGGATGCAGCAAGTAGAGCTGCTGCTTCAAAGCTCCAGCTGCCTGGGTTTATCACCAACCTCAGGTGCGAATCTGTGTGAATTTTGTATAATCTCCCTGGTGTCCTCCCAAAAATGCAGGGGTTGGTTGGTTAATCGGCCATGATAAATTGCCCCAATTGTGTCACTGTTTGTTAGAATCTTGGGGGTGGGTGAAAATTATGACAAGGTGGGTGAGTGAGGGATTAATTTTAAAAAGGGCGGTTTATTGTTGGAGTAGACTCGATGGGCTGTATCAGCACTGTATCTCTTCATAGCTCTCTCCGAGTCTATGAACAGTGAATTTGAAATAGCAAACCAATTATTGTAAATATGGGAAGTACAAAATTCTGGGGACACCTCTGTGCTATCAGAACCAAGGCAGTGCAGACCTGTTCCCTGCCTCAAGGTCATGGTGCTACCTGATTTAACAAGCACAATGTTCGTGGGATTGGGTTAGAAGATGATGAGTGTGTGCGAGTGAGAGCATGTGCTTGCGTGCGTGCGTGTATAAGACAGTGTGGGGAGGTGGTGTGGTAAATGTATATCCAGAGTGAGAGTCTAAATTAATGGTAACAGGTTATAGAGAACACTGAACCAGCTAAGGGAACATCACGTGCCTGATGAATGCTGGAGCCAAATGTGGCAGCAGCTTTCAAAGCTCACAATGCACAGCAGGAAGCCACCAAGTACAAGAGTGGCAGTCGGGTCTCAGAAGCAAACAACAAATCCAAGGGGTTGTCATATTTCCATCTGATGGGGTGATTGAACATCCTGTGATGAAAGTAGCCAGGTTTGTTATTACGTATTACTGTCCCTAGCCCTCACCTCTTCTCTTTGATATTGGGTCAAAAAGCTTGAGTTCAACCCTCAACACCTTCTGACAGTGCTGTGATCAAAAGAGGCTACTAGATTTTGGTGCAATAGTGGACTGAAGTACACGGCATTTTTATATGACTCCCAGAGAAAGATGATGAAATGCAAATTTGCCTGCATCGCGCTCGCCCCAAGAACAAATAATCTCAAAATTACTAATCACAGTGTTGGCAGTTGCTGGTACACATTGAAAATACATAGTCATAGAGTGTGGAAACAGCCCTTTGGCCCAACTTGCCCACACCGGCCATCATCTCCCAGCTACATTAGTCCTGCCTGCGTGTGCTTAGTCCATATCCCTCCAAACCTGTCCTGTCCATGTACCTGTTTAACTGTTTCTTAAACATTGGGATGGTCCCAACCTTAATTGCATCCTCTGGCAGCTTGTTCCATACACCCACCGCCCTTTGTGTGAAAACGTTACCCCTTAGATTCCTATTCGTATATTTTCCCATGCACCTTGAACCTATGTCCTCTGGTCCTCAATTCCCCTACTCTGGGCAAGAGACTTTGTGCATCTACCCGATCTATTCCTATCATGATTTTATATACCTCTATAAGATCACCCCTCATCCTCCTGTGCTCCAAGGAATATAGACCCAGCCTACTCAACCTCTCCCTATAGCTCTCACCCTCTGGACAATAGGTGCAGGAGTAGGCCATTCGGCCCTTTGAGCCAGCACCGCCATTCATTGTGATCATGGCTGATCATCCCCAATCAGTACCCCGTTCCTGCCTTCTCCCCACATCCCCTGACTCCGCTATTTTTAAGAGCCCTATCTATCTCTCTCTTGAAACCATCCAGAGAACCTGCCTCCACCACCCTCTGAGGCAGAGAATTCCACAGACTCACCACTCTCTGTGAGAAAAAGTGTTTCCTCGTCTCCGTTCTAAATGGCTTACTCCTTATTCTTAAACTGTGGCCCCTGGTTCTGGACTCCCCAACATCGGGAACATGTTTCCTGCCTCTAGCGTGTCCAAACCCTTAACAATCTTATATGTTTCAATGAGATCCCCTCTCACCCTTCTAAACTCCAGAGTGTACAAGCCCAGCTGCTCCACTCTCTCAGCATATGACAGTCCTGGCAACTCTAGTCCTGGCAACATCCTCATAAATCTTTTCTGAACCCTTTCAAGCTTGACAATATCTTTCCTATAACATTGTGGCCAGAACTGAACACAATATTCTAAATGAATCTCACCAACGTCTTATATAACTGCAACATGACCTCCCAACTTCTATATTCGATACTCTGACTGATGAAGGCCAATGTGCCAAAAGCCGTTTTGACCACCTTATCTACGACTCGACTTTCAAGGAACCATGCACCTGCACTCCTAGATCCACTATCTGCTCTACGACGCTACCCAGAGGCCTACCATTTAATGTGTAGGTCCTGCTTCCTTCCATGGAGCCAATTTGCTATCCATTCAGCTATCTCTCCTTGAATTCGATGCGAACTAACCTTCCAGAGCAGCCTACCATGCGGAACCTTGTCAAATGCCTTACTGAAAGACATGTACGCAACATCTACAGCTCTGCCCTCATCGACCTTTTTGGTCACGTCTTCAAAAAACTCTATCAGATTTGTGAGACACGACCTTCCACGTACAAAACCATGCTGACTATCCCTAATCAGCCCCTGCTCATCCAAATGCCTGTATAACCTATCCCTCAGAACACTCTCTAGGAACCTCCTGAATACAAATGTTAAGCTCATCGGCCTATTGTTCCCAGCATTTTCCCTGCAGCCCTTCTTGAAAAGAAGCACATTTGCCACCCTCCAGTCTTCCAGCACCTCTCCTGTATTGAAGGATGACTCATAAATTTCAACCAAATTGCATATGAATTTGCAATTTTGTTCAGGGTATTAGTGAATATTCATTTGGAAAACAATTTTACATGTTTTCATTTTTCCAACAGAGCCAACTTACGGGACGGTCAGTCCAACACTATGCGAGAGGTTGATAAACTGCACCTTGACAGAGAAGGATTGCCCATATGGCTTTGTGCAAGATCAGAAGGGATGCTTGATGTGCCAGTGTCTACCTAGTAAGTGATCCAATCATTTTAAAACACCAGAAAAGATTGGTTACTGAAGCTGTTTACTGAAACCACGGCACAGTAAATGATATTTTCTAATAGTTTTTGTAGGCTTAAAATGATTATTTCCCTGGAAAAGCTCCAGATAAATGCTGGGGAATTTTCATGGCAATTGTTCTACAACTCCCTATTTATATCAGTATGAATCCATTGGTTTGGGCGTTATTCACCAACATTGCTGTGTGCTGTGCACCCAAGTCTAAATGTACGCAAGTATAATTAACGACAAATTAAGGCGAACTCACCTGGATGGCACAGTGGCGCAGCTAGTAGAGCTGTGGCCTCACAGTATCAGAGACCTGGGTTTGATCCTACATTCAAGTACTGTCTGTGTCGAGTTTGCACGTTCTCCCTGTGACCGTGTGGGTTTCCTCTTGGGTGGTCCGGTTTCCTCCCACATCCCAGAGACATGCGGGCTTGTATGTTAGTTGGCCTCTATAAGTTTCCCCTAGTGTGTAGGAACTGTGTAGAACTATTATGTGAATGGATGATTGATGGTTTGCATGGACACGGTGGGCCAAAGGGCCTGTTTCCATGCTGCATCTCTAAACTAAATCCCATGTGGATTTCCCTTCATTCGAACATTGTTCACACTTGTTGCTCAGTATCCCACAGGAACGTTGAGGGAATTATAAGGGCCAGTTCAACTGTGCCTCAGTGGCAGATCAAAGTCAGTCTTTCTACCTGCGCCTTCAAATAAATGCTCAGCAGTCCATCTGAAACTAAAAGTCAGCTCAATCCAGAAAAATAACCTGTCAAGATTATTCCTCATAGTGAACTCATCCGTTCAACCAAAGATGTACTGGAGCATTCCCAAGCATTTTTTTTATTGATAAGAAGTGAAGTTAACAAAGGTTATTTCTACTGCAGCACCATTAATTTCCTTGGCTTCTCTAGTGGCTGGAGAAGAAATGTGGCTGTTTATGCAACTGAGAAAGTGGGTGAAAACCCAAGAAAATTCCCTGATTTTGTCCTTGTTATCTTTTGTATGATTGTTTGATCCTTAGAATAGGAATTCCCTGTCTGTCATGTCGGAGTGTTTCATTTTTCATAAATGCTTTAAGACATTGAAACAAGTAACAGAATAGAAGTGTGAAGTGAAAACTGTAACCCTTCACTCGCCACTTCCTGCCACATTCATGCCACATAAAGCAGAATGGAATATGCTTCTACTTTTAGGAAAGGGCAGCAGAACAACAGTAGCACAGATGGTAAATCTTTCTTGCAAACTACAGTTCATAATCTAAGGTTGACGTAAGCTCATTGTTCAGTTGAGAGCCTTTGTTACCTCTTTCCAGGAAACATCAGCAGTGTGATAATTTCTGCGCTTGCCTCCAAGTTTCTGTTTGTCTGCCAATTTTTTGTATATAAGTCTTGCCCATTTTATTAACTGCCTGCCTTCCCCAAATGTAATCCTCTGTATCATGGAGAATATAGTTCATGGAGGGTGCGGGAATTCTGTGGACAGACTTAACCAGGATTATGCGTCAACTAAATTCGGCACACCAGCCTATCAGTGGACATCTGAGTTTTCCAGCCTTCGTATAAATTGTGATCCACAAGTCATAACTTTAACAAACAAATAAGTGCAACACTGCTTACCTATTCACTGCCCCCTGATCCCCATTCCTCGCCTACTTCAGCTGACAGCATATTCCTTCCTTCCCCCCCACTCCGCCCCACCAAGAACAGTCAAATTAAAGAAAACTTCCCACTTGGTCAAACATACTTAAATACTAAACTCTACTACATCTTCCATTGTATCCTTCTGGCATAATACTAGATCTGAAGCACAAAAGAGGGAGCATAAGCAGCTGCAAAATACATATTTACATTCTATTGTGACTAAACACAGGAACAATCTTGCCATCTGTCAAGCATATTTAGAAATAAGCTAGTACTGTAACCTTCCTTTGCCAAGCAGTGCAGTTCCATGTAGAAAAATCTTTTTTTTTAATCATAAGTTTGTAAGCTATTAACTTATCTTTATTAGTGAAGTACATTCTTTGGTGTATATGATCCATAATTCATCTCCTTGTCACATCCACAATTTCCATAGTTCTGGTCAGAACAACTGCTACTAATTTCCGAGTTCATAGTAACAAAAGGCTCCACACGCAATGTCTACATTCCAGAAGCCTGGAGTCAATAGCTGGAACAGGAACATATACAGTAATAAGGTGGAAACAGAAGTTGGTCTGTTTGCTGCTCATTCAGAGAACACTGTTTTATTGCCATGATGCTTCATACTGTTGTCATCTCTCAGGAGAAGTGTACTCGTGATAAGCAAAATACTTTTCAGATGATTTCTTGTGTTCTTTGGTATTAGAGGTTTGAAAAATAACATGCTATTTTACAAATTAGCTGTAAATAAGCAATTTGATTTTCCACAACACAAAGTCAATTAATCTACAATGTAGAGTAATAATTTGTGGGTTTGCTTGGGTGATTTGCATGGGCTCAGCCTTGCCATTAGCTGGAGCTGTTGACCAGATGCCAAGTGCTTACAATTCATCCAAACCACTTTTGTACACGTTTTACAAACCTTGGCCCAGCAATAGGCAGCTTGGCCAATTGCCTTTCCAAATGAAGAATGATACAAGAATATTGAATGAGAAGTAAGGATGTAAGCCACAATGTTTTGGTCGACAGAGATGTATTGTTTTGCACATTAGTACATTTTGTACCAAGTTGTAACCAATAGTAAATAACATACATTTCTCTTCCAGAGGAACCGTGTCCAGCTTTGACATCGTACTGCTCCTTAGATTGCCCCCATGGTTTCCTGACTGATTTAGATGACTGCATCATCTGTGAATGTCGGCCACAGGCACACAAATGCCGAAACCTTTCCTGCAATAAACATTGTCCTTATGGTTATATGTAAGTACAGCTGGTCAGTGCCAAGTGATTCAATAAGTTGTCTAGCCTTTGCCATCTAGAGTGCAGGAATGGATGGTTCCTTCTGATAGTATAGCCAGGATTCATCACATTCTGAATTTTTTAAACAATCCTTTACTTAGTCAAGAAGCAGAGCACTTTATTAAAAAAAACAATAACAATTAATCATTCTGACAATTTGTGCCAGTTTCCCATGCTGGGTTAATGAAATATAAAGAGACTATTATCACTATTTATGTCTCACTAGGTGACCACTAATAAAGTACATGAACAGATACATAGATATTTGTTTAAGAAAGAGCTGCAAATGCTGGAAAAATCGAAGGTAGACAAGTACTGGAGAAACTTAGCGGGTGAAGCAGCAGCTATGGAGAGAAGGAATAGGCGAGGTTTTGGGTCGAGACCCTTCTTCAGACTGCATAGATAGGAAAGGTTTAGCGGGATATGAGCCAAATGCGTCAGGTGGGATTAGTGTGGATGGGTCATCTTGGTCAACATGGGCAGGTTGAGCCAAAGGGCCTGCCTACAATTGTAAGATATAGAATTATTTTTTCAAATGTTCTATGCCACACACCATTCACCCCTCATATCATTTATTAACCTCCAAGAAACAAAGATTGTTCTCCAATGGGCAATCCAGGGAAATGTTCATCAGGAGAAAGGAAAAACTGTGTTTTATTTTATCTTTATTTCATTGATTATATATTTGGAAAAATTATTTGCAGAAGGCAGTTTGAATAAGGTGAAGATTATCTCATATTTCTCACTACATAGAAGTTCATTTGACTCATCAAGTTCAGGCAAGCTCTCGGAACAATCCCATTCATCCACATGTTTCCCGATAATCTATTCTTCCCCACATGCCCATTTACTCAATTGAATACACTGCTCTCCTGATGGATTGGGAATCCAGTGGTGGGTCAGCCTATGAGAAAGAGTCAATTGTGGGAGCACATAAAGATTTCAGAGTGCTATATATGAAAATCAACTCCAGATATTCAGGATCCAAAGAAATGACTATATCATGATGATGTTTTCATTGCTGCTGCTTCTGTATAATAGCAGCCAATAGATTTGCAATTGGCCTCTGTAGAGAGAGCTGCAGCGCTAGCATTGTTGAATCATAAATATTGTCCCACATTGTTTACTGGCTGTATTTACCATAGCAACACTTATGGCTGCCACTTAAACAGAGCTGCAGTCATATAATACAAACAAGTAGGAGGACTAGCAAGTTGGCCTTTGCTGATATCTAAACATGAATCTTTTTTCAAGTTTACTTAATGCTGTTTTGTCTTATACTGCAGCTAGTTTAAACCCAATGCCTTTCATAATGCTGTTTT
Organism: Leucoraja erinaceus; assembly: GCF_028641065.1. Classification (NCBI taxonomy): domain Eukaryota; kingdom Metazoa; phylum Chordata; class Chondrichthyes; order Rajiformes; family Rajidae; genus Leucoraja; species Leucoraja erinaceus. The sequence goes on from NC_073385.1 coordinate 50,867,538, forward strand.
ACAACAAACTAAAGTGAGGTACAACTTCAGTATCGTGAACAAGTATATTGATATCCTTTGCACGAACACAAAAAATCACTGTGTGTCACGTTCTCTATCAGAGGCATTTGCCCCTACATCCAAAAGGTTGAAGCACACTCCAGAATGTAATTACCATTAAGTAAGTGGGCAACAAATACAGTACTGAGAGAATTTAGTATTGCCACCTGTATGATCGTTCAAAGGAACCATTCTACCAAAGGCTTGAATGGCAGTTTATTGGGGATTAAATATCTTGTGATATTATTTGAAGGATTTCTCTAGTATTGTTCTGGCTGGTATTCTACCTTCATCTAATCTGGCTGAAATACTGCCCCTTGAGGAAACTTGATGATTGTCAACATTGGAACAAGTGCTTGCCTTTCCGAAGTAATTTCTGTTCATGAAATGTCTTGAAATGTTATGATATACATTGCAGGGCTTTATGTTAAAAATGCAACATGGTGTTGATGATGGAAATCTAAAATGAAATGCTGGAAATACACAGCAGTCAGACCACATCCAGAAAACAGACATAATGTTTTAAATTGATGACCTTCCATTAATATATAAACATACCTATAATTAATGTAAATGTCCTGCACAAGATCAGATTCATGTGGAATTTGCCTTTTTTTTGTGTCTTGTTTTTAGGAGAAACAAACATGGTTGTGAGATGTGCCGTTGTGTAAAATGCCCACCATTTACTTGTGACAAGTATTGTCCAGAAGGGTATGAAAAGAATAAGAAAGGATGCTCCATGTGTAAATGCAAAGGTACCACAACATTAACTCATTTAAGGATATGTTTCATCAATATTTGGGAACAGATTATACAGTCAGGAATGTCAACAATGCATCATATTTTTGCACTGTTATTTGCATTTGGTTAAGGCCATTAAAAAATACTGCTTAACACCTTTAGATTTGTCTTCATTAAGGTTATGGATATGTCTTTTATAAATGTATGTCACAGATTATAATCTCAAACGTAGCAGCGACAGATATTTTTCTTGTTTCCAATTTGCATCCAATCAATTAGCAAACAAAGAAAAAGTACGGACCTTGCATGAAATGCTCAGCTATCTCCTGAAGTCTTTGGCATAGTTTTAATAAACAACATTTCTGTTCTCCCCCTTGGGAATGCTGCCTATAGTGCCGTTATTTACGCTGAAAGTCTAGATTTTTTCAATCAAATTCTTTGTTCCTTACTTGGGAAAAGCATTGATAGAATTTGGACAGCCAGTCTGAAGGATGAAAAGTCTGGATCATTGGTTGCTTTGGCTCCTGAGAGATGCTCTGGGACTAACAGGGTTCTCCAAAATTCATAATATTTTGATTGTCCATGGTAACAATATAAACAACTGTAAAACGTTGAAGATAGACACAAAGATAGACTCTACTTCAGAATAAGTCCCGACCTGAAATGTCACCTATCCATTTTCTCCAGAGATGCTACCTGATGAGTTACTCCAGCATTTTGTGCCTATCTTTGTTATAAACCAGCATCTGCAGTTCCTTGTTATTACATTGTATGATGGTGAACCTGGGTTGGATTATATGGCAATGAAAAGATTGGCCCAATTAATTGTGTAGTTTAGAGATACATATTGGTTACAGGTCTTCCAGCCAACCAAGTCCACGCTAACCATCAGTCACCCATTCACACTAGTTATATGTTAACTAGTTCTATGTTATCCCACTTTCTCATCCACTTCCTACACACATGGGGGTAATCTTATAGATGCCAATTAACCTACAAACCTGCATGTCTTTGAGATGTGGGAGGAAACCGGAGCACCTGGAGGAAATCAACATGGTCATTGGGAGGATCCCTCTCAGGATAAGAAAATTCCACATAAAATCTACTATAAATTTCCAACCCCTTATCTTAAACCCATGCTCTCTGCTCATAGACACCTCTGCAAAGAGATAAGTTTCTTACTGACTACGCTATCAATGTAATTCATCATTTTGTATAGCCCAGTTAGGTTCATCCCTCAGTCTTCCTACTCTAAAGAAAACAAACCCAGCTTACCCATTCTCTCCTAGCTCAAACATTCCTTCCCAGACAATATCCTGGTGAATCTCCTCTGCAGTTCCTCCAATAGAATGACATTCCTCCTATGTTATGGGAACCAGAAATGCACACAATGCTCCCGCTGTGGCCTAACCAATGTTTTAAATAGTTGTACCCATAACCCCTCCTCTTATATTCTATGCCCTAACTAATGAAGACAAGTAGCCATTATGCCTCGTAACAGCCTTATCTACCTTCGCTCATTTGAAGAACCTAGGAAATCCTTCCATCTTGCTGCAGTAAGAAATTCCTTCATTATCATTGCAATGCCTTATAGTCACGTTTATTCTGTGTGAAGATTCTATACCCTGGAATGCATATTGCCTGTTTTGTACATCTTTCAACCGTGTTTATGTAATTATATATTTTTTTGTGGCTGCCCATGAGATATTAATGCTCCAAGTATACAGACCATAAATCTTTTTTGAATATTCACCATTTCTAGCTTTTCAACTTTAGATATTCCCATGTTCTATCCTTTTCAGGGTAAAAATTGTTCACACTTGCTTAGGATGAAATACATTTACCACAGCCATTGCAAAAACCCGCAATCTAATTGTTAGATGGTCTCAATAATTAATAGTCACTTAATAATTATAAACAGCATGAGTGGAAGCATAAATTTACACACTTACTAAACTTATGCTTCCATTCATGCTGTTTATAATGCAACCTATCCTTAATCATCAGACCTAGATAAGAGTTTCTATCCCATTCTCTGAAAATTGTGATTTCAAAACCAATCCCTGATTGTTTATCATGGAATGTTTACCCATTACAAATCTTTGCTAATTTCTCTGGTCAGCTAAAAAAAATCTAAGATGTTCATTGACTCTCTTTAATTCTAGTAATTTCCTGACAAAATATGAGTCTAACTAGTCTAATTCCCAACTTAACCCCTCTAATCTTTTATATAAAGAGCAGTGATATGCACCATTTTTATTCTAGAATATTTTCCGATTTAAAATAGCTTGTGATGACTGTATTTCCTCTTGGCCAATCCCGTAGAATTGAGGATTATTCCAGTTCTGTGGGTCATGAGTCGGCTATTGAGGATCTAGCTATACTCATACACATGTTCCTTTTCCCAAGCAAAGCCTATAGGTCTACTGAGCCCCAATATTACATTGCAAGGATAAAGACTGCAACACTCTTATCTACCAAAACCCAAGCCATTTATCTGCTCTTGGCAATTTGACATTCTATGGTGTTATTTTCAATCATCATTTTTTGTTTTGCTTCTGTTCATTTGGGGGAGTCCGGAACCAAGGGCCACAGTTTAAGAATAAGTAAGTAAGTTTATTGGCCAAGTATTCACATATAAGGAATTTGCCTTGGTGTTCCACCCACAAATAACAACATGACATACAGTGACAGTTACGAATGACTCAGAAAACACTGAACATTGATAATCAATAATTAATAATTAATAAGGAGTAAGCCATTTAGAACGGAGACGAGGAAACACTTTTTCTCACCGAGAGTGGTGTGTCTGTGGAATTCTAATACTAATAATAATAACTTTATTTATAAAGCGCTTTTAGACAACATCAGTTACCACAAAGTGCTGTACATGGGAAGTCAACAAAAAGTTATTACAAACTACTAAAACCATTAAGACGACAGGACCATAAAAACAGTAAAAATTAAAAGACATTAAAAGCACTAAAACAGGAACAATGTCTCAGCCAGTGTCGAAAGCCAGTGAATAAAAGTGAGTTTTTAGGGAAGATTTAAAGATGGACAGTGAAGTTCAGGACAGGACAGGACAGTGAAAGATGACAGAGGGCAGTTCTCTGGATGCTTTCAAGAGAGCGCTAGATAGGGCTCTTAAAAATAGCAGAGTCAAGGGATATGGGGAGAAGGCAGGAACGGGGTACTGATTGGGGATGATCAGCCATGATCAAATTGAATGGCGGTGCTGGCTCGATGGGCCGAATGGCCTACTCCTGCACCTATTTTAGCAAATCCCAGTCCCTGATTCAGTATTAGCCTCTTTTTCAGTTCTCCGGCCTGTTGTTCCCTTTTTCTATTGTAAATAGTAAAGCACTTAATTATTTGTCTGATAATTCCCTAATTTCATTCATAATATCATCATTATTAGTTAGTAAGGGAAGTGCCAAGTATCTTTCCCTTCAGATATTTATCAATCATCCAGAACCCTTGCATCAATAAAGTTTTTTATTCCATGGAGTCGATGCTCTAGGAGGTACTGTTGGGTGCATTTTGTAGCAATCTGACCACTCAGTATTTGATTCTTCCCCTCAGACAACCCTCCAGGCCACACAACTGGTGGTGTTCGACATTAATGTTACAAAACTGGTCATGATGACCTTCCACAAGCTTTTCACCACTTCAAGTTAGGCATTGAGCCAATCTGATGATAGTCGCACGCCAAGTTCAAGCATAATGTCAATGCTTGGTCTACAAGGCAACCTGCCAGACCTGAAAGACTTGCCACCACCATCAATGGAGGCTGGTTGGTTGCCAAAACATTTTTTTTAGTCCTAGCTTTTATATCTCTCACTGATGAGTCTCTATGCTACATCTGTGATCAGAAGAAAGAGTAATAGTAGTTTGGGTGATCTTTGTGGCAGATCTTTAGCAGGAAGATTTCTGTATTTTGCAAGTTGGGAGTATCTTCCATGTCATTCCATTGGAATGAAAATAGTGATTCTAGGGAAATCCTCCTTCCTCAGCCAAATGTGGAACTGAATTCAGTGCTTGGATATTTGATGGTGCTCTGGAATTATCATGGAAAATATTATTTTCAATTTTGATTCTGGGTGAATGAATTTGATATAAATGTTTCTATGACTGAAATGCCACAGGAAAATCCTAAAACTCCTCTTAGAAACTTTTGAAAACTTAGGAAAACTCATGGTGGTTACATACACTCTGAAACGTGTTTCTTCCTTCCTCTGTCTTTTCTACAAAAAGCTCCTTCGCTTTCTCTTTTAATTATCTACTTTTCTGTTTCTGTATTTCTGTGATGAAAACAAACAGTCTGTCTTTCTGTCATGAAGCCTCTGAATGGTCCTTGCATTAGCTAGAGTGCTGTCTGATGCATCTCTATCTCATTGTGGACATTTAACCATCTCTGGAAATGTTGCACTACAATGCTGAGAACTATTTTCTGCATTCAGTATCTTTTCCTTTGCTCTACCTATTGAACTTGATTTTGGCTTGATTGTATCTATGTATAGTATTATCTGATTGATTGGAAAGCATGCACAAGACAACAATAAACCTAACAAACCTCAACTATAACGTAATCACTGCCACTTAACTTAGTTTAAATTAAGTGTTTAAATGGGTGAAAGCCAATCATAATCATAACTGAAGACTGCCTTAATGGTGTGCATCATTTAGCATGCAAAATAGATATGAAGACAGAGTTACCCTCAGACGTGAATGACACTCTTATATTGCGAATGCTTTACCTGCTTTAAGCAAACTGCATTCTTTTATTACATTTATTTCAGGCAAATGGAAATATGTATTATTAGAAATAGAGTGCATATAGAGGTTTTATTGGAGATAGCTTTCTTATTGTGTACAAAATGGAATTTATATTACTCTGTTATTTAAAATTGCTGCTATGGTGATTATATTACACTGGTATTTAAAATTGCTTCTGTAATTCATAAAATAGTTAGCTCTCCCAGTAAGATCATGGAAGATCTCTGTCCGATTAGGTTATGTAAATACCCATTACAGTCTGTATCTGAGCTGCTTAAATCATAATGTGTAAATACAAAGCAAAAAAAAAAATCTTACATAAAATAAATGTTGATCAAGCTGAATTTCTGTCTGTCTCTGTGTTTGTGTGTTTATCTTTGTCCTTCAATGTTATGTCCACCAGTGTATGAAAAGTGAGTCCTGTTGTTTTGAATAAGCTGCATAATAATAACATTGCCTACTTGAATGTAACTTGTTGGGATGTGTGAATGTGTGTCAGTCTTTCAAAATGGGAGTGATGAGAGTCAGTTACCCAATTCTACTGCTAACATCTCTGGGACTATGAGACCATAACGTGAGCAAAATATGTGATATTGGAAATGATACAAAATATAAAATATGACTATCACACAGATCATTGCAAATGTCAGTTTCAGTTTAATGATCTTCGGATTTCCCGTATAATTATTCATCTTGCATTTCGTGTGAAACTTTTTTGATGCTTTTTCAGTTCAGAGATGGACATATTTTATTAAATTATTTATTTGTTAACATTTCTCTCTCTGTTAACTGCACTTCAGCATTCATAGCGACCGAGAGAGTAGAAAAGCAACGTTTTCTCAGTCTCATTATCATCCACTTTGTAAAACGGTGTTTAAAATTAAATATCTTTCCCTGTGAAAAAAACTGTTGCCACTTACAATGTTTTCTCCTGTCACACTGTGCTAAGAAAATGGCAAATACATATCCACATTCCAGCATCTTCCAGTTAATGCATCTGTTTTGTATAATGGTAACATCTACAGAAAACATCAAAGTTCTTTCAGTCAAACAGAAGACTATCAAGGGAATAGATATTGCGGTACAGTAGCACATTGATCTTACCCTGCTTCCTACTTTTATATCTGACCCTAAACTGATCAAGTGAAAGTTGACTTTATTTGTTTTGACAGGATAGATCCTATGCAATGTGTTTTCTGGTTTGACTCCAGTTCCTACTGAAGATAGCTCAGAGCAGCTAATAATCCCACTTCGAGAGATCTGGAAATGCTGCTGCAAGATGGGAAATATTACAGTGGAAACTTGTGGCTGAGATAAATTGATAGAGTGGAGATGTTCATATTGTGTAATTAGCCATTGTTATACCTAACCTGGGATTTGACCTTCTAATATCGGGATTGAGATCAATTGATAGAGTTGAGGTGTTTGTACTCTGTAACCAACTGCCATTGTTACCATGGTATTCTCGATATGGAAGTCATCCATTTCCTGGTAGTGTTATCCCATCTTGGCAGATATATATTTTTAATAAGAACTATAAACAGAAAATGCTGGAAGATATTCAGCAAATCAGGATTAATCTGTGGAGGGAGACGCAATGTTAATATTTCAGCTTTCTGATAAAAGTTCTTCAACCTGAAATGCTAACTCTGTTTCTCACTCTCATGGATGGTGCCTGACCTGCCATTGAATATCACTAGCATTGCTGTTTCCCTTCCAGTATCTGAAGTATCATGCTTTTCCATATTTTCAGGTTGATTTGGAGAACTTTGCAACTTGACCGACAAGATTTAAGCCCTCAATGAAAATTGTGTTGAGTGAATTAAAATGTTCTAACATTTTCACACTTTGTTACTTTTGCAGAAGCCGATGTTCATCTCAGCACTACCACTCCTCCACTTCCTACCAGTTTCTGCTTGACTGCTAATGGCCATCGCTATGAAGAAGGAGAAGGCTGGCATGATGGCTGTAGGGACTGTTATTGTTATGGTGGAAGGGAGATGTGTGTGTTAATTACATGCCCAGTTCCAAACTGCCTCAATCCATTGGTCAGGCCTGGGCAGTGTTGCCCCACCTGTCAAGGTGAGTCACACCTTAATCAGATTAGGTGCACAGTAAATGTTTTCTGTGTTGGATATGTCGGTGAGCACAATATGTCTGTCTTAAATAATATGGTCATGAGTATAAAACTCTTCAAACATATAAAAATAATTAAAGGATCAATTTTTAATATGTTTCACTCACTGTGCAGCAAGGAGTTTTTCATGATAGGAGAGGGAAGCAGGAGATCAGATAACAGAGGTCGGGGTAATTATATCCATGAAAAATGAAGGAGTATCCCCTGCAAAGTACAGTTCTCCAATTTAAACCAAAAAATGTATCGTTTTCTAACTAATGGGAATAGTAAGTGACACTGTTCCTCCACACCTGATATCTAGATTCTTCTTGAGCAGATTAATGGAAAATTAATCACTATATCGCTATCATTAGTCATGTTGGTATAGAGGCAATGAAGTAGCCATGTTTTCAATGAATGGCCATCATGTATGATTGCTGCAAAATCATATCAGATAGAAAGGTTATAAAGCTGGCAGGCACTCGGAGTGGAAATGTTACATGGAAGCTATGGATGATATAGAGTTAGATGATAGATGATACAGTTGAAAAGTAGAAGCCAAGCACAGGCAGACTTTACTCAGAACTGCTGTAGATTTGGGAGCAACAGCAGGAGGAGATTAGCAAGAGATACGACTGATTGGCTCTAGCCCGAGTGGGAGGAGAGAAATGAGTCAGTGCCGGGAAAACAGTTGCAAACTGAGGAATTTGGTTTGTAAATTGGTAAATCAGGCAATTTATCAGTCAATTTAAGCAAGACTGCTCTTAGGGAGTGGCAGTGAGTGAGCGGCCTTGTGAGGGAACTGCCCTGTGAGTCTTTGGCTCGAGAGTCTTCGAGGAGGATGAGGAGAGGAGACCACGCAATACGCTTGAGAGGTAGAGACGAAAGAAGGAGATGTCAGGCAAGCTGATTCAGTGCAATGCTTGCAGTATGTGGGAGGTCAAGGACACCACTAGTGCCTCTGGCTGCTACAAATGCGAGACGTGCATCCAGGTAGAGCTCCTGAAGGACAATGTTGGGGAACTGGAGAAGCAAGTGGATGACCTCCGGTTCGTCCGAGAAATGGAGTCGTTCCTCGACAAGTCCTACAGTAAGATTGTTACACCTAAGGTACTGGAAGAGAGAAGGTGGGAGACAGTGAGAAAGGGAGGGAAGCATGGAATGCCAGCGTACCCGGGTGGTGTACCTCTTGTAAACGGGTTCACCCGCTTAGAAGCTGTCGGGACAGAAGACGTGTTTACACTGAGCGGTGGACTGGCTTGCGATGCGAATAGGGCTGTGGAGCCAAAACCAAAAAGGCCTAAGGCAGGCAACACCATTGTAGTGGGAGACTCCATTGTGAGAGGTACGGACAGGGGTTTCTGCGGCAACAGACGGGATGCAAGGATGGTGTGCTTCCTTCCTGGTGCCAGGATCCAGGATGTCACGGACAGAGTGCAGAAAATCCTCAAGGGCGAAGGTGAACATCCGGAAGTGGTAGTGCATGTCGGCACAAACGATGTCGGAAAGAAGGGGATGAATATTCTGCAGCGTGACTTTAGAGAGCTCGGAAAAATGTTGAAAAGCAGGACCTCCAGGGTTGTTATCTCCGGTTTGCTTCCAGTTCCTCGTGCTGGCGAGAGCAGGAACAGGGAGATACGGGACCTGAACGTGTGGCTGAGGAACTGGTGCACGGGGCAGGGATTTAGATTCTTAGATCACTGGGATCTGTTTTGGGGTAAGGGGGAACTGTACAAAAGGGACGGATTGCATCTTAACAGGTGTGGGACCAGCATTCTGGCAGGCAGGTTTGCCACTGCTACACGGGTGGTTTTAAACTGAATAAAGGGGGTGGGGTGTCGAATGGGATAGTGGAGGATGGAGTTAAAGGGAAAGGGTTTCTTAAATGTGTGAGCGTAGAGACAGAGGGGTGTAAAATGAGGGTAGAAGCAATAGGTAGCAAGGTGAAAAGTAAAAGTGGCAGGCCGGCAAATCCAGGGCAAAAATCAAAAAGGGCCACTTTTCAGCATAATAGTATAAGGGGTAAGAGTGTTGTAAAAACAAGCCTGAAGGCTTTGTGTCTCAATGCAAGGAGCATTCGTAATAAGGTGGATGAGTTGAATGTGCAGATAGCTATTAATGACCATGATATAGTTGGGATCACGGAGACATGGCTCCAGGGTGACCAAGGCTGGGAGCTGAACATCCAGGGATATTCAATATTCAGGAGGGATAGACAGAAAGGGAAAGGAGGTGGGGTAGCGTTGCTGGTTAGAGAGCAGATTAACGCAATAGAAAGGAAGGACATTAGCTTTGAGGATGTGGAATCGATATGGGTGGAGCTGCGAAACACTAAGGGGCAGAAAACGCTAGTGGGAGTTGTGTACAGGCCACCTAACAGTAGTAGTGGAGTTGGGGATGGCATCAAATAGGAAATTAGAAATGCGTGCAACAAAGGTAAAACAGTTATAATGGGTGACTTACATATAGATTGGGTGAATCAAATTGGCAAGGGTGCTGAGGAAGAGGATTTCTTGGAATGTATGCGGGATAGTTTTCAAAACCAACATGTAGAGGAACCAACGAGAGAGCAGGCTATTCTAGACTGGGTATTGAGTAATGAGGAAGGGTTAGTTAGCAGTCTTGTTGTGCGTGGCCCCTTGGGCAAGAGTGACCATAATATGGTTTAGTTCTTCATTAGGATGGAGAGTGACATCGTTAATTCAGAAATAAGGGTCCTGAACTTAAAGAAAGGTAACTGAGGGTATGAGACGTGAATTGGCCAAGATAGACTGGCGATTGATTCTTAATGGGTTGACGGTGGATATGCAATGGAAGGCATTTAAAGACTGCATGGATGAACTACAACAATTGTTCATCCCAGTTTGGCAAAAAAAAAATAAATCAGGGAAGGTAGTGCATCCGTGGATAACAAGGGAAATCAGGGATAGTATCAAAGCGAAGGATGATGCGTACAAATTAGCCAGAAAAAGCAGCCTATTAGAGGACTGGGAGAAATTCAGAGACCAGCAGAGGAGGACAAAGGGCTTAATTAGGAAAGGGAAAATAGATTATGAAACAAAACTGGCAGGGAACGTAAAAACTGACTGCAAAAGCTTTTATAGATATGTGAAGAGAAAAGATTAGTTAAAACAAATGTAGGTCCCTTGCAGTCAAAAACGGGTGATTTGATCATGGGGAACAAGGGCATGGCAGACCAATTGAATAACTACTTTGGTTCTGTCTTCACTAAGGAAGACATAAATAATCTGCCGGAAATAGCAGGGGCCCGGGGGTCAAATGAGATGGAGGAACTGAGTGAAATCCAGGTTAGCCGGGAAGTGGTGTTAGGTAAATTGAATGGATTAAAGGCCAATAAATCCCCAGGGCCAGATAGGCTGCATCCCAGAGTACTTAAGGAAGTAGCCCCAGAAATAGTGGATGCATTAGTGATAATTTTTCAAAACTCTTTAGATTCTGGAGTAGTTCCTGAAGATTGGAGGGTAGCTAATGTAACACCACTTTTTAAAAAGGGAGGGAGAGAGAAAACGGGGAATTACAGACCAGTTAGTCTAACGTCGGTAATGGGGAAACTGCTAGAATCAGTTATTAAAGATGGGATAGCAGCACATTTGGAAAGTGGTGAAATCATTGGACAAAGTCAGCATGGATTTATGAAGGGTAAATCATGTCTGACGAATCTTATAGAATTTTTCGAGGATGTAACTAGTAGAGTGGATAAGGGAGAACCAGTGGATGTGTTATATCTGGACTTTCAGAAGGCTTTCGACAAGGTCCCACATAAGAGATTAGTATACAAACTTAAAGCACATGGTATTGGGGGTTCAGTATTGATGTGGATAGAGAACTGGCTGGCAGACAGGAAGCAAAGAGTAGGAGTAAACGGGTCCTTTTCACAATGGCAGGCAGTGACTAGTGGGGTACCGCAAGGCTCAGTTATGGGACCCCAGCTATTTACGATATATATTAATGATTTGGACGAGGGAATTGAATGCAACATCTCCAAGTTTGCAGATGACACGAAGCTGGGGGGCAGTGTTAGCTGTGAGGAGGATGCTAGGAGGATGCAAGGTGACTTGGATAGGCTGGGCGAGTGGGCAAATGATTGGCAGATGCAGTATAATGTGGATAAATGTGAGGTTATCCACTTTGGTGGCAAAAACAGGAAAGTAGATTATTATCTGAATGGTGGCCAATTAGGAAAGGGGGAGATGCAACGAGACCTGGGTGTCATGGTACACCAGTCATTAAAAGTAGGCATGCAGGTGCAGCAGGCAGTGAAGAAGGCGAATGGTATGTTAGCATTCATAGCAAAAGGATTTGAGTAGAGGAGCAGGGAGGTTCTACTGCAGTTGTACAGGGTCTTGGTGAGACCACACGTGGAGTATTGCGTACAGTTTTGGTCTCCTAATCTGAGGAAAGACATTCTTGCCATAGAGGGAGTACAGAGAAGGTTCATCAGACTGATTCCTGGGATGTCAGGACTTTCATATGAAGAAAGACTGGATAGACTCGGTTTGTACTCGCTAGAATTTAGAAGATTGAGGGGGATCTTATAGAAACTTACAAAATTCTTAAGGGGTTGGACAGGCTAGATACAGGAAGATTGTTCCCGATGTTGGGGAAATCCAGAACAAGGGGTCACAGTTTAAGGATAAAGGGGAAATCTTTTAGGACCGAGATGAGGAAAACATTTTTCACACAGAGAGTGGTGAATCTCTGGAATTCTCTCCCGCAGAAGGTAGTTGAGGCCAGTTCATTGGCGAGATTTAAGAGGGAGTTAGATGTGGCCCTTTGGCTAAAGGGATTAGGGGGTATGGAGAGAAGACAGGTAGGTACAGGATACTGAGTTGGATGATCAGCCATGATCATATTGAATGGCGGTGCAGGCTCGAAGGGCCGAATGGCCTACTCTTGCACCTATTTTCTATGTTTCTATGTTTCTATGTCTATGATGTTCTCAACTTTTCAGAGAAAGATATTACTGGTATAAAACAACTTTTACTTTTGGCTTTGCCTCTAACACTGCATGATACTGTACTGAAAAATGCAGGAGAATACTTGTGTTCCTTTCCCTTGATGTAAATACAATTTTAAAAGCGCTGTCAAGAGAATTATAGTGAAAGGAAAGTTTAGGAGGAAGTATATCTTGAGCATAACTTCAAAGGTAAATGGAATTTTATTTCTGGACATTCAGTTCCAAAACTTGATTTTCCACAAATGAATGTAACATGTTAAGACTCCTACCATCTTTAATCTCTGATGTTAGTTCCAGAATAACCTTGCGTGTCCCAAAACATCTGCATTCACTTAACATTTCATCGGTGCTTTGCATTGACCTCTACGATGTTGTGCAAGTGCTCAGCAGAAGTTTTTTCAGCCTGTTATAAACTTGTTACTCTTGGGTCCCATCTGATAAGAATCTATGCCAGACTAATCTGGATGTTAATTTATAACAACAGGTCTGCTACACCTGCTTTATTTTTATGCCTTTACGTCCACAAAGGCAGTTTTAAAATACATAATGTTTAATTTAATTGCTAGCATCTGAGGGTCAGTAACTTTGTATATGATAGTAACCCATTAATATCTCACAGATTTGCCTCCTCAATTTATATTACAGGACATCGTACTAACCACCAGTGTACAAATATTTAGTGTAGGTTTTCTAAGCCTAATCCAACAATGTGAACAATTTCCTGATATTTGCCATTAAGACTCACAAATTAATAAATTGCCTCATGATTTATTTAAAAAAAGATGAATTTCATAAATTTTTATCTGGCTTCTAAATTGGGCAATTGAGCAGTAACAGTTTACCTTGAAATTCTTGGTAAAATCAAATTTCTAAACAGTAGTTCCACATAAATTACAACTAACTATTAACCTTGATATAAACATCTGTATTTTTATTTTATTTTCATTAACTTAATTTAGCTTAGTTTCAATAGTTCAGTTTAATTTGTTTTCTTAATCCTTGAAGGGTTTACATGGTTCCTTCTATTCCATTCTCCAGTATGTTTATCTCTGAATTCCTCCCAAATTTCTTCCAACATCACAAACTTGAGCAATATCTCATCATCTCAGCTGTGGTCTTAAGTTCCCATCTACCATTAATTGTGCTTGATACCTTCCCGACCTCATTGCTTGATACCTTCCCGACCTCTTCTCCCCCTCCTCTGTATTGGCAATCTACTGCCCACTGCAGTTCGGAAGGAAGTCATGGACTTCAGTATGAAGGCATTCACCTGCGGAAATATCAAGGGTCCTAAAGATCTGATACCAGTGTTTCTGATTGTCGGTTCCATTAGAGCACTGGCCATTGCACCCAGCCGCGGAGTGGAGCAGAGACTCCCTGACTACAGAGTCCAAAGCACCTCGCATCTCTCAACTTTATTCCACAGAGTGTTGGTGGTGGAAGGGCATTCCCACACATTTGGATATAATGCAGGGAAAAATACATGCACAAAATTAAAACTATTATTATATGTTATTTTAGTGTTTTTACGCACCTTAATTTTTCAATGCCTTTAACTTTTTTTGGTTATTTAAAGTCATTTTAATTGATTAGCACCTCACAGCTTTTGACCGCCAGTGAGCCTATCAAAAGCTATTGGGCTGTTCTGGGTGGGGGGGGGGGGGGGGGGGGGGGGGGGAAATGGCTTCAGGATATGATCCCTTTGGCCTACTTGCGGCTTGGAGCTGACTCTTTTTCACCAGACGATTGTTGGATACCAAAGGTTGTCTAATTCAGCCCTCCACATCTGTAAAATGTAACTTCAGGTAGAGGGGGATTGCAAGCAGTTGGCTGCTCAGCAGACTGCTACTGGAAGAATATAGCTCGTGAAGATTGCTTGTAGTCATCCCCTTATCTGTAGTCTGGAGACCACCGTGTCGTGATACTCTAAAATTCCTTTTGTTTTTATTTGAAACATATAGACAGGAAATGCTGGGAAAACTCAGGGTCAAGTATCACCTGTGGCTAGAGTCAGTTTCCAGGAAGGGGGAAGAGGGTTAGGTAGAACAAAGGAAATGTCTGTGCAAGGGGGTTGCTATGGCTTATTGGCAGCAGATACCAGCACAGTGAGTTTCTTGGTCTATGTTATGTGTTATTCATGGTAAAGTGGTTGGGAGGCCAGGCATGTTGCACAGAGTCTAGATGTTTCAAATAAAAACAAAAGGGATTTGAGAGTATCACGGCATGGTGGTCTCCAGACTACAGATAAGGGGATGACTAAAAGCAATCAACACCACAGGTCAGGAATGCCCTGGGTCAATAAAGCAGGGAGGCAGCATCTCAACCAGCTGCACTATGCTATCCCATTTTCAATGCAAGATCAGGCTGGCCAGTTGCTGATGAAGCACTGACATTATTTCAGATACAATATTTGTTTGCTGGCTCCTGCCTGACACTGCCTGAGTGAACGGGGCAATCCTTTCTGTGAAAAACATTAGTGCTCAGTAATAAATCTTGCTGTTATGCCATCAACCTGTAAATTGCTCATGTCTGAACATTTTGTTTCTGTTTCCCATTAAAACTGCATAATTGCGTTAAACCTTGAATCCATTAAAAAACATTTGAGACTATCTAAATTTACAGATCTTTTATGTTCTATGATTTCTATTCGTCAAATTGGACGAGATCTTGCTGATGTGGGCTCTCCGCACACACTTGTCACGCACACTGTGCAGAACTGGTCCAGCTGCCAGTGCCCCTAATGCATGCGAGACCTCAGCAGCATTATCTGCATCAAGTGGATCGAATAAAGCCCTGCTTCCCACAGCAATCCCGCTGAAAGCATGAGGGCCGGCAGAGATCATCTACCTTCCCCATCTCCCCCATCAAGGCTTTGAGGGGTTTTAAATGACTATGGCATTCAGAAAAATAATGGAAAATTGAATTGATATTCTAAAATGTTAAGATAAATTCAGAAAAACAGTTGCATAATTAAAAATATCAAACTGAAATAATTAAAATAAATTATAATTAATCATAATATGATCATCTTTAGCTGCAGTTATCTTCAACACACCACACATTATACTTGTGAATTACTTATATTTTCACATACACATGCCAAGGTTATTTTTCTTCATGTTGGGGCACCATTCAAATGTGTGCTGTGCCTCTTTTTGCTTACGATTCCCAGTACAAAGAAAGTTGAAACACTTGTCACTTCCATTAATTGGAACTGTAATCATGAGCTCCACTTGCTCCATGTTTCAACCTTTTTGATTTTGAAATCAACTTTGTTGGTTCCTCATGCCTTTCATATTTACTAAAATTGAAGAAAATATGTCAAGAAAAGGTTATGCCTCGCCCTTTTTAAGCCTTATTTCCAGCGTGAGAGTTGAAACAGCCACACTATCTATTTTCTGCTCACTGCAGTTTCACATCACTGTCCAGACCTTTCATTCCTTCAGCATAATGCCCTGTTGCATCTTTCCCCATATAAATTATTATAGTATTTACACAGTACCCTGTACTATGTTTACATATCTGTTGTGCAAGTAAGAATTTAATTGTTCCGTTTCGGGACATGTGACAATAAAATACTCTTGACTCTTCCATCCATAAGTGGGACTACTGCCAATGAGGTGGAGCAAATACAAATTGTTGTTACAGTATAAATTATGGTACAGGTCCACCATCAATTGTCTGGCACCTTTGGGTCCAGAGCCTGGACGTATTATCTGTTTTGCGGAACCTACAGAGGTCACGGCCTCGGAGGGGCCAAGGGATCGGCCCGCAAAGTCGGCCACAAAAGTCGGCTATGGGAACTAATCTGGTGGCTCCTGGCCAGGCCGGAGTTCCAGAGCCCTGGCCACTGGCAGGAAATTCGAGCCAATGAGCTGGAGATCGGCTGCCTTACCCAGCCCAGATGCCACATTTTCGGAGGGACTAGTGGGGGGGGGGGGGATTTCAAGTGCTCTCCTTAATTTTGTCCGGATTAAAGGAGGCGAGGGGCCACCAGTTGCCGGAAAATCGGTGATGGACCTGCAGTAGTTTGCTATGAGTTCTCTAATACAAAATGTTTGTTAATGTTCCACAGATGAGCCAGGCAGTGGACAGCCTGATATGGTGGACCTTGCTGTCTGCCAAGCACCAGGCGGGGAATACTATTTGGAGGGTGAAACATGGAACTTGGACAGTTGCACACAGTGTACCTGTCATAGTGGACGTGTGCTGTGTGACACTGAGGTCTGCCCACCACTCCTTTGCCAAGCACCAATCAAAGAATCAGGTGCTTGTTGTCTGACTTGCCCAGGTGAGTAACAAGTGCAGCAGGTTATGACATTTCCAAGTCATGAGGATAATAGATATTCTCGTTAAATAATTCGTCATGCTAAATCATCAAAGGAAACTTGGTTTAGTTTTAGTTTAGTTTATTGTCACGTGTACTGAGGTACAGTGAAAAGCTTTTGTTGTGTACTAACCAGTCCGTGGAAAACAATACATGCTTAGAACCGAGCCATCCAAAGCGTACAGATACATGATGCATGGAATAATGTTTAGTGCAAGGTAAAGTTCAGTTACATCTGATCAATGATAGTCCGAGGGTCTCTGATGACGTAGATAATAGCTCAGGACTGCTCTCTAGTTGTTGGTAGGATGATTAACCCCATGAAGATCAATTAACCCCTTATATTTTAATTGCCCCATTTAATTGCATCATTTAGTCTCTGAGGGAGGCACCTTAATGAACCGATTGTCCAATCTTCAACATGGGTGTGTTGCAGGGAACGGGAACTTTAATGTCTTTCAACATTTTGTCGCGTTTTCCAGTGTAATGTGTGACTGCTAATGGAGAAAATGATCATAAAAAATTATCTATTTATAACACCATCTGCAATTGTTTCCCCAAATGTAATCTCACTTTAAAGGAACCTTGTGATTGCAGGGCAGAGAAAGTGCTTTTTTTATCAAATCTTATAGTGTTTGTTACTGAACAACAGCACTCTTGTGAATAGACACAACATGCCAGAGTAACTCAGTGGGTCAGGCAGCATCTCTGGAGAGAAGGAATGGGTGATCCATTCCTTCTCTCCTGAGATGCCACCTGACCCGCTGAGTTACTCCAGCACTTTGTGTCTACCTTCGATTTAAACCAGCATCTGCAGTTCTTTCCTGCACTTTCATGAAAGCAGGTGTGCCTTTAGAAATGAATTACAGCTGCTTCTTCAAATCAATCCAAACCATACTGTTGTTACCTTTCTGTGAAGGTACTTGAATAGCCAATTGTCAATGAACTTTTTGGCTCTTTTTAAGTACATTTTGGACTTCTGGCCTCATCTGATATAAAAGTGAATTTGTAACTAACAGTGATGCAGATTAATGGATGCCATGAATATGTTAAAAAAAAAAAAAGACCCAGGTAAAGATAGAGCCACAACAAACTGCAGCTGCTGGTTTACAATAAAAGACACAAGTTCTCGAGTAAACTCAGGGAGTTGAGCAACAACCCTGGAGAGCATGGATAAGTGACGTTTCGGATCAGTACTCTTCTTCAGACTGATTGTGTGTGTGTGTGTGGGGGGGGGGGGTGACTAGAAGATAGATGGGGCAGGACAAAAAAGGACACAAAGTGCTGGATTAACTCAGCGGGTCAGGCAGTATCTCTGGAGAACTTGGATAGGCGACGTTTCGGGTCAGGACCCTTCTACAGATTGGCAGAACAAAGCCTGGTGAGTGGATGCAGGTGAGGAGATTTTGATAGACAGTTGGTTGAATAAATGCCAGAATTTAAAAGATAAGTGGTGTGAAATGAGGATAGGAATGAATTATGAAGCCAGAGCAAGGGATATAGGTGGAATGGAAGGGTGGAAGGAGTAAAATGGGTGCTAATCCAGGTGGGCGCAGGAGGAGGGGGAAGATTAAAAAAGAGAAATAAATAGTAGGTTAGTTATCTAGAAATTGTGGAATTCAATGATCAGGCCATTAGGTTGTAAGCTACCCGAATGGAATATGAGGCGCTGTTTCTCCAGTTTGAATACGGCTTCACTCTTGCAATGGAGGAGGCCCAGGCCAGAAAGATCCAAGATTCAGCAGGCTTCAGCAGACCAAACATAAGTGATCAGCGAGATGGTCACTGAATCTACGCTTGGTTACACAATGTAAAGTAGACCACATCGGGAACACTGAGTGTAGTAGATGAGATTAAAGGAGATGAAAATGTACCTGTCTTACCTGGAAGGTCTGCTGGGGTCCCTGGATGGAGGTGAGGGAGGAGGTATAGGTACAAGTGTTACCTCTCCTGCGGTTGAAGGGGAGAGCACCAATACCTAAAGAATTATGAGAAAGGTCTGGATTTTTTTTTCCAAGTGTGGAGTGATGGCAAGAAAGATAATGGAGGAAGAACCATTGGGTATATTTCTCCTTGATGCACTCATACTTTTTGTCCACTGTAACGTAACCACCTCACCACATGTAAATGACTAGTTTTGTTTGATTATTGATCTAGAGCTATCTCACTGGCGTATGTATTAATCCAACTCAGTAAGTGGCAAATGTTGTTTGTTTTTTTATCCTATTTTATTTTGTTTCAAATGTCAGCTCTTCGTCCTCTTGTCCATTTATTAGCCAGCTTCTCTAAGCAGTGACAAATGAAACACTTTGCTGCACATATCTCTCCTGTACAATGAGGTATACATGTAACCTTGGGGCCCTGTCTTTTATGTGTTCAAGAAGGAACTGCAGATGCTGGAAAATCAAAGGTAGACAAAAGTGCTGGAGAAACTCAGCGGGTGCTGAAGAAGGGTTTTGGTCCGAAATGTTGTCTATTTCCTTCGCTCCATAGATGCTGCCGCACCCGTTGAGTTTCTCCAGCATTTTTGTCTGCCCTGTCTTTAATAATCGCTACTAAATTTTGTGTAGAGAAATGTAGCTAAATCACATCAGAATGTGCCTATAAGCAGCATTCCTGCAACACATACTGCAGGAATCATCTCTGGCAAGTTGGATAGTGTTTAATTATAGATAATTTAATACAATATTAAGCTTTTTTGCCATTATAAGTT